>NC_088103.1:13019403-13644403 GCF_036370855.1 Dromaius novaehollandiae | reverse complement strand
CAGCGACTATACAAAGTGCCATCACATGCCAAAAGTTTAATGCTTATTTGTAAGCATTCCTTCCTAAAGCAGAGACTAGAGATCTGTCTCAGAAACGCACAGAGCCTTTTAAAGAGATGCAGGGTATTTAACTGCATGACAAACATTAATAGGAGTTACCCAGCTAACTTCCAGCATATCAGCTTTCAAACTGTATCATTTAACCTAGCTATCCTCACAATCTTTTATTTGTTGAATAACCAACAGATTAGAATGAGGCTTAAAAAATACAGAGAATAGACATGATTTTGGTGCGCTACCATCTTGTGGACTATCTAGGAAAAGCAATAAATGAAGTTTTAGATTTACAACCAACTTGCACTAATCCATACTAATTTGTGAAAATAGCACTGAGCTGTGCAAATATTACATAGCACTAGGAATGGTTCATTTTTTTTATCATTTGGTTGATTATATCAAAATGTTTTTGACGATTTAGCAAAAATGCATGAAGTCACCAGCCTGTCCGGGAAGAAAGCTCTCACCAAAACTGCAGCATTATACAGAGCAGCTGCAGAAGACCCATAAAACACTTTGCTGGCTCAGACTACATTGCAGCAGAATACCACAGCTTTCACCTAGGCACACATGAGAATTTCTCCTGTAGGCCCAGGTGGACATTGGGGCCAGAAGGACTCAGGATAAGGCTATAGCCTGGTATTTAATCCCAATATTTGGAATTTGCTTAGGCTGGATAAATTAGCAATGTTTTAAACTGCATTTTCATATATGTAGGCATACATATGAAATAAGTATATAATGTGCACAACAGACATGTGAAAATGCAGTTTAAGATATCATTTGTGTATGATTTCATATATTCACACACATAGATATATACAAATTTATATGTATAAAAGACTTACCTCCCTTCCCTGCCCCACCCATACTTGCTATAATTAGCACCTTTTTATGACTGCCTTTCAGTTACGGTGGGCAGACACCCAGCTGTGATTAACACTACTGCCTCCTGCGGCTGAAGAGTAAGTGTTGACCTTCCGATGGCTAACCTTCAAGGGTTAAGTGCCATCACCTCAGGCGCTCACAAACATCTGTGCTGCAGTCACAGAATGCTTCCCAGACAAGACATGCCTCTTGCTCTTCACTACATATTTGGGAAGACCAAGCTCCTCGCCCTGCTACTTTTAGCTACCCACAGCTGAACACTGCCCCAGTGCAGATATCTTGAGCTCTGAGAGACATTCAGAACTCATCACTTCACTGATACGATACTTCTACTGTTCGCCTGGAGAGCTCTGCTCAGTGCTTGGGGATTAGACAACAGCAAAGGAAGAGGAGGAAAGAGGCTTAACTCTCTGCCCATGAGACAGGATCTCACATGCTCATGGCAGATGAAATTCTTGACTTAAAACAGCGATGAGATGACCACAAACTGTCTCTGCCTCCTGAGAGGACGGAGCTTTCCCTATCTGCAGACAAGGAAGAAAGTAGTTTTCCCTCTGGCCAAGAGCCATGTTGGAATTTGTGTTTGAAGGCAACAGCTGGAGGCCATAATGCCAGCTGAAGGCCCTTCTGCCACCGACTGCGTGCCACAGGCACAGCAGGGCTTCAGGTGCAGGGAGCAAGCTCGCACCTCAGCCCCAGCTCACCACCCACCTGATTAGCACAACACTACTCCACAAGCAGGTTGCAAGTCAGGAGGTAGATGAGAAAGTGCCCTTCTCTACCGAAGTCATCTGGCCTAAAAGATTACTGCCACAGCATCATGCTCTGCCCCTTCTGCTCTCTGCTACAAAGGCACTGATCCCTGGCATGAGGGCTGCAGAGGCAGCCAGGAGTAATACTGCTGTGCTCTGCCACAAGGCAGCAGTTTTTAAACTTACCCTGGAGAGTGAAGAGGTTTGCCTTGGCCTAAGCCTAAGAAGTTGCTTGCTGGTGGAAAAGCAGGAATTCATGGAAGATGCATATCTTATCCTTAAGGGTCTAATCATTTCTACCAAAAGGCAAATATATAATAGAAAACACTACCCAGAAGTTCTCCATTAATATTACGGCAATAAGTGCAGTTTCACATTTTTTTATCTGAGAAGGATGAAAGTAAATTAGACTGGAACAAGAGAAGTTGCAACAATGGATAACAAGAGTCCACAGGCAACAGGAACGAGCACTGTTCTTCCCTCCCATCCATTTACTGTGACATGTCCATGGACAGAGCATGAAGCATACACCACAGGTGAGAGTCATGTCCTAGACAAATAACTCACAGGCTACAGTGAATTCAGTTGGGAAGAGAATTTTCCTCCCCCTTCCATCTTCCCCACAACCTGTCTCGTCTACTAATGAAACACTGAACTGGCCAGTTTGACCTTTTCACTTTGAAATATGATCAACTGCGCCTCTCATTTCTGCAACTATTCTGGGTGCAACCGATGCCCCTTTGCAAAATAGTCTACATGACAACTCATTGTTCTGCATCTTTCTTGTAAGATATTTCTTGTTTGTATCCAAAAATACGCTAACAAATTTCAAACTGTGGAGAGTAACACCATCTTGAAATTTAACTCAGTGTAATGAAACAAGTATAGAGAGAACATAGACCCACATCAGATTTTTAGTTTACTGCCTGGTTATATTCAAGTTTTCCTGTTAATAGCTAATTCAGTAACATGTTTTTAATGAATGTTAAATCCCAAATCATTGTCATGATCTACATGTAGACAGGATATTTACAAACATGAACATGCCAAAATCCAGTTGTATTTCTATAACATTAATAATATTGAAAATCTAGCAGTGTAAAGAAGTTGCTTGTAATACTTTCATTCAATGCTTATGTACTTTGAAATTATTATTTGGTAGTACCTAAAAACACACCCAATTTCCCATACTTTCTTCCATTTGGAAGCAGAAGCACGCCTATCGAAATGAATACCATGACCTTGTCCACATGAAAATTCTTGGAGAGGTTTTCCATCATTTCAGCACAGTGCACACAGTACTCTGAGTGTTTGGCAGAAGATAGGTATAATGTAGTATATCATCACGGAAATTTGCGCTAACATGCTGAAACAACAGAAAGGTGAATACACAATACCTGATTTTGGTAATCAGAGGTATAATCAGAACATGAGCTGCTAAGGAATAGTTTGTCTAAGCAGCAATAGCTTCCGCTGCTCCAGGTTCTACTACATTAATTACGCGCTGGGGTTTGTCTTGCTGAGTCTTACTTGCATTAGACTGCATGTGTCTTACTCAAAGAATTGTGTTACTAATAACACCTTCTAGCACAAACACCATATAAAAGTACATATTTTTACCTGGTAATACTGAACTAGTGTGATGAAAACTCATGAAAATGCCAACAGCAATAACTGAGCTAGTTCCTATGGTTAATAAGGCATGTGCAGAACCAGCAACCCCAGACAGGGGAAATTTATAAAGGCACAGGATTAAACAGGACATTTCCATTCTCTGGATGTCAAAGATTAATCACCAACAGAATCCAAAGATTTCACAGCGGCAATGCCAACTAAGAGAAGGACCCTTGCCAAAACTATTTCGGTATGCCCTGCTTCAGCACAGCTAGTCTTTGGCCTGTGTTGCCAGGGCCCCAGTACAGCCATGGTCCCTCTCCCTGGGATGACAGCAGTGTCCAAAGAAATTCCAGCCTCTGCCTTCCTTGGAGACCGACTGTGTTCTGGCTGCAAGGAGCTCGTTGCCACAGAACGGCATAGCTTGCTTACTCTTTTGGTATTGATTTCACCAAGTCTGACCCTTAATATAGCAGGAGCTGAGGCAGATTAATCAGTATTGGCAGAACAAAGGCCAAACATATTCACACCATTTTCTTAAAAACTGGCCAAGTCCCTTTCTCTTAGTGGGGATTAAATTTTGCCTCCTCCTGGTTCATCCTGTACTGCTCATGAGGCCATCACTCAGGCTCACTTCTGATATCTCCCATGAAGACCCAAACAGGGTTCCCGCAGGACTGGATGAGCCCCCAGTAGGCTATTTCTGAGGGGGGCTAAACACGAGGTAAGAGCCTCCGCCTGCCAGGGCAGAGTAAGACCCTACCTGTGAACTGTTGCTCACTCACGCGGCCGCTCCTTCCACGTAAGTGGGCCACTGCCAACACCAGCCCCCTGCTCCCTACTCAGCAACACTAACAGAACAGATGACCAGTCTCACATTTGGTGATAGAAAAGAGGTGATTCTTCTTATTTCTTTCCCCTGTGTCGAGGTGGTATCTAAATACTCATAGTTCTCTCTCCACAATGATTCCCAAATCCCAAACTTTCACTATTCCCAGTGTCACTGTTCAGTCCCTCCTGAATCCTTGAGAAACACTCCCGGCTTCCCTCTCACGTCATTCCTGCAAAGCCCATTGCTAACGCCCTCCCCAAGCCTGCCGTGCCGAGGCTCCCCCCTGAAACCTGCTGCAAGGTCCCATTGCCCCGACCCCTAGCCTAGGCAGCGAGCTTGAGAATGGACAAAGCCCTGCAAAGTGCCCACCTACATAACTTATACTAACCAGCACAGTGCTGCAGACCTTCTCTCACAAACTCTGCAAAGTTTGCAGCCTGAACTCTAGGAATACCCAGACTTGGTGCACACGCAGGACAGCCACAAAACCCCCCAAATCTCCTTGCAAATCACATCATCTGTTACAGTAGCACCACATTTTCTGCAGCTATCGGACAGACACCTTAAGTCAGAAAGAATGACTTCAGGCAGAAGGGGTTTCAACCAAGAAATTTCTAAACAAACTAGAGGAGGGGAATGCCACTCTCTATAGTTTTAGCATAAAAGAAGTTGAACCTTGTAGGGGAAAAAAAAAGTGAAAACCTTTGAAATATTTCTCACTCCCAGTACAGGAATTGAAATGTACCTGGCAGCCCTTCCACAGCATGCAAAAATTCTTCTAGGATTATCATGTGTAATGAGCTATCTGACATCCTATAACTGATCAAGTATTTATAGGGGTCACCATTTGTTTATTAAGATATTGCTAACATACAAATATGGCTTTATTTTTTTAATGACCTGATGAGCAGTAAGACATGTTAAGGATAGGATTCATATCACAGATACGCAACTTACCACAACATTACTCATTTTTACTTTATTTGCAGGAAAATACTGTAGCAGCTCAAAATATAATGATATAATGCCATCCCTAGAAGAATCAATTCTGATGCAAAGTAGAAAATGCTTCAATAATTTTCTTTTTTGGGGGGGCGGGGGGGAGGAGGGGGAAGAGAGGAATGTTTTCTTTTAAGAACCCGTGAGGTGCTTGGCTACTGATAGGGGAGAAAACACAGCCTGACTTTTAAACATCAGGTTCCAAGTCCTACCAAGCTAGGAAAAAAATAACAGCAATCAACACCCATTGACAGCTGGCTAGCAAGATTGAACTGAAAAAAGCTCAGATCCATCTCTTTAATGAACAAGAGTCTGCAGTGCTTGCAGACAAACAGCAGGAAAGAGAGCCTGCCGGACGGACTGACAATCCCAGGCACGAAGATGACGCAAACTACCTACTAATCCAGTCAGCCTAGGTCTCACGCGATCCGAGGTGAAGTTACAGTTTTGCTGGCAGGCGTATACCTGGCCAAAGCGGCAACCAGAGCAGCGTGCCCGCAGCAGAAGCGAGCCACGGGTGGTGCGCGGGAGCCTGCCCTGTTCTCGATGTTCTGGACTCGTTCTGCAGATCAAAGCCGCAGGATGAGCAGATTTCAAAACACTGATGCGCTTACCCAGGGTCACAGTGTAACCAGCAGGGTAAACTTCGTGGCACTTCAGACAAATGCAGAGGTTGGGGGGAGGGGGGAGGTTAATACATAAAGCAATTGATACCATTATATGGTATGGTATACTATTATATGGTAAATGATAACATTTTTTTAAAAATTATTTTTCTCAGCTCAGTGATTAATGCAGAGTTAACTACACGTTTGCCTTGCTAAAAGAGTTTTGGAAATCAGAAAACAGAGGGCTGGCCTGGGACAGCCCAGCCACCCATTACACAGGAGCTACCACCCCTAGCGCGATGGCAGGGACCATAAGCGCCCACCTGGCTACCCAGCTCCAACTGCGAGCGCCCAAGCAGGCAGAGCGGCTCGTCGCCCGAGAAGCCTGTGGCCCCGTGGCAGGGCAGTCATGGCATTCGGGCTGGCTGTGACGACGCTGGGGAACGCAGCCAGAATTTAAATTTATATTTAAGGAGAAAACTCCATATAAATTTTAGTTTGGGATTTGAAGCAGGGTCTTGGTTTGATTTCAGTTTTCACAATCCACTGTTCTGCCGAGCTCTGTTAACAGAAACATCCTTGAACAATTAACAAACACAATAGCTTAACCCTAACAGTTACTCTAATCCGTTCTATACCGACATAGCTAGGGTAATTTGGCATATAATGCAGGGGGCCTTGGAATTTTCTTAATAAAATCAGGTTTTAGAGAAGAAAAAAGTGGGCTTTTTAATTAAAATCCTTTAGAAATCCTTTTTTTTCAGTGAAAAGGGCTTTCTATCACTTCTCTATGCTGAACTTTTCCGATTGCAACTTTAACCAAAACTTTAACCAAAACTTTAACCAAAACTTTAACCAAAACTTTAACCAAAACTTTAACCAAAACTTTAACCAAAACTTTAACCAAAACTTTAACCAAAACTTTAACCAAAACTTTAACCAAAACTTTAACCAAAACTTTAACCAAAACTTTAACCAAAACTTTAACCAAAACTTTAACCAAAACTTTAACCAAAACTTTAACCAAAACTTTAACCAAAACTTTAACCAAAACTTTAACCAAAACTTTAACCAAAACTTTAACCAAAACTTTAACCAAAACTTTAACCAAAACTTTAACCAAAACTTTAACCAAAACTTTAACCAAAACTTTAACCAAAACTTTAACCAAAACTTTAACCAAAACTTTAACCAAAACTTTAACCAAAACTTTAACCAAAACTTTAACCAAAACTTTAACCAAAACTTTAACCAAAACTTTAACCAAAACTTTAACCAAAACTTTAACCAAAACTTTAACCAAAACTTTAACCAAAACTTTAACCAAAACTTTAACCAAAACTTTAACCAAAACTTTAACCAAAACTTTAACCAAAACTTTAACCAAAACTTTAACCAAAACTTTAACCAAAACTTTAACCATTTACAAATAAAATGGGGAGCGGTGGGTCTTCTGCCCCCAAGATGATATTAATATCTAATGCTGCTACAGCAATGAATTTTGAAATTCACAAGTTTGCACATGCCCCATCCATACAGCTGCGCTCAACACGTGGCATCAGTATTACAAGCTCCACAGCACAGAAATTGTTCCTCATTAACCACGGGCAAATACAGATGTGAAGATTTAACATTTTTCAAATAGCTGAATGCCAACGATGGTGTTTGGACATGCAAACAAAACCTGGCAAAGAAGGATGAAAATGAGTGAAGTTTATGTTTAGAGAACTAACACTTTTCTGTGATGGTTTCCTTTTAGAAAATTTTTTTTAAATTATACCTTTAAGGATTTTAATAAAGGGGTTATTCATATCAAACAGCTATATCATGAATATATCACAATGTTAAAGTTTGATTACAGACATCCTATGATAATTTCCTTTAATATGCATACTTGCCTTTAGAGATGAAAAACTAATTGTACAAGTTCAACAGTAACATATGAATACCCAAAAAGAGAAGTTTGTTAGTAGCCATGAAAATAACAAGGGAAATAGTTTTAAAATACCTTGAATCTTTTACATGAAAACTAATTTCATCAGCCATCATCTCACTGTTAAAAAGACAGAATGGTCCATTGCTGATAAATAATGCCTACTTCAAAGCCTGCATTATTAATAATTACGAAAATCTTTATTGGAATTAAATATGGCAAGCCAACACTGTCATCTGAAAACTGTTTCTAGCCGACATAACACACAGCCTAGCTCACTGATTTTGCAGCTTGAAGCCATCTTTCCACAATCTGAAAGAGCGTCAGCTATCACATGTTAAGCAAGAGACAAGCTCACCAGAGGGAAACCGGCCAGGATGACTAGGGACTGCAGGAAGTAGTGCTGATGAATGCAGAAAACACACACACACACACACACACCCTGCCAAAAGTCATGTTTCCAACATCAACCAGGACCACTTCTGGAACTACGAGAGGGGAAAGCCCTGCTAAGATCTAGGTTCGAGCTAAGTAGCCCCAAGCCAGAATACTGGCCAGATCAAAGCTGCTTTGAATTTAGTCACCAACAACAGTTTTATTCTGCTTCTGGTTTAATTGTATCTTTTAAAGATACCCTTATATATCAAAAGATGCATTTTCTAGCTTTGCTTTTAAGCCCTGATAGCAATTGCATTTATTTCGTTACCAACTTCTTATGAGTATTTCAGTGAAACTATTACTACAGTAGCATCATAGGGGCAAGCTTGCTGATGGCACTGCTTAGTTCAGCAAGTGAGCTGTGCATTGCTGAGGTATGCAAAAAACTCCAACATAGCTTGTTTCCCCTACAGGAAATACGGATGTTGCTTATAGCACACTTGACACGCTGTCACATTACACTATTCAAACATGCAGTATTTTATTAACGATATTCCTAACAAGAAGCAAGTTCTTCTTAGCAACAACCAAAAGCGTGACATGACACATTGACAAGCAATGTGACAGCTCTTTTCTAGTGAAACGTGCTCAACATAAATAGCGATTCACTATGTCTGACACTCAGTGACAGGCTAAGAAAGCTGTAACAGCAAAGGCAATGCTCTAAGAATTTCATCAATACATTTTAAGAAATAACTAATACTCCATTTCCATCAAAGCTTGACTGTTCTATAACATGAAATCTCTGTACCTTTCATGCCATACCCGAGTTCAAAATCTGCCTTGATCCTCCAGCCATCTGTCACTAGAGGGTGCCGTTGTTCCATTTCTTAAACTGAAGAAGGTATTTACAAATGTTAAAATACCAATATATGACTAAGCTTTTTCAATGATTTTTTTGAGCTACATACATACTTCATATTTAAGTTACATTCAGAAGAATGTTTCATTCAGGCTCCCCAAATCAATAACAACTGGGAAACAACGTGTTTTACGTAGTAAGAGAGACTATCTTGGTTTAGATTCAAGCCCATTTTAATACTGTTGACTTTATTACAGAGCGATAGCTAGATAATGGCCAAAGGAATTGCCAGGAAGGGAGGAACCTGTACATGCTTTCCCCAAAAAGAAAAGGTGGAGGGAAACTTCTGCTGACATCTCCATCAGTCACCTCAGTGGACAAACAGAGGCCTCGGGGCAAGGAGAGGCACCTGGAGACAGGTGGCCCCGTGGACTTGCAGCCCTCACGTCGCCTTCTGCAACAGCAAAGAGAGCGAGCTCAAAAACAGTCCAGAGGAGCTGAGGCTGTGCCCTCTGCATGGCAGGTAGGCAGAGATGGGTCCCCTGTCTGAAGCTGAGGAACAGGTTATGGTGGTAACATGCACAAAACGGTTTTTATCAGTCTTGCAGTGGAGTTAATATTGACAGAATTCAATATGGGAGCAACACCGGCCAGTGCAATTACAGAATAGCGTGCAGACTACGGCAGAGATCATGCCAAATTTAACGTCTCACCCTGCTGCCCAGCAAGAGCCAAGTGCCGAAGCCTGCTCCCTGCAGCAGGTACGTCTCCGAGGGGAAGGCAGCCCACGACTCGCAGTGCTCAGGTGCTCACCGTGCCACAGCTCTCAGCCCCTCTGTGCCCATCCAGCCCAAATGATGATGCCTCATAACAGGTGAAAAGCATACAGTTCAGATGCCCAGCAGAAATAGCGACCAAATCAGCACCAGTAAAACTGACCATAATGTTTTGTGAAACAAAACTTCCTTTCTCCCCGCCACAGAAAAGTTGACTTTAGAAGATCTAGATTCTTCTTCACAACAGAAAGTGCTACAGGAACGTAGCTGATAGTTCTCTATTCAGTCATTCCTCTATTTGGGGGAAATAAACTGTCATAATTCCTTTGTGAAGCCATCCACAAGAGCCAGGATAGTCTCTTTCAAAATACAAGTTTTTCCCTTACCAGTATATTCATGCCTCTTCTGTGAAAATAGAGAAGCTATTCCCAACACCTACATACAATTAGTATGTTCAGGGATCTTTTATAGCATCTATGACTCAATTCATTTGACTGACAGGTGTTTTTCCTTGATCTCTGCCATGGCCATCTGCACATGAACAGAAACCAGGTGCAGCTCTTCCACTGAGGACAGCTCCGTCCAGCCCCAGCAGATCAGCTTGGTAACACCCAAATTATCTCCCACTTGTGTTAAACACAGACAGGGGTGCGCAGGCCAGGACCAAGCACAGCACCGTACCCAGGGCAGAGGCACTGCACCGGGCGCTTGCCTTGCACAGCCCCACAGGTACAAGCATTAGCACTGGCCCCAGGGCTAGGGCTCCGAGGCAGATGAGGCACACGAGGCAGCCAAAGCGAGTGAGCGCTGCTACTGAAATGCCCCCAGACTGAAAGCATGGGGGGCTTCTGGTAGACCCACAATGTAAACATTGCAAAAATAGCAGGCTTAAAGCACTGCATAAGTATTTCTGAAAAGCGTAATCCACAGAATCTCCAGTGTATTCAACAGGACTTACAAATAACCAGCCGTACCACACTCCCAAAAAAGAAGAGGAGCTCCTAAGGATATATTTAAATTTACTCTGAGGCAGTACTCCAAGGGTCCAGTAGAGTCCTGCGGAGCAGAGATGGAGGAGGAAGAGGGTAGATGCTCAACTATTGGGGGGTGAGAGAAGGGGAGAGAAAGCAAATTACCCTATCATTTCAATTAGAAGTTGACTCCCCCAGCAGACCAGCAGAGTACAGCTGTGTGGCTCTTCCTGATAGCAAACAGTGCCTACTTACAACCAGAGTAGAAAAATGCAATTCACTGTCACGATGACAGGTAAAGTATTTTTTTTTTTAATGCTTTATGTTTGCTTTAAACCTCCATCTCGTGAGCCTACCAAACTGCTGTACTCAGTTCATGGTACTTTCCATCATCTATTTGGTTAAGCATTTCGAGAAATAGTTACAGTGAACCAAACCCTATTTGAAGGAATGAGTCTGCTAAGGGAATCCATAAGGTAGCTACAATAAACAGCAAGATGTGTTTAATTTGAACTTAATTAAAAAAAGACACACACTTTCACCGATATCTCAATATCAAGTGAGAGTCTGCTATAAAAAACAACTGACACTTGGAGAGAAACAAAAACTAACCTGTGCTTTGGATTTTTTTTTTTTTTTTTTTTTTTTTAAAGTGTAACCCAGCATATATAACAAACAGTTAAAATGCAATATCTGGCAGTGGGAACATTTTCCATGCTCTGTGCAAATTACTCATATTTAGAAATATTACAGTTGTCAGTTTTAGTGAATTGTCTTTTCAATTTCCAGCAGCATTTAATGGTTAATTTATTGTATAAAATTCTTCAGAGAGGCTGTTAATCACTGAGGAAACCAGCAGTCCACTGAGAATATACGATAAGCCTCACTAACCTGGAAACACCTGGTTAATAAGACATACCCAATAGGTGTGGGTGTTTTTTTGCGAAAATGTCATTGGCTTTTGATGAAAAGGCTACAGAGAAAAGCATCTGGCAATGTAAAGAGCCCAATTAACTGCTTTATCTGACAATTTTTTAAAATTCATTCTGGAAATGTGTTCAAAAGTTTTATGTCTGTAGTAACCAAGGTCTGAAATTAAACCTGAAAATATTCCAAAATGTTAAAGAAGGAGCTACAAAAACAGTTATCAAAGGTTTTAATGTCTGGAAAGCCTATTAGAAAATAAGAAAAATGTTATAAAACAGGTTTTAAATACAAGCCCAGAAAGAGAGAGAGTGAGTAATGAACTGAGAAAAATCTGGAAGCCATTTCTAGAAATTGGCAAGTATTTCATAGTGGCTTTAAATACATGAAGATGACTATTTTTGTGGTGTTCATCTTCATTTATTATTTCTTCCTACAAAAGCAGTAGAGATAAAAACTGCTGATCAATACTGCAGATAAGTAATCAATACAGGATAATCAACATTTGACTGAGCACAGCTAAAAAGTGATGAGAAAACAAGAAACTGTGTAGACTGAAACATGGAAAACATTGTTAAATATAAATATTGCCAAGAGTTGTCAAGCAGCAATACAGAAATGATTCATGCTCATCTACAAAAATGCAGCAAGGCAGTTTCTATCGCTTTTTCTTTTTAAAGGCTGGTGATGTTGCAATGAAGGGGTTTTTTAATTCAAGCATCAAGGAAGAAAACTGAGCTCAAACATCAGGTTCACAAGATGTTAGTCACGTAATTTCTGCCTTCAGAGGCCAGCCCTGAAGGCCAGTGCCAGGTTTCCTGGCCTTTCCCTGGAGCAGAACTGAGCAGGCCCACAGCAGCAGGAATCAACATGAGCCTCATTCAAGAGTGGTGTCAGTTCATCTGCCTCCCAAGCAACTCCCCTGACAAACATGGAGCTAAGCCACGGACACAACTAGAAAGCAAAGATTTTAAACTTAAGGTTATATGTTCACATTGTGTCCTCTCTCATGTAAAAGAGCATGATCAATTAAAAACAAAAAACCAACAGCACTTGATGTGTTTTTTGCCCAAATTAAAGCACTGCAACAGCAATCAAATGAAGTAAAAACAAAGCAAACAAAAAACCCACAACCCCAGGAAAATAAGAGGGAAACATGAATAAATGAACCCTCATATTAAATGCAAGGTAGCTTGTAGAACAGGTGAAATGACACAGAAAAGGCTGCAAACAGCCAGGGACAGGGGGGAAAGCATTTCTACAACCACAAGCCATGTAATAGTCACAGAACATTTTTAGACCCTCTAACTGCAGATGACAGAAAGAGGCTGATAACCCATCTTCACATCCATTTTGGAGAATCTCACAAACATTGTCTGCTGATACTTATATCCATAAATATGTTCAACTTGATATTCAGCAGGATTAAAACAAAACCGCCATCTCACACCCCTGATCTGGAGAAAGGCATGGGAAGCTTACAATAGCAACCAGAAGATGTTTCAGGGATTCTTGATAGATTAATCATCTGAGAAAAACTCTACAGTCAGAGTTCATGCACAAATTTATTCTGAACTTATTAACAAAGGGAGAAAGAGCATGGCACCTAAGGGCAGCTAATAAGCAGCAGAGAGATGCTACTGAATTTGTTCATTCCTTTCCAAACAAAGATCACAGGCTAATCTGAAGAAAGGAAAAAGCTACAGAAAGGATGATGGAATGCAATCATGTGCTTTGCCTTTCCTTTTAGGACTTAAAATTGAAGAGCCAGATTGCTATCCCCCATCTATGTTTGCAAAGCAGGCTGTGTCACAGTTCATTGCATTAAAATGGTGAGAAACCGTGGAAAGAAAGTAATGCAATCTAGGAAACAGATGAATCCTGAATTTGTGTCTATTTCTAAAAAGGCTCACATTCTGTACAAGTAGCTTGAAGTAAAATAAGTATTTTTTTTTAAGCCTATAGTTTTGCTCTACTAGAGATTCAGCAGACTGGAACAAAAAAAATTAACTGCACTTTTTAAAGTATATTGGTTATCTAAAGCATGGTATGACTATTTTATGGTCTAGGACTCAACTGGTCAGCCTGCATGAGTAAAATCTGAATTCTGATCATGCAAGAGTTTATTTTCCCTAAAGACCACTATATTTGAAAAATAAAAATCCTTGCAAAAAATTTAATCCCTCAGCAATTTTTCTTCCCCAAGGAAAAAGCAGGGGAGAGGGAAGCTGGAGGAGAGAGAAAAATATTCCTACCCTATCTTATTATATTTATAACAAGACAGTCAATTGCAAAATCATGTCTATTACAAATATATGAAATCCATTGAGACTGAAAGATTGGCTAAAAAATTGGATTGCAATAATTTTAGAGAATCTTATTGCCTCTAGGCCAGTGGCAATGTTTTTTCTTGTTTCTGTAGACTATTAACCTCAGCTATAGAAACCCAATCATAAGCTAAAGTCATCTCATCATTTCCGAGCATGTCTATTGCCGAACAGAGGAACAAAACTGTTGAAGATTTTCTTAAAGTTATGCTATCCATCCTCACCTGTGGCCAGTGTCAGAGATTTCAATCGCTAAAGTGTTTCTGCATGTTAATGTTCTTTCATTTCTGTAACAAATGTCACACAGAACTTTTCTTTTGATATATTGGGAAATAATTTTGCTACACACAGAGCACAGACATCAGGCTGCAAATTGTGAAACCAACAACAGAGATTTTGCAAGTAAAAATGAGAGAACAGTAGCTGCAGGGTCTGATGACTGCTGGACTTGCTGATGTCTGGACAGGGGCAAAGCATCATATAAATAAATAACTCCCTGAACAATAGCTTGACAAGTGAAATAGAAATCTGACAGTCACGATGAGACAATGTGGCACTCGTAGGAAAACAGCATCCATGCTTATTCGCTGGCTGTTTTAACCCAAAGCATCTAGAGACAGCATCTGTGTGCACTCTGATAGCCAGCCTTCCAGCAGACTGGATAACATCTCTTTGCTTCGATATACCTGTCAGCTTCGACAATGCCAAATACTGGTGTTGGAACACCAAAGTCTACTTTGGTATAATGCATATAGTACCAGTCATATTCTGCTTCTCAACTTTTATGAACACCAGTTTATGCAGTTTTTATATGAGACACTGCAAGAAAATATTTATCAATTCTGTGAGTTATGCATATTTAAACAATTAAAAGCATTTCAGGTGCAGACCGGTGCTTCTGTTTTCTTTTTACAGTTGTCTGTGGGCAGGGGACTCCATTACTCCAGCTGGCATACAGCTTGCTAGTCTTGTTTGGAAGCCTGTTTTTCCCCCCTGAAAGTTTGCTATCCTTCCTCAAGCCGCCTGCAAGCCAGCTCCACCAGCTGTGACCAACTGTCCACAGCTTAAGCTCCATGGTCCCATAGTATGAGCGCTCAAAAGGACATTTCCTTTCCACTTCTCACATTCTGGAATTGCTGTTCCATTCCCTACCCCCATCCCAGCCTCCCAATTACCAAACTTCTTGTAGGAAAGAAATCCCATGTTCTTGGCAGATCTAAGTAATCTATGCAAAATGGGCACGTCTTGCAACATTTTTTAATCTAGGTATGACTACAGTTGAAGCTCCATTTCATAGCTATTAATGTATTCCTACAGCTCTTGATGGCCATTTTCTTAAAAATATTCTCATCAACAACATCCCCATTTTTGTATTTAAAGTATTATAAAAACAACTGCAAAATACTATTAGTTGAACTGTAGGTGCAGTCTGGCATAACACATTTCTCCCCTCAACTTTCATTCCCTTTTTATCTGTAGATTAGCCTAGGGCTGCAGTTTTTCTTTCTCTTCCTGCTAACACATCAGTCCAAGACAAATGGTACCTATCACACAGCGTGCCTCGGTGCTCTGCCGTGAGAAGACGTGCACGCAGAGTTTGCTTTAGCAGTCCAGTGGCTGGGACGAGGTCTAACGGAGGGAAACGTCGCTGGGCGCCACTGCTCTGTGCAGCGGGCAGGAGGGGCACGGCACCAGCAGCTGCACCGGGCTGGGGACTGCTACCAGCTCCAGGGTGAACACTCTCACTTTTACAATCCTGTTCACTCCTCAGTGACCGTACTCTTGAATAAAGGAAACTCATCCCAGCTTTTTCCAACCAGGCAGCTGAGGGATTCCTCTCGGGTTAGTTTGCAGCCACCACAGGTGGATACAGGCTGCTCACATCTGGTCCACAGACAGTACAGGGAGCCCAACTTGGCAACAACATACTGTACTGAGGTTTCCTACCTCATTTTACAGTTGTTGTTTGAAAGGGAGGTAGGAGGAGGAAGGAGAAGAGAGCAAACACAGCATTTATGGGTATTTCATCTGTACCGCCAACAAGGGGGCCTCCTTTTGCTGGCAAAGGGCATGGCTGGGAACGAGCCCGGGTCCTGCTCTGACACAGAGCTGCTTTGAAGGGGTTACTGAGAACAGCAAAAAAAATCACCTCGGTCTTTTGTCAATATAATCGATATAAAATAAAAACAGCCAGCTCAAGTTTTATATGATGCTTAAAATGCCACAGAGCCTATGGTTCAGCATATGTGTAAACAGCTTATCTTTTCACTGATTTCAGTCTCTTCCCCACATTTTATACAAAATAAAATCATGCCATACATTTTCTGTCCACAAGGGGGCAAAAATGGGTTGCTCAAAAAAGTCCTTTCATTAATAAACAAATACGTAATTGTAAGCAACTTCTCTCCCCTTCATATTTTGTCTCCTTATTTCTAATCATGAAGATTTTATCAGCTTCCAAATCACCCTTATTTTTTTCTTTTTCATATTACATTGTCATAATACTCTCAAGTTATTTCAACCAATTCAGAAGCATTCTCTTTCATCACTCCCCACAACGCTATTCCTTCCTCCCTCTCTCCTGTTTCTGGCACTCCTATGAACTATTACTTCACAGATAAAGAGCAAAAAGGCTTTCTGCAAGCTGTCTTTGAAATGCTTTAGCAACAAGATCTGTTTATTGAAGGCTTTAATAACCTAGCAACACAGCAACACAAACTAAACATACATATCATTTTTGACAGAGCTTGCAAAAATGCTTTGGACTTACTTGTATTGCTACACATCTTAAAACCCAGGTCATGCAATTTATTGCTGCATTTTCGAAGCTTATCTAAAAGCCAGAACACTTCTCCCCAAGCACCTCCTTCTAGAAGAGTTTAATCTGTCAAGTTTTCTTACCCAGGTAGACCAACCTTTATCACACATACTCCCCTGCACAGCAAACAAGAAGGTTAGCATCTTAGGTAGCAGAGTTAGAGCTGATCTGATGGTCTTTCCTGTCCACTCCCTGCTTACAGAAAATAAGCACATTAGAACATACAAAAGAAGCTTCTCAATTACATATTTGCTAGCCATTTCTTAAAAACTATTAAAAACTTTCTGCTGGTGCTAAGAACCATAACAAAAACAGGCTAAATTTCATGCCAGTCATGTTTTTCACTTTGCGCTGCTACCTGAAGCTCATACTATATCACACAGCACTAGGTACAGTATGTTAACAGTTCACGGCATTACAGACTTTAGAAAAGGATGCTGTCCAAAGATCTCAAAGCATAAAGCATACTGCAAACTGAAACAAGATAAAGAGCACACAAAATCCTGATAAGACAAACAGCAATTTGTCTATTGTTAGCTGAAAACAATGAGTCACTGAAACAAAGTGACCTGCTGAGAAGAAAATGGTGAATCTCTGACAAGTGGAGCAGGACGACTCATGAAAACTCTTCCTACAGGGCTGTGCTTTCACTTCAGGAACGCAAGAGGAGATACCCAGAGAACTTCTCCAGCCAAGACCTGTTTATCAGTGGACAGAGTATGAAAATAGGGGTAGGATATTGATAACTGGTTTGTGAATGGCAGCTAAATAATCTGAAGAAAGGGACCAGAAGGTTCCTTTCCCCCAAGACAGTGAAAGCAGTATTTGAAACCCTTGTTACTTATAAAAGGCTGTACCAACTGCTTGACCACTTCACCAGGTGCTACATTGACTTTGAATTCTGGTCTTCACTCTGCAGAGCAGAGTCTTAGTTTGGGGTTGTTTGAAACCAGAAGTTGAGCAACTTGGAAAACCAGAGCTGAATTACAGTTCTGCTACAAGCCTTACCCCACATACAGAGCCAAGCTGCATGCTCACCAACAGCCTGCGACTCAAAAGCCCTTCCTCTAACCTTGCCATCTCTGTGGAGAAGTGAATGCTGCTGGGTTGACAACCTCTGTATTCCCTAGGATAGCTCTGGAGCTACCAGGAGCTTAGAAGCAAAAGCACACATCCAGGCCCATGAATCCCCACTATACAGCTCTCCAAGTAAGGAAAGCCAATAGCATGGTCTTCTTCAGTGGCATTAAAAAGCCAAACAAGAGTTGACGACATCTGGCATTTTATAAGACTGAGTTATAAGACTGAGACACCTCTGCAGTCACCATTAATCCAGCCAGTATTATTTCACTGTATTTTGGCTCAAAATGAAACAAAGTTGTATTATCCTAAACATCATTTCAATAAACTACAGAGTATTCTGCTGCATCTTGTCAATTTACATCATTTTCACTGGCATTTCTGGTTAACAAAAAGTAGTCTTCAGGCAGAAAAGCACACTCACAGAAACACTGGTTATAACAAGCATGTGGCCATTTTCCCCTGAAGTCCTGAGTGCTGTTTAACAGTTACATTTGTTCACAGCATCAGTTCTCTGAACTTGAAGAAAAAAAAAAAAGCTTGATCTTCATAGTGACTTCTCCAGTCAAGTTGCATCTAAATTATTTTTACATGATGTGTAACAACTAATTTTACAGGATTACTCAATATTTATTTTCAGCAAATTTCTGTACATACAAAAGCAAATGTACGTATCTAAAATGTATCGTACAGCATTTTGATCAGCTGTCCATTGTAATGCTTAGTGACAAGAAACTTAGCACTTGCAGAATAACAGCACCTCAGTTTCAAAGCAAAAAGAACTGAGATATCAAGATGAGAGATCAACACGTATGGGCTCACCTTAAGCATGCAAGATTTTCGATTTCCATAAAAATACTAATATTTTGAAGTACAACCCAGAAAGCATTTAAACCTAGATCAATCTAGATCAATCCTCTTCTCTCCACCCATCCTGTAAAACAAGATGGCTGTTCTGTGCAACCTAGGCCTAAGAAGCCCTATTCACACACATCACTTCATGCAGATTCTGCACTCAGAAATCAGGGGAACTTCTACATGCCCTTAAGACTTCACAAGAGTGAGGTCTAAGAGGAATATAAAGTGCATTTTCCAAGCAACATATATTTCAAATCACAGGTATTCGCCAGACTCACTCACTTGGACACCCTCCTCACGCTGTTCCACTGCTGTCCCTGCACTTATCCCACCTGCAGGGCAGCAGCTCCAAGCGTCGGAGCAGGCAAGGGGTTCAGCAGGAGCCCCCCTTTGGCATGGGCCCTCCCTAGCTTGCCTGCCTCTGGACTCTGTTTCCTCTTCCAGCTCAGGAGCAAGGGAGAAGGATAAGAGGTCTAAAAAAAGAAGTCCAGCTCATCTACACAGCCAATCAGCACTTCAGAGCAATATGATATAGAAGCTCTATGTTATGTTCAGTTTTGTACCACATTTGTCATCCCCCAAAATAAGAGCTAGAGTCTGATGACAACTAAGTCAGGTCTGATGACAACAAGAAGATGGCAATCTAAAAATCAGAGCATTTCACAGCTGTATGACTACAAAACCTAGAGAAAATGATGTCATTCACTTAAGCCAAAGTGTGTCATTTCATTCTGCTGTTGCTGATCAAGATTAACTGGTGGACACCTCATTAACATAGGTTCTCAAGGGATAAGTCTGTGTTTTAGACTCCTACCTTTTTAAAAACAAAAAAAAGGGGGGGGAGAATACTTAATATATGTATGTAACACAGTTCTTAAACTTTTGGATCCCCAGAATCTGTGAAATATTTTAAAGGGGGCAAGGAAAAAGCAAATAGGAAAGCATTTTCTTTCTACAGGGTCCACATTTTCAGTGAAAAAAGGGAATACGGATTAGCTACCCAATTTGTCCCACTGATAGAAGAATACTTACATGGAGAAAAGAATTCAAAATCTTTTCCTCTCTCATACTTCTCTTCCAATTGGCCTAATCCCCATCGCCATAAAAATCTAATCTTCAGGGTTTGGTGCTTTTTCTTTTCTTTTAGTAAGAAGTGAGACAGCATGTACTTTTTTACAGGAACATTTTGTGACTGAAACATCTTTCAGCTAAAGTGACTTAAGACATTATTATGGTACATCAATACCAGAATACATTTCAGTGACTCTCCTTTTCCAAGTTGCCCTTGTCAATTTTTGCTTCTTGGAAAACCAAAGTTGAGGAGTTTTGCCCCATTTCATAAGAGTAAAACAATTTCTCTGTTGCCTTAACTCTATTTTATATCTATTTTACGTCTAGCAAATAGCTAGCTCCAGAGCGCTGGAAGCGTTCAGCAGTAATCCGTCCTGAGCCAGCCTTTTGGGTGGGAGAGCCTTGCCTATTAGAAAGGTACCAGGGAGCAGGAAAGACACAAGCACCACGCTGGACATCCACAGCTAAAGTTAGCCCTTTGCAAATAACGTACCACAGCCTCAGAAGGAACTGAGCTGCTAATTTCGTTCCTGACTCAACATCCCTTCTCCTTGGAAAGCAAAGCAGAAGCAGAAGCGAGGATGGGTTTCCTTGGTGCAGAAGCCGAGCACAGCCCTGCAGCAGCTAGCTAGCACCCTCTGCAGCACCAGTCAGGGCACTGGGGCAGAAGTGGCAGAGGCTCACCTGGAAGCTGAGCACCAGTTCCATCCCTCTTGCTGAGGGCACAATTTTTGAATTTTTCCTTCCACAAACTTGGTCAACATATTCCTAAACAAGACATGACACTGTCTTTCTCTCACCTGACAATTAAGATTTTTGTTTAATCAGAAGTCACCAGCACAGAGTAGGGTCACACTTGAGGCCCCAACAGCACCCTGGATTTGTTAGTTCAGTCTCCGCACAGCTACTGAAATATATCAGACTGAAACACATTTTACCACTTTGATGTGCTGGATTAAGACAATAAGTTACAAAAATAGTGTCTACACACCTGCAAACTCTGCAGATATACAGCATTCCCCTGGGGTATCATTCTCCTACCCAATGTCATGCCCACCAAATGCTTTTGTTTAAATGCACTGTGGGATGTGCAGTGGAAACTACCAGAAGTCTAAGACAGAACAGGGTCAAATTCAAATAAATCTTCTCCGAGTAGCCATTAATTTTGCCAGCACCATTTTTCAAGTTGCATTTGGCACTACAGTGTCCACAGTAGACATGAATACAAGCAGTGTAAAATGCCTACACTTGCAGCAACAAAGGCAGATGGATTTGGCTTTGCCACTTTAATGAACTTCCAATGTCAGGTAGTGGTAATGGAAGAAGTGGTGCCGAGAACGTACCTGAACAGCATGACTGGACACAGCACTGCTGCTAGGCTCTGTCAAACACTTGTACAAGGCAGAACAGAAGGGACCAGCAGTAACGATGAGATTTCTAGAAGACTACAACATTTCTCTAACCTCTTTACTTAATTATGACTTGGCTAAATCACTTCCACAACCAGCATCCACCTTAGCAGTGAAACCTTGCTGTGAACACAACAGGTTAACAAAAAAATTTACGTTATTACAAAACGATGGTTGAACAATCAACCATGCTCAAAAGCTGTAAAGAAACAAATAGCTTAGCTGCTTCAAATTTGCATTTTGTAATCACAAACTGACAGAAGAAGGATTATTTCCTATATTTTTGCTTTAGCCTTTTCTGGTCTAAATGTTGTCTAAGAAGAATGAGAAAAGGATTTCCACATTACATATTTTGAAGCAGGAGATTCAGATATAGTTAGATAGATTTAAGATTAGATATGCTAACAAAAATGGCATCCACACAATTTATTAACTGGTACTACTGGCAATGAAACTTGAAAAGAGAAGTGAACTACCCCAAATTAGAACTGAACAAAAAGTGTTTTCAGCAGCTTCACTGAAAGAAAACATCACCACCCTCTGCAAAAAAGACAAAAAAAGAGTTTTACCTGTACCAGTACTTCACAGAATCCACAGTAATTTATAGGGTCACAGAATAGTTGGGTTGGACGGACCTCTGCAGACTGTCTAGTCCAACCCCCCCTGCTCAAGCAGGGTCACCTAGAGCAGGCTGCCCAGGGCCATGTCCAGATATTGAGCATCTCCAAGGATGGAGACTCCACAGCCTCTCTAGGCAACGTGATTCACTCATTTTTATAGGCAGTAAATATACAGTATATTTACTGATCTTACTATATTCACCTGTGTCCATATTAAAAAAGAACACATCCATGCTTATTTCACAGTCACTGTGTATCAGTATATCTTTGTCATATACCAGTAGCTCCTGAAGAAAGGTGGCATTTACTAAACTGATAAATAATGGAAGCCATGTATCACATAGCAGTAAATGTATTGACCCTGATAGATAATACTGTATATTGCATCTGAGCTAATGTTTCTTCAATAGCAACAGACCTGCAGTACTTCTCTAAGACTGTGGCTTATCATTATATTCAGAATGTATAAGTGCTAAAGGTAGGTAAATTCATATCTCAGAGCTTCAGACATTTTCATTATTGATTTTATTTTATATTGGTTTTGCTGCTACTATATTACTTGATTACTTGAGGTGCTGATAACAACCATGCATGGCAAGGATATTTTCCAACAGAAAGAATCATCCTGGTGCTCATCCTTTGACTTTGATTGGGACAGGCCCAGAAATCCTACTGGCAATCATCTCTAACAAGCTGTCTGAAGCAATCAGAGAAATTTTGGGTGTCATACATTGCACATACCGCAACTGTGTCAAACTACAACTGACTGTAGCAGTCTGTGGAATTAAGCTGTCACTTAAGTAGCTCAAAAAAGAAAAAAAGACCCCAGTAATTCACAAATGCAAGCAACAACATAAAGAAGCGAGGATTAAGTGGATGGAGAGTGAAAGGGGGGGGGGGGGAAATAAGGGCATTACTGTCTTCTTCAGCAGTATCCAAACCTAGTTAAAATTACTGTGAAATTCCAGCCTCAACATGTCAGAAGGCGCAGGAAGAATGAAGGATTTGCATCTTGGACAGCTGCAAAAAAGCAATACATAATCATGTAGAGCTACAAGAGACAAGTCATCTTCTATGAGGATGTGGCAACCTCAGTTACACACTTCCCCCCCGCCACCCAAGTCTTCAAGTTTATCAGTGGCAATTCTTAAGAGTAGATCTCACAGTCCCTCCTCCATAAGCACAATGTCATTCAGAAAACCTAGAGGAAAGACATAATATTCTCACAGCAGATGTCAAACAGTACCTCCCACAATATCCTACATACAGCAGCTCCTCTAGGTTTAAGCCCATTACCAAGCAGGCTTCAACAGACAAAACACCCCAGAATTTTTTAATCATTAACTGTGCAGTTTGGTTTATTCTGTGAACTTCTCTTTATAGACAGAATACTAGTTAAGACATGAGGAACCTCCTTCCTGTCACAGAATCGAGTATCCTTTATCTTCAGGGTGCCCCAGCTCCTTGTTAGCACAGGCACAGTTCTCTAAGTTCATTATAATGCAATCTGTTTCCTACACAGTCATTAAAACTACTAGCCTGGGCCAGACGGAAAGAATAGATGACTTCATGAGTTCTTAGGGCCGCGACAGGGCTGGTTGGTTTAAAGGAACGCAAAAATTGTTCCAATATGACAACCTATCTTCACACAATTTAAATCTTTGATTTCTTTCCCTCCTCACAAGCAGATTCTAACAAATTTATATCCCATTCTAGTACCACAACAAGTCAAAGGATGGAAACTCTTCTCCTATTTTATTTCCATGGACTCTTTAACAAAATGCAGGTCCAAAGTTTCCCCAGCCCACTGAGTCATTTTAAAAGAGGAAAAAAACAAATTTGCCAGCCCCTAAAAATCACCCTTTACCTTTTCAGCTCAATCACTGGGGAAGAGAAAGTCTATGTATCATAAGTGGGAGCTCAAAAGCCCTAGTTAAAAGGAACTAGAAAAGGGTAAACAGAAGGCATGAAAGTCAGAAAGCATGTGCCATGCATTTGTGAAAATAATTCTGATGTAGAGCACTGGGCATCTGAGAAATAAAGCCTGATGAAGAACGTAAACAAGAGGAAAGGTGAATGGAGCAAAGAAAAAAAGAAGAGCTAAGGGACTTGCATCTAGAAGAAAGTACAAGAGAAGCCTGAGGCTGTTGCAAACCACAGAGAAAGCAAGGTGGGGCTTATCTAAACCACCCTGAGGAGCAGATGATGAGCTAATTCCATTCAAAGGAGAAAGCAAAAAATAAGGCCTTTCAAAACAAAAAGACCTGGATTTTATTCCAGAAAAAAGCAGTATCACAAGTAAGTGATACAGGAGGATTTTCCAAAAGAAAAAACAAGTTGCTATCAAAGGAAGGAAGGTGAGATGAGTGGTCAGTATTTCAGCAAGCAACAAGAAATAGTGCAACACCCAGATAGCATTTCTTCCTTTATGGATATAATCCCTTCTCACGGAGCACTTCGCAAAAGACATACATTTTTCAAGATTCTAGATATTAATCCACTCATATTTATCCCAAAGTCTCTCCTATTTTGAAGCTGTTATCTGTTTTGTCATATTTGAGTTTGCAAAATTAATCATGAATATCAATATTCTATGATCTTAGAGCATCCATCACTGTGAAACATAAAAAGTTAAAAAAAAACTTGGACCTTTTCCTCTGACTTTGAGACATGTTCTCTAAGGCCTTTCTATATTACAAAATAACATGTAGTCATTTTGGATTACTTTAAGATCAAATGTTGTCTAAAAATCAAAGATTTTCTGTTCAACATATATGACTTGCTTCTACACCACACTTAGAAGCAACAGTGTGATCCAGACAGTGCCTCTTATCTGCAGTTCAGGAAGATGTTAGCTTCCTAAGGGTAGCCATCTTAAGATATTTTTCTTCTGTTTGGCAATCACACCTTCAGCTGCACCTGGCTCGTAATTATGCTGGGGTCAAAGCTGTAGCTCTTCATTCACATGAAGCTTGGTGTACAGTACTGCCCTCAAAAACTTCCAAGGGAGTGTCTGAGGAACTGACTACAACGTAGTTTCTCTGCTTTTTGAAGCTGTCTTCAGGAGAATCATTAAGCAATATTAACAGTTAATTGACAATCATTTAATTGGCCATGACAAGCTGGCACTGCAACACTGCCAAATTCCTATTCATGGACAAGCTCCCTATAAAAAAAATTGGAGTCCATTATCTGAAACAGCCTACCTGTCAATCTGCTTCCCTGCCCGATTTATGGTGGTCAGTGTCACCGTCTGACAATGTCTCCCAGCAGCTCCCTCAGCAGTGAGTCATAGCCCTGGAAGGATTCACAGGCCAGTGCTGGGCTACCTCGGCATTAGGGGCACTAGCAACAGCTTCCAAAGGCAGGTATTTTCTCCTCTTATTTAGCAGCAACCCTACTCTTGATTTTCAGGCAGAGACACTGTCTTCAGTTCAGAGGTCTCTCTCCAGCTGTTCTACTAGCAGCAGTAACACTGCTCCCAGCCACCCCTTTAGTAGCAGGGAGGCCATCATGTATTTTTAATTTGCTTTTGCTCACCCTTTTGCTTTCTTTTCTTGCCTCCTTCTGAGGAAGTCTTTGCAGCCCAGCGCGTTCGCTGATGCCCCTCTGGCTTCGGCATTCCGTTTCCTGTTTGCTCATGGGCCATTACTTGTCATTGCATCTGATGCTAATCTGAGCTCTACAAGTCATTTAATTTTGCTGTTTCGAACGGCTT
This sequence comes from Dromaius novaehollandiae, assembly GCF_036370855.1. NCBI lineage: Eukaryota > Metazoa > Chordata > Aves > Casuariiformes > Dromaiidae > Dromaius > Dromaius novaehollandiae. The sequence continues at coordinate 13,618,908 of NC_088103.1, read as the reverse complement.
CCCTATCACATATGCGCTACCTCATTCTCTGAGTCACTGCCTGTCTCCTGAAAACAACACACTCTTCTTTCCTCAGTGTAATGATTTCTCTTGCTACAGTCACTGTTAACAACTCTTCTTGAGGGGTATCTTCAATTACTATGTTTTTCTCCATGGGGCTCAGAGTCCACCCTTCGCACATGCTTTGTCTGTTTTGCTCTGTACTTCTACTTCTGCTGTTGTGTGACTCTTAGGCTATTTTTTACTTGCATTTTCATCCTCACCATAAAGTATCCTGTGAAATTCCTGTCTGCCATACTTTGGGGATGGGATAGGTCACCAGCCTTAAACCCACTCTGTGGTCCATAGCCGCTTTAGCACGACTTCTCTTTGCCTTGTCAGTCATGTTCCTGCATTTTTAAGCCTTGTTACAATTCTCCATGAATTCGTTCATCTTTCATGAAGTTTTAATTGCATGAATTGGCTACTCTACCCAAAGCAGGCAATACAGTGATCTATTTCTCAAAGTTGTGGATTACAGCAGTTCAAAAGATGTCTCATATATGTAAGCACATATTTTCCCATGATTTGTCTAATATTCTCATTTTTCCAATGTTAAGATATTTGCAGAAAGCTTCTTGAATTCTGTACAGCCCTTCTCGGACTAATGCTTGTGAATTTCGATGCTGTTAGATCATACATCAACTTTCAGTCTCAACTAGTACAGCTATTCCTATTTCTTCTTTTTCTTCCAATCCATCAGAATTTCGTAGTTCTCCTCATGGCTTGTTTCTCTCACTCAGCTACCCAGGAAAGAGTTACAGCATGCTGCCAGCATTATTTTCATTGGTTTGTTTCACAAAATTATCCTTTTTTATTTCATAAACCTTTTTCAGGAGCCAAATCACATCTAAAAAGAGCATTTGCTGTGCTCCAGCAGAAACAGATTGTTACATGAAAGGTAAGACATTTAGGCACTATTCATTCCTTCTTATATTGTTTGAAACCTTTCTTCTACTGTTTGTTACAAAATCCCCTAATGTGGCAATAAATGTAAGAAAGTATAAATCCAAGTGTTTTCAAAATCATAGCAAAGGCAACATTACCAGAAATTTGATTACTTGCACCCATAATCCAAATGATTATGTTCTAAGCACACACAGTCCCCACCCTTATACCAGTTCACTTACAAAGGTTTAAACATCGTACATCGCAATTTCAGCAACTTTCTCCATATGACAAGAGCTCTGTCTACTCTATCAGTAGGTACGCTACTACTGATGGGGCACTAGGCGAGTCAACATGGCTCAGAACATTGATTAGCAACCAGGAACAGAGGGTTAAGGGTCCACAAGGCTGCCTCACTGCCCAGGCTCTGCAGGTATTTTTGATTCACAGTCACCATACTTAAGAGTACAACTCATGCACTTGTTGAGATAAACAGTGATTCCACATAAATCTATTTTTAGCTCCATGCATAAGTTATCAGCTTCTCCACCAACCTTCCCAGCATTACAAAGATTTCAGTAGTTAGGAATTCATGGCTCATCTCTGCTTCCAAAGTTCATGAGGAAGCTGAAAAATCTGAATGAAAAGAACCAGATCAGACAGGAAAGCATATTATTAATCTAAAATGTGCATAATTCTTCAGAAAATAAGAATCTGATTGTCAAGAATACGGTGATGAAACATCACAACTTCTAAATTATAACACTATATATTCAACTTTTTGTTGCCTATTGAATTCAGAAAGAGAGAAAAAGAAAGAAATAATAATTACATTTGGTCCTGGCTCAGGTACTAGGAGGTACATGCATATATTTTAACACAAAAGGAAGGGGCCCAAATCTCATGTAACAGTACTTAGGGAAATACAGTACTGTTTCCCCTCTATAACACTAATGGAGACATGAAGATGTGAATCTAAACTTATTTTTAAAAAGGCACATGTGCCACACTGATAACCACATTCATTCACTGTAATCCTTATCACCCAAATACATATGGTGCAAGCTGAGACAAGACCACTCTCCTGCACTTGTATATAATTTCATGTTAAAAAAATCCACACACGGTAGCCATGGTTACCCACAGAAGATAAGAGCAGCATTTTTCATCCAACAATGTCAGAAATGTGCATAAATTCAGGATCTGCACTTGATGTTTTTTCAGGCCTCTCCACCTGCACATTTATTTTCTGCTGTTTGTGTATATCCTTTGACATACTGGGATTCTAGATATTTAAAGAAAGGTTTCTTTTTTTCTAGGTTTAATCTGAAAAACAGTTTTCAGTTAACCTTAAAGCACAAATTAATTGCAAATCTATTCTGAAAAGCAGAATATAAAAGCTTTTAAGACAATCGCCATGCTCATAGTCAGACTGCTCCATTGAACACTCATTTGACACTTATTTACCACAAAAAACTACAACTGACAGGATATCAACTGGTACTCCACAGCTTTTTCTCTTCATATTATAAAAACAGTGCTAGAGGCACCTATTAACATATTTATTTTATTTTTAAAAAGTTGGTTTATTTCCTGTATAACTTATTTAGTGAAACTCCTCCACGTTGTTTCATGGCCTAGGTCTTAACACAAGACAAATGGAAACAAAACATTTGTGAAAGATTAAAAGTAGATTAGCCTACTGATAAATTTTGCAAAGACAAAATTGCAACTGTCAAATCATGTACAGTGCTGTCTAAATTGTGGGGGCTGTTTGCAAGTCTAGGATTGTGCAGGTCACCCACTGTTTACTGGCAGGGTGCATCTTCTCTGGAGGGCTTTACCCCTCAGGCTCCCAGTCACGAGAAGCACAGACACCCTGCGCAAACGGACCAGTTCCAACGACTGCTCTGAAGGAAGACGCCTTGCACTGTGGGTACTGAAGAAACATTTCAAAACTTACCTGCCGGGTGAGCTGGCTGCTCACCCCAACCAGCTCCCCAGTTAACTAACTGAAAGAGTAGCCCTCAGATTTAGCTACTGGTGTTTCTAAGGATATCTCATGGAATCAGGCTTCTCAGGATTCAAAAATCAGGCAGCCCGATAGCACCTGAAGCTCCCGGCATTCCCGCCTCCATAGGCATGGAGGTGTCGGGGCGCTGACCACTGCAGCTCAGCCCTGCCGAGAGCTGGCAGAGGGGAGCACCACTGGCGGCTGCAACCAAGCAGTGAAGCCAATGACAGCTGCACTCAAGCAGCAGCCAAAACATGATGGCTGATCCCATTTGCAAGCATTTGGGCATTTTGTTTCAGTGTTGAGTTTTTAATTTTTCTTCCGGGCACTATTCTTGTGCTCTCTCTCCCCTCCCCCCTTAAATTTCATGAAAATGTCATTCAAAAGTCACCACAGTCCTGACACACTCCTTCCTTTAGAGGGCCAGGACAAAGCACAGACTGCTTTGCCTATTTCAAGTGGAATCTCTTCGCCGCTCCCAACTGCAGAAGGGCCCATGCATCTCCAAGTGCTAGCACAGGTGAATATGGGCCCGTTGTTATAGCTGCTTTAGGAGCTACAGTGTCAATCAATGGAATACACTTAGCAGAGTAGTAGCATGCAGCTAAAGGATTTAGAGGTATTTGAAAGATGTGCTAATTTAAATCCAAACAATACAGCTTCAAAGGGTTCCTAATCACCTGCACAATATCCCATGCCTAGATTAGCTGACAGCAGCAGCAGAGAACCAAAGCAAGCCCCGGTCTGAATGGGGTATGATTGGGAGTGAAAAAACAACTTTCATACCTTATCTACACTAGACTGAGGAATTGATACCCGTGGGATTTAGAGAAAAACAAAAGAAAGCTGGTTCAGTGAGATGCATGGCCATTAACGAGCACGTGAGCTGCATGGCGACAGCAGGTGCAATGAAGAGAGGAAGCCTACAGCAAGTTCCAGCTGTCAGAGGAAAAGGAAGAGAGTCCAGCTGGTCCAGGACACACCAGTGTGCGGAGCAAACCATCAGTGAGAGATGTATCATGCATCTCTGGGAGCCTGGCATGCAAGAGAGAGGCTTTAGAGAGATCCTACTTTCATGCTTTCAAGGGCAGAAAGAGACATGTTTTTTCTTTATGCACAGAGCAGAAGCAATAAGCTCTAAATTTTAGAAGCCAAAGGTTGAAATGCTGATGTGTGACTAGATTCAGCTAGGGTTTCTCCTCAGAATTTTTACCATCTCCAGGAAAGAAGGAAGGATGGCTATATTACAAAGCTGCTCCCTAGATGTGGCGATATTCTCAGAAAATCTTATTTTCTGGGTTCATTTTTGTGTCTCTCTATAAAAAGGTCTGAATTCTTCCTAAACTGCTAGTACTCAAAAATATATTGCTTTACTAGGTCTACTGAAAAAAAATCATTTTTAAAGAACACAGTGAGCATTACAGTAGAAATACAGTTTGCACATTTTAGATATGCTGAATAAAATGTTTTTTTAGTGGTACCTACTTATGTTTTATTTTCTAGCAATCACTGTTGGAAGAGAAATCCATCCAACCTGTACCAATTCCTGCACAATACTAATTCACTATCTCAAAAATTCTGACACTCAACTTACAACTATTTGTGTTTTAATCAAACAGATCTTAGTGACAGAAAAAGTTTTTTAAAGAAAAATTCATATACTCAAAGTTTAAACCAAGACCTAGCTGCATTCATATCTATCTGTAATAAAGATACAGACACACACAGTGTGGATAAGCATGAATGATAACATACCTACTTCAGTTGTGCTAGTCATGCATTATCTACATAAAAGAAAACTTCAGGAAGCAATTTACTCAGTAATCACTACATAAAAAGGCATGATTTTATAGATCATGTCAACACGTGAAACAGCGTTCACAAACATTTCACACACACACAACTGCCTTAGTCTCTCTCATCACACCCCAGTTTAGACAAAGTCCACTTTCGTGGTCTAGAAAGAACTCCTGGATGCCTGAGGACATCTGATTGTATAATTCAATTTGCCTTATGTGATTTTCAGTCACAGCTGATTTTTTCCCTAAAATATTATCTATATAGATTAATACCTCAGTTAAGATCATTTACAGAAGATAATTATACCAATAGGTGTAAAGAGGATTAAAACTTAAATGGTGCTATCCATTTAAGTACTGTGCTCTGCAAATATTAATTAAGTGATTACTTTTTTCTGGGAAACCTTATGCCCAGTAATTTCCTGATACATAGCTAGCATTATTGCTATAAGCATTACTATTCTAACAATATAACCACACTCCAGTGCGTTTCACCACTGCTTGTGCAGTTGGATGAAATCTAAATGCCAAGCATGCAGCATGGCTAAATTAGAGGATGGCCCACGTAACACAACTGTGATTTTCATTCCAATGCAGATTAAGTGAGCAAAAAGGAGCATGGACAGCCCACAGCTGGCATTTGCATCCCAGGCAAGAGCAGAACAGGAAAGCAAACAGCATTGAAAAGATATTTACTCAAAGCATATATAAAATAGAAAAAAGCAAGTCAAAACCAAACCCAAAACATTGAATGTGCTGGCTTAGCAAGGTTTCTCTCTCTCCACTATTTAGATCAAGCAAGAAACAATGGCTTACCTCTCATCCCCCAAACACATAGGCAGAAATGATCACTCAGCTGGGCAATTAATGAAATATTAAATGACCAGATTATTAACAAAAAGAGCATGTTTCTTTTCCCTGTTATGCTGGAAATGACACAGCAGTCATTAGGGACTGCTCCTTCCAAATACTTGGCAGGATGGCGTCTGAGTATGCAAGAAGGCACGACCTCCTGCTAGAGAAGGTGGTGAGGGAGAAGTGCTAACATGAAAGCTCAATTTGAAGTCCTCAGACAGCAAAAGTTGACTGAAAAGTGGGATTTCTCTGAAATGAATACAGGCACATTAGTTCAGCAGGAACAAGAATTCAGCAGCTGGCATCAATTCTTTCAAGGCATCTACTCAAGATTTTGATAGTTGTTGTACAAGGTTAATGAACTTCTGTATTTAATAGGAAGACAGCAAAATTTGTTGATGATTAATTTATGTCAGAAGCTGTGAGAGAACTCCTGAATGACACAGGAAATCTAGGACTTTGGGAAGCCTAATAACATGGTATTAAAATATGAAGCAAGAAATGCACTTTGGAAGGAGAAAATTAAGTTATCTATAACGATGACTAATGAACTGCACTATAAACTGACAAAAAAAGACAGGGGGCTAGGTTTTCAACAGACATCTGTTCCCATTTAAGACACCTAAATGAAGGGGCCAAATCTTCAAACTGGCTTATTATGCTGTGAAAGTTCTTGCTCTCAGAATGTGAGGAAACATGCTTGGTGCCCTTCAATAGCTGCTCAAAGGGGAGCAGATGGTTTGCGTTTCTGGACTTTCTCTTACTGAGCTCTCTACAGCACAGTGAAGGCAGCTTAAGACAGCTACCCATTCCAGAGCAACAAATAAAATGTAAGGCTTCTTTTAGAGAAGAAAATGTAATACAAAATTATATTAACATTTAACATAATATATTTTAGTATTCCAATACTACGCACTTATACAATGTCTTTTGTCCCAAACTTCACAAAACATTTTGCTGTCATCAATTAAGCCTAGCAACCTCCCGTGCAGGAAAAACATTATGCCCAGTTTAAAGATAGCTAGACTGAAACTGAGGCGCAGAAAAATCTTTTACTTGAAGACTGTACAACAATTCAAGGACGAGGATCAGAGCAAACCAGCCTACACTATTCTCTGATTATTTTCCCCATGTTTATTATTTACCACTGTAAGTTGTGTGCTCTAGTTAGAGCCTAACTGAACCAAGAGATTTTCAAGGAGATATAAAAACCAGTTACAGAAAGAGAAGTCTGAGACTCGCGTAACAGTGCATGGCAGAAGCGCAGTCGTCCTCCTCCAGCACCCTTTGTTGATTCAAAGGGACAGGATTACGACTGGTTTCTGCTCCTCCAGGGTGACTCAAACTCACAGAAGAAAAACACCAGAGGGGAAGATTATGAAATCTGTGTCAGACTCTTTGCAGAAGATGGAGCAAAAGGTTTACTGTGCTGATCTGTATGATGCTGTGATTGGCCCATACTGGAAATCATATACAGGACAGAAGAGAGGCAGCTTACTGGGGTGGTGGTAGACCAGAGCTCTTAGCAGCTTAAGCTCCTCTTTGTATGATGGCAGGTGATTAAAAAAAATTGCCCTTCACGAAAGCTGACTAATGGCATTTATTAAAGTGATGATGGCACTACACTACTGAAATTTGACAAAGGATATCTGAAGCAAAACAATGATGGAATAAATACTATTATTCTTTCAGGTACAATTCTAAGGGATGAGTCAAACGATTAGCTAGAGTCTGCTTTTTAGTGAACAAAGCTCTTTGCTGCTTCCATTAAAACCTGCTGCCTGCGTCTCATTCACACACTCACATACAAGGGGGTTCTCACTGACTGCCAAGGGCACGATGGCATAATTTGCTGCAAAGTAGAGTTTTTAAATCCATTTGATAACAATATGGGTATATAAGAACATGATCTTGTTCTCTAAACACCAAAAGAAATAAATTTCAAAAAAATTTTTCTTTAACTTCAGAACTAGTGTCAAATTATCTTAATCTCTTAGACTAATGCTGTCAACCACTAAAAATGGAAAATACAGAGACAGTACAAAAATATTGCCTCAGGTACCACTGCCTAAGCTGATGTCTGTTGGGTCTCTACCTTAAGAACAGAGGTTTTTCTATATCTAGAATAGATAACCAATTCCCATTTAACTTAATTTGAAAATCCAGTTTCCTAGAATTGTTACGTTCAATAGTCTTTCTACATCATCTGGTATAATTTCAAGACTTTTTGATGTAGCAGGACTGCTTCATAGAAGGTGGATACAAATACTTTTTCTGGTGAATATTTTTTCTGTACCCTTCCCCCAACAGGCATATGCTCCTACAAAGTTCTTAAATATGGACTTTTACCTCTCCCAAGACCAACACTGACAAGCAGGTACCATTCAGTGACTGCATTAGTTCTGCACACATACCTTCTCACAACCACTGGAGACTTGACTCTGGATATTCAGCTGGTCTGCAATGGCTATAAGGTAGATACTGAGTAGATACTCAGTGCCAGTAGATATCTTAGATATTCAGCAGACACTGTTTAGTCAGCAGGTGCAGAGTAAATTAATTCTCTCAGTAAGATCTGTTTTATTTTTGCACCAGCTACAAAGTGTTTTAGTCAATACTACGGCCCTGAAAGCATTACTTCAGGAAGCTATCATAGGTCAATAATAATGGGATACTGGTCATCAAAAATGTAATTACAGAAGTTTCTTTAAATCAAAGTGTTTCTAAGACTGCAGTTACCTGAAGGTGCTTCAGACATGCATTGAAAATACCAGGCGTTTCAACTGTGACTCACTGCTATACATCAGGGTTTACTGCTTGTCAAGCTTTATTTGTCAGAATCTACAAATACAATAGCCACAGTAAAATCAAAATGTTAAGCAGGAATGAGTCATGATAATGTCAAAGACAATAACCTCATTTTTTCTAGAACATACAGGTCATATGGAGACTGTTTTCTACCATGAAAAATAATTTCTGGATAATGTGTTTGCTCAAGAAAGCTAAATTACCCTCATCCAGAAAGACGGTCTGCATGGGGAAAAAATGTCTGAAAATCTAGAAACAAAGCAACATTTGAAAGCCATAAATAATGATTAATCAAATGTGCCTAAAGCCATACCACAGAGCTGTGAACCTGGCAGTTTGAACAGGGTCATGCTGGGTTGCTATTTTAATAGGGCTCTGAGGAACACTAAGGTGCTCAAGAAAACAGAGCAAGTTAGTGCTGAACCAATTCTCCAGCATGACATTAGCATAACTATCCTGCCACAGTTGTAAATGCAATACAAAACAATGTAATGATCATAAATGGTCAGGACAGATCCCATGACATTTGGATGCCAGCTTCAGTAACCCAGATAAATCCAGTTTGGGAAATTTCAACCTACTTACAGACATCCAGTGTGGTTTCATTGGAGTATAATATTCTTCCCTTCCTGTTTGAGATTAATGTGTTTAGTGCTACACACAGTAACAACAGTTGTTGCATTTTAGTGGTGGGTGAAGCCATTGCTATATATAGCTTGCAATCAGAGTACAGCATCTAGCCAAAGGATAGTACAAATGAAAGTTGTTATGATGATTCCATTTTCCAAGAACCACCACAAAGAAAACAGCATGATAATGATTTGGCGATTTTCTTCTTGCCTCCATTCATCACTGAAGAATTATTCTATAATTACATTATTCAGTTTTATAGATCTCTGCTGATACTTTTCTAGAATTTTTTCTGGGCAGCTTTTTGCACTGGGTACATATTAATAAAATTCAAAAAATCTCTTTAAATATTGCACACAAGTAATCGTATTTATAGGACAGTTTGCAGAGAATTTAATGAGTTCAGAAACAGAGCACAGCAATTACATACAGAACTTGTCACAAGAAACTTCTGTTAGGAAGCTACGGGAAGCATAAAAGTCTACATTTTTTATTTTAAGAACCAGAGAAAGTGCTTTCCTAATCCAAGAGAAGGTAATAAATACCTCAGGGCTCAGAAATACATGTAGTGAGAAGACAAAAGAGAAAGCAGAGGTTGGCAAAAGTTTTATAAACCAAGATGCAGCACCCTGAAGCCGCTAAGACAGACTGCTTTTAATGGAGCCCCGCTGGCTAAGAACTGGAGTTACACAGTTGCTCTAGTTGGCGCAACTAAGAAATCTGACTTCAGCATCCATAAATTGCAAAAGCTGAGAGTGGTGAGAAATGTACACTGAAGGCACAAAGCTCTAAACCTGATCAAAGCAAAACCTGATTCAAACTTATATACAGAAAAACCTGCTTTCATGTAGAACTCCAGATACGAAGCAAGCTCTCTTTTAAAATGCCCTGACTTAAATGAAGAATGAGTCATCCTATCTCACAAATCCAGAACACTGTGGGGAAAGAACAGCAATCTTAACTGGATTTTAATGTATAATCTTAAATGCTTGGTCTTAATTGACTATATCTGAAGTTATATCCACACAGTTGCCTGACTTTCAAAATGAAGCAAACATTGAAATGCTATTTGCCCCCTTATTAAATAAGCTACGTTTATATGCCCTGACAAACATTGCACTGTTAATTATTTTCCAGGTTTTTGTCTTTAAGCCACTGGGCCCATGGCATTACATGGAGTTATGTTCTATAGTCTAAATAAAGGACATTGCCTCTGATCTGCTAGCAAATTTTAAGAATGGATCATCCCCACTCAATTAACTTGTCCTGTTAGACTGATTGTTTTTGCCGAGAGGCACAGACAAGAATAGCCTAAAGCCCGGCTGCATGAAGCAATGCATACCATCATCCTTAGCAATGAGGATTAAGAAATGCAGAAAGCTCTGTGTATTTCACATGTCCATTAAGGTCATGAGGAGAATGTCCCATTCAACTACCTGAACAGGAGAAATTACAATAGGCAAAGTCCAGGCTGTAGAGTATTATATCCCTGCAGTTTCACAGCAAATGAGCTTGTCCATCTTCCCTTCTGCCAGCAATGAACAGTTTAATCATACGTAGTCAAGCAGACTTCTATTGCACAATGATTTATGTCAGAAAGGGAAGCAAATAAATGGCTTATTCTGTTTGGTACAACATTCTGAAATGAACATTTGAAAAACAAACAAATTAGTACTTTGGGGTGTGCTAGTGAACCTGTGGTTTTCTTACGCTGAGCATGCTTGTGAGAGATCTACTGTATATTACAGAAGTTTGGCTTACAAGGAAACTTCTTACCTGTAGATATATTTTTAGACCAAACTGTCTAAATATGAACAGACAGACTCACTCATGGCTAGTTCAGTTAAACAGGCTTAATCTTCATGCAATATTAAAGGGAAGAGTAAAATCCTGGGCCAGACTCAACTGCTGTAAAGTCACCTTAGGTCCACTGACTTCAGAGTTACACGAATTTCCAAAGACTGATTATCCCCTAAATCTCCTCCTGCTCCTTTAAAGCAAAGAGCAATGATAAAACTTGCAGTAAACGCTGTCAAGGGAACTAAGCAAAACCAAAACCACTGGTATGACTCGGGTAACAGAGCTCATAATACTGATACATAACAGCCCAGAATACATAGATATGTGGTACTCAGCTACGCTGATTAGATCAGAAATGAAGTTACAAAAATATCACCACATGCAGCAAAAAACAGAGATCAGATTTTGGTCTTTCTTACATCTGCTTCATACCTTAATCCTACAGTCATTGCAAATGGACTTGTACCTGTGTGAATCCAGGGAAGAGCTTTCTCCCACATATCATTTGCAGGATCAGAATAGAAAATTCAAGAAACTTCACCCAAGTCATTAGAGTACCTTGGATCATATAAAAGGAGATCTGACTCCTTTAAGTCTAGGAGTTGAGCATTAGGAGGTACAGCATACGTCAAAATTAAACATTTTTGCTAAACAATTTTGCTGGTAAAGCCATTTTAAATTCCTCTTTCCATCCACTGTCCCACATAGACACCTAGTGTCATCACTGCTGACAAATGCTGCTGATAGAAAGGGATGGAACACGGCTCTCCTAGGAGCACTCTGAGCCCTCTGAAACCTACGGATTTCCCTCCTTCATTTCAGGTGGGAAGACAGTCTCTGTAAGAGGAGCTGAAGCCTCTGTCCATTTTGGATCCGTTCTTTATCAAAGGCAAACAGCATATGCCGTTTCTACATTGCATTCTCAAATACATTTCTGCAAACCCAATGGAGTACACGAGAGTCAGTCAGGGTGGCATTTTGCTGTGCGAAATAGAGGCCAGACATGCTGCTCCATTTTTAAGGAATGAGAAACAAGCTCCTTGTGTATTCATACTTCTATGGGGGACCTGACACCCCTGAGAACAACCAGTCTCCTAAACAAATAATGCCTGTTCTTCATAATGAAAATACCTTCTTCAGCATATTAAAAAAAGAAAGCAATTAGCTGAATATTTAAAGCAAAAGCAGATATTTGAGTAAGATATCTTTGAGGTTGTGAGCATTTGGATTTCCCTAAATCTTTTAGTGTCAAAAGCAACCTTTTCAACGTGCATACTACTTTTGTTTCCAGACTAATAAGACGCAGAAGAGATCCAAAAGCCTTTGTGTAATTTCAGTCAGTGATCTCCCTTGTTATTGTCACAATTCAGAGCATATACACTCGGCATAATTATAACAGTGAGGATACTTGATCACTGAAATAGTTTACCAGCACATATAGGGAGCTCTCTGTCACCCAAAACTTCAAATGAAGGTCAAATCTCTTTCTAAAAGATCTGTTGCAATTTAACCAGAAATCATAGGCATTAAGTACAACTTCTATGCTCATTTTTGCAGAAAATCAAGACAGGATGAGCATAATGATGCCTACTAGCCTTAAGAAACCCAGTCAATCCTATGAAGAAATATTCCCTCCATTTTCTCACGTCAGATGCCAAACCTCAGGTTGCAGAAGGTTATTAGGTGGTCCTCTTTACTCTTACTTTCCTTCTTGTGTTCTGTTGCCAACAGCAGCCCACTTGGTTTACAGGCTTTGATATTTTTCCATGTCAGGTTTAAAAATAGAGTGGCCTTCCCTCCAAGAGAGGCTACATGCATTATTTATGATGAAAAGCATAAATCCAACTTCTCAGCACCCTTTAAAGCTCAATATTGTTCTTCTCAAGGATTTAAGCCTCAGTATCCATAAAAATGGATCTCTCCAGTGCAGACTGACTGCACTGTACCTTCTCTTCAACGGCAAGCGTTATTTTCACACTCATTGCATTTGCACCTTATTGAGAAATAGACCTTTTGCAATATTTATATTTATAACTCATTCCTAAGGCTAAGGGGAATTTGATTCAGAAAACACCACAATGTTCCTTCTAGCTATATATAAACTTTCTGTCCTATACTAAGTCCCTCCAAACCTCACTGCGTATCTTGCCCATTACAACTTTAGTAGCAAGAACACATTAACCTAAACACCCTAAGGCTTCTTATTCTGCCGTTTCCAACTATATCTGACCAGGAGTTTAATTCTATTAGTCCAATACAATAGCCATAAACAAATATGTTTTCCGCAGCCTCTTGCAGAGGACTTACTTGTGGTAAGAGGTTCAGTAAAAAGTTATGCAACGCTCATCACTATTATTGATCCCCACGTTACATTCGCTTACTAGTAACAATGAAGAAATACTGTCATGTGAACAATACCTTATAGTAACAATTCCTTCAACTTCTTACATTTTTCCAGCTAAGCAAAGCTGAAACTTCTTACTTGCTGAGATAACACCACCACATACAAAACACTGGGATACTAAAAATGTGTCTGTATGGATATGCCTTCTCCACTTAATTGCAAACAAGATTATCACAGCACATAATCAATACAAAATTGTTAGCTGCACAGGCTGTTTTCTACCGACATGTAGCTAAATACAAATATACATTTCATTTTAAAACCTCTGTACTTATAGTTGGACACATTAGATAAATGCTGTGCCATCATTATAGAACTAAATTCTTCTCACAGTCAGAAATGATGGAAGTATGTAACTGAGAAGCTGCAGCAAAAAAGAAAGGAAAACAAAACCAGTTGTGGCCTGTAGTTACGCTAATTAAAAGTCAACCCATTGCCAATGTTTTACACTAAGTTAAAAAAACGCAAAGAAATGAAGATGGTGCGATAGAGCAACAACACAAGAACTGTGTTAATTAAAACGTTAAAGGTGAGGCAAAATTCCACAAAAGCTAAGAATGTGAGTGATAGCAGTCTCAGACACTGGAGCTGAACACTCCTCCCTCGCTCAGCATGAGCTGGCAGGATCGAGGTTTCTAAAGCTGTGCAAGGGGGAGCGCGCCATGGCACCCCGGCAGCTCCCCCCGCCGTGCCAGGGCCTTCGGGGACGCTTCGGGGTGTGCCCCCGGCCAGAGGGCTTCAGGCGAGGAAGAACCAGCGCATAGGCACAGAAACGCAGGTAGCAGTGCCTTTCCCCCAAAGGGAGCGGAACAAGCATTAGTTCTGCCATGAAATGGATTGTCAGGCCCAGCTGCCGTCGCACCACGGAGGCCAGTGCACCATGCCTCAGGAATGAGGAGCAGCACACAACTAAGGTGAGCCTCGGTGGCCAGACATTAGGTTACGAGCTCTCCAAGCTTGGCCCTGAACTTCACGTAGATACCTAATCTACAAGCACTCACCTTATCTGTTCCTCTATCTCATATGGAGCAAAAGAGATTGATGACAAGCAGGACAAAACAAACCTTACAAAGCTGTTCAAAAGAAACATGAAAGAACACAGAGAACTTAACTTTTCGATTTTTGTAATTATCACCCAAATAAGCAGGATACACACAGAAAACTTTGAGATTATACAAAATATACCATCGTTATGAGAAGTTTGGATAAGATTCTCACCTAAGCAACACCAGTGAACATTCACATGATTCACAAACAAGTATTTGCCAGTATTTTAACTGAAGGCTACGCTGGAAAACATATCAAAATAGCTCCCTCCTGATTTAATCCTACAACAACCAACAGGATGGCAGTCTTACTATGGACATCCCTCTAGTGAAATAGAAGGGGTACCTAGTAGCTATGATCTGATAATAAATCATAGTAATTTTGTATAAGAGAAAAACCACGACTACAGTAGGAAAGATTGATGAAATAACTAGCCATGGACATGCGTTAAGAACACAAGTGTGTTGCAAATTTGAGCAAAACAGAACATTTGCAGAATGCTTTGCCAGCCATTCCCACCTGGAGAAGGCAGGGTGTCATTTGTCATTAAACTGAAATTAAGCTACTGATTTAGTCTCTTATCCTTGAAAGAACAGCCTCTGCAGGGTCTAGCTCTCAGTCTGCAAATTTTGTTCTGGAACATCAATTTAAAAATAGCAGAAGAAAATAAATCACACAAAAAGCAGAACCTGGTGTTCAGGAATGCTCACAGCCACATATCTAGAGCACTTCACAAGCCACCACACCAAAAATCTTAGGTAGCCAGCAGATGACCTCTGCTTCAGGTAAAAAGTTTCTACTCCCGAGGCAGATATAATGTTGCCTTTCAGCATGAATGGCACCAACAAAAAAAAATCTTTCCACTTTCACTGGAAATTATATAGAGAGTTGATAGAGCACACAGTGTATATGGCCAAATTGGAATTTTTCTAGAGAAGTCAAGATAGTACCACCTCTTTTTCTACATTATTAGTTATGACAGCTTCTCAGGATTTCATTCTACCAACAATTCTATAGTCTGTGTGTACACTTAAACTCATCAAGCATATAAATTGACAAGCTTAGAAGCAAAGTAGTCGATGGTATCCAATATTCAGTTATCATTCACAAATAGCACTTTATATAGCATGAGAATATGAGGATAAACGAAGAGCAGGTGGATTCTCAAAATAAACACCCATTCACAATTTCTGATGCAAAATAGTAGTTTCTACTATGCACAAGCTAATTTAGTCAAAATTAAAGCTAAGCTAGTTAACTAATACTCTCTGGGCAAAAAGTAAACTAAAGAAGATAGCTCTAAGACTCATTTTAAATATACATAACATCTCTGGTTATATATTTAATACCAAATATATATATTTCAAACATTCATACATATAATGGAATAGTTTCCACCAGAAATGCCATTTAGTTTATTTCTGTGAACATCTGCATTTCAATAGGAATAATTTAGAACTAGACCCCAGCAAAAAAACCTCAATGATTTATTCTAATTTTATTCTGCAATATCTAAAAGCAGATTTTAAAAGGCCATCACATAGAAGACAGACTTCTTCCTTTTGACAAGTTATCATGTCCAGAGTATATTATCAGAAGGCTAATTTCCAAGAATCTTTAACACAAATCTAGAAGTAACTGATAAATAGGTCAGAAAATATTCAATATACTTCTCTCTTTTAACCTCTTACGGTGCACCCATTGCATTAAAGTTCAAAACAATAGTTCTTATTTTATCCATATTAATAACCTATCAACTAGGGTTTTACTGCCCTGTATGTAACCTACACAGGCTGACAAAGATCTCCCCAAAGGCCTTTGACTAAAGAGTGGTGGAGAGGCCAAGGAAATATTGCAGAGCTGAAGTGACAAAGATCTTTTCGGGGCCTCCCTCGGGAAGGCCTCTTGCAGTTTGAGAGCCACCTGCACATTGAGAAAGCTATCCAGCAAGAGTACCAATAAATCTTTAACTCATTGGTATTTTTATAAATCAACGCCAGTGTTTGTAGGCGCTTTTACAGTATGCAACAGGAATACAGAGAAGTTGAGTCCTAGCCAGGCCTCCCCACTAAAAACCGCAGGGGAGCATGTGACTTGGCCATTAGGCATAAAGCAAAACCAGCCTAGAGGAACCAGGGCCTTCATGCAACTCTCTCATCTTCATTATTCTAAGTTCTTGCTTCTGATGAGCGCAACTAGCTGTGCTTGCTGCTGGGAAGAGCATCCTGAGGGGAGCCAGAAGTGTCCTGCTACAGACCAAGGCCAGTAGCTCATCCAGCCCAGCAGACTAACTGAAAGTTTGCACAGCCCAGTATAAAGTTTTGCTCAAGTGGTTTACCACCTTGCAAGGTCCAGATAAGAAAAACAAGGTGCATTTCAGATGTGCTATCTATCACATTGCGGCAACTTGGATTTCAAATGTGACAGTTTGATGGGTAAACCGGTAACGCTCACCAGTGTAAGCCCCTGAAATAAGCCCAAGGTGCAACTCCCACAGCCTGTACAGCAGTGATCGCAGCTAGAGTGGACAGGCATGGAAGGAGGTACCCCAGTAACAAGGATGCTCCCTCAGTCGGGATCTCACTGGAGTCTCTACCATCTTTTCCAGTTTCTCCCTTTCAATACTGCCATAGCCTCATTTCTGTTGATCTGACACCAGATACTTTTCATCCAAAATTCAGTCTCACACTGTCTCACTGTGTCAGATGTGTCAGATTTTCCCCAGCTACATCAGACCTCATTTTTTTTTTGCTCCTTTCGACTCATCCAAAATATTAAGTAAATAAGAGCAACTGATCACTGAGGTAATTTTATCTAGTCAGAAATAGATTTTTAAGGTCAGCTGTGGTCAATCTCCAAACCTCTTATCATAACAATCCTGTTAGAGAAATTCTCTGTACATGTGTTTAAGCAATATTTTAAAAAAGTTCTAATATTTTGGGAATCATACCAGTTTCAGACAAGAAGAGGTCACAGTGGATACCATAACCTGCCATGTAATGTAAACCACTTATTCAACAGGTGCAGATGATGTGATTGAATATTCTGATATCATAAACACTATATCATGTATATCCCAAAGGATATATAAAATCTATTTCTATATAGAAAAAATATTATGTGAACATACACACAAAAAATACATACACGGATTGCCAACAAAAAATTTCAGTCTGTAAACCAAGGGCTTCAGAATAAGTGAATTATCTGGTGAGAATTGCAGGGAGACATTTGGGGACAATGAACACAGTTATTTAGTGCTTGTACTTTTTTGCTTTATGAACTACTGTGTTAATATTTGATTTTCTCATATTTTATCCTCCATAAAGATTAGTTTTAGCTAATGTTTTAAGAGATGATGTAAATAGATTTTCAGCTTATTTTACCATGTGTTAAAGATGACAGAAGATGATAAAACAAGAGATGAGATTCATCCACAAGGAGAAAGCCCAAGAATGCATGTGTGTTTATGTTTTGAGGCTAGGAGATAATTTTGGCTCTCTCCCAGAATGAACTGTTTAATCAGAAAACATGCTGTAGTGAATTAACTAGCACTGGCTTATAGCAAATCTCACTGACTCTTCCCATGATCAAAATTCTCGTTTAAGGGATACAGCTCCATTCATTTCACTCATAGAAATATGGGTACATGCAACTGTGATCAATGAGGCTAAGCAATAGCATGACAGAGGCCAAGTCAAACTTAGGCACACATAATTATGAAAAGGCTACAGCACTACCAAAAAAGAAAAAGTACATATATTGCTTTAAGCCCCCTGCTTTTGCAACTACATATCCCAGACACTAATGGATCAACATCCCAGGAGTTTCTTTTAGCCTTCAGAACACACCAGGAAAACTCCTCGCTCACCATTGCCACTAGACTGCAGAAGAAACATCACAGTTGCAGGCTGATTGGCTTTTGGGTCCTCCAGAAGTGAGAGAGGCAATGAAGAAGCAGGAATTAGTCTCTCTAAAGGGAGGAGGAGTAATCTCTGTCTCTGAAAATATTTTGGAGCTCCTTAGAGTATTTGATAACAGAGCTAGGACTAAAGGGGGCATTACATTAAGCCATTCACTCAATCTTAATGCTTCCACAGATATTTAATGTAAAACATGGCATTTAAAACACCATTCCAGTAACAGCCCTTGTTCTTGTTTATAAGGATTTAAGTAGACCTGCTGAAAGGCATTCATATATCAAACTCCTAATGTGTGCTGCTACAGAATGTAAAATATATTTTACCTTCTCTGACAATGCTGCATAATACTCAACTCACTTGAAACTCCACATGCCATAACGCTGAGGTGAACAAAATCATTCTTTTATTTTTCATTTAAACATCAGTTCAGTGGTATATTTCCATTCTGTGGAAAATGTCCCCTGCACTGTGCATCTCCTGAAGCACAATTAAGTACCCGTAAAACCTGACTGACTAATTTCCAATGTATAAAAAGTAATGCAATTATCTTGTTCAAATTAGATTTAATTGCAAAGCCTCTGAGTGGTCTAAGAATATTATTTTCTACATACGTGCTCAAAAGAAAATTCCTCTCACTTTCAGCAGGGTACACCATATCCCTTTCTGGCTGTATACCTCTCCTCCTATTTTGACAGTCTATGTTTCATTTCACCACTCTGGAATATCTCTTCAGATTGTATTTGGTTTCCAAGTTGAAATGTCCAAATGCAAAGGAAAATGCTAATACCTTGCAGAGACATGCTTGTCTCTGCAATTTGGGAAAAAGTCTGCAGAAAACCAGTATCTACCAATACAGCAAAGAAACTCTCATCTTATCTTCCTTTCAGCAATGCCACATAGAGCTGGTTACCAAGAGCACAACAGGCTGCTGCTAGATGTCAGCTGCAAATTAGTATGCTACAGCTCATGGTGTATGCGAAGATGGAAAATATCCCACTTACCATCTTCCTCAGAATATACACTCCAATAGCATCCAAAGTACCTGCATGTCAGTATTCTCCTATCGCCTTTTTTGTTTTCATTCCATAAACTGGCATTGGAAATAAGAGCCAAAGAAAGTGATAATAATGTAGATAGGATGCTCAGTGCCACATTCACTTACCTGTAAAAGGAAAAGCACAGGGTTTGAGCTCATTAATCACACAGGTTTACTAATCTTATTAGATGGCTGCTAATTATCTCTGACATAAAGAAGGATTATGTGATGCAGAAAAAGAAATGTATAATCTTATGTTTCTTAATAGACACTGATTGGTTATACTGGGGAAAGAAACAAATATTATATTTATCAAGAGGAGATAAACATTTCCTGTTCTGTTTGCTGAAGAGCAGATGTGACAATGAAACAGGTGGTGGAAATATAAACCCTCCTAAAGCCTCCAGGGTGTTTTCTCAGGAAGTGTCTAATGATTGTCACTGGATCTGTTGCAGCGCTTACTTTATAGGCTAACGTGGTGCAAGGAGTTGCTGGGGTTTTGCCAGTGATCTCCTAGGCAACTGACTGCTCAAAGGAGCCACAAATAGAAGCAGTAAACCCCACTGCTGATTTCAGTCGTGAAGCACTTTGCACTTTTACACGTTCACCATGCAAAAAATACAGCCTACAAAGGTGTGTTTAATTAAAAAAGCACAGGCCTTTGCTTACCACATTATAACCACAAGTGCTGGGAATATGATCAGCATGTTAATTCCAAGAAACTAACTAGATAGCTGATAAAAAACTGTTTTCAGTCTGATAGATTATACAAGAAAATCTCAATTAACAGAGAGCACTGTTTACACAAAGACTGTTCAGTAATACAAGGTGCCCATCTGGGCTTCTCAGGCATAAGGGAAAAGGAGAATTCGTTCTTGTATACTTTAAAGATTTATTATGACGACTTCATATGGCTACTTATTTCTATTTAGCCTACAATACAATCATAAATTTATTAAAACTTAGTTCATTCATGCATTTTATTTGGTAAGACAACAAATAGCAAGCAAAAACCTGGAATAAGTAATCTGCTGTCAGCTGTTCTGAATAACCACTTCATATATTATTTAATTACATCTCACTAAGAATAACAATTCATCATTCATGCTTACTCATTAAATATAATTTTTAATTTTCTTCAACAATTTTCATTGAAGCTTACTTGTAAAAACAGCAGGTACTTTCTTTTATAAAGACATATTACAATTGTTAAAAAAGATTATAGAGTACACAGCAGGCTCATTTATATCTTTAGTTTCCTCTGTATTTATATAACGTTATAACATAGTACAGAGAAAACTAGCCATTGTCCAGTATTCCGAGACCATGTGGAAAGACTTAAGGATTCTCTTTGCAAATCAAATGAATTCAAGTCTTAAAATATATTTCAATATATAATGTGGATGCTTACAGAAAAGGATATTCTTTGAGTTATTAAAACACCAAGTTCTGATCACAGACAACAGCAGACATTCACTAACAAAGTAAACAGAACTGCTTAATCAGAAGCAAAATGAAAAATCTCATGGTGATAACTAATGTCAGTGTTATACCAGTAAAGTCAAAATATATTTTAAAACCACCTACAATCTCTTAACAGAGAAGCCATCAAGGAAGTATGTAAGTAAACACATTACTCATATAGACACCTTTTAATACAGAGGCAAATATATTACACATGCACAAATATATACTACATGTGTACATGTTTTATTAGTTTTTACTTGAATAAATGGCTAGGTCAATTTCGGAACTTGAAGTAGCTTCTTTGCATGTGCAGAAATTGTATCCACTTTATTTGAAAGATTTCACTATATCAAAAAAATGTCTTACACTGTCTTCTTCAGGCCAAGAATGCAATTTTACCTGTGATTTGGAACTGTATTATTTTCAGTTTTTGAATTAGAGCTACAAAGATGGCTGGTTGAAAAGAAATTCATTTTATATGAACTGCCTTATGAAAAACAGAAAAAAGGGGGTACACATAAGCTAACCTGAGTATCAGAAACAGCCTAGGCACATAACACAAACCCTACCTGAGTTAATACAGTCTACTTTTCAGCTGTGGTGCTTCTGAGATAACCTGTACAGAGATTTCCGAGATACGTCCACATAACATTGTATTGAGTTACATAGACACAGCCAAAGTGTCCTGATTACCTCATTCAGCCTCTACCTATACGAGGTATGTGGCCTCCAGATAAACAGCGTATCTGGAATTAAGCTTCTTTAAAGTGCTCAGCTGCAGAGCCAGGAAAGCAGTACTGAGTAGATATACTGCATCTTTAAGCATCCTTCAATCGCAAGTGTTGAGTATCAGAGGACCAATCCTTACATGAACAAATTAATCAACAACAGGTTCTTGGGGAGCAAAGCATCACTTCAGGTGACTGGGCAACCAGCAACACTAATCTCATGTGGTCATTTCCTCCCTTTTTTTGAAAACTAATTTCCAGTTGCAGTCCCAGTGGCAATACACAGATGTAATCTGTTTAACAGCTCATCTGAAAACTTTCACAGCTGCTGCTCCCATGAGGGATCTGGTTAGGCTGAGAGGACTCGGGACAGCTGTCCCCACTGAGCCTTCAGGGAGACCCTGCAAAAGGTCTCAACTGGGCAGAGGGAACAGCCAGAGGCTTTGCAAGCTTGGGCTCAGGTGCACAAGTGGCTGGTAGCAACATCCTTGCAGGTGTTGCTGTAGAACAGTGACAGACAGATCCAAGACCCTACAATCAGCAGTGATAGCTAAGGAAAGGGCCAGGCACACACATCCTCTTCACTTCTTTCAGAGAGACAAGAGCAGTGAGGAAGCTTGAAGCACAAAATGGAAGAACTGTGCTGGAGAACCCAAGGCTAGTAGAAAAGAAAGGCAAGTGGTCTTCTAGCAGTGGTCAGAATAGAAAAAAATGAGGAAAAAGGTATCAAAATATAAAGAAATCTAGAAGAATA
Source organism: Dromaius novaehollandiae (assembly GCF_036370855.1). Lineage (NCBI taxonomy): Eukaryota > Metazoa > Chordata > Aves > Casuariiformes > Dromaiidae > Dromaius > Dromaius novaehollandiae. The sequence continues at coordinate 13,596,716 of NC_088103.1, read as the reverse complement.
ATCATGAACAAGAACAAAATACTTGGCAGGGTTAGAAAACAGAGCAAGCAATTTTTGTAGAATTGGAAAGAGCATGAGGTGGGCAGGATGAAATCAAAGAAGGTTTTGAATAAAGATGTAAACACAGTACAAAAAAGTCTGGTCAATGGGATAAAGTGTACTATCTTGTTTGATGAAGAACCAGCACAACTTTGAGCTCCATGGAAATGCTAGATCCAAAAGCCATAATGGCGGCTTGGTGCCTTCTCTGAAAACACATAGGATTCTGCAAAAGATGCAGAAAGATGCTTTGAACAGATGCTGACATAGACAAAGGTGATGACCCTTGAAGCAAGCAAAAAAGCCAAATGAAAGAAAGAACAGCTAATACTGAGGGAGTGGGGGAGGAAAAACACACATACACACATCCTGTAAAACTTCGCATCAGCTCTACCCAATTCTTAATAACTATGTTGCCTTAATAAATACTGCCCTCCATATGATACTCTGTCACATTCTTGCTACTAAAAAAACAAAAAAAGATTTTTTATTGCTTATAGCAAACAGGAAACTGAATAATCATTATGCTAAATAAAGTAAGATACTGTTATTAACACAGTAGTAATTCCACACATTATGTCTAAACCAAGTAGTCTGAAAAAGAACATGAGGCTCTCTGGCCTGCAAGGAAATGGGTGTCAATAGAGACTTGCATCAGCATTTCAACTGAGACTCTAGACACCTCAGGGCTGTGGACCTATTTACAAGCCTGTGTTAAGGAGCAGTGGCTCTGGTTTCACAGCTGGTGAGTGATGATCATCTTCCATATGTAGAAGCCACCGAACGAAAACAAAACAAAAAAAAAAACCAATAAAATCCCAAGAACCTTCTCTTGTTCTATTGGTATGCTGGAAAAGGAGATAACAGATGGATGTAGACCTACTTTAAGTCCCTAAAGACAGCATAGATCCTTGATGTGAACAAGAATAACCTGTCCCAGAACATAAAACATCAGTCCTCAGTGAATCCGTGTCCCCGTGCATCAACTTGTATTGCTCTTTAGTTAATATATAAGCAGGGCAAAGGCCTGGGATTCACTGTGGCAGGGCAAACTCTTAGGATATGGCTACCTTGAAGCACTAGCACTCAAAATTTGTCACATGCTTTGATGGTATCAAGCAAAACAGTTCATACATTAAGTGGATTTTGGATTCCAATTCTGCCCAATAAGTTAGACTTGCTCCTATTCATTCTGCATTGATTTTAGACATCGCCACACAGTACTGTTCCAGTTCTTACTAGCCACAGTTAATGAATGGGTGTGATTTTTTTCTTCCTAAACAAGTGCAAATAATAGTAACATTGTGAAATGCCCCTCTGCTCCATTCACATTGTAAAATTAAAAGAGGCCTGGTGCATCTTCCAGGCATCATTTTTCTGTGCCCTACAATTCACTGTTAAGGAGAAAAGGCTGTTGAGAAATAAAGGATTTCTAGAAGACAATAAACTGCAAGACATGAAAAGAAAAACCTTAAACACTTAAAATGACTTTCCATTTTTTGAAACAATGATTTTCAACAGTAGAGGAAGACTTGCATTCTTTGAAAAGAATGACTTACTCTGCTTTTTGGAACATCTGTCTAAAAAAGAAACACTATTTACCTCAAAGTAACTCCAGAGTCAAAGTCACTCCTGAGCATGGCTGTTTTAGAAATAAAATGGCTGTTGAACGCGAAAGCATTGAACAGCCATGCTGCAATCGGATCAAAACAACTCAACTGAAAACATCTGAGACAGCTGTATTAAAATGTTTCCATTCATAATTAGCCTGTCTCATGGCACAGAGCAGTTTAGGTAGGCTGCAGTTAACACACACATGTGCCATAGGAATTCTTCTTATCACATGTCAACACGTCCAGGCAGAGCCAAACAGAAATGCAACTGCTCCATACCTGACATGGCCTTTCTTCCTCCCAGGAGGCAGCCCAGTAACTCAGGAGCTCTGTAGTCAGTCTAAAGGTAAAAACAACTAACTAAACATACACTAGCAAAAGTCCTGTAAACAGAAACTCACTCCATATACAACACCTATTTTGGCAGGGAAAAAAAGAAAAAAGGAATGCCTTTCTGGTGGAAACAGCAGCTCTTTCTGGCATTTCAAGTCACAGTGAGGAAGAAAGATAGAAAAGTACCTGTCTTTAGTGCTCAACTAAAGTGAAATACTTTTTTTACCCAGCAATACAGTAAAGGCATACAGCACACCAGATATACAAATTAAAACAGAATGTAACGGATATCTCCTGGAGTTTAATTTTTCTGTGGTTGCAGATGGCTCCAACTTTAATCTATGCAAGATTTTAACAAGCTGGAATTATGAGAAATTAGACCATGAGAAAATTAATTTCACAGTGAAATTCCTGGTGAAAGCACTGAGCTTCTTTATTTCCATTTGAGACGAAATTCCTCATCATCTGACCATGTCACAGACATCCCCTCTCTTTGCCCTTTGGCTAGGTATCTTTATTCCTAGACTCTCAGGCAAAATAAGAGTAGAGATGGAGGCAGTCACCAAGGTTAGACTCAAGTGGAAAGACTGAAGATAGGACTATTGCTGGGATCAGTTTTTCACATGGTCGCTGCATCTAACCAACCAACAGGTTCCTCAGCAAACTCCATGCCTTTTCACTAGGCTTCTCTCAGGGACCATGGGGGAAGACCAAAAATGTAGCATGGCAAGTTGTAAAGGATACTCAAACTCATAGACATGTATTAAGCATACTTATAGCAGCACTTATCTGAAAATACTAATACTAAATACAGACTTCAAACCTAGATGAAAAAATGTTTTTCACATTCACCATAATGCTTTCCCTTCTACATTTTTCATTATTGTCAATTTTCAGAAAAACAGTGGCTTCTATAGTACTTTTAAGAATTTCTTCACTAACATAATTTCTATTGCTCTTGGTACAATTCCAGCTAATTCCACAGCTGAATAAAACAACAAAGAGCTTGCTTTTGATCCACTACTTATTTCGTGAAAGGAAATACCCACCCTTTCAGTCACAACACTGGCATTGTTTTCTATGAGGTACCATGCCTTATTTGACATCAAGACAACAGTTGGCACTTTATCCTACACTACCAAAATTTACCTCATGGAACTGGCATGCACAAATGTTATGTATCCCACAATTATTTCAATAAGTACCAAGTCAACCTCATTAAACAGCATGCACAAGCACATCGTAACAAATCAGGCTAACACTAGAACACACGAAAAAACAACTGACAGAAGGAAGTTATTTAGGAGAAGTGATTAAAACATATGATAAATACTTTTAATGAGAATTTTTAAACCAAAAGCAGACATCTTTCTAAAAAAGAATTCTGCTGACCTAGAAATTACAGAGCTGGTTAACGAAGTCTTAGGGCAAAACTCTGTCTCACACTGTGGAACAGTTTAATCACCATGATTCTTCCCAGCTCAGTGTGCCATGAATTTATGAATTTTAGCTAAGTTAAGAACACTTCACACGTCCTGGAAGAGACTGAAGCACTTACAGCTATCAGTCTTAATACCTGAAGCTAGCTGGAACATGGACAGGGCTTGTGCCCATCTCAGGCGGTGAGACCACAGAGGTGCCCGACTGGGCAAGCCACCAAGAGCAGGGCACCTCTGCAGTTACAGCACCTTCACTGCCAGCATTAAAAAAGCCATCTTGAGTTAAAGCAGCTGGAAATAACTCCATCCATATTCACTTGCACCCACTGTTTCTACGTATACATATCCTTACACAAAATCAAGTGGCAAAACAACACAAATCAAATTTATAATAGCTCCAAAGACATGAGTGGGTACCAGCATTAGAGAAGCCATTGCCAGGAATAGGATGGGAATGAACTGAACAAAATGAAAGGGGTCATAAGATCATAGAGGAGTTTTGAAAGAATTAAGAAAGCAATTTTGTATTAAATTTAAGAGTGATCAAAGCCAGTATGAGAAACAATTAGATTGCACTGACATTCTTCAGTCAAGAAAAACCTGCACAATTCTCCTGAACAAGAGTGTCAGAAATTAGCAGGAGAATTTCTGTAAAAGCTCATCTGTGCAAGGATAGCTGTATTTTCTGTTCACCTTTTTTAAGCTGCTAGCTTGAAATCAGGCAGTTTTTTCAGCCACAGTTTGAGAGGGATCTGTTACCAAATTTAAAAAAGCAATCTCCTTACCTGTGATTCATTTCACATGGGCAACAGTGTAAGGATCTGGAAAAATTAAATTTTGGCAACTCTATACCAGGATTTACAATGATCTTCCTGCTAAACTTTCCTCAAAAGATGGGTTCAGCTCAGGACCACATCTATCCCCATCAGACGTCCTGCTGAGATATCATGGAACATATGGCACATGTGTTCATTTGCTACTGTGCAACACACAAAGGTAACTGGGCAAGATGCTAAAAGTGGACCTAGTCATTTATGGACTGTAGTTTACCATTGTTAGCTGGGTTCACAAAGAATGAGCAAGGAATATTCATTCTGACACAGCAGGAAACTTAGGAGGGTAATATTCAATATTTGATGAACTAGACTGAGTTAAGTTATTATATGTGGTCACTAGAAGCTGCTTTGGGAAGCCTAATGAAAAAAATCTGCTATAAGGTTTTTCTAAGAATTTATCCTTACTATTCATGGAGACAGAACACACAGCAACTAAAAATGTGATTCTGGAAGAGCTGTCTCATTTACTAGAATTTTCCTTTCTGTTCCTTGAAGTACCTTTACCATAACTTTGATGGAAAAATTCCGTTAAAAATAAACCAGTGTTCACAAGTCGCTACCAAAAACAACTTAATTAGGTTTTCTATTTTCAACCTTGATATAAATCCACACATGCATGAAAATCACTGTGGGATCGTTATAGTTTCCTGTACTTCATATATCAGCTTATTGCTATTTATTCCTTGCATATCAGTAGGTAATTACATGTTTCCACCTCTCAGTTCTCAATTATGCTAATATCTAGTTTTGTTTTTATAAGTTATTTACTCATGCTTACTTTTGTACAATAGTAGCAAGCAATGCATGAAGTTCAGGGACAAAAGCATTCTGCAAGTGAGATTCAAACTACTTGCACTGTTAATAAAAGATGCCACATTATTCGCTGTGCTGCAGCACGGGTTAGTATTTTTGGTCTGAGTGACTTAACCAAGAGTGCACCTTCTTAACTTGCTAGGCACTATTAGAGAAAGATTTTACAGTACAAATCATTTGAAATCACTGGTAGAGATTACACTGGAAGATTTAAGAATTTTCTTGTTTTTAATTAGCCTTATTTAATATATTTATATTTGATTTATATTATTTATATTATATTTATATTTTATTTTAACAAGAAAGAAACAGCATTAGCACAAATTGAGAGAGCAAGAAGGCAGACTAGCAATCACATTTATGGCCCTTCAGGTCACTGGTTTGCTCTCTATGATTGGAAAGGCTGCTTCACAGTAGAGCCAAGAATATGAGAAGGCAGGCAGTATCATTTTTTTCCAACACGTAACAGAAAATGGACAGTGTAAAGTAGATCAGGTTTTGTATGCTACCATAACAGCAGCAAAAAATAGTATTTGATTGGTGCACAAAAGAATACTCAGGAGAATTTCAGCAGGATTCACAGAAGGGGCACAATACTGTACTAATGTGGCTGCAGGACTTCCAGGTACAGTTGGTTTGCATCTAGCCAGCTCAGACTGAACGTACAGCCATCTGCACCTCTCCGTGTAGACACACATATAGAGCACTCTAGAATAGGAATTAATCAAGGGTAGAAAAATGGGAACATTGTGAAGCTTAAGAAAAACAATTAGGGATGCCAGATTTAGTTCCCCATGGCTATTCTTATGAAAGTTGCAAAGACTATTTGGGCAGCTCCACGGCATGCTTAAGAAGTATGGTTACATATATCAAACCCAATCTGTATTACTACTGGAGACATCTGACAAAAAGGATGCATAGAAATGTAAGTACCAGAGAGCCATTAGAGAAGTCAGGTCCAGACCTTACACTGCTCAAGACATGGAAGAAAGTGTCATCGCCTTACCTTCATTCTCCTAATAGCTACTGGCTCACTGATCACTGCTTGTGAAACAGCTTGCTTTTCAGTTTATAGCTGGAATTTGATTCAGCTAGGGGGTAATGCAAAACTTCACATGAAAAGCTACAGCAATAATAGAGTAAGGGGAAGTTTTCTGTACCCCAGTTTCCATCCTTACCTGTGGTAGGGAAAACGGAACATCCTCACAGGCTTTGGAAATCACATCAGGACCTGCTAGGTGAGCAGAAGCAGACATTCCCCTAGCAGCTGCACAAAGATGGAAAAAATCTAGAAAGCCCCTCCATCCTTCAGAAACCCTATAAATGCCCTTACAACACCCTCAGCCAGATGGAAGAAACAAAGCTGCCCTAGGGCAGAAGAACAAGGGGCAATCTGGCCAACCAGCTCCTCAGACTGTCAAAACACCAGAGTACCAGCAGCATCACCACTGTTGCCTTTCACTGAATCCTGAACACTTCCCAGCTGCAGGTTGACTGCTCCTCCCAACCTCCAGCATTTCCAACAACAGCTTTTTTCCCCTACTTGCTCTCCAACTCTCCTTCTTTGTTACTATCACCACTACCTACTTCTTAACAGGCCTTCTAAATTGTGCCTTCTATGCAAAAGATAAATAAGTAAATGGTAAATTAAAGAGAGACATGGAACTATCATGGTCATTCTTATTCTGCTCTGCTTGATTACATATTTGTTACCCAGCCACTTGCTGTTTAGGTAGTGAAAAGGTGGAAGGCGAGGACCAGGTCTCTTACCTCACACAAACAGACCTCAGCAAAAAAGGGCTCTTATTAAAATTGTGGCTTCTCTGCCACCACCGAGAAACAATTCATGATTGTACCTTACTGAACAGGAATTTCTCTTGGAAAGACCTTCCCACATCTCCCCAGAACAGCAGCCCAAATAGAAGGTCGTCATTTTTCAAACTGCCTTCCTTTTCATGACTTCTTTCTCTCTGTAAGCACACCATCCTTTCCTCTCCAGAACAGCCTTAAACTATCTTGTATTGACATTTAATATTTTATGATGGCTGTCCAGTGAGTGGCATTTATGCACAAGATAACCATGACAACAAAAAATTAACAATTTCTGGCTGGCTGAATGCCACTTGTGAAGAAAATGCAATTCCTCCCCTTGCAAGAGACAAAGACAACAACTGAAGCAGCTTTGAAGACATCTTGCATTAAACCATTATATTCCTTCCGTACAGTGTAATTGCTTATTCAAACACATTAAAAGAACTAAGAGTTTCTGCATAGTAAATAGAGACAGTCTCCCCATCCCCCTTTTTAATTGGCTTTAAAATCAGTTGAAATAATGCAAAAGCAATTTAGGTGATAAGCCAGAGCTAGGTTTTTTAAGTTAAACTGTTTCAGCTTTGACTGGTGACAAAAAAAATGAATTAGACTTTTCAATTTCTTCGATTGTCATCAGTTGCTTTTTCACTGTGGGGTCCTTTGTGAGCTTCCTTCATTTGCCTGGACATGGATTGAAATTTAACTCACCAGCGAGTAACAGAAAGCTGTATCCCAGAACACATAATGGAAATGCTTCTTCCACTCTACTAGGTGCATTTGCCTGTTTTAGCTGAAAATCTCCATTTCCTCTCTGACAGTTATCTCCACACATTGAAAGAGCAGACAAAGATGCTATCTATTTCCACCTTGGACAGGAACACCAGCATTCCTCCTATAAGGTAGTATTAGTCTCATTTCTCCTCACCCTATTGCTTAGCAAAGGTCTAGAAACCCACTGCCTAAATCCCATGGTCTTGGGGAACTGGCAGAAGAAAGGGAACTGGACAGTAACCCCTGCCTATATATTGCCAAGATCTTCTTGCTATGCTCTCTATAATTTACCCTGTCATAGACAATTTTGCAGTAAGGGCACAGTAAAATTTCTACAGATCTTAGTTTAAATACTTAAAGTCATGTTGGAAATCCCAGCAAAACATGCAACTTCAGCTAAATTCTGCTGTCTTATTATCTTGTTCTTGTTATGGAGCCCAAATCCTATGAGTCCATGTGGGAGCACAGTGGGATCAAATGGGAGGGAAAGCATACCCCAGGGACAGAATATTCCTGAAATCCTGCCTGCATCACGCAGCTTGAGTTCATGGAAGTGGTTACTGACAGAGGCTCAAACCAGCTGGGCCCCTCCAAAGCTAACGCAAATCAAAGCAGAAACCAGCTTCGTGCAGGGACACCAGGACAGTAAGCTCTCCTCCACACCAACAACAGAACAGAAGGAGCAGCCCCCTTTGAACCACACACCAAAGCGCTGAGTGGTCAGAGCCACAGGTCACTGCCAGGCATCTGAGAAAAACAAGAGGAGCAGGAATTTGGAAGAGGCTCCTAGGCAGGAAAAGATTACCCTCCCTAAGATTTCCATCCCACTGCTAGAATACAGTGTCCCAGAAAGACTTGGTGAGGTCTGCCTGCTGGCCTAATTAGAGGGGGGAATTCCAGTTTCTCAGTAGCCATCACATCTTCAGTGCCATGCAATTAAATTCTGGCACACCAGCCACTTCAGAACTGTTCACAAGCAACCTGTGGCTCTAGGAGCCACTTTCTCTACAGGGCAAGGCTCAGACCAGCTTCCTGCGCCTACACCATGCCTGCCTCTCAGGTAAGTGGAGCACTTTAAGGCATGCAAATGAAGAAAGAGGCCAAGTTACTATTTAAGCACTGAAATAACATCCCTGACATCAAACAAATCTTTTCTATGAACCATACTGAAAAACATTACCTTTACTCTAAAGAAAGAAAGTGTTGCATGACACTAAAAAAAGACTGAATTGAAATCATGTGCAATATTGAAGAGCAGCAAACGGAAGCAGCAAGGCAGAGAAGTGAGAAGATGGGAAAATTGTTACTGAATACATAAACACTGCAAAGTGTTAATCAAGTGTGTTTCTACCCACGTCAAGTTCACGGTATACAGTACAACACTGAAAACTTCCACACTGAGTGCTCCTCATTGTGAAGAGAGAGCAGCAGATTGTTTCCAATGAGACCCGGGTCTTGTTTGAAGTCTTTACACCAGACACAATGTACCAGTCAGAAAGAACAAGATTACTCTTTCCATCCTCTCCCATATCTTCCATACTCACACATCCTCAAAGGAAGCAGTCATTTTCACAATGTTTCCAGCATTCATGTACCCAATTCTCTTAAATGAGAACATTCATATGTATTAGTCTTACAAAAAGCTGCAACACTATATAAAAAATCTGCAACAGTTCCTCCCTTATTAGCACGTCTCTGCCAAATTTAAGTGGATGCTATTGATTTACCTCATCAGATAAGCTTAGAGTCAGCTATGCCTCTAGTTTAAAGTTCAATGACAGATGCACTATGAAGAGTCTTGAAAAAGACAGTCTGAGCACTGACGTCACTCATGATTTCAGGGAGAAGTTTCCAGTCTTAAGTTTCTCTTTGCATAAATTCAGACTTTTGAGCACAAGAGTCAGGACTGCTCCTGTTCTAGGAGTAACTCCCTCAAATAACCAGTTTTTCCCCACTGCTGTTACTTTTCTCCCTTGTTTTTCTCAGCTGCAAAACTGACTCACCTATCTCAGCCATCTAAAGGAAGATTTGTCCATTAGCTCATGCATTTTAGAAAGCAGGCAAAGATTATTCTAAAGTTAGTTTAAATAGATGATTTTCCCTAAGAATTCTACTGAAAGAGCCTAGAATACAGAAGGAACTAGCAGACTGAATATTACCAAGAAGTTTCACTCCTTTTTTTTCCAGACCATCTTCTAGCATTTATAAATTGACTTTTGAGACATCGATGAGGAAAAACAATAACCATCCAGATTTAATCCCATGAGTGCCTTTTTTTTTTCTTCCTCCAAATGATGGAACCTACAAGGAGAAGACAGGAGGCACAGGCAATACTAGGCAGCGTAAACTAAAGCATTACTACACCACAACAGGGATTCTGCAAGATAACCAAACACGCGCTGAGAATATACAGTAGCCTTTTTGGCTGCTAGTCCTGAGAGGGTGTCAGCCTTTGACAGCTAGTGCCACGGAACACTTTAGCACTTGACAGGTCTATGGGGGTGGCATTGTCCACTTCGGCCACGCTAGCCTTTGTTTTGTCACACTTAGGCTAGAGGGCAGTCAGAAATCCCCCCTCCTACCTTACCAGTTCTCTTTCCACCACTGAGTTCTTTCACTTCCAACTCATCCTGTTTAATGTACAAATTGATCCTTCTTGGGCTTATTTTCAGCTTTATTTGTGATTCACAATGAAACAAGCAGTATTATAGCAACTGTAAACTACCAGATTACTTTTAATCCATGGAGCTCCAAATCTTTTACAAAGAGGATAAAAAAAATTACCCAGCTTTACAGATGAAAACATAAACCCAAAACACACAGTACAGAGACAAATCAAGGTACCTAAAACTGTGGCAAGCTGAGAAGAGTAGCAAGAGTAAAATTCTGATATCCTGGCCACTGATTACCACATAGCCTCAAAGTGTGTAAGCTGAAGTCAAATGCATTGAAAAATGCAGCTTGTTATACAGCACAATTTCATCAATGGCAATCTTACAACACAGCAGCAAAAAGTGTCTCTAAGTCCTGTGCATGATGTGTACAACTATGCTGCACGACAGCAATTAGTATCCTACATTTTGCATGAATGTAGATAGAACACGATGTTAATCATTTTAACCTTTTATGTCGTTGCCTGCTATTTGCCCCTCTGTTTTGGCTGCAAAATGAACTGTTCTTATTGCTCCAAAAACCAGCCCTAGGCTTTCTCCTGCTGACCGAAGTCCTCTTGTCAGTCCTACATTTCCCTGATTCTCAGCCCCACAGCCTACTGCCTCTCCCCTCTTGCTTTTGGCTTCCTATCTTCTGTTGCCACTTTTCCTTTCTATATCTCCTAGAAGGAGATATTTCCATTGCCACATTCCCATTTCTCTGTGCTCCATCACCTGTACCTGAAAGTCCAATCTTTCAAACACAGGTTAGTAGTATTAGACGAAAGGTGAGCTAAGTAGTTCAAAACTGTGACATTTAAACACAGCTAACTGCTGTGAAGGTTAGGCTAATCCACATACATCAATGGAGGGGAAAAAAAAAAAAAGCTTTATTTTCATTTTGGTATCAGTTGACTTGATCTCCACTACCAAATGCAGTAATTAAGGTGAACTGCTACTTTAAAAAAAGAAAACAGAGCAAAGGAAGTAGTACTGTGGAAGCATTCAGAGGAAATCAGACCATACTAACACAGTCATATTTAATATGCTTATGTCCACAAAAGCAAAAGTGCCATACGTCACGTTGCAGGAAATAGTTATGCAATTATTTATCCCACATATAGAAGGTTTACTTGGAAGGATGATTTCAGCCTAACCTATCACAAATGCAGTTTGACTTTGCCAAATAATTCAGCTGGAAAATAAGCATATAAGGCTAGACTGATGGACTGCTCCTGCATCATCTCCCTTTGGCCTTATAGCTCCATGACCAGAATACTCATCAGGATAGGAAAGGGACAAATTCTGTGTTTCCTCTTCACAAAGGGATTTGAACCCACATGTTTCTTAATCACCAAGCAAAAGGTTCTCTTAGTTCAAACCTGTCCTGAATCAGCAGATAACAGATTAAACATGGAGTTTCCACACTATCCTGAGATGGGTCCCTGTTAAAGTCTGCTATGGGAATTATTCTGCTATACAAAAATAATTAGCTTCTACATGGAAAAGATACAATTTAATTGACTTTGGGAATCTTCCTTTCTGTTCTGGCTTCCCTGCCCTCTTATGTAAAGGGAATTAACACATACTCATATCAATAATTAAACACTGATGAATATGTACTCAAATTATAATTTTTTTTCTTTTTGTACACCTTATGGTAATTTCTACAAGAGAAGTCTTCCGTAGCAGATGTAAATTGCCCCAGTCGCACTCTGTGCTGGCACGTCTGAGGCAGCCATCTCCTGTCCAGCCCTGCTTCCTGCCTGCAGCGCATGAGGTCACCTCTCCCGCCACAGCCCCGCTCTCCAGCCCCGCAGGGCACTCCAGGCGGGCAAGAGGGACAAATCAGTCCTTCTCCAGGCAATCTATATCGAGGGGCTTACACCACAAAGCAAAGGAAGTGCAGAAAGAGGATACAAACAGATTAATATCATTACAGCTTGTAAATGATCCTAGGAAATTAAAAACAGCCTGCTTGGAGAACAGAGACTGGTGTGCTACGGGCAGCCAGGCATCCTCCACAGATCTCACAGAAGTAACCAGAACAGACAAAATATCTGCATTTAAGTGTAGAGGGTAATATTTTCAAGTATACTTGTTACTTCTATAACAAGTAATTTTGTAATTGGATGAAGGATTCTTCTTCTAAGGCGGAAAAATCACAATCAAAGCCTAAAGAAAGAGAAAAGGGGAAGGAAAAAAGAGCTCTATATACCTGGTATCTTCACACATTTTTAAGGTCTCATTACAGAGGTATCTTAATAGATGAAACAGCTACTCTAACCAATATACACCTCCCATTCTATCAGAGACCCATATATATTCCTGTATCAGTGCATAACGAGGAAATTTATTTTGGTAGATACTAATATTAGCAAAGACACTTGTCTATATTTAGATATTATATTGAAACACTATTTCCTCATAGATTTCATACTTGAAAAAACACTTCAAGCAAGCATAAACAATCAACAGCCAGTAGGCAAAATAAATAAATAGACAAATTGCTATGAATACATGAGTGACTACAGTTCTAATTTCTTTCTTCGAGACAAGTCTTCAGTATAGACCAGGTCACGCAGACAAGCGCGATACCTGCTGTGCGTACGCGATGTTGAGCCTGCTACTTTTAAGCTCACTTTGGCGGGACAGGCTTCAATCACCCTCTGGCTTGCACCTTTCTGGCAGCCCAGGCAGATTACCTTGCAGATACCACCACAGCGTCCCACCTTACTGCAGTCTCTGTAACATACCTTAATCATTTAAGCCCCTCCAAAAACATGCTTTTTAGGGCATTCTATTTTCCAGTTCATCCACTGAAAAAGGGCAGGGAGTAATTGCTCTACTCATCTGTGAGCTCACAAAAGAGCACTCACTGAAGTCTAGTTATTTTCTAGCTACCAGCTCTATCTGGAATTGAGACACATATCTGCAGGAAGCAATAAAGAAGGGAGACCCTCCTGTATGTGGGTGATAGGATCTCTCCGCAGCCAAGATGCTGCACAATACCATAGAACTTCCATGTAGCCACATTAAGTCATGTTGTTTCTTCAAAGACATTTCAACAAGACATTTACTTTTGTCCCCTGAAGAAATCGGAAAAATTTTCCACCTGGCAGAGGGCTCACAAGAAGTCATGATGCACTTGATCTCCTATTCAGATAAAACTTCTTTGGACGAAGAACAGTCATTTTTACTTCTTAATCTTTAAAACAGGTTTTATGTTGTCTTATGCTCTCCAACTTAAAGGTTCAACCTTGCACTGGGCTTCAGTTCTTTGGTTGTACAGAGGCTGGCAAATTTGAGGCTGTACACAAGTAGTGCAACAGCCCAGTGCTATGAAGCATGGAAAGGATCACCACTTGGGAGACAGAGGAGGGGAACAAACCAAGGGACTATCACCGGGCTTTCCAGTTGTTACAGCAGCCTCAGAGCCATAAGCAGGCAAGAAACTCACACATTAGCAAGATTATTCTTAAGGCTGAGAGCAATGCCAAGGCCTTTTGGCCACATCTTGCTGGAATGTAGCTAAAGCTGTGGCCCTGCATAGTTACGCAATGCAAACATAGTACATTTGCATAAAGGGTGATATAGACCAGCTGAGACATTTTGCAGATTGACAAGTTTTACACCTCTGGGGCTTGGTTCCTAAACTTCACCTGAAATTGAACGCATCTTTCCTGCTTCTCCACAGCTGTGCAGACCTTATCATATTTCACAATCTAATTCTTCACAATATATGCTGCCAACACCGCCATTTTCTGCTGCTGTGGAAGATTTTGCTGAGACAGCCATTAGCACTAATGCTTATCCTGGCACTGGATCATGCTACTGAATAAGTTTGCTTGCTGTAATTATTTGAATTACTTAAAATTAGTGAAATGTCAATCATCTGTTCAGCAGGGAGGTGCATACATTTTGTAACAGAAATCAGGTTGTCATAGCCAATCAAAATGGTTTCTTGACTTTAAATTCTGCATAGGGGTTACTAAAAATTTAAAATTAAAAGTCACTTTGGGCCTTAGTTAACTAGTCATTAAAAAAATTCTAAAGGGTTTGGTTTTAAGAGATGAAAAAATTCTTGTGAGGAAAAAATGAATATACAGCAATTATAAACAAAGATGTACAAGTACATAACACATGCAAGTCCCAATAACTAACATAACTCACTTACCACTATTTAGCTATTCAACCGCCACTGGTATACAGTAAAAATAAAAAACCTGAAAAGAGTGGTTAAGTTCTGCTTTAAGTTACCACCTTTCACTACAGTCTGCATTGCCTCAGATGCACACTCATGCTCCTGTGAAGCAACGGAAGTGTTGGAGTTAAGTCAAAAATTTAAATCCTCACCGGATGAACTATCAGCTGAGTTTAAACTCACTGTTGTTGTACACCCTCATATCATGTTTACAAGTCAGAAAAGGTTCTGGCTGAAAGCAAGCTACTACTTCCAGGGTGTTGATGAAACCAAAGAACTGCTAGGGAAAACCACAGAAAGAATTCTCAGCAAACAGATATCGGCTGTTCTTATATGCATAGCAATCCTTAAATTCTCACTATTAACTTTGCTGGACAGCTCAGATATGAAGGCACATAAATACTGCCACATGATAGTAAAAGTTGTTACTGAAGCTATTGTTTTAGATTCAATGAACACAATACAAGTTATAAACTGGAAATGCAAGTATAATCATTGTGACTGTTAAATGGATCTTGAAAAACAAACAAGACACACACACAACCCCCCCCCCCCGAAACACATTTTCATTTCCAGGTGTTTATACTTCAGGAATGATTAGAGCTTGTCTTGAAAAGCTGTACTCTTACCAGATCCTGTCTCTACTTTGACTACATGGCTCAGTATCCCCTCACAGTTGGGGCAGCAAATAGTAATATTAAGGTACCCAGCCTTCTACACCTTGCACATTTTTAGCCATTTATACCCATTGAAAGCAAGTACAAAGGAAATGAATGGCAAATTTAGGTTTGGAAACAGTATGTATCTACTTCTCACTGCAACAAATAGAGGCAAAGGAAGGAACTGGCATACCACATTTAGATGATAACCCACTTTTAAGGCAGGTGCCCCAAATTTCCTTTTTCTTTCTTCCAAACCATTGACAACATTTTTGCTTCTCGGCTTGGATTTTTTGCAGCCAGAGTTGTTAATAGGCTCAGTTCAATTCAGGTGAAGTGTGATGATTTTACAAACCTCCAAAGTTTGAAACACTAACATTTGAAGTTGGAAAATAACATATTTAGTAATTTGATTCTGTAATACAGCATACACATCTCCAAAAGAATATTTTTCCCCCTCAGTAACAAGAACTTACATTACAATGACTTTCTCGCTGTAAAGGTAATTGTAATTCTTTCATTTGCAAGATAGAAATGCAGTCACCTAAAGTTGGGATTTATACTGTATCTTATCAAATACAGTAAAAAGCACTGTGGGCATTACTATGAAGAACAATGCAGTCAGATGCAGACAGTAAGAGCTCAGCTCTTCATCTTCCTCCCAAACCATTGGTTTCACAAATACTCTGAGCAAAGACTCAAAGTTTGAAATCCTGCTGTCTATGCCATCCCAGGTATTCACTTCTTTCTAGGAAGCAAAAAATGGAGAGCTTACCTATCTTCCATTGAATTGCAATTAGAATAACAGCTCTGCATTTTTTATTCTTGATGTTGTAATACTTACATATTCTAGATATGGGGCATGGGTTGGAGATAAAGATTTGTTTGTCCTTTAAATTAGGCATTGAAGGACTAAAGAATGATGTGTTTACTTGCATCATACTATTATATGAAGACCTGACCTTAAGAGAGATGCGTAACAATAGTATTGAGTGAATAAGATGCCATTTGCTTATTTTTTGGACCACTTCAATTTCTGCATTAGTGACTAAATCCATGAAGTGTACAATATGAATCAAGATATGATTCATGCTTGCATGAATTAATATGCATTAAGTTAATGGAAAAAAAACTAAAGGTTATTTAAAAATCCCACCAGGGTGTATATCTTTCAAGGATAAAATGAATCAGACTACATAAAATTTCAAGAAAAAAAGTCTCAATCCTGCAACATGATCATTTGCAGCTTGTCAGGACTTTAGCTTAGACGACTAAGCGCAAGAGCTGGGTGCCTGGTAACACTTTACATGGTTCATCTACAGATTAACTGTAGTGAAAAAGTAACCCTGACCAGCAATGTAAACCAGGATTTCTCTATTCAGATCACTCACATAGTATGATGGCTTGAATCCTTGTATGTGCCATGAAACTGGCTCCCCTGCCCGGCCAGCTGCCAGCATACAAATCCATTTCTCTACCTGGGTTTCTCAGCTCAGCAGACACTTCTACGCCCTCAGGAGCTTATCTTTAACCCCAGCCTGACTGAGATCAATGGAAATGTTTCCTCATACATATTTGATATACCAGCTTCTTTACACTTTAATGGCTGTAAGTACCTCAGCAGGAGATAGCATCATTTCAACTAGGGAAAAGACTACAATGCAACCAGGGTTGAACTTGCCACCTACCTGATGCTGAACAGCCCTTGTCAATCTCAACATGAACTACAGGCTCATTTACTGTTGTCAGTAATGCAGCCTTAGGAAATTATTTACCTAAGAAACATGAGAAAACAATGCAAAATGCTACTCCTTTCTATACAGTCCTGAACCAAGTGGCCACTTATATTCCCAGCCACTAATTAATCTGCAGAATCTATTGATTTTTTTCTTTGTTTCATGTCATTATACACTCAATCCCATGTTTATAAAGTGGGAACATTTCAGACATGTAAGCCAGTGCAATTACCAGTGTAGTAATTTTTGTCTTGCTCTTTGTTTTAAAAGAGCATAAGGCAAGTCTTATCCCCATAAAGTCGATGGCAAAACCTTTACAGACTTCAAGGAAAAGAGGATCAATCTGTATCGCAGAGAATTTTGAAAGTACATATACAATTTACATACTTAACTGTCCAGCCCTTTAAGGCACACATCAGTATTTTTCCTAGTGGAAAAGACCAGTAATTGAGATGAAAAGTTAAATGTTTACAGACCATGTGTGCAATAGCAGTGGAATAATCAAACAAACAAGTCAACACTAAAACAGATTCTTTTCATCTATCCTATCCTGAACACTACTATCTTTTAATTACAGCCAAGCTCTTCATTCAGTTTATTAGACAGATCACTGATACAAGTGTGGAAGGGGAGAGTTACTCGAGGCACAGAGGCTGCTGTGAAGAGAGGCTTGTCAGAACATTCAGTCATGCTTTTCCCAACAGACTGCGCACAGATATTGCTTAGCTCCAGATGGAAGTATCACACATTTTCAGAAATAAAGGCATAAAGTGAAAATATGTCCCAAATAGCTACTTCCCCTCCTCCTTCCCCCATGCACTAATTATAAATCCCTTCCTAGTTTTTCTAGATTTATCTGTGCATGTACTCTGCAGTATGCCTATCATTATGAATGGCAAAGAACTGCATAATGTCATTGTAATAGTCATTCACAGAAGTGTGCTGTAATGCATTTAAAAAAACACACAGGCTAAGTTGGGCTAAACAAGTAGCCTGATTTTAAAACTGCTGAACAGACAAGTTACTCCCACTCCTTAGTGAAGCTGCGGAGAGCTCAACACTTGGGAATTAGAGCACTTGGTAGTCTCTGCTCCTATTTCGCCTTCTGAAAATTTTAGCTTTAGACAAACGTGTCTATTCAATACTAATCCCTACTGCAGGAGTAAAATAAACCTCATTCTTCGCAGCAGTCTAAATACTCTGGCTTTATGCTAGGTATACAGCTTTAACTTGAAATGTGAGGGCAGGTGAGAGGGCAAAGATTTGGGTGTGCAACATTAACAACTTGTCTTATAGACATGTATCATGTCAGTGTTCTCCTATGTCACATTAAAGTAACCTTTAAAATAATTACTGTATATCCTTATTTCACTAGACCTCTTGACTGCACCCCTCTAAGTTCGGAGTCTTAAACAGTAGTTAATTGTCTTTTTTGACATTTTGCACCACGACTCCAGCCCCTTGTGGGCTAACATTTTGTTGTCTAATTTAGAGCAAGTCCTGTGCCTCCCAGCTGCGAAATGGCTTCAAGCAGAAACTGCAAACATCAGAAGACAAACAGTAACTGCATTTGACACAAAGCCCTCAAACTATATTTTACAGTCTCACAGGCAGTGTTGTGTATTTATTGTCTAAATTTTGAGCTGTAATTAAAGAGATGATATTCTAGATAACAGGAAAATAGACAAATTCACATCTTTTGTTCTTTCTTATCTTTCCAGTACTCCTCATTAGACTGACTATGCAAAAACATCCAAAAATATTGTAGGTGCCTACCCAAAACCCCTTTCTCATTTCCAAACTCAGAAGGGCTTCTGATAAATGAACAAACAAAAGATGACATGCATCTGATCAGTCGCTTGTTCAGACAGGAGCATGAACTCCTGTTTTATCAGCTTTTGTTCTTCAAAAAAAGTCAGCAGTAGTGTCCTTGAATTAGTCAAGAGAAAAAAAGCCAAAATGTCCAGACTGTCTTCTTTCCATCGACTTGATACAGAACTGTAATAGATTTTACACAAAGCAGGAGTAAAAGAATTGATAGTTTCCTCAATAAACCACTCAACTAGTGCAATAATGTTCTGAATCTTGCAGTTGTCTCAGAATCACAGCACACATTGCAACTATTTTACATGATACTTTCCATCAACTTTTAAAAAAGTGAATGCTCCACACCACAAACAGCTTTTTTTTTTTTTAAAAAAAAGACTTTTCTCAATAAAACATTCTGCTGATTGATTGCAAAAGTAATCTTAAAAGAAGTAACTTTATTTAGCAATTTACATATGATTCAGCATCGACAGGACAGGTCAGCACTTAACTTTGCAAGTATTCCAGGTGGCAAAAAAATTAGTAATAGGGAAAGTGAGGAGTAAGGCTTGACATTCAGTTTTATATATTACTACATTTTGCCCTCTGACTGCAACTGTGATACGTCATGCAAATTTTATGGACACGCAGGCTAGACTTGAGAAGCTTGCTATAGTGCTACACACATTCCTTCTACAGCTTCATCCTTATACATGTTACAGTTCAATAATCTTCAGATCCTGAAGGGTTAAAAAGCATACCTAGAGAGAAATTCATTTCTCAAATTGCTTCGTTTATCATCCTCCTTATTACTTCATACTGTAGATATTAAAAATAAAAGCAGGCATCTTGATCTTTACCAGACAGGTTTTGACCAATCATGCCTAGAAATAAATACTAAAATCTTTTAAACTAAATAAACATCATGCAGTCAAGATTAATACGAATGTAGTAAAACTCATTTTCTTCTGGAGTCATTTTGTAAAATAAGATTCAGTAACCCCCCGCCCATGCAAAGCTTGAAAGACTGCAAAGAAAAAATGCTGACATTAATAGTCCAAACTAGTCCGATTGTTTACTGAAATCTGCTGTCCCTTTAGGATGCACTACAAAGACATAGGCAAGATGATGAAAAAGGACATTATCTCAAGACCACCAAGACTGGGATCAATTGGGTTCTTGTCATTTTGATTTCTCAGTGTACATACAGTGAATTAAAAAGAGAAAAAAATAGTCAATATACAAATTTATTCCTGAAGTTGTAAGCCATCTTATTACCACCATAAAAAAATATATATACTTTAAACCTCAGAGGATACTATAACAAACTGCTCTGGCAGACTTATTGATTGGTGGCTAAGATACAAGTGAGAAACAGGCAGCAACGAATGAGGAAAAGGTGACAGTAAGGGATATGCTGACCATTCTCTATCCAGATCTTTCCGAGCAGATTTGTACTTCTCTTTTGAAGTACACTAAAAAATAAATGATAGAATTAAAAGCATATACAAGACGGAAGAAGGAAAAGCAATTACAAAGCAATGGGGTGAGCACTGAGAACTGAGTGCTTTTATCCACCTGTCCCTTTCTGTTCCTGCAGTAAAGATCCAAACCTCATCGCATTGTTCCTCCCCACCCTCCCTCACTGCCAAAAAAGTCACTTGCTGCAGGAAAACACCACTCTTAAAGCAGCTACTGGTAGTTTTAATAAATTGTAGAGTCTAAGAGCCACAAGAACTAGGGTAGGTAGCTACCGCATAGTCCTTTTCCCCCACTGCCCTTGATGGCAACAACCAGAGTTGCAAACAGCCCTCTTGCAGGTCAGAGAAGCACCCCTCCTCCTGACCGCGTGGCCAAGTGCATAGGTCCCTTCCCTAAAACACAATTTCAGGAAAGAAGCCCTCCTCAGCCCTAATTTACAATTAGGTGTTGTAAACACCATGGCTTGCAACCCACCTGATGAGACATTTGCTGCAGGCATAGGCAGACCCTCGCCACCCCCGCCTCGCTCCGGGCGCCCGCTCCAGGGAGCGCCTCGGCACCGAACCCCCGGAGCACAGCTGCCCAGCCCGTCCGAAAGGCCTGCTGCCGCCCCGACCCGCTCTGCAGCAGGTTTGATAGGGGGTCAGGTTTGCCACACCACCATGCATCTTCCTTTCCAACACATATATCCACAAGTGTATAGAGGTGAAAGAGTGATGACCCACATCTTAATTTTATTTTCAAGTTCTCACTGTAAGCACCACCAAAGACCAAAACTGTAAGCAAGTACAGGTCAGAAGAGCTGCACAGCTCAGGGTAGAGTGTTTCCAAGTAAAGACATGTTTTCATGTAATAGAACTGCAGATTTTTGCATGATTGAAAAGCATGAGACTTGAGAGAGAACAGAAAAGACACCATTCTCTGTTAAAATACATTCCTTCTTTGCAATACAAGGAACTGAGAAGATATGGAGGGAGAAGAAATCCCCATAAGGAATGGCGTGGATGTAACAGGAATGCCTGTAAAGTAGAAGGTAAATGGAATATCTGTAGTCATGGACTCTTGCTGTTCATCCAACTTGAGAAAAATCCAAGGAACAGAAGCATACAGTTGAAATTAGGAAGTGGCATAGACAACAAGCACTAGGAATAAGTCCAAAGGTTTGACTCATCAAAAGAAAAAAAATTAAGGTAGAAGCAACTAACTTCAGTTGTTGATTTTGGGTCCCCCCCCCACACACACACACTTTTTTTTTAAAAAAACAAGACACTAGGGGGCAATGCAGAAGACATCTTCAATTTGCACAATCCAGGGTCTGGGACTGCTTTACACAACACAGAATGGACTCCCATTTCTAACGCTTGGGAACTTTTTAAAGAAAATTTGAAATGTCTTTCCCAAAAGAAATTTTAAGTGTTTCCAGATAGATCAGATGGTTTTTTAAAAAAGTGACCCCCCCCCTTTCTTTTTTCCTCCAGAAATAGTAATTTACAGTAATGCTCACAGGTTCTGTTTATATCTGGTTAGATTAGCACCTGTGTGGCCAGCCCCACTGACTGGTACATTGGAGATCAAGGCAAAAGACTAATTCTGGCATGTAACTGTGCTCCAAAATGCAGCCAAGGAAGTTATGCTCCTGTTTAAGTGCTATCCTGAAGTGAGTCAGACCTGAAGTTTCTCTTCAATTTCTGTTTTCAGGTCATTATCCCACTTTCAAAAGTTCCACCTTCAGGCAAATCAGCTACAGAGCTACAAATACAGTATTTCATTTTTCTGTATGGTTTAATCAATATCCACAGATGATCAGACACCCTGTTTGGCTTTATTTTAATTGCCAGGAGTTGATCTTCAAATACTTTCATTTACTGAGTTACTCAGTATGAGGTACCATAACACAATCTTTAAGCTATTTAAAATGCCTTAATTCTCACATTTTTAAATAGTTTTTCCCATATACTGTAGATCTAAAAATACTCCTGGCAGCTGAAATCTGCTGCGAGAACAGGAGTGTGAACACCTTAGTTAACACAAGTTTACTATGGCTGTTGTGAAACCTTTTCTCTCAAATTCTTTGTTAGTAGCTGCTCAGAACATTGCCAGAGGAAGCACCACCCTTGCAGTGCCTTTTATCTTCCTGCTCAAATATCAGGAAAATAAACAGTTTTCAATTGGCTAACTCAAGCCATTTTGATACAGACCCATATCACCTTTGCTGTACATATTAGCTATCTTTTTTTCCATTACTTAACACTAGACAACCTTATCCTCACCATACTTTTACCCTCCCTAAATAAAGGCCAAAAATATCCTTTTTTGTTGCATGAATGCATCCTAAAATGCTGTGTCCAGCTGGGACAGTCCCTCTGCATATTTAAGGCACATTTTAAATATCTGCTAGTCACACAGACTGAATCTCCCTGGCTACAAAAACAAAGCTACTGGGTTCACCTGCCTATAAAATATTTCTTCATATTTTTCCCTTCTAAAAACCACTTTAGCTGATGTTCCTATGACAGAAAATTGTTCCTTACCAGGTGGCAAGGAGCTGACAGGAAGCTGCCTACAAGTTGTGTGGAAGGGGCTCTAATGAGAAGGAACAGAGTGGAGAGAAGGAAGTGCAGCGTAAGTAGTACTTGAGTTAAGGAGATGACTTACTTCCATTGTCATTTGTACTCATTTCATTGAATCATTCAGATGAGCTATACAAGGATGTAATGAACATACATGAGAAGCAAGAAATGTTCCAAACTAGAACTTGTGTGCAAACTGAATGTTAGATTAAAAAACAAAAAAGCAGTTTTAGCATAAGCAACCAATCTGTACCAAACACAGGCTTAATGACTGTGGTGACTGAAATGAATGACTGAAACAGCTGGGGTGCACAATGGTTTAAGGTGGACAGACACCATCATACTTAAATTTTTGTACAACAGAACACTTAAATAAAGCCTCTCTCAGAGCTGGGCCCTTCGGACTCAGAGTGCAAGTGGAACCAGCCACTAGAATTGTGCAGACCATCCTTTATGCTAATTTTCAGCTTGAAAACCATTTATACCAACACCACACCATTCACTGAGGCTTTCTCCCCATCATAACTCCACCCTGATGTTCTACTCCAAGTATTAATTACTAATTAGCAACAGTACTGCCTCCCAATCACACACATCAGTAATTAAGCAAAATAAGTAACAGGGCTGTTTAGGGCAGCAGGGAAAAGGCGGGGGGCAGGGGGGGAAGTACCCTCTGCACCACTTGCCCAGCACTAGCCCTATCTGATTGGCATCCACTTGAATCCTACAGCACTCTGCCCAAAGCTTGCGTATTCCATGTTTGCATCCTTCTTCACAAGCTGCCGCGATTTTGCAGGAAGCTGACCATTTCCATCAGGGTACATTTCATCCTCACTGTGCATAGCACCTCTTGTTTCAGAATGTTTTCGCAAATCTAAGTTATTCTCGAGGCCTGCAAGATCAATATTTCCATCTGCTTTTCACATGCAGACAAGCTGAGGCCGAGCCCCAGCTGAAGGTAGCAAGTGAGGAAGGGCTGGACACCAGTGCCAGCAGGCAGGCGCCTCTCGCCCTGAGCTAGAACCCTGGACAGTTCTGCCGAGAGTCCTGGCAGCCTCGTACTACTTCTTCCCTGAAGTCTCATTCCTTGTCCCACACCAATTCCAGGAGAACTACAAATTCACAGCACATTAAAGTCATTCAGATTAACAGGTCTTACGAATACTCCGAATCCTACATACGTTCAGGATCTCTGCAGAAACATTCTTCCTTATTAGTTTAGAAACCAACAAACAGAGTGAAGTGATGCAACTTTGATAAAAAGCATGAACATTACCTCTTGACTAAGAGGATTTTCCTAAAAATGTCATTAGGGGAAGTTACAGAAATATCAATGAGTAGAGCTTAATTGCTGGTATTCAATTTTGACTTATTTCGTTAAGAAAAACAAAGTCAACAAAACTGCTTGCTATGGATTATTCCATGAATGACACATCCAAAAAGAGAAGAGAAGAATGAACACAGCTTGCAGTGATCTGTTCACTTTGACATTGATATAAGCTTACATCAAACTAGAAGAAAAAGGCCAACACACACATACATAAGAGGCAGCAATACAAAAGTTATATAACCATCATCACCCAAGAAACTGATTACTCCTACTAAACAGCAGTTTTAAACAAAACTGAAACAGACCAACCGGTGAATAGCATGAAGCATTACATTGCTTCATATTGTTCCTTTTCACAAAATAAGGGCATCCCTCCCTCCCAAAAAAAGTCAACTCACTCAATCCTTGTTTACATTCGCAAATTGCTAATGCACTATAGGGAATTGTCAGTGACCAAAATCTCTTGTAAGCACAAACCTGAAACAGGCCTGGGATGGTAACACTTTAAAATAAGTGTCTTAAATATACTTAGCTATGCATTTAATTTAGATGTAATAGGACATGGTGTGTACTACATAAGGAAATGCTAAAGAAAATATCCCATTTGTAGTTTTTCCCCCCTTCAGCCAGCTCCCCCTATCATTCTTCCTCTTAATGGCATATAACAAGCTGTTAAGGGAAAAAGGCAGGGTTTTCACTGTGCTGGTTTTGGAATGATAGGGAGAGGCAACTTCCTGGCTGTTTCAGTTTATCCAAACACTTTCAACAGGTTGGGCAGGTTGTTCTCTTCCACTGACTTGACACTGGGTCAAGACTCACACTAGATGAAGTGGCACATGTGTTAGCAGGCTGGAAAAAACTATTATCTCTATAGAGGAGTTAATCATTGCTCATCCTCCAAACTTGATACTTGAGGTGTTTAGGAGAATAACTCACAAGAAGTCATCATACTATTTGCTTGATCTAAACTTGATTTAAGTTTCAGCATTTGAAATAAGGACCTAACACTTGCAAGCCCCCAAAAACCACCTTGGTTCCTTGGCACCTTGGTTCCACAGCCTGCAATGAATAAAAAGTTACCAGAAAAAGTCTAGTCTTTTGTCTCTAAAGGCCTGAATTGCCTACCCCAGTAAACATCTCTTCCCTGCTAAGATGCACTGGTACTTCCACGAAAAGCACGACAGAACGAGTTCCCTCCTGACAGGATGCTGGCACTCTACAGGCCTGAAACTCTGCAACACTATCCCCTACTCCTGTCTGGAGTCACCCAGTGGTTAAGTCAAGCTGCAGGTTCAGCTGCCACATCTAAAAAGTCAAAGAGGTAAACAGACTGAGGAACAAACATGTGTCCAGCATCATTAACAAATTAGATACACAGGCTCCTGTTTGGAAGTGAAAGTGGGATGCCCAGATGCACTTAACTTTGTCAGTCTGTGATTGACAGCATGATCAAAGTATTTAAATTTTAAGAAATAATTATGTAAGTATGGTAGGCATATCAGCACCTGACAGACCTATGTAGGTGCTATCGCTAAGACCTAGGCAGATGCCAAGACCTACTGAATTCTATACCTGCATCAGTCAGGCTTTGAAAAGCAAAAACCCCAAATGCTAACGCAGGCCCTGCAGGTTCCAAGGAACCTGGAAAGCATGTTCCTGTGATTCAAAATGAGTTGAAGTTAGAGCAAGCTGACATTTATACAGTGGTTTAATGTAACAGATTTATTGCAGTAACTTTTACACTGCTTCCTGTCCCACTGATCATTCCAAAACTACAGTATGTAACTGAAGACAACTCACTGTGTCCCTCACAGCTCAAACACATGCTGCGCAACCAAATGTAATCATTCATTTAAATGTAATCATCATTCAATTACTGCCAAAGAGCCAACATGACCCAGGCTGGAAGTGCCCAGCTCATGGGGTGCCACCAAGGCAGCTGGGTCAGGCAGCAGCTGCCACAAGCCCTCCTGGAACACACCCAGTTGCACTCCCCATGCTCCACTGCACTGCACCTGGGAGAGGCCACCAGGAAAGCTGTCCTCATGGGGTCCCAGGTCCTTGGGTGGTGATGTGAGCAGAGACATGCGCTCTAGCCTGAGCATAGAAACCTCCTATATCTGGGGATCCTTGAGGAAAGTCTTGAGAGAAAAGAAGATTCGACCTGGAAACACAGGCTCAAGGCCAACTCCCTGCTAGAGGACATGCAGCAACAGACAGCCAAGACCATTCTAGGGAAGGGACAGCTCAGAAATCCAGCGAAAAAAATACTGCAAAAATGGAAAGAGGAACATGCCGCACAGGCCTCAAAAAGAAGGCAGAGGGAAATGCCTGGTACTATAGCAGCAGGGAAAATAGCCTATTTTGGCAAGGGGAGAAATACCCACAACAAGGAACCAAAATTTGATAAACTGTGGTAAAAGGCTATACTAAAAACCCTACCAATGAGAGGTAGATAACTCAGCCACAGGAAGATACACAGCTGAAGGAGGGCACAAGAAGCTGTTGTCATCAGTACTTGGTTTAAATGTGTTTTTTTGTTTTGTTTTTTTGTTTTTGTTTTTTTTTTTTTTTTAAACCCAAAGGACATAAGCCATTAAACCATGAAAAATGCAACATGATCCTATGCTACTTCAGGCATCGCAAAAACTGACCCATTTACAGGCCTTCAGCCTAGTGGGCCCTTAAAATTCCTTTTCTGTGAACATAGCTTGATACTGGCTCATCTTTACAGTGCTTTTACTCACCTGCAAAAGCTTTGGGGATAAAGCAATCTACAGTACTACTGTTTAAACCAACTTAAAGGAAATAAATTTTCTGTTTCCCTGAACACATTCGTTTCCTCCATACTTAGTCACTGTTGCAGTTTACCATAAAACAAAGATGAGACAGAAAAAATCAGCTAACACACTTAAATACAACTGTACTTCTTGCACTTCCTAGACCCATTCTTCAGAATGGTAAAGGCTATTCACATCTGAATTTTCTGGAAAAAGCTCAAAACCACAGGATGAGTTATATCACAGGATCCAAGAATCTCCCTCAAGTTTCATGTTCTCTCTCAAACTGCAAGTTTTCCCCGTAAAAAAAGCATACTTTTTTAAAAAATTCACATTTCTTTCCAGCATGGACAGAAAGAGAAAACAGGACAGTCCCAAAACGTTACAAAACCAGTCTGAATCATATTTAATGCATTAGTACAGCAGAATCTACTCTTGCATAGCTACAGCAGTTTCAATTTAACAGCAAATGGAAGGACCATCACACAGTCACTTCTGGCTACAAGCTATCACTTATCCACAAAAAGAATTATGCTAAAAATTCAATAACATAGTGCCTTCTTGTGTCACTTCGTATAAAAATATTACAAAATCATCTCATTACAATTTTTTTTTGACTATATTAGTCAGTTTTGGTAACATCAGTTAACAATAGATAGTATTAGTCAACAACAACTAGCACCAGACAAATGTCAACTAGAATGTATTTTTTCCAGGGAAAGTGAACTAAATAAATCATTTCAAAACAGTAAGATATTAAATTTGTCATTGTATATATTTTATTTTGTTCTAGCCTGATAACAAGAACACAGTGGCGATATCACCCTGTACCAGGATGATTCTAGCAAGGGTGACAAACCAGTGCGCTTAAAATTTTCTGAATCGCCCCAGAAAATGAAGGTGGCAATAGAACATAAATGCTTTTGATTCAGAGAAATAGAATATTAAAGCTTTAAGCTTTTTAAAAAACAAGTAGTTAAGAACAGTCATAATAATTGAAAGCTGTTTTTCTACTCTATTGCT
Source organism: Dromaius novaehollandiae (assembly GCF_036370855.1). Classification (NCBI taxonomy): domain Eukaryota; kingdom Metazoa; phylum Chordata; class Aves; order Casuariiformes; family Dromaiidae; genus Dromaius; species Dromaius novaehollandiae. The sequence goes on along the minus strand of NC_088103.1, from coordinate 13,568,819 downwards.
GTTGGCCTCTTATTTGGACATACAAATATGGAGGATCTTCCAGAAGCTCAGGGTTCCCTACACACTTTTCTTTAATACACATGCTTAAATGAGAGCTTAAGAAAGTATCACATCAATAAAAGACATTAAAGCTCAACAAGTAGAAGCTGACAAAACCAAGGGCAAAACAAATGTTTATATTGTCACCAAATTAAATTTTCAGTATAGGATACACTGACTTAAGGTTTAAAACCACCATGATAGGGTCAACTTCCAATCTGTAAGAACCACAATTTCTCCATAGAGACTTAAAATTAACAACATAATGTAAGCTTTATCCTGCTAAGACTGAGTAAGAAGACAATTTCCTCACATCTTTTTGTATTTTTAAAATTTCATAAGTCTATGTAGATTTCGACTTTGCAGTTTGTGAGGAATAAACCAAATTACTAAGAGTGAGCCCAGGCTGTTGGCTCAAAAAAAGCGGATTAAGTTAAATTTGTTAGTCAGAAACCATAACGTAGGGAGGTCTAAACATTCTGACCCCAAGCCCAGATTTTCAGTCTGCTGCATAAGTAAACAGCTCCTCTCTGCATGGTATATTCATATATTCATAAAAAGTAATAGAACACAAGGCCAAAAGTCATACTCTGATTGACTGAGTAATAAATCAGTTGGGTGTATTAATACACAGATTACTCTAGAATCAGATTATGAGCTCAATATAAGCTTAAGATAAAATAAACATTCTTTTTACACTTTTCTATTAGGAATTTCCACTGTTGATTGTGCTTTAGGCATCTAGCGAGATACATCATTGCTCATTGTGCAGTTTGTCTGAAGGTCTTGCTTGGAGGGGATAAGGGAAGGGGGGAAAGGAAAATGACTTAAAATGAAAATACATATTTTCATTAAAGTTTCCAGAATGGGAGTTTAATATGAAGTTTCCCAATATTCAGGAATGGCTGGTGCCCAGCAAATATGTGTAAAAATAATGGAGAAGTATCTTATACTACAGGAATCTTGGTCTGTTCTAATTTATTTCTTATTCATTTCCTGATTAAAGTTTCAGATGTCCACAAACATTTCCATGGCTTATTTCATTCCAGCAGTTTCAATCACAAAAGAAAAAGACTCATCTTTTGTTAAAAATCAAAACACATTTTACATCTGTCATGACAATCGAGTTCAATGCTCTTTAACTGAGATTCCTAGATTTACTGAAAAGCAAGGCCACCCCAGCCTTGGGTTTCAATTCGACACTTTCAGAACACCAACAGTATAGAAGCATGGATAGAAATTGCAGGACACCTGAAGCTCAAGTTGCTGAGGAGCAGGCTGCTGCTAGAGAAGACTGAACTAATTATGCTTTCTATTCTACCAGAACTAATCTTCAGTATAGCCTTAGCAATAAATATTGATGCAGCACCTTCATTTTCCTTTGAAAGCTGTTTCCACACCTTAATATGATAGTGCTAAATGCAGTATGTCCTGCTTTCATCTAAATTGTCTGTCCTTCAGAATAAATCTCAGTATCACCTCCTGATTCATTCTCTATGTTGGGATTTTTAACATACTTGAGAAAAACATACTGCTTTTGTCAATCTCTTAAAAGCACAGATATTGTGTGAATGTGTGCCCAGAAGTGAGAGACTGCTTGCCAGGTTAAGGGCTGTTTTTTGCTACACCCAAAATGTAATTCTGTGGAAGCTCAGAGCGCTCTTCTGGTCGCAATTTTTCCATAGCAAACTGAGCTTTCCATTACTGTCCTCCTGCTCTTTCTGTATGTTTAATCCCCTGCTGATCTGCTCAGAAATTGTATTAAAAAAAGGAAAACTCAGAGATGATGACAGGGGCAGGGGATATGAACAAATACCTGAGCAGTCAGAGCAGAAGGAAGTCTTTCCGCAATTCTGCTCTGAAGATAAATGGGACAGGAGATGAAGGAAAGGCTAAATATGGAGAAAGCACAGCTGCCTGAAAAGGAACCAACTGAAAAGAACATGGAGAAGGCCATGGAAATGCCCATTTTGGAATGTCTACTTTTAGGAGGGACAGGTGGTGTAACTCACCGGAATCCCAGACCCAGTTTAAGCTTTCACCTGGCTCAGGAGTTTATGGCCAAACACACACAATTTGTTTACCAAATTCTTCTTGGAAAGCATTCCTGAATTAACTAAGTGCTTCTTAAAGCTATAGACCATTGACAGATCCATCTTCTCTTGAATCAAATCAATACATTAAGCCTTTCCCCCAGTGAATTGTGAAAAGTAGGGAAAATTTCTGCTAAAACCAGAAGAAATGACTGCTTCTTATTTAAGAAAAAAGAAAAAAGAACAGTTCCCTTTTCATTTGACACATTCTGGCCACAAGCTTGTATTTAACACTGATATGCAAACAGCCTTGATATGCACTGTTCACGAGGGACACGCCTAAGCCCGATCCAGCACAGCCCAGCAATAGCCTCCATGATTCAAACAGCGTTAAGAAAATTGGAGAAGTGACACAACACTTTCTGCGGGTTTAGAAAGCTCTCAGCCACTCCCTGTTGAAATGCAATGGTTTGCAGTCACGCAGTGGAGTTTGCTACAGTTTGTGTAGCGAAGGCTCCAGGCATGTTAGCGTGGGCTTTGCCATCGCCTCGCCAGCCAGCCATCAGCCACGAAGGCCAGCGGCACAGCACAACGCTCGCAGTGCTAACACACAGATGGAAACATATCTGACAGCTTCTCCCCCTAGAGACCAATGACACTCCATACCAGTCACTAGCAGGTGGATTTGGACACTGCAATTGTACCCTCCTGCCTGCAGGCAGAGTATCACCTTTACAATGAGAACAGCCATCACTGAGATAATAGGTGAGAATCCAAACCTTGCTTAATCCTGGATCACCTGGGCTGCTCTGTCTTGGCAGCTATTGGGTTGGTCCTCCACAAGACATGGATATATACACAAGCCTAAGTCATAAAACTTACTGTCTACTATTAAACTGCAGGTAGATTGTTAAACACCATAAAAGATAAGTTTGTATAACATAGGAAAAATATTAACATCTCAGAATTTATTCGCAGATTTATCCTCCACCTCTGAGGCAACATGTCAAGCATGACAGAAGCATTGTGCATGTCAGCGAGGTATCCCAATTTACCATTAAAAGTGATTTTAATGATTTTTCCCTGCTTGCTTCCTTTCCAAAGCTGCTCTTTCCATTTTTGTGAAGAGGGGGAACAGTTGGGTTTAATTTGCTTTTTCAAAATTCTTTATTAAATACATTCACCAAGGAAATGGATCAACTATGAGGTTGATGTACACTTTCATATGGTAAGAGGCAAACACGCTCAGAAAATAAAGGGTGGGATTCTTAATATAGTCTCTGCAATAATAAGCCTTTCAGATGTCTTTTTCTACAGTAGTTGAAGAGATTCACATTGCAACTAAATATATTATTTTAAATGAGTAATAAATCTAAGAAGTTTACTTTTTTATACAATCTGATTCTTAAGTGTAAACACATGAAAATCATCCATTTCAAAATGGGAGGGGGAAAATTATATAGATATCAGGGAAAAAAAATTGCAACATAGAAGGTTACAATCTAGCAAATTCCTCTTTCCAAGTATACTCTCAAGCAAAAGATAAACCATGACATAAATCAGCTCCACTGAAACTGGAATTTCATTCCAGAGTTTAAATTAACACAACATTTCAAATCCCCAATATATATAAAGCTGATTGATGTGTCTTACAGTGAAAATGGGGGTTTTAATAACGACTTTTCATAAAACTTGCTTGTATCTTAGCATTATCAGTAATATTCATTTACAAGAGCACATGTTGATTATCAGTATCTCCTCAAAAAAGCAGCTTCATCTAGATACCTGTTTACTCATTAACCCTACATTTGAAATATCACCATGAAAATTACAACGACATTAAAATTCTATGTCTAACATATTTAAACACTGGAATATTTAAATAATGCAGAACTACTGAGTTGTGATGCTATTACTGATTCTAGCAAAGAACACACCCATCAGCATCTAGCATAAACAAAACCATCCCAATTCTACCATCATCCTTATTCTAAATAAAAGATTCAACCAAAGCCACTCCATACCCAGAAGCAAACTACTCAAATACAAAATGACTGAAAACAAGGCATTACAGCAGACTGTCTATGCAGGGAGTTACCTTTTTTCCCTTCTTTTTCCTGTGAGCTGGTTTAGCATTTTTCTCCTTTGCCTCCTCACTCATTTTTCAGCAGGTAAATATACAGGGGAAGGGGAATAAAAGAGATCACTGCTTGTATTCCAACATCCAAAGCCACTGCAAATATTCACGGCTTGGAAACCAAAGTCCATCTGCTGACGTTTCTCAGACAAGTGACAGAATAACTGCTGTTCAAAGGCAGTCTCTGCTCCTCCTGCACAGACTTGAATTGCTCATAGCCTTGCTGTTTTCCTCAGCAAGAAACGGGGCGTTCTTCACATCAGCCAGTCTACGATTCCTCTAAAGAAAAGATGAAACATTTTCCTCTTTCATTTTTAACTAGCCTTCATTCCTGAGAGAAGATCTGGACACTTTCTAGCTTGGTCATCCAGAGCATTTCCAGTCTCTTAAATGGGGTTGATGAGCCACGCAGAAATTAGCTGCAGCCGACTGACAAGTGTGAGAGGCTTTTACCAGTGGATGATTTGCTGTTTCTTGCAGACGGAGAAACGGAGCCTAAATTGCTCTGATTGCTCGACGTGTACAATACCGACATGTGTTGAATGCATCAGGGCATACCAGAAAAGGAAGCCTCCAAGAGTGATAAAAGATCAGGTTACTGGATCTTAAAGCCACTCCCAGGCAGATTCAAACAATAAAAGGCACAACACACTGCTGAAGAAATTGCTAGATAAGATGTTTACGTTTCCCATAGCTCCATAACCCTGTCCAAAAGACCTGCAAATTGCCACTCTGAACAATAAGGTTTATAATATTAATAATTCATCTCATAAAAGCAGCAACAATATTTCAACAAAACACATATTTACAACTATTCCTGCCTGTAATATCTTGCTCCTCCCTTGCGTGCCTGTTCATATGACAGGATTTGTATGGTCTCCCTACTAGCGCAGCTCTTTCACAGAAGTGTTACGTGCCTCATGCGTGTGCACGACACTGGCAGGTTTCAGGTCATGTTTCCGCATGCTGCTGACCTACTCCGGCAAATGCTTTGGCTAGTTCTGTGCAAGTCTCCTCGAGAAAAACCAGGAGAGGGCAGAGACTTGATTAGAATAATTCTCCCCACTCAGTGCCCCTTAAGTCGTGTTACAGATAGCCCACACGTTACCAAACAGCCATGACAGCAGGCATTTGAGAGGCATCTAAGTTATGCCAATACCGCGTTTAAGATGGTGCGCCTCTTTCAGTACACCCCCAGGGTCTCCCACCACATCAGCCGTGGGTGGGGGGCGTGGGGGAAGGTATCAGACATCCTGCAATAGCCCCAGCCGCTGCCTTCGTGCTGCGGAGCTGAGGTAGCAACATGCTCATTTGCACAGTGGAGAACTCTGGTCACATCAGTGGTGCCAAGTGACAGCGAGTTTTGACAGGCAGCCTCCCTTTAATACAGAATTGGTTTGGTTTTTTGAGTTAATATCAGATATCCCTCTCCCATCCTCTTTACTTCTCTTCCCTACCCCCCCCCCTTTCAGTAGCATAGAAATACTCATGATGATCAACATATGTACCACAAACAAACCAAAAAAAAAGACTGAAAGTACTGATTCATACTGCTGCTTGCCTCAAAGCTTTTCCTTGTATCTTTCTCTAGAAATGAATTTCAGTGAGCAACCGCAACAGCACCATCACATGGAGGCTGTTTTCTGCGTGTCGGCAACAAGTCCTTGTGCTTACTGCCCGAGTGCACTGGAAGCGAACCAGCATCATCTGACCCTGTCTCCAAACTAGGAAGATAATTCGCCACATCAGCCTAGTACGATTGATATTTTGAGGAACTGTACCTCATACACTGCGGAGTTTAAATAAACACTATGAAGAGATCACTGATAAAATTTACCTCAAATCTTCCTCTTGAGGTCGTAGGCATACAATAAAATTCATACTTGCAAAGCAGTATTTTTGAATAAAATGTCAGAACTGTTGATAATGTACAAAACCAGGGATTTAATTTTCAGTTTGTTTTTAATGGCTGTCTCAGAGAAAAAAAATCCCCAGCCTCTCCCAATTTCACATTTTTCATAGATGCTATATTATAAACTAAAGTGCTCTCTGCTGGTTAACAGTAGGTAGAACAATGCTTAAACACTCAAGACACCGCTCTATCCTAATGCACATGCAAATCACAATCCTCCTTTCTTCAAGACTATTTTACCATGTGTTCATCCCCCTGGACAACACTGTTTCCTTAAATAAGTCAGAATAGGCAGAGCTCAGGATAATTCAAGTGTGTCTTCTGAAAATTAATTAAAGCTTTAATATAATAAACTGACTAGCTAACAGAAAGCATCTTTAAAATGTGGCACACTTGACATTAACTGTATGCACATAAAGTCATTTTGTATTACTATTTAAAGAAAAAGGTCATGAAGAAAAGCTGTGCTTCTGCTGGAATAAAAAACAAAAATCCCCTTTCCACAGCAATCTGTTAGCTTTCAGGGATCTGACACCTCCAAACCATTCACTGAGCAGAGGCCAAAATATGTAGACTGAGGAATGTCACAGGTTCCCACTGAACTTGTTATTTATGTGTACCTCTTAGTCCAGTCCATGAGATCTAGAGAGTTTACTAGGTTTTAGAATTCCTATGTCCTATTCCTGACTTACATGGCATTTAATTATTTCTGTAACAACATCCGTTTTCCCTGTGTTCTCTATCTGTCTCGCCCTTTTCCCAGCTTCGGAAAAAAAGTCTCCCAAGCACTTGTATGTTTAGAACATGGAGTCCAGATAAGAAACAGAAGAATTTTATAGCCACAAGACACACTGAGATAGGGAAATTCTCACACTCTTCTCCCCTCATTCTTCACCTAACCATAGTGACCCTTCTGAGAAGTATAACATATGTATCTTCTCCCATTTGAGGTAATTATTCATACTTCAAAATTTAGGCCCTTTTCATGAATTCTGCTTTGTTTTCTCCTTACTGCAAAAAAATTTGCTAAATTCTTTTACTCCAGGTAAAGCCACTATGGCAGCAGAACAAGCTAAGTATTGGATGTAAACGTACTTAAAAACATGCATCAGCGATAAAGATTTCTTAGAAAAGGCTTAAAAAAAGTCTTCAAATCATGGCTTTTGACTTGCTTTCTCCGAGAGCCCACAAAAGTCATTTTGGGTAATAAAGCTACTAATCAAGTGACTGCTGACACCAGTCCACCTCTAAAACTATACTGAAGAAATGATTAAAGCTAACTTTTTCCATACCCAGGCTTTCAGCATATTCTGTGTAAATCTATATACTTATGTGCCTAAGGTAACTGAACAGAAGGGAGAAAAGTCAAACAGGACTGCCTGAAAAAATAAAGATTTTCAGGATCTCATTCTTAGAGAAGGCTCCTACACACATTAAAGTGCTGCCCACAGCACAACAAATGAATAGAAAAAGGATTTCTGAAAAATATAAATGGAGGAAGAGTGAAACTTTTAGAAGTCAACTTTAACTTGAAGTACAAAATGAAAACAGAGGTATAGATGCAGAATTACATTAAAATATTCTGAGGGAACTGCCGGAGTCTAACCTCATTTAAATATACTACAATATTGCTATGATCAAGGGAGCAGTCTGATTAATTACACTACATTCCTAAGAACAATTTCTGCTATGATCTAGATAACCCTTGCTTGTGGAAGCTTTTTCTTTTTTTTAATAATGCTCACAAAAGTAATTTCTTTGTGGAAGTGCATATGTGTTTTTTGGGCATATTTTGATAAGCTACAGCAAAGGAGCAACATGCAGAAGTGTAACACTTGGCAACAGCATAGCTCCTTGAAAAATCCAAATTAATGCTATCATACTTTAAAACTCTTCAGCCTATGGATGAGAACAGTCATACTGCTCCCTGTAACTTACGGCTTAATTACAGTAGAGTCTAGAAGTGAACTTTCACAACCTCGTTGATACATATCTACTAGGACAGTTCTATTTTTAAATCAAAGTAACTCGCATAAGAGGACAACAGGGTAGGCCAAGTTCAGTCTATCAGTACAGTTCTATTTATAAATTAAAATGACTTGCATGCAAGAAGCAAGGGGTACACAGCTTGTTATTGGCAACTGGTTTTGTAACTGTGTGTGAGAGTTTTTAGAAGAGAAAGAGCTACGATTGAATTGCTTTCTTTACCAAAGCAACATCCAAATCCAAATAGTCAAACAGCTTCAAAATCTAACTAAAGGACTAAAAGAATGCAGAGGAGAAACACAGAAAGCCAGCTTGCCTTCTGTATGAGTAGAAAACTGCAAACTTCATTTAATAAAAGCTTGTGGAAATCAATGTTTAGTGTAAGACTGCTTTTCAGATGGACTGCCTAGTACTCCCTCTTGCATTTCATGCATTATTCTGTTTTATGATATGCCAAAATTCAAGGTTAAAACAAGTACTACCTAGCCAGGAATGGCATCTGCTCTGAGTGGAAGGAAAATGAAATCTTCTTTCTATAACAAAAAAACACTAAGAGCCATACCTCCTTTAGTCTATGTACAATTTATATTGTCCTTCCAAACATAGAAGACAAAATGCAAAAGAGTTTTGAGATCAATCTGTCTTCATTTTCATAGTCCATTATTTAAACTAAGATCTTACTCCGAACACATGACAATTTAAATATTACTATTTCTAACTTCATTAATTTTATTCTAATGAAAACCCAAAGCACATGTGCTAATCTGCTGTTGTCTGCAAAGGTGCATGTGGGTAGCAGTCCATTAGCCCATGCTAACAGAAGAACAACCCCCAAAGTCTTATCTTCAGACTCGATGTTTTATGAGAATAGAGTGGTGATCACTACTCAGCAATCGCATCTGTTCAGGATAGAGTGAACTATCAAACTGAAGATTTTCAGGCCCAAAACATGTATTATAGGCTGGCATTTTAAATGACATCCATTCAAAACTGAAACAACGTTGTAGGGTAGAAGCAGAACTGAACCAAGGACATAAAGAAGAGGAGCCTTCCAATTAAACCCTCAGTGAAGACAGCAGCAAACTCCCCAGCACTGGCAGGAAAGAAGTTAGCACAACTCCTTCAGAAGGAAAAAATATCCTCACTGAAAAAAGATGTATTCTGATCTTAGGTAGGCTAACTTAAAATAAATTAGCAACAAGGGCAAGGCAACACAAGGTTTTAATTCTAGTTAACAAGTCATATCTTGAAGTCCAGGGCTGAACATCAGATACTAACACGAATCAAAACCAAGCTGTCTTGTCTTCGCAGTTTTTAACATATGTTAGCTAAGTGAAATAAATCTCCTTGAGGACAAACATATCCCTTGAGGATGCAACTGAAGGGAGGCTGGGAGTGAAGCCCAGAGTAGCTGGGAAGTTACTCTGTAGGAGACAAACCTAAGAGATTAAATTCCTTCCCTCATTGCCTTGAGGGAAGGAAATTAGTTTGCTGTGAACCATCCATTTACCAAGTGAAGTTTATAAGAATTCCAGTTCATTAGCAAGGGGATACCAATCAAAAAATTAGGCAAGGAACAAAGTCATACCACAAAAATTATACAGAATTTGTCAGCTAGTGCAAATTCTGTGTTTGGAAATAGTTACACAAAGAATATTCTTTGCATTCAAGCTCCATAGGTTCCTATTCACCTGCTCAAGGATACTTTATGGATTCTGGTTTTAATTTCACTCCTTTTATATTTCACAGAATTTTTAAATACATATTTTATAGGGGTTCTTTGAAGTATAGTGCTGGATGGATAGCATGCAAACTGGCAGAAGTAACCTAAGAACAAAGCCAAACAGGGCTTGAACACCCAGAAACATGCAGCAGTTATATTACATATGGCTTCTAATCTTTTGAATTCTGGTCCACTCCATTGCTACTCATGTCAACAGCCTCTTTAACACAAAAGAAATCCCAGGTAAAATAATAAGAATAGATTGATCAGAGCATTTAACTCACACTGCTGAAGTGAACTAGGTCACTCCAGAATAGGGTTCTCCTGTCCAGATGGGAGGCATACTGGTAGGTCACTGCGAAGACGGCTGTAACTGCATTATCCTTACCATACTTGGTCTTAGAAGAGAGGACTTTAGATTGCCTGAGTGTTGCAATACACAAGTAATATATTAAAAATTCAAATAGGTTTTTTTTTGTTTCAAGAATCTATAACAATAAATACATTGAAATACAAGTATTAGAGTCAGTAAATCTTAAGTTTTATTTATTTACTTTCCTGCAGTGAATTATTTTTAAAAGGATAATCTGCCAAATTTCTAACACTACGTGATTTTGGTGGACTTGCAACCAATTTCAGAACACTGTATTTCAAAGGTACGTTCAACTCATTGTTTTACATATTATTTCAGAGTTTCAACCCACTAAATCATCTATCAAAATGGAGATAAAAAAATTAAAACACTCCTCAGAGAGCTAATTCACTAACTGCTAATAATGCACAGTCACATATCACACTTAACTGGGTATTAAGTGCTGTGCTGGTGAACTGAACTGCAGCTGTGCTTCAGAGTACAAGAGGTGTTCTTGCAAGCTGTTGAACATCCCATTATAGCTTATTTGAATATTAAGGGAATAGCAAGAAACCTTGTCTTGGGCCACTATAAAAATTCAGAATAAGGGCCAGATTTATTTGTCTCTCATCCCTGGGGGTTTTAACCTAGGGAAAGACCACTGTTCTACTGAATTAAGATGGCAGGGTTTATATTGAGCACACACATATACCACTACCAGTAAAATATTGTGGTGGAGGGACAGGAGAGAAATAACAGCTTTTTTCAGACATTAATAGGGCCAAAAAGTGCGTAAGAAGCCCCACACTGCAAGTAATACTTTGGCCAATGTATTTTAAGGTCCCCTTATGTCAGAAACTATGGCAGGATTTGAAAGTTTGTCTGCCAATTCAGGGGGTACTAGGGACTTCCCAGCACGTGGTGCCTTCCCACATTCAGGTTTATGGCACAAAAGGAGACAAACCGGCAGAGACACTGCCTCTCCCAGTGCTGGTTTTCACTGCGGTGCATAGCAGCAGTGCAGCCGGGGCAAGGGTGTAGGTCACTTGTCCATGGTGCATTTCTTCAGGGTCAGCCATCAGGTCAGCCACTTTGGTCACATGTCACCACAGAGGTTCATTAATTTGCTCATCTAGCAACAATGTCCTGTAATAGCACATCTCCCTGGTAGGTATGTGTTAAATCCAACCTGATGTGAATAAGTGTGGGGGGTGCACGCAATGGAAGGTAAGAGATATCCACACATTGGTGCACATGCAACCTCTTCATTCCCCAAAGTAATGCTTGCTTTGACAATTGCAGAAAAGGACACCAGCTTCACATGGCAGGGAAATAGCCTTCATGACAGATTATTCATAACCCTACAATTTGCTGAACTAGTAAGTGCTGAATAACCCAAATGTAGCATTGATTCAAAGGCCTCAGGCTGCAAGTTTTTTAGCCCAGATACTCGTTTAAATTTTACTGGCCACATCACAGCAGTAGCAGTAAGCAAAGTAGTTATTTTAAAGGCAGGAACAGGCTTATAAGGTTGGAGCAGCTCTGTCTTGGAATATAAGAGCATGTTATAAGCATAAGAGAAAGAAAAACTGTAAACATTTCTTCCTTGCAGAAGCATGTAGTGTCCACAGAAGGTCTTTTTTCTCATCTGCAAAGTGCATATCCAGGTAGCTGCTAGCCCAAATAATTCAGTATTGTATGTAGATGAACTTCATTGACATTCTGCAGTATAGCTGTTTCCTGATAGTCATAAGTACTCATGGGTTTGTTTATCTACCTTTTAAGATGGGCAATCAAGAATAGATTTATTAAGTTAATGATTAGACCTGAAACAGAAATACTTAAACCATTATCCTTCATTACACAGAAGACTTTCTCCAAATCCTCAGCTAAGTTGTTCCAAATAAGTTTATCCAAAAGTGCTTGGATAAACAGTATGCCTTGTCTACCTAAAAAACAGATACATAAATATTTATCTGAAGGTTAACAGAGTAGATAGACACTGTTAGTGTATACTCAGGTTCATAGAAAACAAGGAAACTGATTTTTTTTAAACTATCACCTGCCCAAGCATTTTTAAAAGGAGGGAGAAAAAAACCACCCTTTGTTACCCAGATACAATCTAGTCTATATTGTAACAGTAACTGTAGCAGTATAAACCATAAAGCTGTATAAGTGTGTTTATAACTGTATAAATACAGATAGCTATACTACAACATCCTCCTAAGGAGGACCAGCTTATATAAGCAATCAAATTACAATTTGTCCCCTACCAGAAGGAAACTTTTCCTTGAAAATTTTCAGTTTTTTCAATTCTGACAAAAATATCATCAAGAAAAGATATTTGGGAGTGCGGAGAGGGAAGGAAAGCAAAAAGAGAGGATGTTTCTGTTCCTACTTCTCTCTCACCCAGTATCTATCTCCCTCTCCATGCTTTATGAAAGAAGAGAAAAATGTTGAAAACAAAGCTGTTTTCATGGAAAACAAATCTTTTTAAATCTCCTAAAACAAAAGCAGTACTATTTTTGTCCAGACACAAGACATACAAAATAGGTGAAATGATAGCCATAATGACTTCACAGAGAGCCAGATAACAAGCAATATCCTATTTATATTCAGGCTGTATGCTGACCATGATTAGATTTCTCTCATTAGAAGAGAGATATGTGGATGGGAATAAATTCACAGATAATGGATAAGCAAGGGAGAAGAGAGTGAAGAGAGTAAGAAAGAGGTCAAACAAGGAAACACATTGCATTTGATCAGTCAGGAAAAATCAAAGATTGTTATATTTATTTTCTTTCTAGCATTGCACCCATAGTTTCAAATGTCCATGAGATTCTCAACCTTAGTAGCAATAAATATTTTCTGTATTTTTTTCTCTCATATCATCAGCAGCAATAATGTAGAATTTCATCTTTTCCCAACATGGCAATATGCACTACATCTAACACAAAGAATTTCCTTTACAAAAACATCAATTTGAGAATAAATATTGTCAGAGTCACTTTTAAGTCCTGGGTTAATGCCTACCAGTCAAAAATGTACATTTTCACTTGAAGTTATGAAAGCAATTTGCATACAACTCAGAAGGAACATCTTTCACATATAGAAGTCTGTCAAATATTTGCTTTATCAGACTTGAATCAAAATTAACAGGTTCTTTCTGCAGTGAATTGAACTATATAACACAATATAGAGCTTTACACTTAAAACACATTATAAAGATTTTAAATCAACAACATGCCTGTAATTTTGATTTTCATGCATCTATACAACTTCTAGGGATCTTTTCAAACCTGAAACTACACAAAACATTGTCTATTAATAAAAAAAATAAAGTAGAACACACATCCACAGAGCAGCACCAGCTAAAATTGCCTTTCTTTTGAGCTCAGGGTGAAGAAATAATGCCCATAGAAACTGGTGAAGTACCAGGATGGGGGGTGGGGGAAGGGAACCACACTATATTCTTGTCCAGTTTCTGTAATCACAAATCTAATCTGTCATGCAGAATATATTGTACAGCTTTTCAATTTTAGCCAAGATCCGATTTTCGAGAATAGTTTCAAAAGAAAGGGAAATTTTCAACTTCTTATAAAAAGAGCAGAAAAAGCTTTATAATTCAAGTAATTAATTCATGAAGTCTCCTAATTGATGCCATGGCAACTGGAAACAACACTCAACATTAAATATAAAACACAAGCGGATATAACATGAGGTATTAAGTGCTTGACTTTCACCTTCACACAAACTGCAAGCTCTAAAACAGTTCTCTCCTATTCCACATTCTTCAAGGTTATCTTTACTGAAAAGAGTGAAGAAAGTAAAAGGGAGAGAACCAAGAAAATGTCTTCCAGAAAGTTAATCAACCTCTGGAAATCCACAATATTCTCATTATCTATATAAGTTCTAGTGACAAAAATGCCGTCTTTCTTTTCTTAAATGTAAGATGAGTTTTCTCACACTTCATGTTCAAAGTCCTGAAATTCATGAGTAGTTTTATTTTATGATTATACCCCACTGAAACATACTATTTTGGAGGGAAAAGGAAGCAAGTGAGGGTAAGCAGGAGGAAAGGAAAATTAACTGAGTCCTTCTGGAATCATGAACCAGGCTGCATAAGGCATAACAGAAGAATTTGTCATCACTCACACCTTGCAAAACTTGCAGCTACAGTACTACAAGTCATGTGACTGGAAGGCACACTGGATATGTTAGTTTTGCCAAGCTACTACCAAGAAAAAATCTACTTTTAAACACATCCCGCTCTGAAAGCACTCACTTTCAAGTCATCCAATAACCCGCTGAATATTCAGGGAGCTATTCAGGGATAGAAATCAGATAGCATGAGATTACAAGAAAGGGAGTTCTGGGTTAAATTTCCCCTCATAGTACCCACACACAACAAATAGCCTCTGCTGCTGCTAAACAGCTGTTTATTATTGTTTGGGCTATTTTGCATTTCAAATTAATCTACAAGGCTACAAACATGAAAAATAAAGTAACTGCAGTACAGAAGACTTTCATTACAGAAGAGTTAAATGAGATAAATGAGCTCCATGCAATTCAAAGAACCTCCTAAATGAGGGCATAGGAGTTCAGAAACAAACCAGGATTCCTGGACTAAGGAGTCCAGTAGATATAAGTTAAATATCTCCAGAAGAACACAAAAGACTATCCTAGACTAGAATGAGGAATATTTTAAGGCATAGTGATCATTGATCACATAGTAATATTGACACATTATTGGTTCACACATCCTGAAGCCTCACTGCTGGGACTCCAGACTTTCCAGAGGGTCCCAGAAGATTCCAGCATTCCTGGCAGAAAAGGCCTGAAAGACTACAATGGTCTAGTCAAGATTTCAGGTGACAGAGGACCATTAGAACCAGTTCTTATAATCCCACTGCCAATTCACTGCACTACTAAAGGATAATTACCTCCAGTTTCAGAAGAGTGAGGGTTAAAGAAAAGGTGACTATACTGCAAGCGCCAGGTGACCTGGACTAGAAATTTAATAGATACAGAAAAGCTTTTCCATCCTCCAAGAGGCAGAGACACATTATAGGAAGTCCCTTCTGGCCAAGGGCATCCACTTAAAAGCATCATTTTCTTCCTTAAATACTGATCCATTTTTACAGTCTTGTTTGACCAAACAAATTTTCTCTAGTGCTCTTTAAATAGTAGACTTTTTGCACAATAAAAGGTAAAATACTCAAATACTGCTCAGTGCTCACCAGTTGTCCAAGAGATATGCACGTCGAGCTCTCTTAGGTATTTTCTAGAACACCAGCCCCTGCATTTTTTTTTTAAGCACTCTTCCAACATGATCTTCGCTGTATTTGGAAATGTTCCATGCGTTCTTTTAGCCAGTATATTTCTTCAACACACATTTCTTTAACTGCACCCCATTGCAGCATTTTAGCCTCCTGTAAGGCTCTCAAGTCAAGCACAATTCATCCTGAAAAAACAACAAAAAACACAACCCCCCAAAATACACTTGTGTTTTCTTCGTGGACATCTTTCTTGAACTTATAATTACTCCTCTTTTCAGGCTCCCATTAGCAGTCCCAATCATTGTTTTCTTCCAGTAGATTTACATCAAAAGAGACTTTCCAAGCTGCAGAAGAAAGGAAAGTCAATGAGAAGATAACACGCATCATCTAAACCGTTGTGTGCCAGAGGAAATCAAAGGTCTGCTACAGAAGAATAGCATCAAGTGAACATAAAACTGACTGGAGAGGTAAGCAGGAAGCTGCCAGGCTCTTTCCTTCTCCTCACTATCTCTGGATCCATAACTCCCCCACCTCTAAGGGCTTCGCACCATCTCATTTCTAGACATACTGAGAGCTGCTAACAAACAACATTGTCTGCACCTCCTTAGTCATACAAACCAGAATTCAAGTACTGGAAATTTTGAAAGGATCTGCCCTCCCCTGGTCCCCAGACAGCAGCTTTTCACCACATTTAGAATCATTTCCCACAGCAGGTAAAAGTCACAAGGGTGCCTATAATTGGCAGCCTTCCAGTCAAAACTTACTAACCAGTAACTCACAGGTGCGAGTAATCCATGTGATAGCACATACACACTGGCATTAGTTTCAACATAGGATTAGGCAGTTAAACTGCCTAATCTTTGCAAATCTAATCTCTCCCTTTTAATTCAAATTTGTGTTCTCGCTTTCAACTATTATTATAAACTGCCTCTTTCTCTAAGAATGTTTAACTTTGCATATTAAAAATACATTTAGTCAACTCTGAGTTTAAGGTATAATTGCCTCAAATAAGATGCTGCTTTCCTAAAATTTTAAATACAGGAAATTACTTAGTTCATCAGTAACACAAGCTCAAAATAGATGAACCCTGACAGCCATGAAAATGTCTTAGAGTAAAAAGCTCCCTTTCCTTCTGTCAAGACCTGAAACTACCACAGAGCATGAAAGGGGACATACAGATATCACTTGTACTATAACAATGATGAATGAATAAGTTCTTAAATTCCTTTCTTTAATTTCTCACTTCTGTTCACTTTTTTGAGCTGCAGTATCATTAATCTGGAAATTCTCCAGGGAAGCAGACCCACTTTACTCACTTTGATCTAAAGAAAGGAAAAAAAGCAAGCATGAAGTGAAAATTTCAGTTAAAGGTTTCATTTAAATATACCTTTCTAATCTCAGGAGAGCAGCACCAACAGACTGAAAGCTCTGACTTTGACTCTGACTGACCCTAAGACAATTTATTTTACTATTACTTCCCACCTACCTCACTACTTGCTAGTTAAGCCCTCAGGATAACTCAGGGATCAGTATTAGAAGGGGGGGGGGGGGGGGGGGGGAAGAAAAAACCACTTTCTTGGTATCTTCCTGGCCATGCAAACTAGCATTCCAGCTCAGAGAATCTTTCCAGCTCAGCTGTCATGCCCTCCAACTTTTTCTCAGAACATATCCTTACATCCTCATGCTGCTTCCATATTACTTGTGTGGCAACACTCACAGCCTTGCAGCACATCCTCTTGCTGCAAGAAAAATCACCACAGTAGCCTTCAACAGTAATGGCAATGCTCGCTCTAATAGCAGGAGGCATCATCAGGAGCAGCGTTCCATATGCTGCATTAATAAAGTTCACATTTCACTATTTGCACGCAATCTTTCTTCAGAGCGAGTTTCAACTTCTATTTATACAATTGATAGCCAGAAAAGCAGTTTAAATTTCATTATCCTAACATGCAAGTAAGTGAGAATGACCATTATTCAGAAATACTATACTTAAGAAGCCCATTTCAGTCTTAATAGCTGACAGAGTAAGCTCATTTGATTATGAAACTCCAGGACATGTCATTAGTGCTTCACGGTGACATCATTATTAATAACACGGGTTTAGAGAGAAAAACTCAAGGCAGTCTGACGTTAGTTTCCTGTATGCAATGTACACAGCACTTATGCACTTGGGGAACTCCAATTCACACAATTCAGATTGTCTGCAAAAATCATTAGACAACAAACAATTAAGTTGTGAATATTTCTCACAACTTAAAGATAAATGAGAGCAGTGTTCACTTTCTATGACAGCTTACAAGCCTATTGATTAATTCTATCATGCCAAACAAAGGAATTACTGTGGAATTATGAAAACATTCTTTCATTTTACTGCACTTATTCAATTACATTATACACACAAAGAGTCATAGTGTTACCTTTTACGATAGCCTTAACACTTTTAGGTAGTGTTATTTGCCATTCTCTCTTCCACCCTTTCATTCGCCTCTTCCCAATTTGTGTGCAATGCTGCTTCTCTTAGCACAACCACCCCAGCTGATTTTAACTAGAATCCCTCCATTTTCATGTGCCTCTTCCATGCATCTCCTGTAGACAAATCAGCTCCTTCCACTTAACTTGGTCACACACATCTGACTTCACCTTTTCCACGCATACCAGCCTCTTGCATCAGGGCTTATGACGCCCTTGCAGTGCTCATCCACACTGCTGGAAACTGCTCATAATCCCTGCTCTAAATGTCCCCCCCGCCTCCACTTTCTTGCAGTTTTGATAGATCCAAGACTTCCCTTTTAGACTTATTTCATTATTTTCCAAGTGCAGCAGTACCTATGGTACTTACACTCTCAACCTCTTTTCACATAAGATCACAGAGTATTTGTTCTCATACATCTAGCAACTGCTTTTCATCATCTTCTCATACTTTCTTTTTCACTTTCTAGCATAGTACATTCCCTAATTTGTTCCTTCTCATGTGGTTTTTGCCTTCAAGGTAATGGTTACTCTTTTCAGGATTAGTTCCTAATGGCCTAACCTCTTCTTTTTACCCCACACTTTGCATGTTCCGGGCTCCAATATTTTTGGCTTATCCCTCTGCATTCATCCCCTCTGGGGCATGCTCCTTTCATTTCTCATACTTTTCTAATTGAAATCCTCAAGATGAAGGTGAAGAATAAGATCGATGTCAAAGTGAGAGCTGGAAGGGAAGAAATCCTTTAGTCCTGACCTAAAGAAAGACACTCCCAATTAAAGTCATTTCTCCAGCTAAATCACAACAGCTTCTTTCTGCTCAGACAGAAGAATTCTGTCTCCTGCTCTGAAGAAGCCAGGAAGTTTTGCTACCTGCGAGATGATAGAAAATAGTGTACACAAGTAGTACAAAGTCATCATCATTTCATGATGAGTGAAGAACGCTGCAAAGTGACTGGCACCTCCGAAACTTCAGGCATACTTCACTCATTTCCTTACTCCTTCCTTTTGTTGCCAAAGATGCAAGGGTTGAGTCAGTTTTCCTTGTCCTTAGCTGACTGTTTCTGTGAGCAGCCATTGCCTGAACTGAGGATTCATTTATTACCCCTCTTCCAACAGGTGCCATCCAGATATAACAAAGCAATCACATAATGGAAGTTTGGAGATAAGCCCAGAAGCCTTGTCATCTTCCGCCCAGGCATCATTTTGGCCTGCTGCTTCAGAAGCCAGGAAAACACAGTGTTTAGAACCAATTCCTCCTTCCTGGCAGTTTGCAACTGAAACTGCTGCACTAAGAAATACAAACTTTTTTGTAGTCTGATGAGGGAAATCCAGAATTGTAGTATGTTTCAAATACACTAACAACTAAAAACAAACTCTTTATGTGAGTGTTTTTTTCCTGAGAAAAACAAAACTTTTAGAAACACACTCAGGCTGAAATCTATCAAGCAGAAGAGAGTTAATTTACAGTGTAAGAAAAATAAACAAAGAAAAACAAACTTGGAGTTTATGGAGTAAGGCAAGACAGATTTTAACTAAAAATTGAAAGAATAATCTGTCTTGCTCAGAACCATTATTGTGATTTATGTATTTATGAAAATGCTCTAAAAAGAATAGCGTACAATAGGCTCCTAGCAAAAGCAATATTTGACTGCCAAAAATGTACTGGTTGACTAGTTTATACTCCAGAAAAAACCTTACTTCCTGCCATGGTTGCCAGTTTTCAGATACATTTACACTGTAGACAAAAGCTAAATCAGAAATCTCAATTCTGATACTTTTTTTTTTTTTTTTACAGTCAATTGTGAAACATTCTCCTGCTGTACAATCTGGTACACAGCAGCTAAATTATTTCACCTGCCCCAATTCTCACATGCACCTGATTTACATAAAATTTTGTAACATGTAAAAAGACCAACTTACATGAAATGAAGCCCAGATGTCTTACAAAGAACTAAACCAAAATCATTTTATTTTTGTGGGAAGATTAGAAACAATGATTTGCTTTATCCCCAGCAGCTGAGAGTAACTGTTAGGCCACTCACCTGAAATATTAAATAGCCAGATTCGACCCCTTGATCCAACATAGCCATGCATTTGTATTTTTGGTCTACTGCATATCAAGGGGTAGGATGGGAACGGTAAGGCTCCATTGTTCAGGTTTCTACAGCTTCATAAGAAATTCCACCCTGAACCTGAAAAGTCCTGTAAGCAAAACTTTAACCAAAATTCTTGAATTTTATACATCTGCAAGAGCTGTCAACAAATAGGTATTTCTCAGAAGAAAAACTGAAGTTTCAAAGTGAAGTGTTTGAAGTTTTTTCAGACTCTTCCTGGGGTGCTGGAGAGGAGATGTTGTGGAGAACAGGGACAACACAATGTAGTGCTGGTCCCAAATACAGACAGCATGAGATAACACAGCTACGCAAGTTTTGAGATCACACTCACATGCATGTTACATATGTTTATGTATGCATATAACATGCATAAGGAAAATATATAGAACAAATAGATTTTTCATTTTTTACTTGTTTCTACTTTTACATACATTAGCAAAAGAGGAAAAAAAGTCAGAGGAAAATACACCTATGCTTTATTTCACTGTTTGATACTTCTGGAAAAAAACACAAAAGACACCTATGTCGTGATACATAACCCAGGCAAAGTGTCTTTGGCATGACACTGATACAAGAGCAATGATAAATTGCCTTCAGTGTGTTCAAAATGATAAATTGTGTTCAACAAGCTATTTTCTCAATACATGTAGAATCACACAGTATTGCAATGGATCAAAGGCTTCCCTGGACTGTAAGATACCACGACAGCTAACTGAAATAAGAAAATAATTCCCTAGTAAGGGCATAACAGTATCTCCTCCAAAACACTGCCATATCAGATCAAAAGCATCCACAAAGTTGACAAGTTGTGCAAAACTTAACACACCATCCAACTGCAGCATTGGAGGATAGCTGCCACAGATAAACATTGCAATGCTGAGGTTTAGAATACATTCCTGTAGCATTAAGAAAATGCATGTTTAATATTGCCTCTACCACCTACCTGTCAGCATCTTTGGCTTCTGACTGCCATGCTCTGCATGACCCTTTGTGTTTCATAACATAAAAGTTTATTTTACGAATTAAAATCTTGGTTGTAATTTAAGTATTGAAGTGTGTTAACAAGCACCCTCCATGTTAAAAATGATCTCCTAGGATTTTTAATAAAAGCATAAGCACAAAAAAGGGTAGAAGAGTTCATTTGACACTCATCCATTTGCTATACAGTTACTTAATATTTTTATCTTCATACATGAGCTCAAAAGACTTCAAATGTGCATTCTTCATGCACATCAAGGCTCCACATGAACACAGCTAAATAGTCAATAAGAAATGCACATGGTTAAAAGCTGCTTCATGTATCATCTGAAGAATCAAAACTGATGCCCTATTTTTTTCCCAACTGAGTGCCAATAACAATTAATTCCCAAAGGCAGCACCAAGTTTTTCCTCAGGGATAGATCTCAGGCATAGATTCACACTTAGAATTCATGCTCATAATGAACTACAAGACATTACATTGCAAAATATATATAAAAAAAGATACATTCAAAATGAACATATTTTTCTGAAAACTGTTTGGGGGGGGGGGGGGGGTTGGTGCCACAAGTTCCTGTACAAGTGGACTGACAGGATCCTCAGCTATTCCAGCATTCTGTTAATTAAGTGCAAGAAAAAAGTTTTATGCCTCCCAAATTTCAGAATCTGGCATTGCAGATTTCTGGATCAGCAAATACCAGATAATACAGTTTTCAGTATTTATACTACATAATTTCTGACAGGAACATTTTTCCTCCAGCAACTTTGCACCTATCCTGTTGTGTGTTACTGCCTAAGTGTCATGTCATTGCCTTCCAACTGAGAGAGTTTCAGCCTCAGGGTTTTGTGAGGGGAGTTTCATTCCTTACTCCTGGCTATTTCTATTAACTCAATTTAGCTTTAAACAAGAAGGCCTACAGATGCCAACTCTAATTTCCAAGCCTTTATATCAAAGTTCTGACCAGACAGATAACTGGCACAAAAGACTGAAGTAGCAAACTAGATTTCTAAAATGCTGCCATCTGATTCTCATCCCACACAAATATGAAATCTAAGTAATGAAAAAAGCTCTAGTCTCAAACATCAGCTTGTTAAAGACTCTTGAAACAATCCAAGTTCCAACATTTTACTTGAGCCATGACAAGTTAAAGCCATAAGGGTAAGAAATACCTTCTGAAAAACAAAAAAGAACATCTTTAACATGAAGCAGAAAAGAAAGCCATTACACTTTCAGAAAAGGACTGTCAGTTTAAAAACATACAGTGTAAGTCAGTAAAGTTATTATTCTTTGTACAATGTCTCTGAATCTGCATCATAAATTAATTTTTGCTTTACTTATTTGTAATGTTTTTTACATTCAGCTTTTCTTTCATCACAAAGAAAGAATTAAAACCGAAAAGGTTGTTAGTATAGACTATTTTTGTTGAAATTTAAAAGAAAACATATTTGTCTCAGGTTTAAAGACATATGATAAGCACCACCATTGGTGTAATTTCATCCGGGTGCACACTTCTAAGTATGCACTACACTTCAAGCCTTCAAGGGAACAAAAATAGGAACTGAATATTACACACAGAGCTCAGCAATCACACAGGCCTCATGCAGGGTGACAGTGTGTGGGATATAAAAGCAAAAAAGGCAAGAGGGTCATCACTGGCCAGTATAGCTCATTTGCTCCCATTACTTGTAATTACTCATCAGTTGTTGCCACTGATCAATCCTGGTCTGATCAATGGGGAGTAAGTGGGAAGGGTAGAAAGAACTGCCTGCTAAGCCAGAACAATTCCTGCTCTTTCCTCAAAATGCCACTGTTCATTTGCTGCCCCTCCACACCATGGGTTGGGCAAGGTTCAATTTCCCTGCCCCTCGACAGATGTCAGGTTGGGCATCTGATAAGCACAACACAGCACAGAAACAGCAGCCACCAGTGAGGGTGCAATTGGAATACATAGTGCTTCTGTGAGTTCACAGCTGACTAATGACTAAACTCAGTTTGCTTGATTCAAAAGCTTTGTTCCACAGGATCAAATAATTACCCAGCTGCTCTCAGCAAAAAGAATGTTTATTTTTCTCCCCTCCCTTCCTCCCTCCATTCTCATAAGCAAAAGATTATCAGAGGGTCTTTCCAGTCCCCAGAAGCTTGAAAACAATAGTCATGCTTCTTCCACTAAATGCGTTCAGCTAGGCCTAGGGCATTTGAGGATGTTCCAGTCTGAACATGGAAAACGAGATTAGCAAGTGCAATATCAACTTCAGCCTTTCCCTTCCCTCTTTTCTTCCCAGTTCAGTGCAGATTTTCTACCTTTTTAAAATTTATTACACTTTCGAAGTTCCAGTAGTCTTGCCAAAACACATGTACCAGTTCGTGTGCTCAGTGGCTGTTCACAATGTCAGTGAGAGAGCTCAGTTCAGCCATCTGGAAGATTCAGGAATAAGTATGACTGAAAAAATGTTTGTTTCCTACCAAGAAGATGGCAATTTCAGGACCAGTCTATGTCCTTCTTAGCTGAAGGACAGTAGCTTTGACAGCAACACACAATTCCTGTAACAGCAAAATTCAGTGCACTTCTAAAGCCTGAATATTTAAAAAACAAAACATACTACAGAGAATTGGATGACAGACTTGTTCATTGAGCCTTCTGCATTAGATACTTTATACATTTCACAACGTCCAGCAAATCCAAGACTGAAGTTGGAGACAGTTCTGCCAAATGCTTTTAATAGAAAAGAAATATACGATAAGTGAATCAGAGGCATCTGTCCTATTAAGCAACTCTTCATATATCTAAGAAGTTGAATTTCCACACATCAGGGAAATGAAGACAAAGCTGAGATAGGCATGCAGTAAGTGTAACCATGTGATTAGATAACACAACAGCTCTTCAAACATCTGCAACTCCAGCATCCCCAGCACTCACATTTGCTCCTGCAGGTAACAGTTACAACCGTAAAGGAACAACATTCATCCAGTTGCAGTAAAAAAACCCAGAAACTTAACTTGAACTAATTATTCTCTGTGCAACACCTTACCTTGTATTTTGCCAGCAACTGTTTCTGAGAAATAGGTTTTCCAGACAAGAAGGAAAGAAGGGAAAGGAAATGAGAGCAGTAGAAGACGCATTCCCAAACCAAACTTTCTGGAATTTTACTGCTTTGTTCACCTTATTCTAACCTGAGATAGAGAAGAAGAGCACAAAGAATCATCTGCCTAACAAAGACAGAAGTTAGGAGGGAGTTCTATACAGATTTGTGACATTTAGAGACACTATGAATTTCTTACGCAGACTTCAGGTGGTAACTTAGAGGGAAAGGGGATAATGATTCATACCAGCACTATACACTGCTAAGGTAGAGTACAGCATATCTTCATTTCTCATTAAAGCGCTGAACTGTTGAACATCCAACTAAAAAGGATATAGCTAGACACTAAGGTCTGTGTACCTAGTTCCCCACCCCCACTCCCAATTAAAGGCATCAAACCAAATCACATTCAGCCACAAGCGAGCATAGCTTTAACAGCACTCTGACTGAAGATTTTGCCTGCTAAGAATAAGCAAGTTTTGTAGCAGATCTTTAATCAAGAGGTTCTTGCAGTATCAAAGATGCATTAACTAGCTATCTTAAATGATTATGCCTTTCATTTTATTTTTCAAGAGTCACTAGAATGGCTCAAACCAAATAATGTTTATAATATGGAACAAAAAAATAAGCAAATAATGTCTGCAATAGGGAACATTTAAAAAAAATGCATACCAGCAATACAGATGCTTACAGAAATAGATGAACTGGAAAAGAGTCCAAAGAAAAGTGAGGGCCAAAATGTAAAATGGTAGAAAAACATGTTCAGTAGGAGTGTTTAAAGAGATGAGACATCCACAAGGATTTTACAGGATACCATTTATTTTTTCCAGTGATAAGCTGTATATTATAGGGTATGGAGGGGGGGGAGGGGAAGAGGGAGAACCACCAGACTAGCATGTAAAGATGCCAAAAAGGGGAAGAAGAATAAACTAATGTGGGGTTTTTAGTTTTTACCTTTCTAGGGCTTCCTGGAGTATAGAATCTGTGGTTTACCTAAAAATAAATGAAACAAAAGAATTAAAATCAGTAGGTAAAAATCTGTATAACAGTACAAACAAACAATGCTTACATGAAAATACAATATAGCATTAACAGGGTCTACTGTGGAGCAATCCAGAGACCATCACCACTTTGTAACAGATGCTGGAAACGCACATACTGCACCTTCCAGAAATCACAACTAGCAGCAGCAGACCAGCAGCATTCCCAGCAGGGAAGATGATGCTGATACACGACCTGTGCCACGAGACATGCCACATTACAGAATGGGGAGGTTGCACTGTATCTGACAAGAATGTTACACACACCAGTGGGTTTCAACCCATGACTCCTATATAGGAAATATCCATGTGTCACAGAAATCTGTTCATGTTTTTTCTGAACAGAACTACACCTCGCCCAGGAGAAAGATTAGGTCCCTCACAAATGGGGGAAAAAAGGCTGAAAATTGACACACTAGGTAGAAGGAATGGCAAAACAAGGGCTTGCAAGCACTAGAAGAGTATGAGATCATCCATTAACTTTGATAACTTTCCTTCCCTCCCATTCAGCCAAAGCCTACAAAGGGAGCAAGAAAAGGCAGGGGGACAACTGAAATATCTGCTCCTTCCACCTCAAAAAAAATAAACAATAGAAACAGCATGTTCTTCAGCATACTTCAGTTTTTAAGCATCCTGCTAACTTAGCATCTTGGGTGCCACCCACAGTGCTTGACCAAACTCTTCTCAACAAGGAAAGTAGTTAGCAAAACCACGACTAGATAATGACTTGGCCAAGGGCAGGAATGAGGACACACAGATTTCATGGGGTTATGAGACATCCCCAAAATCTTGTTCTGATCTCCACAGAGTTAGGACTAACCAACTGCTAGTTCTTCAGGTGCAAACAAAAAGCAGTTAAGTTGAACCTGTCAGTCTTATGAAACATTAGCTCTTTTCAGAAGTCTGTCTCAAGTCTCTGGCTCAGAAAAAACAAAAATGTAACACCTAATATTAATGCAGCTCCAGTGAAAAACATTATATCTCAAATGAACTTGAGAGCAAGTGTGCTAAAGAGCTCTTTTAAAGAGAAACAGATGCTTGATTTTAAATACAGGTGAAATGATACTCAATTACAGTAAGAGACTTGCAAGCACTGCAGAGTGGCTAAGCTTTTACTCATCTGCCCAGCTATTAACGTGAAAAGCAAAGTTTCTTGATGTCTCACATCCTAAAAGAAAACCTTCTTAAGAAATATTTATGCCTTCTCACAGAATAACCATTCACTTTGAGTTACTTGATTTCCAAAGTCATTAGGAAAAATTAGTCTAAGCTTCAAATTGCTGCTCCATTTCTACTTTCCATTTGTGAGTACAGTATGTGATTTTACAAAATTTAGCTGGAGTGACTATATGCTTGTACTGTCAAAGACTGCCCAGACTGAATGCCACCTAAGCAATACTGTCTCCTCACTGTGGAAACAGCCCCACAGAAAATGAAGCAAGAATCAATCATTTCCTAAATTCTTATTCAAGATACTCCAAATTGCTGTGGAAAACTAAGCTCAAGACATACATCCACTTGCTTTTTTTTTTCCCCCCCTCCTTTTTTTTTTTTTTTTAAATCACAGTAGGAATTCAGAATAAATTGTTAACAATATAATCTATATAGAGCTCAGCTATTTCTCTGTTCATGGTACAGAAAGCCAAACAGTTCAGAATATTTTCTTTCCCAAATAAGGTGTATTCTATCCAATAACCACAATAATAAAGAATGAAAAAATATTTTCACATCATCTGCTTCTCAAGTTCATATTGCAAGACCTAATTTTAATACAGAATGCTTTAGTAATAATCAGTGAACAATGCTGTTTTCTATTTATTGTACTGTCTCAACAATTCATTACACTTCCCCATCATCAAAATCAAACCATATTCCTGTTCAATGATTATTTGGCTATAATTCTAAACAAACAGTATGTTTGCCTATGTACATACCAATCCAGTGCTAATTCATAAGTTATACAAACCATTACACAGATCACTCCACAATACATCCTTAATGTACATTAAGAGGTCTTTACAATCCCTAGTAAATAATTCATATTCTCATTTTGCCATTCTCTCATAGCACAGAAGGAACAACTCTAATTCGGTCACCATTCTAACTTTATGAAATCAGACCACGAAAAAAATGGTCAAAAGCTCACAAGGAGTAATAGGTTTGCAAACCAGATCTAATTCCCAAATGGAAGAGCAAAACAGTCCTAAATATATCTGAAACATCAAACCAGCATCTGAGGAGCTTGGCCATATGCTAAACTGTCACTCTCTCAAACTGAGTGATGAATTAAGATGCTAGTGGAACTGGCTGTTTACTACAATACTGTTCATGTCACTCACATATGTTGCTTTTGCAGTTATTACAGTTTTTTTGTAGAATAAGCAGCAGGTTAGACTTAAATTACAGCCAGTTAAAACCATTACATTTTTGCTTATTTGCCATGGAATTGGAAGAGGTGTTATGAAGGAATGGAAAAAATATGAAAGGTAATTGCTGTATCACTGCAATTTGCATGCTGAAAAGCATGAGAAAAAACCAAAGCACAGCTAAACAAGAGTCCAATAATCAGTATTTTCTGTAGTCAGTGCAATAATGCAATACTTTATTGCCAAGACAAGATGCAGAGGGACAAGAAATTCATCCATAGCATTTAGGGATATATAACATGAATTTAGCTAGCTAGTTAGTATGAACATATCACTGAGAAGGACCAGAGCTTTTCTCCATACTTAGCATATAGGTAAAGGAATTCAGCAATTAAAAGTTTGATAGTGGCATGATAAGAGATGATAACAAGAGGCTGCATGGTAACATAATGAAGCAATTAAACACTTAAGTTAAATCCTTGTATCCATATACAGGATTCTGGTTCCTGAAGAGTTGTGGCTAGACAAAACCACACAAGTCTTCACACTTGAACTGGTATCACAAAGAGCCTGTGGAGCAAGAAGTTATTGTACCTGTAAGGGGCCAAAAAAGACAAGAATAACTAGCTGTTCAGGTGTTAATCATGTTTCTTACGCTCCATAGGAATGTCAGCCTCCGTGTTTCCCAAAACCTGCATTAGGAAAGTAAAGCATTACTTTGACGATGGCTCTTGAACTTTATAATCGGGGTCCTGGCATTATTGCATTCAGAATTTTATACAATCTTATCTGACAAAGTGGGAGTTCAGAGATTTGGATTGTGGTTTGGGGCAGAGGGAGAAGGGGGAAGAGTGGAATACATCTGTACTTTCCATAAACACTGTAAGGCACAAGTAGTCCTGTGAATGATGTTTAAGAGGCTGGATTCTTCTCACTCTTGATCGTTTTCTCATCCATTTACCTTTAGGCTACATTAAAATTTCTGTAAATGACAGTACTACAACACCCAGTTCTTTCTGCAGCTGCTTGTGCATCTAGTCTAATAGACAAGCACTCTTTGACAAGACACAGATGTAGAGCATGCTGGCTGCTACAGAAACACTTTCTCCTAACCATCTGCTGTGCAAGTTTCCTCCCATCACTTAGAGTGGTGTGTGTGCATGCATGTGTGTGTAAATGAAATGCGTCTGTGCACACACACGTGCACAGGTTGGCATGTGTTTTGTGCAATACTGATTTTAAGTTGATATTTATGAGGGGACACCTATATACCTAGAATAACAAACACCTATTCAAGAGTACGTCATCTCTGCTGGCCAAATTTTCAGACAGCATAAGCAGCATTTTTGTAGTGAGAAAATTCATTACTTTACAGCTTTAGAGAGTTTGGCTCCAGGTGAGGCAACACAGACATAAGTTCTACTCTCTCGTTTGCTCTGTGTCGAGGAGGGATTAGAAATACTGGGATGTTTCACATTACCTGGAATAGTTGCTACAACTCCCATGCATGCCAGACAGTATCAGTCAAACTGGAATATCAAAGGAAAAATTAACAGAAAGTTTGGGAGACAAAGATTTGGGGACCTACCAAACTTCTATACATTCCTCAGTCTGCTGTGGCTATGCATCAGGTAATTGATAGGAAACACCTCATGAGGTAATTGATAGGAAACACCTCATGAGGTAATTGATAGGAAACACCTCATGAGGTAATTGATAGGAAACACCTTATGAGATAAAATTACTCAGTTTAATGAATTGCCAAAAAGAATCAAAGGCAGCCAACAGCAGCAAAAAGGACATTATTACAGGGGGATCAGCAATGTGATAACTAATAAATGCTAACAATATGTAAACAGATATAAATACTTCCAGCAACAGGAAGAGTCTACTCAGCCTCTCACACTGAATCAGAAGCTTTCCATTTCTGCAGTCTTCAGGACACTGAACTGAACTATATGGACTCTGTTAAGTTCTTTAGGTCTTGATGAGAGAAGAGAAAAACAATGCAGCACTAAAGATCATTTTATAGCTTGAATAAAAAAAAGCAAAAAACCCACAGCAACACACACACAGCCACACATACAAACTTTGTCAACTTAATAAGAGACTGAGGTCTGATAACAGGCTTCTGAAGTTCCACCTTTTTCAGACACAAAATATTGAGGACTTTCAATAGTGATTCAAAATGAAAAATTAAGATTTAGGGGGTATTGTTGAATTTGTGTTAGGGTAAAAAATTTTAGACAATGGCTTGTCTTGTTGCATCTGCATTTCATAAAAAATACAAACTAACATAGTGTAACAAGATTGAGAGATGTTTCAGTGTTCATTTCAGAATGCCTTTTTCTTAGAGGTGTGCCTTCCAGTCACTTACATACCTCCACTCATACACCACATTCTTTGGGTGAAATCACATGAAAGGACTAACTTGGGCCCCCAAAACTATCAGATGCTTTAATATAGTTAAACAAAATACAATAAAATGGTATAGATCTATCAGTAATTCTGGTAATTCACATGTTCTACAGAAGACTAATTTACCCTATAAATTGGTAACAGGGCGATCAGCTGATATATGAACTCCAAGATACTTTTCATCACTCGGAACTGGCACAGAATTTTAAATGTTTAAATTATGTACCTAGTCCCATTTCAGCACAGGCTTTTGTAGTATTTTAATGTCTTGCCATTTAGTAGCTAGAATCCTGCCAAAGGAATACAAGAGCTATTACTGGTAGCTAATGGATATTCTCTCTTAGCTCAATTGCTAAACCACATTTTGAAAAGGGCTCAATTCCCAAAGGGAACAACCTCCTTTTGTTATTGTCCAATGCTGAGACTAAAGGAGAAACCTTTGTAAGTGGTAAGTAGTGGCAATGTTCATAAGTCTATTTCTAGGTCCCAACTTATTGGAGGATAGAAGCATTGCATAGTATTTAATTTATGCAGGTTATATCCAACAGGTTTAGTCCTAGAGATGG
Source organism: Dromaius novaehollandiae (assembly GCF_036370855.1). Classification (NCBI taxonomy): domain Eukaryota; kingdom Metazoa; phylum Chordata; class Aves; order Casuariiformes; family Dromaiidae; genus Dromaius; species Dromaius novaehollandiae. Next base: position 13,538,326 of record NC_088103.1, on the reverse strand, counting down.
ACACATCCTCTTCACACAAAGTCCTTCCTTCTTTCCATTTTAAATCTTCCTTTAATTCAGAGAACATTTTTCTGGAAAAATACATTTTAAAAGTATATAGAAATTACAGACAATGTTATCAATTTTTTACCTAAGTTCTTTTTGCAGAATTTCCTTTTATGAAGGAAATTTTTGCAAGACATGTCTCCCACCCGCTCCCCAACAGAACAGCAGTAAAAAGACCTGCAGAAAAGCACTAAATGGAAAAAAGGAAATAAATGTAAGTCAGGTCCTGTGCAAACGTTACACGCAGTCATTCCTTGCAAGGCTGTTTTCCAGTCACCTCCCCCAGAGTGCACTATAGCCACAGAGGTGGCCTGGGCAAAGAGAAGGAAATAGGATCCACGTAAATGGACAAGAAAAAGGAAGCATTTTCTAAGTTGCAGAGTCAGAGTTAGTTCTTGCAGTCAGCGATTCTGAGGGTGGTGTGTCAGTTGGCATTGTGTCAGTTGGCATCTCCTCCCGTCCGACTTGCATGCACCAGCAGGAGGATGCTGTGTATCAGAGGCACAAGAGCCAAATGATCCCTTCCTGCCCCCTGCAAACAAGGCAGTAGCCCAGGCACCTAGGAAGCTCAGACGTCCATGGCAACCACAAGCTGCCGTCCTGCTCAGTACGTGCAACTACTTACCAGCTGTGCCAACACGCTTGTGCTGTGTCATCTATTACCTGTGCCACATGCTGCTGCCCTTACACTGCTTTGGAAAGAGGGCTGCAAACAGACCAGCACTAGTTTTGACCCAACTACCTACCAAAAATAGTAAAGACCCCAACTAGTCTTTGTACTTCAAAAGAAGTGATGCTAACCTCAGGATTAAGAGAGCAAATGCTATAATCAGCCACCAGACCAGACAGAAGTTGCATTCTTGCTCAATTTTTGCAAGGTTATCTCAGCAACAAAACAAAATTCATATGATAAAGCTCCCTCACAGATGTAGAAATGCCTCCATTATGCAGCTTAGCACTGCTTTAAACAGGAACTCTGTAAAATTATCACTCTCTGTATATGCCCTTATTATTCCACCTTAAGAAAGGGTTAAAAAACAATGTTAGAAATGTGCATATTGCATCTACCACTCACTGGACTCACAGATGCCAATCCTATTAACAGTATATTTAGTACACCCAGCACTCTGTAAATCAGCTTCAAAGCATTACTCCTCTGCCACATGTATGCAAGCCCAAACTACTGCCATATCTGCAGAATGCAGAGTATTTTCACCCAACCATCACTGCTGATCACATCACTGTTTCTGGAGATGCATATCAAAGTTCTAAGTCACCCGTTTTCTGAACTGTAAATAACTGCATACTAATCAATAGCAGAATATCCCCCATCCTTTCTTCTCTACCCAGGACTGAAACCCTTCTATTCCTCCATAAATACAAAGTAGAGTACTTCCACAAAAATCACAGCCTGAATTCCAAGTCTTTGAAGTTGCTTTAATTTTATAGCTCCAGTGCAAGTCCACACTTTTCTTGTCACATCACCCTAGAGAGGGCTTAACATGAACTTGGTTTGTTCAGGTCACACATTCAGGAACAATAATTTTATATCTCAGGAGTAGTCCTCTGTAAGACCACCCAAACCATTTGAACTACAGACATCCATCTAATAGCCAGTACTTACTGTTATTGACAACTACCTTGTAACTTGAATTGTAGTAAAATTTTTTTTGAAAAAACATGACTGATATTTTAAAGCTATTAGTGAGATGGCATTATTATCCTCTTAAGTAACACTATTTTAACAAAAGGTTTTCTATGAAATAAAAAAAAATGAGGACAAAGTAGTAGCTTTTCTCCCAGAAGCATATAATAAATACTACTTAATGTATTACATGATAGCATTTCTAGCGTGTTACATGATTTAAATTTTGGAGAGGTTGTTTATTTTAAGTTCTGTGCCTTTCTCACCTTCATTTTAATATATTACATCTCCAGTATGTCAACAACAACCAAACACACTGTTAGCTTGGATTTAATTGTTCAACTAAAAGAAAAATGTCTTTCAAGAATCAAGTTGCCTTTCTCTACAGAAGAGTGTGTATTAGAAAAGCTTCATTTCATAAGTTAAAGACCTGTAAGTAGGCTCAGCATCCATCTTTTAAAAAGTTTCACTGAATTCTACTGAAATGCTAATTAACAGCTAATCAGAAAGTTCCTAATATAGCAGGTATTACTCAGATTTCCACTGGCTATTTTTAAAAGTTGATAATTTGTAGTATACAAAATGGTGAAAGTAAATCGAAGTCATCCGATTCTACACAATTTCAAATATTTGTCAGAAAATAATACAAATAATACTTAGCTTCTATTCAAAATTTATTTGTATGAGAGTATCATTAATATCAGAGCGGAAATGCTTGCAAACACCAAAATTCATGGTTATGAGGTTGATTTCACAAACTCCTTTTTCCTGCATAAAATCCTAACATATTTAAGAAAATAAAGAGCTCACGTACCATATTAGTGGACTTTGTCTAACTTTATGCCATAAACCCTATACTTTCATTGACAGAAAACTGTTTTTAGATAAGAGTGGAATAAAGCTCATGGTTTAGTCATTGCTGCAGGAGGAGGGAGAAGGAAGCAAAAAAGCACAAAAAGGGCTTGGCCACAAATTGAAACCACAACTGAATGCTGAGCACTTACACCAAAGATCTGGATAATGCTCTGGTTGCAGATAACATTCAGCTACAACCATGACTTATCTTACAAGGGTTCTAGTTCAAGCTATAAAAGTGATAACTGTGCCACTCTGCTTTACAGTAACCTGAACAGACATGCTTGGTACTCTACTGTCACCAAATGGGCTATATAGCTAGTTACTGATCCCATCTATTCTTCTACTACCAGTCACTATATTTACAGTTACATTAACATTTCATTGAAGAAACAACCCTTCATGAAGAAAGTTCGTCATTAACATGATTAGCAATAGCATACTTGCAAAAATTGGAAGTGGATAAAGAGTGCATACAAACATACTGTATGAACATTTTTAAACAGGTTTCCTTGGAGTGCAGTGGTACCTTTAGAGCTGATTAATACAAGCTTTAAAACAAGCAACAGTTATCTGCAGAGAAAATTAAAATGATCATGACAGGCTATTCAAAAAAGTTTAAGTGTTCACACTAAAACTGAATTTTAGTTACATAACTTAATGTGAGCATTATGTTCTTCCAGGTAGGGAATTGGATCATTCTACAAAAACTGTTCATACTCTGAAGAATGAGCACTTCAGATCAACTGCTTATAAACCACCTACAGACCAAAAACTAGTCTTGAAATAATTCTACTTTCAATACACTATTCCAGCTCACAAGAAAAACAGAATTCACAGTTTAGAGTTACTAGGCAATAGCTTGGGTTATTCAGTTACCCAACTGTCTCAAATTTCTACACACAAGAGCACAGACAATATATTTCAAAGGGCAAGCATCAAATACATTTGCAAGGTTAGTTTAAGAGCATCAGAACACATATGGAAGCATAGGGCATTCAGATATCCCCTCAGATATCTGGAACCTCCTTTTTGCTCTTATATTGATAATGCTTCAGGAAAAGGCACTCCATAGAATTCAACCTGGATATGTACTTCATATTTCTGACAAGGTGAAGCAACTCACAAGAAGCTTTGAGGACAGTTCAAAATTTGAGCGGTGTTTTCACCTTCCAAACTGCAAAACCAGAACTGGAAGTTACACTGGAGATCTTTGTCAACTTCATAGATCTAAAAACACAAAAATTCCAAAGCGAAGTCTTGTTCTCCAGTATCCTCCTTCCTCTTAATCTAACACAGACTAAATATAAAAAGGACAGAATGAAACAAAAATACCCCACACACGCACAGTCACCAACATACATTGGTAGGGTCAGCTTGTCATGGCAACTTATGCCAACTAAAAACTCCTGCAACTCCAGTGCAATTCTGACCATTTATTCCACAGTCATTTCCTCTAAGTGTTTGCTTCTGATTTCCATCAGTTCTTCTTAATTTCTCTGAAATAGTTTAAAAATCACTGAGGGGGAAAAAAGTGGTAGACAGAAGAAAATTTATAAAAATGAGCTTAGCACTTTTCACTATTCAGTTCCAGGTTTACATGCAAGAGCAACTTAAATGTCTGCTCATGATAACACATCTCTCCACTGTGCAGATTATACTGCACTTCCTGCTTTTATATTTTCTTTACCAATGTTATAACGCTTTTTTTTTTATTACAAAAATCCCATCTAGAATAAGAACTCTGTGGAGAATCAGCACTAATTAGGATGAAGCCTGTCCTGTCCTGTCCTTTGCAGACGCTCATCTTAGAGGCATTGATTGTTCTACTGGCTGTAAGAGACATGTATTTAACTATCACTAGACCTACAGACAAGTTACAATTTTTAAACAAAACTGCAAGAGTCTTAAGCCATGGCAAATCAAAACTGTGCCAATGTTGAAATAAAGAGACTTTAAAATGCATTAACTATTTTATAAAATAAAAATATATTCTTCTCCCTCAGAGTATTTCTTTAATTGAGAACTTAAAAAAAAAAAAGAAAAAAGAAAAGAAAAGAAAAAAAGCATGCTTCTCACATTCAAGTTTTACAATATACTGATAGCATTTTCAAGAGTACCAGTGTGACTCAGGCCATACAGCCTGACTGAGTTTAAAAAGTAAACACAATTTGAAGGAATGTAAGAAAAAAAAATTAGTTTTCTTGGCTGTCAGATTTCAGCACGTCAAAACATAGTGTTGCTTGAAAACATAACTTGGCCATCTGATTATCAATTCACATTTAATTTTGTGGTGTTCTGAGCAAGTGGATTAAAAGTAGTCTTTTTCAGCACAGACATTTAAAAAGTGAAACAGCTTAGAAAAAAGGACTCCAAGAAATATCCAAAATTCTACATGCAGTCAGGAAATAGGCTAAGGAATCCATACAGACCCCCTTTGGCAATCTAAGGCTAAAGAGAGTAAGGAGTTGATAAAGTGATTTTTGGCATGTAAATAATTTGATTGAAAATAAAAGCTTTTGTATTAAGTCACTGTTTATCTGCTAACCACAGCAAGGAAATAGTTGAATCACAATGGAATTAACATGCCCTTTAGGGCTGCAGAAAGCCTTATGCTTTATACCTAAGCAGAACAACATTCTTCCAGTTGCATCAAATTGCCACTTTTCAGGAAAACTTCATTATTGGTATTTTTTGAATGTTTTTCAAAATAGATTTCTACACTGCATATAATTACATATTTTTCTAGTTCATTTCTATGACTGAACAAAGCATACTGGACAGCCATCTGTATAGGGGCCAAACTCAGTCCATCTAAACAGGCTATATAGAGGTATTCTATCATTGATGGCACATCATTCAGCTACAAGTTCCAAAAAAACCAAAAAAACAAACAAAAAAAAAAGCTCTTCACCAGCTATAGGTAAATTAAAAACTGTACAAATGGAGAACAGAAGACAAGTAAACAGCATCTCATTAGCAAAATGCTGAAAAGTGTTTACAGTACTGTTCCCCTCACCACCATCTTCCTCCCTAAGCAAACCACAGCAGGCAGCAAGCCAGCAGGTAATTTGCTCTCTTCCTAATACGAGGTTCAGAGACCAAAATACTCTCATATGCTTAAATGGAAAGGTTATCGATGAAGGTCAGTGAGGCAGGCAGCACCTGCAATCACAAAAATGTTTCAGTTTCAAATCGTGACACACAAGGAGAAAAATGTAAACAACTTCAAAAATATAATTTTATTTTAATCTCTTTAGGCATCAAGCTATACCCTGCTGCTGCTTTTTGCAGTCAGTTTTTCTGAAGCCTAAAACTGCCCTGTGTTATATTGACACAATGATCCATATTAACATACAGAAGACATTTACAGTGTTAATCACCCAGGGATAGGATGATAATGCTATTTAAAACATCAATGCTACCGTAAGATCATTATAGCTTTACCCAAACAGATCTGCTAGCTGATCTGCTGAAGGTACATAATGGTGGAGGGTTGTCATGGAAACCCTGTACCACTACACATTTTTCCATGACAACCAGGCCTCCATGGAATACTAATGAGTGCCCATGGCAACAGGAAGTTAAAGAGAAGATGTCTGGAGACCAAATATTTCATGTATCATTTATAACAAAAACTATAAATACATTTGTACACTTCCTGTGCAAAACTTGATGGGTTTTTGAAGCCCTGTAAGCCGTTGCATCTGTGGCAATATAACGAAGTGTAAGAATTACACAGTCATAGTATAAATGCAAAGTCCTATGTCAATGCTATGTTAAGGCTGAAGTTCAATTTCACAAACAAAGAAAATCTGGAGTCAGCATTCCGAAAGTTTGTCATCTTGCACGTAAAGACTATTGTCAACCCATCAAGTATCACACAGAACCCAGAAAACATTGTATATAGGTAACTATGGCCACTGAAAAAGGTGCTATTCTTTCTCAATACAGAACACTGTAATCAGCACATATATATTCTCCATATGGCAGCTGTTGCAATTCAGGCTCAAGGACAGATAGCATTTCCTCAGTATTTCAGAAAATACTAAGGACAAGAGATCCCAATTGCTTTATAGGAATGTTCCAGTAACTCAGTGTGACTGTGTTTTGTTTTTAAAAAAGAATTCATGGTTGAAAGTTATACACCAGAACTAAATGTTAGTATTAAGATAATATTCTTGGTTAAGTGGCATTTGGTGTAACTACATTTTTTAAAGTACGTTATAGAAAGCTGAATTTCAGGGCATTTTCCTGATCATCAGAAGTTATCAAAATCAAAGACTTTTTCCAGGTATCCCATCAGCAGCCTCCTGCATCTAAAAGAAAGAGGTGGCACCATCTGGAAAGCCAGTGCTACTTGTCATAGCAGCACTATTATATATGTCATATCTAGAGACAGCAAAATGTTAGGCCATGGAAGACATCCCAGGGAACACAAACCCCAGGATTCCAGCCGACACCAACAGTGAGAACACAAGAGAATGATATTGAAGATTTTTTTCATGTCTTATGACTTGTTTTTGTAACTTAGGCCTCTTTGCATGAGCTCATGCTCTAAAATATAAAAATCAGGTAAGTGTTAGATGAAAGGTTTGTTTTCTTCTCCCCCTCTACATCCATGCAAGAGCATCCAGAACACGATCTGACACATGTATTTATTAACAATGCTCCAGGTGTAAATAGATCAGTTACTGCATCTCCTAAATGACAGAGCAGTGAAGTCAGCAGCAGGGGATAAGTCTGCTTCATATGAGGTATTTCACAATAGCTTCATGGCTGCAAAGCTTCTGAGGTGTCAGATTCCCACTACCCTGGAGTGAGTGCAGCAGCTGATGCTATCCAGTGGTAAAAACCCCAAACCACTATCACTTCAGCAAGTCACTTCAAGCTAAGAAGAGGTAGCCCACAGGACTGAAGGTACCTTTCTGACCTAGATCAGGTGTATCAGTTACACAGTCAACCATCCACTAATCCATTTTTAGCTTGCAGAGACCAGAAGGAACAGGCATGAATGCAAACAGCTACAAAAAGAGGTCTGAAGTCGGAGTTATCTCGCAACAGCATCTCGCAAAGAGATCATACTCTAGTTCGACTGCTGTAGGAATCTCAAAAACACCTAAGCTAGAAAGACTTTATCTGAGCCCAAAGCCTTACAGAGCTCTCAGTAACAGCATATGAACCTGGTCTAATCCCTGTGGGAAATGGTTACAATGCATGGAATACAGGCATACAAACACGTAATATAAAATTACACAATCACATTCAGCATTATCAGATTAGTGTAAGCACTGACTGTGAACAAATTCAGAGTTTTTGGTGAGTTGCAAAAAACATGTTAACTGGCATGTACAGAGTTTCCTTGAAATAGTGTCATAGGAAAAAAGCACAACTAGCTTATCAAGTTAAATGAACTTTTTCATTTCACAACCTTCAATTGGTATAGGTTAAGTCACAGACACAAAAAGAAACAGAAAAGCAAACTGCTCAACCAATAACGTAACCCATGGTAGACCTGGGGGCAACAGGCAGAGCTCCCTGTCGAGGGAGGGACAGAGCCTGCATTCTTGCTATGGTGACACACAGCGTTACTCAGTGCAAAATGTCTTCTTGTATCCAAGCTGAGTGCATGTCACTGAATCCAAGTTATTTTAGCTTCACCAAATACTGCAATACACAACCAGATCTTTATTCTGTCAGCACTTAAGAGATTTAGTTTTAATAGGAATTGAGTATCAGATGAGGAAAACAGATTTGCATTAAGTTATGAGATTACATAGCAACATACCTACAAATGTGTGTGGGGGGGCATCTGATACTATTCTTGGATTAGAGTCCCTATTTTGCACCAATATTTTGCTTTTTCAAGCTGACATTTGTCATCCCTGGTCTCTTACCCTCCTGTCTTTCTTTGGGACTGCTTTCTATTGCAAGAGGGAACATGACTGGCATCATCTCCTACAAAGGAAAAGTTGAATTCATCCGGGGCTGTCAATGGCACTTCCTACCAAAAAAATGTGGCTACAGAAAGGTGATGACTCCCACCAGTAGTGTAATAAAAGAGAAAGCCTAGGGAAAGACAACTGGAACAAACATCTTTACCTAACCTGGGAAGGCCAGTCTTGAAAAGCACTCCTTAAACCAACAAGTTTTATCAGGATTGATAAAACTGCACACAAAGTTGTAAGATCAGTAAGAAGGGCTCTTATCCAAGCAATGCTCTGTACAACAGATTTCATAGTTTTTTTGGTTCTTTAATCTGAAATGTAGAAAATTTGTTCATATTAATACATATCCTTGTACTGGAGAGCAGTAAGTTGTGCGCTCAGATCATCATGCCAGAAAACACAGCTGTTCTGAGAAGCCAATCATTCCTGAATAACTAAGGCTCCAGCCCCAGACATGTATCTGGGCTTTTCATTTCTTCACAGTAAACTTTAAACAGTTAATTAATTGTGCTGCATATAAAACACTTTTACATAGTTCTCATTCCAGATAGCAGTCTGAAACATCTCCACTTTCCAACTGAGAGGTAAAGGAAGCTATTACCTCCATCTTTTCACCAAAATTGAAACACCTTGCATACAGCCTCTGATCAGGGATGCTTCTCTCCATACAACCTGCTAGGACCATCCACAGGACACCTCTCACACTTTCTGACCCTCTCCTACTTGCATGTCACAGAGCATATACAACATATGCAAACTACACACAGCCATGTACTGTTTCTTTCAGTTCTTGCTTGCACAGAATATTAGGAGCTCATTTGAAAATCCACTTGGGCCTTGTATGCACATGCAGGACGCTGCTTCTGAGCCACACCTGAGTCAAAGCCTGCATATTCAAAAAAACTAAGAGCTACTTATCACTTTCTTTGCATGCCAGGGCATACACACCCAGAAAAGCAGTCCTGTATATGTGGGATGCATCCACAATAGGACTGGTGTGAGAGAGTGGTCTGCAGGCTTCCCTGCATTATTCTGGCAAATCTAAGGAAGGAGTTGTCTTACCCAGAAAGGATTGGCACCACTGCTAAAGAGGGTAGTCAGGGAAGCAAGACAAATTAAGTACAGTAACAGAGTCCATTTCCCAAAACATTAGGGTCTTGATTCTCCTAAGCTCCCAAAGTTACTAAGTCAGAGTGCCCAAGTAGCTTCACTTTATATAGCTGAGATGATTCCAATAACTTAAAAGGTCAGTATCCAGGAAGCTGTGGGAAGAACCATGTAATAAATACAATTAAGACCCACCTCCGTCTGGGCTGTGTGAAAAACCTTAGATCTTCATAGTCTTTGACACTCCAGTACTTAGTTTGTGTTTTCTGGTAAAGAACTTGATCCCTTCCTGTATATTTCCTCTTTTTATTTCCCCTCCAAATCTCCTAGTTGATGAGACAGTTTGCAATGACCTCTTACATTTTTTCCTTCTCCCATACTACAGGTATGGAAGAACGTCTTACTTCAGGGACCAGTCACAAACTTGAGTGATGGTACTTGAGACCAGCTAAACCTATTAAATGCTTAAAGGAAGCAATCAGAGAAAGGCTAGCACAGAAGACATGTAACAGTCACACAGCAGAAAAAATAGAGCTAACACTGCCTTTAGTTACATGCAACCAGTGCCACAAAAAACAAAAAAAAAGATTTAAAACTGTTTTCTTCACTGCAGCTAAAGCACACCCATCTTAGACCAAGACAGTAACGCATGAGCAACATGTTTACAAACTGAGCTTCTCAGAGGAGGGAGAGAAAGAAACCGCAGGTTCTGACAAACAGATAAACTTCCATTCTTGCCAATGTTTCATGCAACACCTATTTATCCATTAGGATGTAAAAATCCTATCAGTGATATATTTTATGCAAAAAGCATTCATCAAGACATTCTTGCTTAAATTCATGCAAAGAACATCATACTAGACAACACAAAGCTATAGCCCATCTCAACTGCAAAGTTAACCAGTTCAGTAAAGTATTCAGAAGTACGTGGTTTTGAGCAGAGGAGCAATTTCATTACTTTCAGACAAAGTGTTCTAGAAAACAAATACCCAACAAAAAGCATACCATTAACAAAAAACAAAAGCAAACCTGTCACTATCAAGGTATTTATTCAAAGAGAATTTCCAGATGCTGCATAATGGCTTATGTTTTCCAATAGTATTTAGGAACAAAATAGCATCCTTTCTGAACTAGCTGTTTAACAGGCATATTTTAAGTGTTATACCAAAATATACATTCCAGTGTCCAAAGTGGAAAAATATAGTCAGGTCATATGATCACACAACTGCAAAAGCACACAGGAGATTTTGACAGGCGAAGATTTCCGCAAGCGTGGGGCCTGGACGCCATCTACTGGCCAATCTTGTGTTCTACGTCAATCTTTACACTCGCAAGTGCTAGCTGTCAGCGGAAGATACACTCTTAGAAATGTTTAAATGTGGGCAAGTATCCAGTTAACCATAATGTGATGGGCTATGGATAGTGTTGCATCATAGTGTCCCTCTACGAGATTTTTTTTCCTCTTGATGACCCATCAAATATTCAAAGACTACAATAAGCACTTTTTTCCTTTGATCTTTCAGAAGCAGTAAGCATATTACAGAAAGTCAGAAGTCTTACAAAAAATGCTACAATGCTTGAAATAATGCAATAAGTACAAATAACGATTGGAACTTGGTGCTCTGACCATGTTCCAGTACTCACCAGAAATGAATATCCATCTTTGCAGTCATTATGCTTGACCCGAGTCATTGAAATGCAACATGATAATACCATACAGTAATGGCTCAGAAAGGGTGCTAGAACGGGTGGTTGCTTCAGGCATATAAGCAGGAAATTAAAGTGGTTTCCTTCCTCCCTTCCAAAAAGGGAATCAGGTACATGGAGCGTAACTTAGCGGAAGCAGGTAAGCCACAAAGACAGTAACAGGACAACTTCAACACTAAAAGTAGACAAAGATGCACAGAGGTAAGTGTTACAAAGCAGAAAAAGCAAGTCTGAGTTTGGCTTGTGATACAGGGAAGTTATCCACATAAAGAGTTATTCACAAAAAGAAATTTAGATCTTTACAGAAGCACTGAGAACAAATGTAAGTGAAACTAATTACCTTTATCCAAAAGGGATTCTAGGGTAATTTATTAAAGGTGAAGAAGTCCCAGAAAAAACTGCACAGGTACGCTGTGTTGTCATGGACTGGCAATTCCAGGCAGTGTGCTTCCTAGCCATGCACAATAGATACAAAGTTTTAAGAGAAGACCTACGACATGTATCCTTCTCATTGGTCTGTGCACATGAAGCGTGCTTCATGCTTTTCTGAAAGCAGAGTTTACACCACATGCTGCAATACAGCTTTCTATACATGCAGCAAATACAGTAGTTTTGGGTTGCATCAAGCCTTAACACATTTGCAGAAATATAGAACAGCAGATGCATCACAAGTCTGCAACTTCCTAGAAGCACTGGGTTAAAATACAAAACAACTATAAATATGTACATTCATATTTCTATAGAGAAAAAGAAAACGAGAGCACGACACTTACTGGAGGGAAAAACTGCACTTAAGGCACAAAAGTTAAGCCATCCAAAGAAGAGTGTTCACCTACAGTGGGAATTCTCCACTGTCAGCTCTTGACATGGCGACTGACGGTCCAGTCTGAGTGCGTGCTAAGGCTGTTAGTCACCACCAAAAACTATGTTCACCTTTGTAAGATTGCTGTAGACCTCTGTGCTTTTGAGGGAACAGGCTCTCAACCGACAAATGGCACAAAAGAGCTGAAAGTCAACAGGTTTCAAATATACAGAAAGACTACAAAGAATTAAGCATACCCTTCCCTCTCCCTCCTTTTCCTTGTCCCTATCCCACCCCACACACAAAAAAAGGCAATGGTAAAAGAGCATTACCAAATGGAGTAATTTGATATAGTTGAGGTGCACTAAAGAGTGACCAACTGACTAATCTCAGTGTAGGTTAAACATATAACACCTCAGGTCGTTGTGCAGCAAGTCTGGTTGCTGGGATTGTGCAGGCACATACCAGACAGAATATAGCTAAATGACCAAAAGATGCTTTGTACTTAATGTTAATACCTTAAGACCAATTCTAAATTTCTATTACTACAAAGGTGTTTCTGTTGATTACTGTTCTCCAAGGCCCTTCTCATTTCCTAAAGTCACGCAGTACAAGTCAAAGCTCTACAACATAATTATTGTCTCAAATATTTTATACTACAATCCTCTTCCAGTGCAGAACACCTTAAAGGTCAGCTACACAAGTGTACCCATCAAGAAGTACAAAGCAGGCAATATTGCTTTTAATGTCTGGTGTTTCACAGTAGCAAATTGATGACTAAATATAAATACCACATTATTGCACTGTACGCTGCACATGGAGAATAGTTTATTGGTTTTGTGCTATTGTAGTTGGAATGCATGCAAAAAAGTTTACCAAGACAGTCATCTTTTTCTACTATTGACATTTATATTGTCATTGGTAACAGAATTATTAAAGAGACAGAGTTTTTCAGTGAGTAATTGAGCTGCACATCTTGAGATTTTCTCTAGAGGCAGGATCCTAGAATATCTAGTGAGAAACCTGTGGTACCAGGGGGAGGGGGGGGGGGGGAACACCTTTATGCAGTTTCATTGCATTTATCAAAGTCCTTCTCTCTGGTAAAATGTCAATCGCAAAAAGATAAATTTCCTGCAGAGGAGAATTCTGATACATACACTCTGTAACAACAAAGTTCACATATATGCTTACAAGTATTTGGAAAGTATTTTAAAAAGTCAGAGTCAAGTATTACTTCTAGCAGAACGCAGTTCTCCCAATAATGACATCACTGAAGCAATTCACAGCCCTAACAAGGTGTGAATTTGCTTTTGGCTATATCCACTGACATATACATTTACATAACAGGACTAAATTCAACTATGCTTGTTATGAAAAGGGATCTTTATTTCATAAGACTAAGAGTCTTCTTATATCAAAAGAAGAAAGTTTTTTTTTTTGTTTTGCAATAATGGTGCAAAGCAATAACTGTTAAACACTCCAGGCTAATAGTCAAGACATTAGACACTTTGCAGAAAGATCTGTTCGTCATATATAAGTGGAGGATCACTGGCTTTCAGATTTCTGGGCAACTGGTAGTGAGGCTACAGTTCCCCCCCCCCCGCCCCCCCAGAACTGCCATCAGACAGGAGAGATCCTCCTCAGCCTTCCTCCAGCCTGTCCAATTCAGATCTCACCCAAGCCCGTAAGAACATGGGTCTCTTCTGCTCTCCTGCAAGAGCGCTCAGACAGAGCTTAACACCAGAGACAATTAATGGCATCAGATGCATGAAGTCAATTATTCAACCCATCAAAAAAGCATCCAAAACAAGCAAATGAAGAAGAACTACAGCTTTGATTCAGCAAGGCACAAAGAACGTGCTTAATTTTAAGACAATGGGATAGAGGTACATGTTATTTGCAGAATCCGGAACTAAACGGCCTAGGTGAAAGTCACCTGGAGGCCATCTGAAATTTTGACTTCTAGGAAATATATGTTACAAAAATCACAGCAATTTCATGCTGGTAGATTTTTTTCATTACTTCCTACCAAAGCACTGTGGGACAAACTGCAAAACACTCAAACACAGTCAGTTCTTTAATCAGCCTCCTCAGCATGCTTAAGCAATAAAAAGCAATTCTATTAATACTTGTATTTGGAAACTACACTAGAATTCAGCTATAAACACCTCTCTAAATCTGCAGGTTACATTTCACATGTTTGATACAAATTAGTAGATAGAATTATTTTTTCTCTTCAAGTATAATAATGTGCAAGACGAAATGAAATCTATCCACGAAGAGCCTACTGCAAAAGCAGTGGCACAGAAAAAAAATCATGTCTTAACTTATTTCCATATTAATTACTCATATTGAAAAACTGAGTCAATGTCTAGAATATTATAAACTGTACTTACGTTAATATAAACACATACTACATATGAAGTAGGTCATACAATAACTTCATTTGTAATCATCCTTACATTCTTTCTTGCCTGCACAGAGGCAAAAAGTTTCAAGATCATGCAATGTTTTGATACAATGCCATACCTTAAAACATCATTCTTATTTATAAAATTTACTGAAAGAGAAAAGTCTAGAGGAAATGGTATTTTTCTTCCCCATTCTTTTCCAAGAAAAAAGTCTCACAACCCTTGTTTATCAACTTCAAAAAGGAACAATTTTGTTTTGAGAACTCATCTGAAAGATAATGCAAAACCACTTTCCTCCCCATGCTCTTGGTAGTTTTTGATACAAGACAAAGTGACCATTCTACCAGATAAGCTATTTCAGTACCAGCAGGTTATTTTAAACTTATTCCAAGACTGAAGTGGTGGAAATAGCAGCTAAAAGTTAAAACCAAAAGCCTATATCCCTCTTTTTTCATGAGGCATAGCTTTTCTGCAGTGGTTGTACAGATGGCAAAGATCATTCTAATGATAATAGCGGCTAGTGAGCTTTCATGACTACATAGCACTGAAACCGAAGTCGTGGATAAAACTGAAGGACAAGAAAAAGATATTTAAAGTCAGGCTTCTAGGGGGCTTTGAGGCCAGTATTTGGTATCTAATATAAAAAAGAAAGAAGAGGCAAAAAGTAAGTTTAATACTGTTGTTGACAGGTTCTATAGATCCATAGTGCCTTACAAACCATTTGCAGTACAATATTTAAATTAGACTTTAGCATCCAAACATAAGGAAATCAGATTTAAGAATTTTGACCATGAACCTACAGAAGTGTCCACTTAAAAAAACTGCAAATACAATTTAAGCAATCATTTAACCTAGCACCTCAGTTTCAACATCACCTTGATCTACCAGGTAGATCTGGTATGGGCTTGCCTTATGCAAATTAGTCATTTAAGCTTTAAAAGCACAGACAGGAGGCAGAATAGGTGACTTGAACTGAAACTGCCAGAGGCAGAAACTGTTACTGTAAATTGTTTTTGAATTATAACAAAATTGTAAACTTAAAAGGTGAGACAAAAAAGTCTTTTCCTTTTTTAAATTGTATACATAAAACAAATGCTCCTATTTTATGAAAATAGCTTTGGTTACTAAATATTTCCTTGACTGACAGACACATACAGACACATTAATCAGGACATCACATTCATCATCAGGGAAATAAATATCAAAAACAGACCCAACCTAGTATTCCCAACACCTTCAGAATTTAAAATATCATGTTTATCGTTAGTACAGCAAGTGACCACAAAATATATTGCAGCTGCACTATTTAATATTTGTCTTATTAAAAAAAGCACCCACCCCTCATTTTTCTTTCAGTTCTTTCCATATGCTTAAGCATGTTTCCAAACTTGATCTTGGGTTTCCGTGGATCTGCTATGAACCATGTAAATACATGGCATTTAATTTTTCTAAAAGCTTGTTTGTAAGTGCAAATGCATCTGAATTAATGAATTGAGTATACTAGTTTGTTTCCAAGGCTATCCATTTAGCATAAAATGCATTAATTTCTATTACTCTTCTCATAAGTTCTACATACACATTCCTCTGATATTTTAAATATTAACTTGTATCATAGGATAACATACAATCAGATTATTGCTTTCTGAACAGAAATGCTAAGTCTTGAACTTTTTCACCAGATGTTCTATTAAAAAGTAAAAAATAAAAAAAGACAAGTCAAGCCAAAATGAAGTGTTTAGATTCTATGCCATGGGAGGGGACTGTATTATATGTATTATCATGTAGCATAACATGATTCTCAGGACACAGAGCCTGAGATGGATAAAAGCGAGAACAGTATAAGAACTGCAGGCCTTTCAAGCAAGTTATTACAACAGCCTATAGCAGGCTTAAAGGAAGCCTGGTATTGGACACACTTCCCAGTTCACTAATAGCTAACCACTGTTTAACAAAATATCTCACTGTAATACATATGCAAAGCCCCATGCCACTGATTTCCTCTCTAAACAAATCCAATTCTTCTGTTCTTTGACACATGGAAGACTGACAACTGGACTCTCACCCACAGATACACTCAACATGCCTGTCTCTCCCAGCGGCACAGTAAATATTGTTCCATCCAAAGGGTTATCACCTATAAGACATAGTATTCTCAAGAGCTGAAACACTGTGCCTGTTACTCCGCCTGCACATTACTGCTATGCCTCCAGAGGATTCAGGCTGATTTTCAAAGGATCCTGAGGCCATGCTCTGTTTAAACCCCTAAACCTAGGTCAGTAGTTACTAATCAGTTCCACTTTTCCCTCTGCCCATGCTGTAAAACTATTTGGCATATTGCCATTACATCATCATTCAACTATGGGAGGGGAGGGGGGGACGACCTCTTGAAACTCCAGACTAACAAAAAATAAATCATGCTTTTCATTATTGACTAGAGCAAAGCAAGACCATGGATAAAAGGGAGTGGGAAGTGGCAAGCCAAGGAACTGCAACTATCAGACAAAAAGAGCTGGTCCCCAGATACTCATTGCAAAGCACCATTAGTTCCTCTAAGGATGCAAGGCAAGTTTGGAGCTGATGGACAGTAATGGCTTAGGTTCTAGAACAGCAGGCAGAGCTGCAGGAAGAAAAGACTAAGGACAGGGCCATGAAGGTCCTGTTCTGTCCTTCACCCTTTTAGGGGTCCCTGCCTATGCCATAACCCTTTTTGGGGGAAGGTAAAAAGCACAGTTCCATGGGGCACATAGTGCTAGTAGGTATGTGACCAGTAAAACAGAACAAAAAAATTTGATTCCTAAGTGTGCTTTGCATCTTTGAACTGAGAACCTCTGAGCTGGCTCTCACCCTTACTTCTGAATAAACTTTAACAAAGATTGGTGCCACAACTGTTTTACGAGCATGTGACACAGTTAAGCAAGCCATTTTGTGAACACTGGAACTCACCCGGTCTGCTCCCCACCCCCTCAGATTCTCTGCTGTGTAGTAATGTGGCTAAGTTCACACTACCGTGGATGACCAGGGAATATGAATTTGTTGGCTCTCCTTTGCCTGCCCACCTATTTTCATAAAGCTTGGAGAAGGTTAACTTTGAACTTTCTGCTCTGTCAAATTTAAATCAAAAGCAGTCAAAAAGTTCAAAATTTGAGTGTGGGTAGAGGGAGACTGACAGAAAGGATTACTGTGTGGGAAAACCCACTTGAAAAGTACTTTGTCTCATCAAAAACATTGTCAGCTTACTGCAGAGTTATGTATTAAATGGCTCATACAGTAACATTTCCAGAGAAAAAGAAAATACTAAGTGTTTTGACTCAGATCTTTGTCTTCTCAAGTAGCTATCCCATACAATTATGCTCTGTTAGCAGGGCCACTACGAGCAGTTTTAAGATTCAGGCTTCTTCCCGTGTTTTGCTCTGCCCACACTTTCCATCCCATTTTTCCCTCACACCTGGCAGCTACTGCTAGAGTGCTTAGCAGCCAGCAGAGTTCGTGAAAATTAAAAATGGGAGAGCAAGTAGTAGCAACTCTGCGCTGTGCACTGCACTCCCACCCCCAGCGCTCACAAGCTCTGGCTGCCCTGCTGCCTCCCAGGAGGAGCCACTGACAGCAGTCAGGAGTAGAGGGAGGCTGTGAGGAAGCACCACCAGCCAGACAGAGCACAGTAACAGAAGCAGCTACTGGCAGCGTTCACAGCTTTGCTCTCCCACAGGAGTGCTGTTCCTACAAAAGATGCTTGCCATTTTGTGCTTCTTGAACAAAATGCTAGATTTAAAGCACCTCAGACATGCACAGTTCCTGCCTTTGTGTCTGCTGGGACACTGTAAATAAAGCTACACCTTGCATACCAGTTGCCATACATTAGACGCATTGTTTTAGCATCGATTTTGCAGCTGAATCAATTAAATGCGAACGGAAGTCATACAACAGTTCTCCTTCAACTAAAAACAGAAATTTAGATAGCTACGAGTCACTCTTCCTCTAATACCTTCACTGCTTTCCCAAAACATTTTAGCAATATGAACTGTTTATACTTCAGAGACAAGTGCATACAATAGGTGTGGAGAGCTTGTTTTCTACACAAGAGAAAAATAATTACCATGGAACTTCCTACCTCCCAAGAAGAAACAATTGCAAAACTAAACAGCATTTTAGCTGAATGGCTGAATTTTGGCGCTGTGATTCAGCAACCTATCAACTGCTCAACTTGAAACAGTCCTCATGTATCCTTAATCCCCAAAAATCATAACAACAAACAATAATAAAAGGAACTTGTAATTTCCTAGTCCTGCAGCTGTATAACCTTGTACCTCTTGAACCACACATACTTGGAGGACGAGAGGGAGGGACAGTAAAACCTAAGAACTTACAGCAAAAATAAGAAGTAGAGAGAGTTTGCCAGGCCTGCAATACTTCGCTAAACCAATCTTTCTTACAGTAACAGAGTAACAGCCCTATTATTCATTAAATGAGCTTGGCACAAGATTTGGTTTTTAGACTCACCCTGGGACTTCCATTTGGTTTTCTGCATCTTATACTGAATCTTCCAGGAAGGCTAATATTCACAGTCACAATGCTGCTACTACTTCCATACTCAAGTTCAGGAACATATCCCTGCTCTGAAGAACAATTCATCACACACTAAATTCGAACAGAATGCAAATGTATTTTCAGGTGCCTTCCTGAAACAGCCAAAAAGAAAGAAAAACAGCATTACATTACTATTAATGGAGGAGCAATTATCTTGCTGTTACCCATACTAGGGAATAGAAAAACATATAGACATTTTTACTGAGGGCGCACAAGTGGAGGAGGAGTAGAAAGTGATGCAGATCCTACCAACTACAGCAGTGTAAAAGTAAGCGAACTCTCTAGGCTCTACAGCATTATTCAGGAAGCAACACACTGGTAGAATAAACTTGAATCACAAAATTCAGGGGGGAAAGAAAAAAACTAAAAGCCATCACATACACAGCTCTGAGCAATGTAGCATTGATCCTGTAATTTGCATGCTTTCTCTAAAGGCCTAGTCTGGCAAAAATGCCTATAGCTCTGCAGTTAATAGTCTGCATTACTTCCTACAGGCACGTGGTCATGTTCATAACATTTATGCATACAGGAATGGCTAAACTCTTCAGACAAAATTAGCCTACAGGTAAATAATCAATTAAAAAATTATTGGTTTTTCCTAGATCATAAGATCCTCTGTGTACAGAGGTGTCCACACAGATCCTGAAACAGTTTATTCTATCCCCCACCACCATCCTTGGTGCCGCATAGTTCTCCTATAAGACATTATCTTGGCTTACATTTTACGACCATTGTCAACAGACCCCCAAAAGAATTTGCTTTTCAAATTCCTCTCTGCACTGTGCTCCTGCTTGCTCATTTTCTCAAAAGAGTAAGCACCAGAATGATGCGACTGGAAGGAATCAGATAGGCTCAAATAAATAAATGAGGTGGTGAGAACACTTGGCAAGAAGTCTAAGTACAGAAGCACACCCCTGTTCCATTTTCTTCTCCAAAACCTGACTCCAGGAAGTCCAACCTGACAAATGCACATATAATATTCATTTGTATTGTTCATGGCTCCCAAAATGCCTTTCCATAAAGCTGTTAGAGGGACCTCTTAGCACTATTTGGAAAGAGACCAGATCCACTTCAGCAAGCTCCAAACAGTCACAGCAGGTTTGGAGGCCTGTAAAGCCTTAACTTTAAGATAAAATGGTTGTTGCCATCTTTGTAGTTTTTGTGCCAAAAACACTAAGCCACACTTTCCACTTCTGATTTAAAAAACATTCTCTCACTAAGGAATGATGAGCATTTCCCACTTTTTAGCCTCTGTGGCCTCTGGAGCAAGTTTTTTAGCTTTATTTTATTCTCAGGCTGAAGACATAACAGAAAATATATATACATATATTCAAGAAACCCTAAGACAGTTCAAAAGAAATAAGGCCTCGTTTCTCCCTTGTTTCATGTGATACACCACAGAACTCAAAATAGTGGTTTATTTCAAAGTTTGAGATTACAACTTCCTCTTTGGTCAGTTATGCAAGTAAACAATTTTGTTTTTCTTATAATTTGTCACTCATGAGTCAAAGTGTTGAGTTTCTTTTTACGCTTTAAACAATGATACTCTCCATTTGCTTCAGAAGCAGGCAAATCTTTCATCAACTTCTCTTTCTAGAGTTCCTCCTCACCTATATATCTTCCAAAAGAAGGTTAAGATTTGCCAATACTAACATAGCTGACTGATAATTCTGTGGAAATATTAAGATATGAGAAAAGCAGAGTATCTTTTACTTTGTTTTTCCCAACCTGACGGTATAAGATAAAGCTACTTATATTGAGAAAAGGAAACAGTTCTGGAAACACCTTTAACAGAAATCCTAACATAAGGTTACTAGACACTGAAAATATATAGTCAATTTGTATTTGTTATTGCATTAATACCCAGATGACAGAAGAAAAACACTTCACTGCCCAAAGAATTTCTGTAAGTTTTTTCTACAAGCATTTCTAACTATTCTGTACCACTCAAATACTGAATACAAGACACCAGCACTACCAAAAAAGCTAACTCCATAAGTGTTGCTATCTGTAAAAAAGTGCAAAGTCTTAGAAGAGAGCTCAGATTACCTATGTGTGTGCATCTGTGCGTGCAGCAAACAGCCAGGTTGTGAAAAATCAAGGGGATAAAACTGTCTTCCTCCTAGATTCAGCCATAACTGCATTACTGCACAAGGTCATTAGTACCCAGCCATGTGACAATTTTATATTCTTAAAATTCAAGCTGAACAATTAGAAGTAACAAATGAACAGTTAGGGGTAATGTATATTTATACACTTGAATACACTCCAAGGGAGCTCTATTTAAGGATGTCCAGAACCACAGAACAGAGAAGAGGAGGGACTGTGCATTACATGACCTGAGCACATGTACTGCACTATATGGTATTAAGAGGGGGAGAAAGAAGGGTCCTAACAGCTCTTTCAGCCCCCTTTCCTCTCCTCTAGTTAATATGCCCTTTTGGTTAAGAAAAAAATGCTTATTAAATAGCATTCTTGACAAAGACTCAAGTCACATACAAAAAAACGCACAGTTCTCAGGGGGTATCTCTGGAGATATCTGGAGTCAGATTCACAAATGTAAATCACTACAATCATCTTTTGCCCACTAGCCTTTAAGTATTTTTATAGCCATATTTAATTTCACAGGGAAGGTCAACTTGCAAATTAGGCTTCTGGTCTCTCTCCCCATTGATCTACTGAATAAAATGAAGAGATCAGCAACTAGCTTGGTAAACTATAAGGCAACTATAAGGCTTGGTAAACAGTTTCAGTTTTCTGCCACTCAAGTATTTGTCTGCGATACAGTTGCAAAGTTTTATGTCAAACACCATTCACAGTTGCTTATTCTCTAGATCTTAAGGTTTTGAGAGCAGCAATACAGTTTTCCTGAAGTTATAGCTTCT
This sequence comes from Dromaius novaehollandiae, assembly GCF_036370855.1. NCBI lineage: Eukaryota > Metazoa > Chordata > Aves > Casuariiformes > Dromaiidae > Dromaius > Dromaius novaehollandiae. The sequence continues at coordinate 13,516,337 of NC_088103.1, read as the reverse complement.
TGCTTTCTCTGCTCTGTGTCCTGCACTAGAGGGACTCTGAACAACCTGTAACAGCAAATTTTTTTTCCCCCTCCTGTTTGTTCACTTGACAACTGACTTTTGAAAGAGAGTGAGGAAGGGAGTTAAAAACCCTATTCCACCCTAATCCCCAGCTCTGGGGTTTTCCTACTCTTTTGGGTTGCAGTTACATGGAAGGTCCGTCAGTAACATCATCTCCCTTGTGTCTGTCACTGTCAGAGAAGTGAAAGCACCCCCTCAAAATATCAGATTTGCTACAATTTGCTTCAGATGCTAGGGATGCTTCAATAGCAAGCATAACAAGTCTATTCCTGCAAAGCAAAAGTTTAAGTTCTTTAAACTGAGGAACAAGCTTTCCAAACAAGAAAACACAAACGGGCTAAACCTGACACCAGTTTTTCTCAGTTTCTTTATCAAAGGCATCTGAGGACCCAGTTGAGGAAGACTCTGCTCAAGTCCTTCTCACCTGAGCAGTGCATAGAGGTATCCATAAGTTACAAAATACATATGAATCTTCACCATTTGCACATGAAATCTCCCACCTTCATTCCCACTATTTACTATAGGAGAAATTCAGTACTGTATATTTTGCCTTTGAACCAACTCTGATGGTTGGTGAAAACAAGTAAAACAATGTTACAGCCTGTCTGGAAACAGCACATAGTCTTTGGACACAGACTAATTCAATCAACTTCCTTAGCAGGAAGGTACACACAGAACAAAGCCACAGGGCGGGAAGACGGGAGCAAGAAGCAAACACACTCAGGTTGAGAAGAGAACTCTGACCACATTCACGCACACTGCTTGCTCTCCCACGCCCTTACTACATCTTAGGTACGATACATTCTAAACAGTAACTATACAACTGCTTTGATGGCTCGGCAATTTGTAACACTGCTGGCTTTCTATATAGAAATCAAATTCAACATTAGCCATAGCATCTCAGCTGTATTAAGTAGTTACTGCTTATGCAGACAAATATAGCTCAAAGAACATGAAACAAGAGCTGTTTTCTGTCTGTTCTACATTTCTCACATTCCAAATTTTACTTTCTAGCTTATGCTACTTTGATCTGGCTTTCCATTAACAATGAGAAATGGATCAGTTTTCACATGTGTTTTTTCCCCTTCTCATTCACTTTGGATAGAATAGTAATTACAAATACAGATCTGAAGCCAACAAAAATGTTTCTAGCATATGTACGTGTGCTGTACCTAAAGTTCTCCAAGATCATAGTATTAAAACAAAACAAACAAAAAACACAGCTTTTTGTAAACTAGAGGAATCTTCCCCCAAAATACCCTTTCTTCATCCAAAACAAAGTCCATTTGCTAATCCTGAAGTGCTCCACCCTGGCTGACAGCATGCCCCAACATTCACCCAGCTATATTTTAAGGAGTTCTGTAGGACAGGAAAGGATGTGCTAAAAACCAAAGACACTCTACATCACTTTTTCAATTAACCTTGGTGTTTGGATGGGACTCATGTTGCAAGATGCTTGCTTAGGTTAAGAAAAAAAAAGTTGCTATGCCCAGTATTGCATGCAATCCAAAATTAGAAAGTAATATCCAAGTCACAAAACATACACTGAAGATCAAAACATCCAGTTTCAAAAAGACTATCATGGTCAAGAGCTCCCCAGAAGATGACCATTAAATTAAATCCCATCTCATATATATGTTGATTATTATTTTAATCATATGACAAAGAGAAGCAAATCCCAGGATGGCAATCAGGTTAAGACCAACTCGCATCTAAAAATGACATCATGTCTTCAAACAGCTCAAAAGACCTCACCTTTATCCTGCACGTGTTCCCACAGACCCAAAGGAGTGCCAGCCGCACCTGGCCAATGTGGCTATTGCCAGACACCCATGCCAGGAGATCAAGGCTAGCACATGAACATGATCTGGTATGAGCAAATGTCTTTGGCTACAGCCATGCTCAGGACTCTAGAGCAGGCAGGAGTAAGGCCATCCTCACCCTCACTGACACCAGTCAAGTCCTGCGTGCTTTCCTTGGACCCTATCTTATGGTACCAACTTTGCAATTCCCTGGTCTGGGGCCTTGCTTCTAACCATGCTCTTGCCCAGCCATTTAACAAGTGCACTTCCATTAGCGCGCCAGTCCCTTACATCCTCTCGTCCTGACCCTCAGGACTGTGGCTCCCCTACTGAGCCTGTATCTAACCAGTTTGGCATGGGCATTCACACCCCAATCAAAATCCCTGACAGGCACCTAAAGAGACATTGCTACACATCAGAGGCCCTCAGCTGAAGAAGTTAGCTGCATGCTGGACTCCACAGTTTATCCCTAGGAACTCCTGGATTTTGAAAAGTATTGGCACCTCTATGACACTGTAGGGTATAGATCATTAAAATCAGACTTTTTTTCTCCCCAGACGACTGAGGGAAGAATCAATCTGCACTCCATAACTGGGCAAAAGAAGAAGAAAAACAGTGATTTTAATACTGCTTAGGTATGGAGATGAGACAAGCAAATTTATCTGAAATTCCAGACTGCACTGAGGTCACTTTTGCAAATTCAAAAACATTAAGTTGGGGGCAGGGGGGAGAAGATTAGTGGAATTTTAAAATACTATATTAATAATGGCAAGATAGAAATTTCCAAGTCTTACATGAAACTCTTCAGGAGCCTAAATGTTACTAGAGGCACAGATATGCACGCAGACTAATATTTTAGCATTAGTCTCTTCCTAAATACTTGCTCCTTTAAAGCAATATCTTTCTTTTAAGACTACCTCCAATTGCAGGGTTCTACAGGGCAGTCTTCTTCCAAGACGACTCTCTGCTCTCAGGTCAGATTATACAAATGTCTGAAGAATTTAACACTGGAACACAGGCCTGCACTACAAGCCATAATCTTCAAAATCCTTCTGAGGAGTAAAAATATGTGACCTAAATATCCAGTGTTCCCAGTAAGCAGAAGTGCAGACTGCCCTGTAATCATGACAGAGTGAAGGTCAGAGGATTCATCCGAACTATTTGTGACCATAAACATCGGTGCCTTTACGCTGATGTAATTTCTGCCCTAAACAAATGACTTCACAGTGCTTTGCAACATTACTGACGGAATATGAGTCCTAATAAAAGCAGTGGTATATCTGCCAAGACTAGTACAGTTCTGGACTAGTTTATAATTCCTACTCAAACTATAAAGATCCTGAAGAATCCTGAAGAGACTGGGGAAATACATGAACACACCAAAAGCACTTGTTTAGACCCAATACTTGAAAACACATGTTGGGATGGGAGGGGATGAGCAAAAAGGCAGAGAAGATCTAGGATATTTGAAGCTTTCGCATTTAAAAAAGATTTCCAATGCAGAGACTGGGTGCAGGTGCAAGTCTCCAAACTACGTATGATCTGAATTTCAAAGTTTGTTTAACATGCTCATCTAATTAAGCACAGGAGAAAAACTATTTGTATACAAATGCAAATTACAGAACTTTTTACCAGTAATAAAACTTGCTAAGATATGTAAGTTTCTTCAGACTATAGTAAAGTGTTTTGAAATGGTTTATTTCAATATTAATATAAGATTAATATTAAAATGGTACCCTCTTCAATCTATTTTTCTACTGAGCATGCAATTTTCTAGTTGGCTAATCATTTAAACATTATTATGAAACAAGAATACACACATCACTGAATCTCAATCGAAGAACATGGAGCTGATTTATTAGAAGTTAGCCATGTCAAAGAAATGAAAGTGGATAAATGGAGTTTTGCTGCTGACTAGTATTAGAACAAGATCAGTTTTCTTAAAAGTTTTTTCCCAGGCTGTGACAGAGGATGGGGGAAGGGCAAAAATTAGTGCAGCACATTCTTTTCTTTAGTAGTTTTTTTAAAACAAACTATAATTACACAGCCAGTTTGAATACAGTTATAAAATCTTTATATCATATTAAGATTACATTAAAAAAGTTAAAGAATATATTACTACCTAATTTCTTTGCTCTTAAGAGGCTTAAGTGGTAATAAAGTGAAACAATTCTCTGGATCCATTTTCAAATCAAACTCATTTTCTTTAAATTAGCAGGTGCACAGTCTAGCAGCCCATCCATCTCTAACAATAAAAGCATTTGCTCATTATTAGATTTTCCAGTGAGTTTATTGTACATCCAAACTGCTATGTATCAAAGATCCATTTACCAGCATGCAACAATACAGGCATTTATCCTTATAAGCAACCTAATCATTAAGTGGAAAGCTCAATACAAACAGGAAGGAACATATTCTGCAAGATGGAAAAGCTTTTATATTTAGTGTAATCAGAATATCATAAAACCTCAGTCAGTGCTTTGTTGGGATCACTGGCTCAGCTGGACAAAATCCCTACTAGCATTCAACAAGCTTTCTGAGCCAGAAAATAATTAGCCATGTGGTAGGTATGAGCGTTCTGCCAGCAAAGCAGGGCACAAGAAATATGACATGAGCGACAAACATCTACCCACCATTGTATGCAGGACAGATCAAACAATCAGCTGGCGACTTGCCAGAGCAGCAGCTCTACTGACAAATCTTAGTTAAACAGCAAGCACATTCCTTAGGTCAGGTTTACAGGGCAAGTGGAAGACATCTACTTATTGCCTAGAGTCCTTGAGGCAATGCTTACACTCAGCAATTGGCCAGAAGTTTGGAGCAGTAATTTGGACTCCGCTTATGCTTACCTGGCCCCATACACTAACCACGCTGAGTGACTAAATGTGCATTCCTCAGTGTTGAGATCCGTATCCTTGTTTCATGTTTCATTGTCTGGTTACTCCAGGCATGATGTTAAATACAGATAACATTTGTGCTGATGAGTGCCGAAAGTTAAATAGTCAGTTAAAAAAAGACAACAATAAACAAGTTTCAAGCGAGTGCTGTCTGCATTACTGACAATCTCAAGATCAGAAAATGCTTTCTCACCTCAGATCTTCAGGGAGACTGAAAACAAAACAAAAAAACACATCACACACACACATAATCGAGGTCTTATACCAATGCTATAGATGATCCTCTCTGGTTTTGCTCCTGCAACAAAACTCCAGAGTATACAGCAGTCTTAGAAAGCACAAAGCTTCTCACACTTGCACTGGCAATTCAGGAGTTCCCTACAATACTAGCAGGAAAAAGAGCCAAGGTCTGAGAAGAGAAAGGAAGCATTAGCTTTCACTGTATTTTTCTTTCTTTTTTTTTTTTTTTTTGAAAAGGATTCAGTGGGTTTGGGAAGGTAGCACTGTAGCTTACTCCATGAGGACACAAGTCTTGCTTTTCCCTGGAACTGGAAGATTCCTATTAGAATAATTTCAGTATTGCCTTATTACAGACTTTGTACAAAGAGACATTTGAACTCAACAATTACTTCATCATAGATTTTCGCTCAAGAACAGAGAAGAACATCATCAAGTAAAGCAGATTTTATCATGATCTACTCAATCACTACAACAGAGAAGAAAAAATTCAAGCAGAGATGGAGAATGTTACTGTAATGTCAGTTACAAATAGACCCACACCAGCACCCATAGTCAACTTGAAGATTTTTATCAATTTCAGCAGGCCTTGAACCAGGACTGGGGATCTTTAAATATAAAGCTATTTCTCAAAGTCCATATGACTAGCTTTGTTCCAGAAAATCCTGATCATAGCCAGAGACATTTAATAATATGGAACAGTAACACCTGCATCACAAACAGTGAAACCTCTAACATTAAGACATCCATACAAACATGAACAGAGAGTATCCATATGGGACAGACTTGGCTAAAGCTCGCAACTGAACACACGACTGGGCAGAACTGTGTGCTAGCAGAACACACACTCAGCAGTGCTGAAGATAGTCGACAAAGGAAAGGAAGACAGAAAAGACTGGAATTACTTCATCTTCTATCCCATCCTCTGCTCAATCTCTCACATCCAGAAATAGGCAGGGGAAATCTCATCTCCCAGAGGCCATGCTCCATGTGGTCCCCCTTCCTTCATTAACCCATCACCTAAACTCCTGCAAGGTGACCACCAAAAATTCAAGCCAGCAGGAGCAAAGATGAGCAGCTGCAGGCAGTGTTTCAGGTGCTCACAGCACTTTGAGAAAGACAAGTTGGCCACTGACACTTTGCACCAACACCACCACCGCATCCCAGGTGTTACTACCAAAGCCCCCTTTGCTTCATGCCTCTGATGTTTTTCTTTCACAATTTCATGTTCTTTTTATATACTATACATAAAATGCATTAAAAACCTAAAAACAAATCAAGTCCTATAAATATTCTGGTGTCAACTCCAGAATTTCTGCAGCTATCACTTTAAGGAGTTATTTTACATTTCATCCCAATCATTTCCTCTATCAAATCTTAAAGAAAATAGCTGCCAACTCTGGATACTGCCATCGCTACTCTCTGGTCACTACATCACCTAAATAAGAATGCTACAAGAGGAATTTATGGTCCTATGGTCTGTCATTGAGGGGCGATGCATTCCTTTAATTCCAGTGAGCGCCACTACCATTCAGCACCTACGAAGAGTCTAACCAGTCACCAGCTCTGCACATGCAAGGGAAGAGCCAATTCCACTTCAGCTGTACAGGCTCTGCCATAGTACCAAAAATTAAGGGAGACAATCTGCTGAGTGACTAAAGTGAATATGTATAACAATAAACAATGACAGTGATCATGTTAAACACAAACATTCTACTTCTTAGCAAAGTGACTACATAAAGAAGCTACAGGACTGCATTTTTATTTCAACCATCACAAGTGATTATGTATAGCAGCAGTCACATAACATTTTTCTTTTCACACCTGGTTAGCCAGAGACAGTCAAAGTTTGATTTCTAAGCTGTTCTACTGTCATTATTTGAATAATATTTCCTCTATAAAGCTCTGTGTGGACACATTTACGGGAATGCCAGACTTGTTGGTACATTACACATAAAAATGTGTAACATATACCAGTGCTTTCCAAGGTCCTTAAAACTTTAGTAACCAAGAGCATGGGAACTCCAAGGAGTACTGTATACAATTTTAACTGACAAAAAGTGAAGACCAAGTGACTAGTACAACTGCATTCACTAAACTTACTTCAGCAACAACTGTTACAGAAACTAGAACAAAGGAGTTTTACATTATAAAAAAATCCAAGTGATATGTTTACACTAGCATTGAATTTTTTTTCAGATATTGTCTTTAATAAAAAAAAGTATAATGCACCTGTGCTAAACTGCCAAAATCTGCATTGTGTGGAATTGGCACAAAAATAAGCAGATGACAAAACTACAGATGTCCAAGATTGTTACTTCTCCTTCCACAGAGCAATATGAATAGTATTCATTTTTTTTGTTGTTTGAATGTTAGACTGGTTAAAGGTACCACACAGCTGACTAAAATTAGCATACTTTAAACTCCTCCATTACAACACACTGGCTTTGTTATCCTAACTGTAGTAAGGGCAAGATATATAAGAAACAAACCATAGAAGGCCTAACCTTTAAATTATTTGCTTATGTTATTTATCTTTCTACACGTACTTCATTTAAAAAAATCTTAGACTTAAAATTTACAGTGGATATATAAGACAGATTCAGTTTATGATTGTTTCTCTCCAATGTGTAAATTTAGCAAGAACCATATTTGGTTTATTTTCTTTCCCTCCCTCTCCTCCCCAGGACTATATCCGAGCTCAGTACAAGGTTAATGATCTTATGTTTGCTTTTCAAGCTATAAATCACTACTGAATATAGTATTTTCTTTCATTCTGGTTTGATCACGGGAATATTCTTTTAAAACATGTTCTTTCACAAGTTTTTTGGGATAATGGACAGAGACAGGAGAAAGACTGCAGAAGAGAGACATACCTCATTAGAGTGGCCACATTTAGAACTATGATGTTTGGAACAAATGCCTCTTAAGTGATTAAGCACTTCTCATTCATTTTAAGATGCATGTTGTTACCTACTTGTATCACTGTAGCAAGCAATTCTAAACCGCTTATAACAATCTGGCATGATTTATTTGCAGAACAAAACACTTCACTTTGAGAGCAGTTTAAGCCAAAAAATGTGGGGGATTTTACTCTGTAAGGTCAAAGTTGTTGCAATGAAACTATACTAGCATCTCAAAAAAATACAGCACAACCATTAAAACAGGGAGAGAAAGCTTAGATAAGCAGCAAAATTAAAGCACACCAGAGACTGAACAGGCAACTCTCAACAGGCAATTAGAGAGAAAACAACCTACAATTATGACTCTCTTTGAGAAAAGTTGTTTCTTTAGCTGTATCATAGGCTTCCTGATTGATTGGCTTATGAATGGCAATAAAATATGAGCTATGAAAGGATTACTGTTTACTCCTCTTCAAAACAGCAGCAAACAATCTCAAGGAGCAAAAGATTTTAAGAAAGTCCTGATCTTACTGAAGTAATGGAGTGCTTTACTCCCAATTGCAAGATTAGTATTTCACATTCTGCATGTTTGGGGAGGGGGGGGGGCGGGGGAAGTCCTCACTTTACTTGAAAACCATGGGATCCAAACTTTGAAAGCAATGTCTATGCTGAAAGCAGGTTTAGGAACACGGTCATGACTACAGAAGTGTATTGTAAATCGAGAAGGGTCTCAGAGCTAGCACCAAAGGCTTTGAATGTTTTAAGTACCAACACATGACAAAGTATGCAGCTATACTGTGTGACTACCTGCCCTTGGTTGTTACAAGGAGGAAAGCTGTATGTTTTAAGCCTTGTGAGCAGCATGAACAGAAACATGATATGGCATTCATAGAACTATTGAATAAGAGCTAAGTGGTGCAAGCAGTGCTGTTATAAGAAAGTGCTCAGAAAAAGTTTTCCAAATTAATTTAGTCTGAGGTTTTTGAAATCTTTTAAGTTCACAGCTAAGTGTTTGTTTCTTACCATTATATTTTTCCTGTTTTCTTGTATTTGTCATGATTTCCTTTCATGTGACAATCGCATGCTGACTCAGGAAACTAAAAATCCCATCCAAAGCAAACTTTCCCTGAAAATCAATCTTCTTTTATGTGAAACAAGGTGACTTTGCTAGGAGCTACCAGAAACTAACACTTGAGAGCAAGTCACCTAAATCCCCAGACTGCTGTTTGCTCTGTAAGGCAGCAAACTCTGCAGTGCACACAAGATCTCGTGGCCAGTTTTGGCTCTGCCTAGGACCAAAGACTCTACAACAGACCCAGAGTTAGACATGACCGACACAAAGGTAGGCACAGGCAGTGGACAAGTCTCTAAGCAGGATCTCCAAGCATAATCCTTGTCCATAACTTCCTTATCCAAAAGGAAAGTCATTGAAAGGAACCTGCTTCAAGTACTCATATCACATTTGCATGGACTTGTTATTTGTCAATATTCATTTCTTTTCCACTTTTGGAAAGGGGGGGAGAACACTTGGCCTCCTAAATATGACTGCCTGATAGCAACCCTAATCGTTTAACATAATCCTTACAACAGTTTTTTTTTTTTTTTTTTTTTTAAGAGCGCATGAGACAGCAATGAGAAGTGCTTCCATTTTACTATACATCTCATGCACATCCATTACTATTTCTTATTTTAAATGCCCTCAACTTCAAGTGATAATTCCTCAGAGAGAAATATATTGATAAATGCAGTCTATCTGGATTTAAGCACATGGCCATCAGATGTACTGACATTCAAATTATTAATCACAATTCATAATAATCATCAAAACTGGGGGCTGGATTATAGTCCAGACAAGACAGAGATATTTGGAAGGGCAATTACAACTGGCATGAAATTCCACTGTCATCTCCCACACAAGCCCAAAGGGCTGATATTCACTGAGAGCTGGTGATGGTGATGGAGAGGGGCAGGAGGAATGTTAACAATCTTCCCCTTTTGACCTGCATCAAGAGAGAGATCACAATGAAGCTTTGCAAGGATAGAGTCCGTTAAAAGAAATACGGGCCACACACACAAGAGTACTCTGAACTGACACAGACTGACACATGGGTTTTTTTTTTTTTTTTTGAACGAGTTTGATTTATGATTCAATTAAAACAGTAGACTATATCTGATTTTTGTGCTGAAATCATTTCTGTTTTCCACAAGACTTGAAAAACGCTTCACTTAGAACTTACTGACCTTCCTGTTGCTAGACCCAGACTTCTCTACCTACTAAACTAAACTCAGGTAAACACATTACTCATACTGTTCATACTCTTCCAGAAGAGGAGTTCCTAATCTGTTTCCCTAGAAAGTAAAATTAGATCCCAGATGAGGATCATCTCATCAAGCTCATTAGAAAATACACATTACTCTTCAGACTTGTCACACTATTTCAGAATATATTTAGCTTGCTACTCCTGACACGCAAGTTTTAAACAACACCATGGTTATTTATGAAACAATACATTAAATCACAGAGGAAATTCCAGATGTATTTACGAAATATTTTCTTCAGCAGTGAAACCAGGTAACAAAGCACCTGTCCTTCCCAACTACATCCCAACTCCTCAACCACAAACAAAACTGCTTTTCAAACTGTGCTGTAAGCCACATCACTGAAGCGACTGAAGTTAAAACCAAACACACATGCACAAGGTTTAACCTTTAGCAGAATAAGGAAAAGCAGTAACTTCAGAAATAAGAGCAACTCACTGAATTTCCTTCCAGAAAATGGGATCAGAGGGAAAAGAGACAATGTGGACAGTTTTTAGCAAAGATTCTAAGGATCAACAGGGCACAGTAGATCTTGTGCACCACAAAGCAACAACAACAAAAGAAAACACGTTATAATATAGCGGAGAACTTTAACTAAGGCACTGGAATGAGATGTTGAAGCTACAGATTCAGTTCTTTAAGTTCCCAGCTGAGGACACACATTAGCCACAGGCAGAGTTGGGAATTACACATGCTCCTGAATATAAAGCTAAGCACCTGTACTTATTAGTACAGTTGCACATGCCAAATCTTCAGGAGGCAGATACCATCCAGGAGGGTCCTGCTTTTTTTGTTCCTTGCAACTTGTTTCTACTTTCCCAGAGGCTTTTGTCCCACAGGATAGGGCTTATTCATGCATTTGCAGACTTGTGATCTGTGAAGCAATCTGGCTTCTCAGATACATGCATATGCGCTCTCTCCACAGCATTCACTAAACAGGAACAAGCAGAATCAAGGCATAGAGAGGAAGAAAGGAAATTGGCTCTGCCATCAGCAATTCTAAACATTGAATCATACTTACAGATCATTCACCTACAAAATGGGGTCATGTCTGTGGCACAGCAAGTCATTACTTGTAAAAATTAAAGTCACAGAAAGGGTGAGTCCATGCTTTGAAACACACTGAGTTTGTTCCCATCCATTTGTCAGGTTGCAAGTACAGTGCCCCAAGAATCTGAGCTGAATTCCCCAAATAAGGTAATGAAGGCTTAGGAGACTCCAAAGGGGAAAAGTCAACTTCCAGAACCATTTATTCAGTGTCAGTGTGATAAGGCAAGGCACACCATTAAAGAGACTGAGGTTAAAGAAGGCAAATTGCCTATGCTACCTCAATCGAAGCACAGAGTAGCTGCTCCACACTGACATTGCGAACATTGAAAGCCAGCACTCTGGAAATGTTGGTCCAGGTTTAAAAAACACTTAAGGCTAGATATTGAGAAGCCACGTAGGTAAATATACTTTGGTCTTCAATTTAAGAAAAGTTAACAGCTTTATGCCTAAGTCCCCAACAGCTTTCAGAAAACTCCAAATGCATGCAATATGCTCAGTTGAGGTGTTTCACAGGCTTAAGAGTATCTTTCATCTTTGACTTCTGTTACCTCACCATTTCCTGACCTTAAATGCAACCTGCTCCACAGTTCGGGTGACACATGTACCAGTTTATGCACCTCAGATGTTACACAAAGGAGTCACAGGAGCAGACAGATGACGCAACAATACAATTATGATGTGCCTTAAATCTAATCTTTAAGGAGAAGCAGTCACCTAGAGAAATGACTCAGAACAGCTAAAAAAGATACCAGTCACCAGTAAAAAACAAAAAAACCTGCACGTAATTTCTCCCCCTCTTCTAAAATAAATCCAAATTCATACTGGACTTTTTTTTGTTAAAAAAGTCAGAATTTTTATTTTACAAAGGAGCACTAAGGTCACTGGAAGATAAGCAATAAATAATTTTAAGTTTTGAAAATACATTATGAAACATTCATCCCTGGAGTTTTTCCCTTGAATAAAGGTTATTTGCTCAAGTCACTACTAATACTTCTGGTTTTGGCAAGGTAATTAATGCCTACCCCCCTCCTTGGTGCCCAGCATATGACTATTACTAAATGTTACTACTAGTATTTTTTAATATTGCAGAATATTCTTGCCTATAATTTGATGACTTTCTTAGAAATTGTTTCTTTTCCTGAAAGCAGTATTGATTCTTAGAACAGAAGGGCAATTTACTCACCTTTTATGTTAAGTATTTACTGTTTTATTATGCCCCAAGGCTATAACTTAAAGAGGATACTAAGGTCAATTGGCCTCAAATATTTCCCCTCCCGCCTGCCTTTTTCACTCATTTGCAAGATTCATTCTGTACTTCTTCGCCCAACTGCAAAACTTTACGCACCAGTCCCAATAGAGTCTTCATAAAACGGTCAGTCCTGCAATGGAGAAGCAAAGCACACTGCTTCTTGAGACTTCACATCAAACAAAGCTCCAGAGTCAGGTGAAAGCAGTGAAGAAATAAGCTAGCTTTCCAACCACCCAAATAAACCATGCCCTATAAGAAACATGTGTAGCTTTGCTTCTCCCCCCATCAGTGTTGCTTTCCCATTACATGAAAGACAGGCTGACTTTTATGCATTTCCATACCTATTGCATGTTTGCATATAGACCAGACATCTCAGTAGAAAAATGAAAGGCTAAAACTAATGACCAGTTTTTCAGCTTCATCAGATCTCTGCTGTGACTGGGAGATCTTCACACAGTAAGCCTAGCAGTGTCAGGAGGAAGTTTCTTTTGAACCAGTCCTAAAGCTAAACAGGTGTTTTGAGGAAACATACTTGCACAGGGATTGCTCTGTTGCTCGAGGCTGCACCGAGCTATTACAGTGAAAGAATTGAGAACGAAATTACAGGGTGGGAAAGGAGGGAAAACAAACAAACAAAGCCACACACACTCCCCAAAAACAAAGGACAAGAAACAAAATCAGATAACTAAGGGCAAAAGGCATACAATGAAAACCTATGAAACAGTAAGTTAAGGCAAAAAGGAAAAAACCTTTTTTTTTTTTTGTATGAAAATGGATGTTTCCCACCACACAGAACATCAAAAAACTTCCATAACTTCCCAATTGGGAAAAAAAAGACAGCTGCCTAAAGAGTTTCCTAATACTAGATAATTTCTCACCAACTGCATAATTGGTGAACTCAAAGCGAGACGTGGAAATTCTGACCCCACAAAGTAGAACAACTTCTGCTGATTATTAGGCCAGGATTTTACCTACATCATTTATAACCTCTCCAGAGTTCTACTTTTCCATACTTCTAACTCTCATAGTCATGAGTTAGAGAATGCATATTCCTTTAAAAATAAAAAAACTTCACATAGTACTAGTAATAGTATTATGCAAAGATCATAAAACTTGCATAAAACAGGTTTAAGTCCATCTGAAAAATGACCTCTACTAGGATTGCTTTAAAAATACCTTCTAAAATAGATGTTTTATCACAGAGGCTTTAAAATCTAAAATCAAGTCTCTGAAGAGTCTCAGTAAGAATCAAGCTCTTATAAGACAGACTTGTGATCAACTATTCTGTCATTGAAGGATATTACTTTAGTGACTCCTACTGAAAGAAGCTGTCACCACAACCTGTTTAAAATAACAACATGCAGAAGATTAGCGCAAAAGCTTAGCCAGCTTTTGCTTTAGCACCAATACAGCAGATAGGAGAGTTTCCACTAATGAATCCCCCGACTGCAGCTACACAGAAGTCCTTTCTTTAGCTCATAATGTATATTTTTTTTAACATCACAATCAGACAGAATCAGTATCACATACAGATAAAATCATGATGCATGGATCAGATATTATATGGAAACTTTGAGCAATTTCTCCTTTTCAGAGCACCACCCTAAGTACATCCTTAGAGAATAACTTCCTGAATCTGTCAGAAACTACTTGATTATAAAAAGACATTAAAGGAGAGACTGTACCTTTTTCTCTGCCACAGATCACTGGAAACTGAAGTTTTAAATGGATTAAATAAAACAAATTACAATGTTACCAATTAGCTAATGCTAAATTTGGTTGTTTTTTTTTTTGTTTTTTTTTTTTTTTAAAGGATGCCACAGGGGAACAGAAGGGAACAGCCACCACCTACTCCAAAACTAAACTGGATGGTTTTGTTCAAGATGCTAATAAGACTTGGCAAGATTTTAACAGGACATAATCATTATGTGAAAAACAAGCAGGCGAAGATTGACACAAGGAGTACAAGGCTCCTCAGAATTTTAACATAATAATTACCAATGTTTTAATAAAGCAATTTTCTTTGCTGTCCTCATCTTCTTACCCACTTTTGTCACCACATATAACACTTCTCTACATACAGTCATACTTCCTCCCAGTGACAGCAAAAACATACACTGCAAGCAACTATCATTTTCCATGTATTTTATGTGAATGTTCGTGTAATTTAACTGTTCAGACTAAAAGCTATTAGCACCAACACCAGGCAGTACATGCAAGTTATCAAAGGATTTGCAAAGTTCAGGCATTTCTGACCTACTAATTTCTCCACTGAAGAGGAGAAAAAAGGGTTGGGAGTTTCTTCTCATTTCCCCACCCCCAACACCACTGAAAATAGGAATTATTTGCCTGAGAAAGAGAGGGAATGTGATGTTGTTTCATTTACAATTTTTTACCTAACTTTTTCCAGTTTTTCAGGGAAGAAAAAAGGAATGGAAATCCAAACTAGTTTTATCACATTAAGAAAAAAGAGAAGGCTTAAAACTACCTTGAAATATTTCTTTTGAAAAATTCAAACCTCAACATTGTCATTTTTCTTCTCAGACACTTCAGCATCATAAATAATGTTACACATTTTAGAATTCAAGCATAAAACCCACAGAAATATTTGCTACTACCCTCATGCCCCAGGTTCTACACCACTCTTGGCTTTTTCCATACAAGCCAGGAACTAGTTAAGCGCCATGAGCTGTTAAAAAAAAAAAAAGAGTCTTCCTTGGGCCAAGTTGTTGTCAACCTCCCTTAAAGAGCTGAAGGAATTTTGCTTGATTAAAGATTGCAAAACCAAGCTTTTCTCAGAATTCAAGCAACATACAAGGGCTTATTTTGTCATCCACATATCTATGCCAAAGCAACTGCAAGTACCATTGTCAACAGCTTAACATGAAATCTAATATATGGGAGCAATACTCACAATTTAGACAACACTGGCAAAAATAACTTTTGATGAGTATTCAACCAATAGATTATTGCATTAACAATTTTCACACTGTCTAAAGAGCCCAGAATATAGTTTCCAGGACAAATTTTGAGAAACAATGTCAGAAGAGAACACCAAAAGAAAAAACTTTTGAGTAGAAAGAAAAGCAAAGTTAAACTGATAAAAATGCAGGAGAGAACCAGAACAGACAGCAGTGACAGAAAACTATCTGTGCCAAACATTTATCTGGAACTGAAACTCAGGTAGCCTGGCCTGCAGACAGATTTCTTTTTAGTTGCAAAACTAGTTTTCCTCAATGTTGCCAATGATCAAACACATTTAGGTTTAATACTGTTTTTCACAGCAAAAACATGGCTGTATCTGTGGTCACACAGATTTGGAAGCTTTGAGATAAGTTTTCAATTTTAAGAGCAAAATATTTTATTACGTGAGAATAACACACTTTCACATTTGAACAGAGTTGGGGGTTTTCCTGCTCTACACAAGAATAAGACTATTGTCTCCTCTTTTCCAATAAGGCCTTGGTTTTAAATTAAATTGCAAACAAGTATAAAAAAATCTTTTGCTTCTAAAATTTAAAGTCTCCTGCAAACTTTAGACAGTCCACAACCTTACTCAGTACCGTAAATTCCCCAAATATAAACACTAAAGGACAAAACAGCACTGTCAGCGACCTACAGGTACAATTAACTTCCTGTTATATGTTGAATTTTAACAGTATTTGTAATGTTGACACTCAGAACTGCAACAAGAGCTAGAACTAAAAAAGGAAGAGTAGAATACACTTTACTGTTGCTTTTTAAAAATATGCACTTCTGAACAAAATTTTAGAATACATTAAAATGAAATAAGGAGCAGTCATCCTAATTATTAACAGCTAGGCTGTCCAGTAATACAAGATTATTTTAATAGCAAGCTGTTTTCTTTCCCATGCTGTTACAGTATTTTTGACTCACTGCAGAGTTTAGAAGTCATCTTAGAACAAAACTGTGAATAGAGTTTGGAAAAAAGGGAAATACTTATCCACAAGTAAATATGTATGTGAATTTACAAATTGCTGCACTAAAAGATATATACCCAACTACCTTAACAAACACATATGACCAATAAATTAGTATTTAGAAAAGATGGAAAAATTATCACCTTGTCCATTAAAAAAGAAAACTTCTCTGGCAAGTATCAACAGAACAAGGGCATGTGACAGCACAATATCACTCTGCAACAGAAATCAGGAGATGAGCACTAGCAAATTCCCATGGAAAGTATTCAGGCAGAGCGAGATTTATGATAGCAGAGAAGATTCTCCTAGCAGCTCACAAAAAACACCAATGCTATTTCAAAGCACACCCTCATTTCTAATGCTGGCCATTAAAAAAATTCTCAAGATCTATACATCTTTAATACCCACCTGGGGGGAGGGGGGGGGGGTTCAACAGATAAGGGCCTGACCTAAAACTCTTCTGAAACCAGCGGAAAGTTCTGCTGGCCTTGACAGTGCAGAAGGATGCGAGGCTGCAGCACTAGACCCCCAGGACAAAGCTGAGACTCCCGAACTGCTCCAAGGCTACTCCAAGGCCAAGATGGAACATACCCCATTTACAGACAGAGTACTGTCACCTTCAGATGGGAGCCTCACTGCTCCAATCCTTTAAACATAATCTAAATCACAAACCTCTCAGAATAACAAGTTTGGAAGTTGCCTACTTCGGGAAAATCTGACAAGTCGCATTTGACCTATATATCCACAAGCTAGATAAAAGAAATTAAGTAAAAATATATTGTTTACTGACAACACAGCAAGTTCTGTTTTCACTTTCTAGGAGCTCTCATTCAGCAGATACAGGGCTCAAAATACAGAGGTCACAGGAAAGGGGAACAGCAGCCTGCCGAGCTGGAACTTAGAGGACTTCAGGAGCAATGCTTTAGTCTAGTCCACTGCTCCTCTTAGGGCCTTTATCTTACAGTTCATTTTGAGGCATGAACACTCAAAAGATTTAGAGGGAGAAACACAAAAGACTAGAATATTCTACAGTGAAAAAGATGGCATCCCATCTTCTCTGTGTGGTTAAGCACTTCAACTGGTAGCAAAAACAGTTAGAAGCAGGATAGTTTAATGGTTCAAGAGATATCTTTATAAAAAAAAAGTAAAATAAAGTAAAAAAAGGGAGTGGGAAAAAAACAGAGGATAAATCTTATTCATCCTTAATTAACTACAGCTCAAATATTACAGTTTTCAGTTTTAGTTTCAGAAGCTCTGGACACATAGCGTAAAAAAAATAGTTTGCATTTATCATACTTTCTCAATCATTTAAAAACTGCTGGGAAAAGCGTTATTTAGCTGGTCAGACATTGTGAAACATGTAGAAATGTGTTCTCTTTCTCCTCTAAGGACGTTAGCCTTCGCAGTTAAAGCTGCTTACACGCTGTTTGTGCTTAGCTGGAAGAATGTCAGACCAGTCCACCTCGTTGGGGCACAAGGCAGTTAGAGCAATACACAAAAGTGATCACATTCACTACACAAGCTACACAGAACATTGTAGCAAAGTGCTTCCTCAGACCCTAGGGCCTGGGTCTAGTCACTGAAGAGAAGGATGGACTTAGGAGAAAGTTTCCCATGTGTGTGTGTGTGCGTGTAAGCACAGCCTTCCATAGCACTTTACCTTTCCAACCACCGGTGGTAACAGTGGCAGCCACCGCAGCAGCTGTCTGCATTTTAACCCCTTTTGCTACTGAAACCTTTCCATATTATACACATACCCTCAATTCACGTTTCACACTTGGGATAGCATAGCATAAGCCAGCGGCAACTTGCCTGCACGGTCATTCACGGGACAGGTCCCACTGCTGGATCTGCAGCCAGGTGCCAGGCGAGGAGGAAACGTTTCAGGCAAGGACATCGCCATCCCACAACCACCTTACTGTTTTACGGCTTACGTGTTAAATACAGGCAAGAAAAGCAAAGCAAGTACACCAGGTACACACCAACTTGTTAACAGCTCACTGGAGCGCGCTGCTCCTAGAAGCATAAGTAAGCGCGAAAGTACGGCTGCTCTGCTGTTTTAAGAGCTTCCCACGAAAAATGCGGGAGCGTGACCACCTGTAACACCGCCCTGCGGCCGCGCCAGCCCGAGCCCCGGAGGCGGCAGCGAGGGAGGGAGGGAGAGACGGCCGCTGCCGCGCGCCCCGGGCGGGAGAAGAAGGGAGAGAGGAAGAAAGAGGAGCGGGAAGCAGCAGGATGCGCAGAAGGGGCGCAGGTTTCACCGACGCGGTCAGGCGCCCGCTCCCCGCGCACCTGAGCGGCGGCCGTTGGAGGGGGAGGGGGGAGCGCTCGCGCAGGCGGCGACCGTTAACGGCCGCGGCGCGAGCCCGGGCGGCGCGCGCGGAGGCAGCAGGGGAGGGGAGGGGAGCGGCGGCGCAGGGCAGCGCGGGCTCCGCGCCGTGCGGGCAGCGCGCTCACCTGGTCTGCGCCACGCCGTCCCGCGGGAGCGGCGGGGGAGGAGGAGGAGGCCATGTTGCGTCGCGTCCAGGCACCTCTCCCACCCCGGCGAGCGCGGGGCAGTGCCGGGCCGGGCTCACCCCGCGGCGGGGCGGGCCTGCCCCTCGCCGCCCCTCAGGTGGGGCCGGCCCGGCCCGCCGGTGCCTCTCCTCCCGGGGCAGGGGGCGGGCTCCGGGCCGTCGTCCCGTCCCGTGCCGCACCGCGCCGCCGGCGGGCAGCGAGGCGAAGGCCTGGAACCAGGTGCTTTATTACGGAGTTAAAACCCCCGGTTTCCCCCGAAAGGCAGGCGGGGGCGGGGCGGGGCGGCACCCGGGGCACCTGCGGGCCGGGGCGGCCCCACCTGCGCCACGGCCCCCGCGCAGCCCCGGGGGCGCCGGCAGCCGCCGCCGCCTGGTTTCCATCCTCAGCTTGCTCCCGAGGATGCTATTCTGGGGACGGAGCCCGAGTTGCTTGTTTGTTTTTTTAACTTAAATGGCCTAACTTGGCGCCAAAACGTTCCTTACCGCGGTTAAATGCTAGCAGTTGGTTTTCCACGATGAGTACTGCGGTGCTAATGCACTTACCGTAACGCAAACGCCAACACCCGGCGCTCGATTCTGTGTGAATCAGTCTGGGTGGGTTGCTTGCTTGCTTGTTTGTTTTCCAATCAAGGCTGAAGACTATAAAGCACAAAGCGCCCAAATGAGCTGCGTTGATTAAAATAGCTCTGTTTGTAGCTTGGTGGTGGTGGTTATGCTTTGTAAATGCCTAGTAAAGTATTGTAAATTGGTCTTACTAAAATTTTATCGTATCACAGTTTTTAAACTTGCAAAAAGTATTGTACAAGCTATTAAGATTATTTTAGTTTGGACTTAAATGTCTGTATCTCATCTTCTATACTTTATTTCCTTTCAAAAGCCTTGTTTTGGCACACCAATTTTCTCTTTGCATTGGAACTTAATACAAGAATTAGCAGAGGTTAAACAAAATGTATTTTATTAAGCCCTAGTTTACCTGGAAACATTGTGGCTAATAGTTTAATCCACTGACTTTCTACCACCACTGGCCTTGTAGGCACAATGTACAAAGTGAATACCCAAATGTATAAGCTGACTGTAGGTGTTCACCTGTCTTTAAGGTACTGCCTAACTAATTGCTTGTCACTCTCTCTGTAAAGTGTGTGCATTTGTTCTTTGTGTATAGAGCCAAAATAAAAGTATTTAACCAGACACTTAGGCTGTGTCTGATGTGGAGGAGTTAATTCTTGACCAGTGACTGGTATGCTTGCACTGGTATGGAGCGCAGCACATCCTTGCAAGCGTGCTAGTTCATCAGATTAAGTTTACATCCCAGCCTGGGATAGCTGTTGAGGTCTCAGGACTGTTATTTAATTTCCATCTGTCTCACAAAAACACTGTCAGCAGTACTTCTCTTTCTTGAGAAAGGATCAATTTTCCCCAGAATGTCTTTTTCCCTCTTATTTTGAATGTGACTCATTTCCTCAGCCCACTCAGGGAACTGGGAGGCAGGGGAGGAGAGGAAATGGGAAGAAAAGATCACAATATCCACATTGGCTAAAAGAAAACATGAAGCAAGACTGTTCACGTTTACTGATGAGAGAGGTACTATCATTGGCAGGAGCAAACTGCAGCTCTGAGGTGGAGCCACACGTTATTTTTATAGTGCCTCGCATCCCGCTAGTCGTCACTGTGTACCGCCTCCCATCGCTCTTTGGAAATAAAAATTGTGAAGGTTAACATGGAATTTCCATATTGTAAAAGAAAATAGCACCTTAAGGAAAACGTCATTTTTACTGTTAGGGAGAAGCATTGCAACTCACACAATGGATTAGGAGGACGATTTTTTAACAAATTCAAGTGTGATGCGTACATCTAAATCTTTGGTGCATTTCCACAGGTTTGCATACCTCGCTTGTCTCATCTGCATTCTCATCTGCAAGAGTATACCTGCAGTCTTGGCAGCTGGAATGATACCTTGAGGGAAGAGAAAGAACTTCCTTTACTTCAGGAAAGGTTTCGAGTGAGCTGAATGAGGTTTGGAATTTAAATGTGCTATTGCAGTGCATTTTATCTGACGTAGCATAGTAGCAGGTGGTTGTCATAAGATGGAAAGGGATAAACAGATAAGGATTGCAGAGAAAAACTAAGCTTACAGTAAGTAATATGAAAAAAAGTATTATTTGTTGAAATGAAATAATTATACCAGCAAAAAGACTTTAAGCTAGTGTAACCGTCTCCATATGAGGAAGGTTTGCTGGTAAAGTTATATTAATATAGCTGTATTGACAATGACTTAAATTTGGACAAAACCAAAGGGAATGGGACTTGAGATTTTCTCACCCAGCTGGAGGACTCTGTTAATGAGCTCCCCTCAATTTTACCTTACAGAAACAGTCTCACTGAAGTCACAGGGAGCTGCTTGCATGAATCAGGCCTGAGAATTGAGTTCCAAGTATGCAACTTTAATTACAACCTCTCCTGCTCTTATACCTCCAAACAGCAATTAAAAAGCAGTTTATTGGGTTTTGCCATTTTTCTTCTTGGCATGTAAGACATTTGAAACACACGAAGTAAAATTAGGAAGCAGCTACCTTTTCCTAAGGCTGTATTTTACAGACATCGGGGGTGAAAGTTTTGCCCAACTGAAGTTAATGGGAGTTTTGCCAATGACTTTGGTGAAGCCTGGATGTTTGCCCAGATGCTCTAGAGAAACAAAAAGCTTTTTTCTTCTGGCTTTGTATATATGCCCTGTTCACCTTTCTCTTTTAATTATATTTATTAAAGTAAACTTTCCGGATTGGATGTTTGTAGGTACTTTATTAGAGGTTTGTATGCAACCCACAATATGTTGCCCACTATAAAGGAACAGCTTCAGTGACAGTGAAGTATTTCCTACTGTGGAACAAGAGTTTGGCAAAGCCAGAACTGAGAGAATGTTTTAACATTTACGTGAAGGCATTGCACATGTTTTAGCTCCGGGAGGCCAGCCTCAATGCCAGGGACGCTTTGCATTCCTCTGTTGACTCCCACAAACTCCCTGCACACCACACTCTCATCACTGGTGATATCCCTGTGGCAGAGGTTAATTCCTGGTTCTGAAAAAGTTCATGGCAAAAATTCCACTGATTTCCAAGATTTCCTTCTATATGCAATCCAATTATTTGAAATTAAGACATTGTCCATGATATCTTCATTGGTGTTATGATACCACTTTGGGGGGGGGTGTAAAGTGGTTTAGTGCATGCTATACACTGTTCTATGAGAATAATACTTACAAATAATTTGGGCTTAAATTCAAGCACTTTAAATGCATTTTGAATGTTTACATTAATGCTTTAAGGACATGGTGACAACTTAGTTCTTTTCTCTTAGCAGCTTCTACCCTTTTTGCTTTGTTTTCAAACACTTCTTGGGAGTTTTGTTTCCTGTCTGGCATCCTGTCAAAGTGCTAATATAGGACCATGAGCAGCAATTACTCCCTACGTTGCTTCATAGCGGGAACTGCATAAAGGACATTTAACAGTTTAAATGCATCACCTGAGCTAAGCATTAAAAAATTATCAGCCTTTGATATTATCTTGCTTTCCTAATTTTACCAAGTCCATCCTACTGCATTTTTCATTATGTTATACTAACAAAATAATCATTTATTTTTAATAAATATGAAAAGGAATCAATGTTTGTATTTATCTGTTTTGAGTACAGTGAGCACAATCTATTTTAGATATGCTAATTAGTATTCACAAATGAGTCAACCTTTTTTAATCACATCATTATCTAAATAACAGAATACACATTCTCTCTTCTTTACAGTGATGCTATTGCTGAGGCGAATGTACTTAATATACAAAAGACAAGACTATATTGACTCTTGCAGCTGCCTTCTACTCAGAATAGAAGTTGTTGTTCAGAGTATTACATTGGATTCTTAGCCATGAATACAACTGTAATACTATAATCCAAGATTGTAGGTCTGATCCTATATTCCTTGCACAGATAACATTTCAGTTCAAGCAAGTGGAAATCTTAGATGCAGCAGTTTTAATATGCATGGCCTTTTCCCATTTATGTAAATAAAATAATAATCAGTATTATATTGTCAAGGTAGAAATAGATTTTTATGCTTTTTGCCTTTGAGATTTTGTTTGGTTTTCCACTTGAATCCATGTTTTGCTTTAAATGGGAGAAACAATCCTTGGGATCCTTAGAATCTTTTAGAACAATCCTTAAAAATTCCAAAACCTGTATTTCTCTGCCCATTCATGACTAAGTTGTCAGCAAGCTTACTGCTGCTTTTCCTTCACAAACAAAGGTAAATCTCTCCACACACAAAAGTAAATGCAAATATAGTTGTATGAGTTGTATGCATTTGTCTCAAGCAGTATTATTAGCTACTGCGTGTCTAAAGTAATAATAAGCACCAGTCAGAAAGGAGACATGATACATATCCTCAGGAGTTCAAAAAGTAATGATAAGCAGGCAACACAGAGAGGGAGAAAAACACTAGGTAAGCAGAACTGTCAAACGGATAGTTGGCAAAATAATTTTATGACAGGTCTACACTTCAGTGTACTTTGCCTTATAAGTAAGCTAGCTAGGACTTACTTTCATACAGAGACAGAGAGCATGGAGAGTGTGGTTATTAAGCACGTAGCACCTGTATCGATGTCAGCAAAGTTATGTAGTGTGCTGTGTTAAGTGACAGGGACAACTTGAAATTGATGTAAGGTGCTTTAAATCCATACCGACTGTCACGGCCACTATGTACTCTTAACATACATTTAAGGCAAAGCAACCTCATGTTTTTCAAGGAAACCACCTCACATGTAGGCGTTATCTGTGCACGCTGCTATGAGGTGCTGGTAGAGTTGCTAGTTCACTGAACAGGGAGACCAGGGCAAAATTATTTCCCAGAGCTGATTAGCCTGTGGTTAAGCCAGCACAGTTTGTGCACTGAGGCAGGATCACAAGAGCAGATAAGCATGCGGGGCAGTCACACTGGGTAATAGCAATCAGGTCGGTGTTAAAGCCATTCAGACCCCGGTCTTTTCCAAGGCATGCCGAGCAAAAGCATCAGAAAAACCTCCAAAAAAGAGGCACGGGGCGGGGGGGGAATCCTGGCTGGCGGCTTGACCTGCCCTGAGGAGGGGCTGGAGGAGAGCTGCAGGGCAGCTGGGACGCCGCTCGCTGCACCATACAGCACCAAGGTCACTAAGCGTGGTCAGAAATGCAGCTAGAAACCACCCAGGGCCCTGCTCCCACAGGGCAGCATTAGAGGGGAAAGCCGGGAGACCTCCACCCGGCAGATACTGCAGCACCCAACTCTGTGTGTGAAAGATTTTGTAAAATAGTGATAAAGGGTGGTATCGCGGCACCTTCTAGCTGTGGTTTTGTGCTGGTTTCAGGGCATTGCCCTTCACCTGCTTCCCCCTTCCTAGTTGCCCTCTCCTGCCTCTCCGGCTCAGCACCGTCCCAGCGGGCAGGCAGCAGGCTGCCGTCCTCAGGGCTACGCGGCGCCTGGCAAGTGCTCCCGGGACCGTGCCATCTCCAAGGCCTTCTTCCTATGGAGCTATTTGCTCCATGCACTTCCCGTGTCCACCTTCCACTGCAGGTCGAGTCACTGATGGACCTTACACGTTGCTGGTTTGTGGACCTGTTGCCTTATATATAAAACAAAAGGATACTGTGCTCATATTTAAAAAATATTCTATATTTAGCATATATAGAGAATATAGTCTGTATATAAAGCAGTGTTCTCAAAGAGTTTCCAAACTCTTTGAGAACTCTGTGAACATTTAGTGGGAGAGTGAACCTGATGGAGAAATATTTGTGACTTTGTTTTTAAACTAAAGCTGGTTAAAAATGGGGAAAAAGAAAATGTCACTTTTAAGAAAATCCAGATCTAAAGCTGTTTGAAAAGCTAGATGACTTTTCCATTGGAAATATGTCTGTATTTTTATCTAAAAACTTTGAAATGTAAAATGTCTCATCAAGCATAGGATCTGTCTTCTCTGTACTGTATAAAGAGTTTAAAGACATGCTGTCACTGTATTCAATACTTTTATACACAATATATTTTGTGTATATATATGGTGTATATAAATATAATCTCTATGTAACAATTTATATTAATTGATAGTGCTGAATACTAATCACATTGCTAAAAATAAACAAAGTTAACTAAGGTTACCATATGGCTGAGGTTTCCCAGACGCGCTTTCTTTTTATCTGATGGGAAAGGTAGACTTTGGTCTCCTTCCTAAGATTTCTTGAGAAGTATTGGTCCAGGTGAGTCAGTAACAGTAGCTCTGACTGTGCTGCTGGATATATACAGAAATCCCCCCCTCCAAGCTGTGGAGCATGCACAGACCGACTGCACTGTCCTTGCACAGAGTCAGGCCTGAAGGATATGTGAAAAATACACTTTGTGTGACCCGTGCAGTCGGTCTCGGACTCGCTGCCTATCTATCGCCCAAGATGCGAGGCCGTATTTCTGCCTGGGATTTCCCAGGCAGAGATACAAAAGCCTTGTTCTGGGCAGCTAAAACCCGAGCTTAAAGGTAAACAGAAACCTGAGAGCATGCGTGCCATGTGCATTTGAGCTCCAAAACTTCCCCAGAAGGGAGGGGACAGGACAGAGGAAGATTTTTACCCTTGAAACTTGTGCATGCTGGCGGGGAGGAGCCAGGTGCGTCCCCCGCTTCTGCCAGGGGCCGGGGCTGAAAGGGAGGACGCGCGTGGGAAACAGCCGTGCCTGCTCGGATCACCGCCTGAAAGAAACGCCCTCACAAAAGCGGTGTGTTTTTGCAGAGAGACCAGCCTGCCCTTTCTCAAGCTCAGAGGGCGCAGCAGTGCCTGCCTTCCAGGACGCCGTTAATCAGGGAGATGAACTAAAAGCAAACACAGTTCAATAATCCGGAGCAAGTGCTTCCGTCTCCCTCCTACAGACACTGTAGGGCATTACAGAAATTACAGAAACGCACTGTCCCGGTGCTGTCGGCGCAGGTGAAAGACAAGCGCCGGAGCATCCCAGCAAAATCACGCAACGCGCAGCGAAACCATCCCATCAGGAAAAGAGCTGTAAAACTAGAAATACATTTGCTTTGAAAATATATATACCTAGCGCTGAGGTTCCTAAGTACCGGCGTGGGGCCCAAGGCCTGCTTTACCTCTCCACGTTGTGGTCCCAGCCCTGCTTTAAGATGTCAGGCTAGCATGGGGCCTAACTGGCTTTAACGGGGGGAGCCGCACAGGGGAGCTTCAGTCTGTCCATGGACATGGCTCCCGACTTACGTGGGGTTAAGCTCCCCAGCGGCCCCTTAGCACGTGCCCTTTGGAAACTGCAGATCAGCACCCCCGAGGCCAGAAACGACCAAATTCATGTTTTGGCGCAGCCGTAAATCCCCGGGAACCAAACCCAAGCGACTCACTTGACTGCAAGGAGCCGCCGGGGCACAGGCATGGCGGGGCCCGAACGGGCCCGTGCTGCCCGGGACAGGCGGCCGGCGGCCTCATCGGGGCGGTGACCACCTCGCCGGCAGCCTGGCGCGCAGCTGGCGCGGCTGGCGCGGGGGCGGCGGGTTCGGGACCGGGCGGCAAAGCCGCGGCCTGCCCCTCGCACCGACTGGCGCGCGTGAGGCCCTGCCGTCGCCGGCGGCCCAGCACGCTGCCTCACGGAACTGATCACGAAAATGTTTCCGCTGCGAGGAAACGGCGGCCGCTTTGGGGGGCAATCTCGGATAAAGAGAAGTGGGGGGGCTTTGCCCTCTCGAGCCGGCACGCCGAGCAGCGGGGTTGAGGAGAAACCAGCCGCGCGCGCCACAGCCGCCGCCTCCCGCCCGCCGCGAACCAAGCGGACGCACGGCGCGGCCTCAGCTTACCGCGCCCGGCCGCGCCGGCTCTGGGCGGCAGGGGCGGCTGTAGTAGAGGCCGCCTTTCAGCGCCGCTTTGGCGCCGCGCGAGAGGCGCGCGCTGATTGGCCGCTTTGAATTCTCCCGGCGCGGCGCCATTGGCGGGGCGCGGCGGCGGCCGGGCGCGCTCAGTTCGAATGCGCCCCTCCCGGCGCGGCGCCAGCCGGGACCTCCTTGTGGCGGCGGCGAGCGGGCTCGGGCGCGCGGCGGCGGCTCAGGTGAGGGGCGGCCCCGCGCTATAGCGCGGCTCCCGCGGGGCGGGCGGGCGGGCAGGAGAGGGACCCTGGCGCGGCGGAGCGCAGCGCAGCGCGGGGGGGAAGGCGCGAGGGGCGCGGGGACCCCGGCCCGGTTGGCCGTTGGCGCGTGCGGCCGTTGGCGCAACGGTCGGGGGGGGGACCCGCGCGGGGGGCCGCGGCCGGGGCTGACAGGCTCGGGGCGGGTCAGCGCTTTCCCCGCTGCCGCCGCGCTCGGCCCTCGCCCTGCGGCCCGGCCTGCGGGGTGCGGGAGCCCGCTCAGCAGCGGGGGAGGCGCCTGGGAACGCCTGGGCCCCGCCGTCGCCTCCTGGTCGGGAGAAAATCGTCCTCGGCGGAGGAGCCGGGGAGGCGGGCAGGGGTGTCGGGGGGGCGGCAGCTCCTTGGGCGGATACTCGGGCTCTCCCTTCGCTGGGCCCGGCGAGGAGCGCTGCGGTGGTGCAACCTGTTACAGCAGCCCCCGAGGTACGGCGAAGACGAATCCGGGGCCTGCCCTCGCCTTTGTCGGTAGCTATTTACGGGCAGATTCTCAACTCCCTTCCCTGGGGATTTAGCAGTTTCCTCAATTTATGAAACCTTCTCTCAAAATCTGCATGCAACTATCAGCAGAGCTGGTACCTCATAACACTTCTGAACCTAATATTAAAGTTCAGTGAGTAAAGGAGGAATGTTATAAGTAGGAGGCTAGGAGCAGCATGGAAAGTGAGGTGCCGGATGCAGTTAACATGACTTAGGTTTGCAGCTCTGAAGACTTACTGTGCTGTGTACTTATCAAATGACACGAGGCTGGTGTTCTCTTAAATTGCTGGTGTCATATCTTGTGATTCAGATGGTAAAATTCTTACTAATAAGTGTAACTATGAAGAAGTAATGAGTAGGGTGTGTTTTTTCAGTTGCTTGGAGGAGCTTTCTTCATGAAAACATCCTTCTCCTTTGAGTTAGTGCCCACTCGTGATTTGAGATGTAGTTTTGTTAGTTGGAACCCTGATTAAACCTGTCTTTGTCTTTTGTAGAGGAGCTGTAAGTGTTCTGAGGTAAATCCTAATTCAAGTAAGATGCACAAGTAGCTTCCGAAGATGATGTAACTTCAGTAACTTGTCTGTGTTCAGGAAAGCAACTCTTTAGCCTTACTTTTTTTTCATTATAATTTCAGGGATAATCATATCAAACAGCAATGGACGACTATACAAAAATAGAGAAGATTGGGGAAGGTAAGTAAGGAGAACTATGAGCCTTAATGTTCTGCGGTTTGATTTACCAAATGTCATAGAAGCTTTGTGTGCTCCAGCTATTAGTGGAACTAGAGATTCAACTAACTGGCAAAATGGGCCTGTGGTTTACAGAAGTAATTACCTCTACATGTAAAGACTTTCAGACTGCCCTTGTGTGTAAGCTCCTATGGTCTGTTTGAGGCAGTTGATCGGTGTTGAGAGGTACCTGCCTTCATGCTGATGGCTGTTCATGTAATTTTCCCCCAAGAGGGGGGAAACAATATGTTCCGAGACCTGAAATCGGCTTTTGAATTTAGGAAGCTCCTCTATTCCTTTGCATCTGAAATTGTTTACAAGTTGCTCCTGAAATCATACTGTGTGGAAAACTTATTTTATTTGAAGATGCTGGTAGGGAGTAGTGGATGGTTCTGCTTGGATTGTATTGCTAGAGGTTTTTGTAATGGTTTAACCTTATGTAGTCGGGAGAATTTGCAGTAGATTACTTGGAGTAGGCTCTTCTTAAGCTTGTCTTATTGTTAACTTAGTTGAGCTTGCAACAATGCTTCATAACTACAGCCTTGTGCGTGAATGTTTGTTGCTAAAATAAATTCAGGTCTCTTTGAGCTCAATCTAAAGAATTCATGCTTCAAGAAGGGTGAAAAGAGACTACTTAAGTTAGGTTGGTCAACTGGTCCATGGTTCTGCTTCTGTGAATACTGATGGCTAAATACTGAGCGTTTTCCCTCCTCACCTGCCTGAAATTATTGCTAGTTCCAATTTTAGCTTCTGCTGAGATGCATAGCGCTACATTCTCTCCTGCGTTATTGGCTGTGCTAGAGATATTGCTATAGGTCTGGCCAGTGGATGACTGAAAATCTGATTGCAGAGGGAACATTATTTTTTGGCAGTGCAATCTTTATTTTTTAATATGATGCATCAACTGCAAAATCACAACATGCTTTTTTCCCTTAGGCATGAAGAGGTACAGCAGTCCTGCCTTAAAATCATCAAACTGAAATTCAAATAGTATTTGACTTTATAACTATGTCTTCCAAATAGTCAAATTTCACTTATGCTCTTAAGCACCTTGTTCTAACAAATGATACTGTTTATGGGTGGCATGCTTAAAAAAACTTACTGTATGGTTATTACATATTACTATTTTTTGTTGTTGCTGTTCAGGTACTTATGGTGTTGTATATAAAGGACGGCACAAAGCAACAGGCCAAGTGGTTGCCATGAAGAAAATACGTCTAGAAAGTGAGGAAGAAGGTGTTCCAAGTACTGCTATCAGAGAAATTTCTTTATTAAAAGAGCTACATCATCCCAATATAGTCTGGTACGCATATATTAGTATTCAGCTAAACATTTTGAAGGGTGCTAGCTCTCTTTAGATATGAAAGTTTTTTTTCACCATTTTAGTGAGGTGGGAGTTTCTCTGCTAAACACATTATCTGCTTTGCAACAAATACACTGTAGTCCTAAATCCTGTATTTGTCAGTTTTCTAAATTATGACTTTTTCCTGTTCTGGGAATCTAACAAATCCTTGCCAGTTCTATGATTTTATGTAAGTGGTGTGGTTATCAAAATGGAGACCATATAACTTATGGAAAATGGTTAAAGCTTTATTTTTAGTCAGCCTCTGAACTTCGTTAGCCATCTTGGAACAGATTATCTGACTTTAGTATTGTTATGTGAGTCTCTGTCATCCATAGCTTCCTTGCTGTTTTGTAGCAAAGATTTAAATGTTATAAGACTCTTTTAGCTGGCATTATATTATATTATTATATCTGTATAATATACTATATTATATATCATATTAGGGAACTATGATTGAAACTTCCATCAGTGAGTACTTGACATGCTGGACTGATCACAACTATTGTCTTTTTACTTGCTTTTTGATGGAGCAGAATACCTTAGATCTCATGTGGCTTAGAACTAGCCAAGTTCTGACTAAGTGGTGCCTCAATGTGTTTATGCTTGGATTTAGGTCCTCTTAATCTATCAATGATGGAAGGAATACTTAAAAACATGTACAAATCCTGCTCTGCCTGGTAGGTTCCCATTTTAATGTGGAGTTATTTACCCTTCTAGTAATCCAGGTGCTGCTTTAATGCAGCTTCAAATGGAAGCTATACACCAACACCCACTGTCTTGTTAAAATGCAGCTAGGTATTTTTTCCCCTCTAATTTCTTGTGGTTGATATTAGGGAGGAGGAATATAAGTTGTTTATCTTGATCTGATACTGATTATTTAACATGTACTTGACTTCCCAAACTCCAGTGCAGCTTACTAAATCTGTTCATCTTTGAAGACTGAAAGCTTTAAGGTTTTCTTATTAGAAACCTGGAAATGCCAACCTGTGTCCCTGTTGAGAGAGGGGAACAGTGAGCCTGCCCATTTTTGCCATGGAGTTGACTGTATGTTCAATTTTTAGTCTTCAGGATGTACTTATGCAGGATTCAAGACTGTACCTCATCTTTGAATTCCTTTCCATGGATCTCAAGAAATATTTGGATACTATTCCATCTGGCCAATATTTGGATCATGCACGTGTTAAGGTAATGACAATTTTTTTAATGTAGTAATCTAAAGAATACCCACAAAGCTATAAACAACTCCAGATATTATTTATCTTCAGCATAATTAACTCCTTGAAAAAAAGGAAAGGTTGGAGAAACAGCTGTATGTCATTAGAGGAATCTTTAGTTTTGCTCTCAAACCCCTCTCAATTCTTTTAGTTGCTGAAAATAAATTGCCTTAAATTATGCTTAAGTAAACAGCCCAAATTACTTTCATGTGTCTTTTTATATGATTGATACTAACTCAATATCTGTAATACTTTGGATCTCAGTTGCATACCTCTATGGGGAGAGCTAATGCAAGAAAACAGCTTTATGTTGCAGAACATTTAACTTGCAGTAAAGGTCACTCCTATCTTTTTTCCCTTCATCTTTTCCACAGAGTTACTTGTATCAAATATTGCAAGGTATTGTGTTCTGCCATTCAAGAAGAGTTCTGCACCGAGACTTAAAACCTCAGAATCTCTTAATAGATGACAAAGGAGTGATTAAACTAGCAGACTTTGGATTGGCTCGAGCCTTTGGAATTCCAGTGCGGGTATACACACATGAAGTGAGTTGAAACATCATCTCAGTGATTAGGACAAAGCTTACTAGTTTCCTGGTAATAACTGTATTAACATGAAATAGCTTTAAAAAAAATCATGGAATTTAAAGTCATCATAAAGTAACAGTAACAGGCAGTTACATTTCTCTGACTTGCTTTATTTGATGGCTTTCCATATCTGCTACAGTTGACTTCCCTTTTTACTCCTTGGGAGCAAGGGGTATTTAAATCTCCCTGACCATGTTTTACTCTAAGGTGCTAAGGCATCTTATGAATCCTGATGTTTCCTTAACAAGGAGTCAGATAGGTCAGAACTTGTTCACTGTCTTGAAAGGACATTCTCACTTCATACAGTCCTCCCATTTGTTTGGTCAGATTTAGTAGCTAGGTGCTAAAGGTGTACTTCCTGCTCTTTAGCAACTAGTGTAGGCAACTGTTTTGCTTGTGCTAGAAACTACCATAGTGGAATTTGTTGTACTTGTTTTCAAATAGCTTCAAAGAAGTGTTTCCACAAAAACTTCTAGTACTAGCTCATACTTCAACCAAAAGAACTGTGTGAATGTTCCTTAATACTGAATGAGCAACTGTATTTGCAGTCGCCTAGATGACTAGAGTCTATAAGCTTATAAGAATTTCCTTGTTGAATAGGTAGTGACACTGTGGTACAGGTCTCCAGAGGTGTTGCTAGGATCTGCTCGTTACTCAACTCCTGTAGATATATGGAGCATAGGTACCATATTTGCTGAGCTGGCCACTAAAAAGCCTCTCTTCCATGGGGACTCTGAGATTGATCAGCTCTTCAGAATCTTCAGGTATGTCAGGCTGAGCCTGTCCTTGCTGCCTGTGCAGCATTGCGCACCTGTACTGCACACTTACAAAAACCCTAACAGGACACAGAGCTTCAGACTAAACTGACTGATATTTTGCTGATTCTTGCCTAGAGCTTTAGGGACCCCCAACAATGAGGTATGGCCTGAAGTGGAATCCCTGCAAGACTACAAAAACACATTCCCAAAATGGAAACCTGGCAGCCTGGGAACACATGTCAAAAACTTAGATGAAGATGGACTAGATCTGCTGTCTGTAAGTTGTCTGTCTTAAACTGTTTGCTAGGAAACTGAACAGGTGGTTTCAAATACTCTAAAATATCTAAAGCCATTCTACTCAGGCTGGCTGGAATTAAGATGTGTGGATGTTCAAACTCTATCAGCAGTTGTATGGGCAGTTCTGCTAGCAAAACTGATACCTAATGGATGAAATTCACTTGCTGTTTCTTGCAAAGCTTTCTTTTTTTTTTTAAGCAAACTTGGGATCTAGGCTACCTCACTGCTGTTCTTACTAAGCAATTATGCCTCAGAGCTTGCCTTATATTACTAAAACAGGTGCAATATGAAAGTGAGGACAAGCAGCAGATCTAAGTGAAGGCTCCCGCCCCAAAACTGTAGCTGTCGCCTCCCTGGTGCCAACACTGTCAGTGATGTGGCTGTACAGCTGCTGATCCAGTTGGAAATGTTTTTTCTTCTGTGGTAGCATGTGGATTAATCGTTGTGGACTCTCTTTGGTTAATCTTTCATGATGGTCTTAGCAGACAAAACAAAGATGGAAAATGGCTGTTTTTACTGATTAGATGTGAAACCAGCAGCTCAGTTTAAGTTGGCCCATTGTGATTGACCCGACTGCCTTTTAATTTTGACTTAGTTAATCCACCAAAGACTAACTGGCACATTTTGTGGCTAGGGTGAGTTTACTTTAATCTTACATCCAAGCAGTTAAACTACCATACCTTGTTTTGGGTCTGCTGCTCACACGCAGGCAAAAAAAACCCCTATTTCCTCAAATGGTATTAATGTAATGCACAATACTAATCTCAAAACATATTAAATATCACCAAAATCTCCTATAATTTCCCCATAAATATTGAAATCTGAGCCTCCTATAAAATCTGAGCCTGATAAGTGGCATGGCTAGATTCTTAGGCATCTGGGATCCATTTAAGTTTCCCATAGCACTGAAGTCTGAGGCAGTAGTATAAAGAATGAAAATGAATAACTCATTTTATAGCACAAGCTCAAATATGACAATGAAAATGTTAATTACTTTTGTAGACTGAAGTTACAGATGGTATGGAAGTAATAACTAGAACAGTGTTCTCTTTTAAAAAAAAAATTACCACTTTCTACTAAAAAAAACCCTGTAATTTCTTGCTTTTTCTTTGACTTGAGGCATCTAAATACTAATTGCTTGAGTGAGGTTATAAGCCTTAAGACTTTCATAAGCTATGTGACTTTTGTCATCAGCATTTCAAAGCACTTAATTGCAGTCATCAAAAGGCTTACCTATTGGACACTACAAGTTCCAGGACAAATTGTTCCAGCCTCTTCAAAGGAGAAATTGTCACTAATCTATCAGCTGAAGTGCTGTAGCCTTAGTATTCTAGTGTCCCTTTTCAGAGAAATTTGCTCTTGTTTCTGTCTGAATTTCAAAAGAACTTTCTGTATCCATGTTATAGGATAATGTTCTTCTGGGGTGTAGCTAATGGAAACATGTCACTTGAGATAGAACTGGACATAAAAGGTCTAAATCTAGAAACAGTGTTGCATTTGGGAGGACTCTACATAATATAAATGCAAATCCAATGGGTTAAATAAACTTGGAAGTCTTCCTGTAAGATGAAGTCTAAGGATAGTTAAATGTCAAGACTGAATACTGGGTGGAGTAATAACAAAGTCTGAGTCTTTTTTCTGGAAGATTACCTCTTGCAGAGATGTGGGAGAGTTGGCTGGTAGAATCCTGAAAACTTGAATTTGGAATGTACTTTGCTTTAGTAAGGGGAAACTGTTGTGGGAGGGAATTTTGCTAATTTTAGGCCTGATGGTAGGAAACTGAAATGCTTAATGACTTATTTAAGCTTTTGGAGGGGTTCTCAGCCATGTAGCCTTTAAGGCTTGTGTCCTAATTTCATTACCTAATGTCTATGTGCAAATGCAGAGCTATATAATGGCATCTTGGCTCTAGGGTAACCTCAAACCTCTCCTCTTTATGGCTTCTGGTTCTATTATATGAATTACTACAGTGGTAGATACTGCTTTAAACTGATAGTAAACATAATTAATCTCTTACCAGTTCTCGAAAGTCTTGAGATTATTTCAGTGACCATGGCATTCCTTTATTCTCTCCTATCAACTTTATTTTTGAGGTCTTAAATTGGGCAAATTAACTTACTGCAAAGAAACTCAAGTTTTAGAAATCAGTTTCTTCAGTTCTGTTTGGTATACACACCTGTATACTTCCTAACTAGATCTGGTTCTGTAGCTGAATGGTCACCCCGTATGTAAACAGCTACACTGAGTTGAGTAGAATCAATTTCACATCAGTTTAGTTAAACTGAAGAAACAAATGCTGGTCCATTTGTCCATGCAAGTATTTTGGGCTTTAACAGTCTGAAGTTAAAAAACAAACAAACAAAAAACTTCCCCTAGCTGAGAAGTTGAAACTAATAACAAATATTGCCACTTGTTGCCTGGACCTGAAGCTTGTCCAGTGTATTTGATGCCCAACTACATGCATGGCTTGGTTTTTGAACAGGATGATCAATGTGTTTCTTTGCCTTGAGATATGCATTATTACCATTCTGAGTTGTTTGTGGAAATGATCTTGCTTCATGAGAAATCACAGAACATAAGAGGGAATTTATTTTTCCAGTTACATTATTATTATGGTTATATATCCACTCACTTAACACACAGCTCAAGTTCCTGTTTCAAGAGGGACTAAATGCTTTTTTTTTCCTTCCAGAAAATGTTAATTTATGATCCTGCAAAAAGAATTTCTGGCAAAATGGCCTTGAACCATCCATATTTTGATGACTTGGACAAATCTACACTTCCAGCTAATCTGATCAAGAAATTCTAGACTTTTGGACTAAATCAACCTGAGTGAAATAATTGTGATTATTTTTACTGTTAAGTCTGTCTGTAACTTGTATGTCTGTCTTTCTGCTCTAAAATTGTGGCTGTATTTAGTGTGTTCTGGTTTAAGTGTTATCTAAATGTAAATATTAACCTATTAGTGCTCAGCTCAACTACAATGCAAGTATTACTGCTGTCAATGCAGTACACTTTCTATAAATAAAGCTTTAAACCCAGAAAAGGACTGAACTTCTTTCTAAACTATAGGCACTCTAAAAATGAATCCAGGTGTTTTTGTGCTCTGCTGGTAATATACCACTTATTCTCCCCCCCCCCCCCCCAAAAAAAAAAAAAAGCAGGCTACTCTAAACTACTAAATCCATATTCTTGGTATGGTATGTAGTTGCTCTGAAGTTTGATTTACTTAAGTATAATGTCCGTCTTTAAGCTTTATTTCAGCATGGTTATGAAAATGCTGAATGACATGTCAGTTGAAATATCTTGAGCTGAAGTACTGCAGATTAAGCCAAGCAGATGGGCCAAACTTGTTCTTGTTGGGTTCACTTTTTGGAGATGTTAGCAAATCAGCAATTGAAAAATCTTTGCTCTATTCTTTACTGTCATTTTTAAGGCTGAAGAACTTACCTAGAGAGCACATGCTTATTGTGAATCAACGTAGTTTTGACTTCCAAAACAGTTAACCTAGGAAAGCTTAAATTTTACATGGAGACTTGTCTCTATATCAATGTGTACTTGCTTAACAGGACCTCTTTCAACTGCTAATAGTAAATGTGCCTTTCCTCTGATTCTTGTTAAAGATAGAGACCTTGGAATTATTCCTAAATTTGAAAACTAATGTCTTCGTTATAGGAGTAGTCAAATATATGTTGACTTAACAAGGCTGCTCTAGGAACTGTCGTCATAGACTGAGATGCTACCTTGTCTACAGACTTCCCCCATGACTAAAGAAGGAACTTACTAAAGCTCTCCAGAATCTAACTTTGCAGGTGAGAGTGTTGTGAAAAGTTCAGATGAAACTCCTGAAGGTATAGGCTAATACTTACTGACTGTATTTGACTAGATTGCCAGTTTCTATCTCTGTTTGAGGCTTTCAGAGATGGCAATAGAGGCAAACTGCTAGATTAGAAGAGAAGCAGCAGAAGGAACTTCTGATGACTTAGCCTTTATACTGAAATCAAACACAGGTTTACAGACTTCATTGTAGATTTTTATCTACAGTGTTAAAGTTGCAATTTGCTGTAAACTCTAGTTATAGGACTGCACATCTCTCTTTATTAATGCTTAAGTCTTACTGGGCCCACGCACCATGCGACTCCTGTAGTTTTGGGGCCAAAGCTTGCAACAAAGTATAGGATAAAAATGAAGGCCTCCAGCTTCTACATCAGGCCTGTGAAAGGAATAGTAACTGCTCATAAGCAGTGTGGTTTGTAAGAGGGCCTGTCCTACAGATGCTGATGAGTGGCAATTTTGAAACAAAAGTATTAGAGAGGACATTCTGTACCTTATCTGCTTATTATAGGGTCTACTGACTAGTTAGCTGGAAACACTACAGTATTAGACTTCTTTTAAACAAAGAGCATTTTTAGATATTGTCTTGTACCAATTGGGTATTAGCATTATACTCTGCAGAATAGTTTGCATTATACTCTGCAGAATAGTTCTTACATTCTCCTTTGTGGAAATATCTGGATACTGTTATGTTATGGGATCATTTAGCAGTAGAGAGCCAAGAAATACTTATTGAAATTGCCTATACAGAAAGTTACCTGTTAACTGAAGGCAGAGGAGAGGAAGACTGCTGTGGCTGACTGATTCCCATTAACATCAGTGACAGCATACAGTTTTGCGAAACGGACTTTCCTTCTCTTGAGTGTAAGTTGACATGACCTTACAGGTGAAGGGACAGTACTGTTGGTGCTAATTAGTGGCATCAGTGTAGAAAATGACTGATAGCTGCAAAGGTAGTCTTTTGCCAGTGACTGCTCTGACAATCTGAAGTTAGACGAGCAAACTATTTAAGTGTTTGGAACCCTAGCATTTAGTTTGTCTCTTTGCAGTGAACAAACTTGTATTTAAGTTCTTTATATGCTGAGAGAAAAACTTCAGCTGGACAAACTTGGATTTTGTAGCTTGTAATGTTAATATTAACAAAACCTTATTTTTTATTGTATAAGTATTGATGTCTATCTCCTTAAAGCTTCATATGTGACATGCTGAATGCTTTGGCCTGTCTTAAGAGATTTCAGTACTAAAATTGCTGAAGAAGGCTTCTTTTTAAACAGTAGTTTGCTACAAGCATGATTTTTTTTGTACATCCAAGCACTATGTTATGATGGTGATGTAACATAGCTACAATTGTAGCTATGTTAAATTTTCTTATTCTTAGGAAAGAGGAGAGGTAAATAAACATAATACCATTCATCCATGTCTGAGGTCAGCTATGGTGGCAGATATCATACCTAAAAATGTGGCTGCCATTTTGAGTAGCTCCAAAATAAAATACAAAGTTATCGGTCCCCTTTCTAAAGGACACTCCATAGCTGCCCTGCTGTGTAAATCTAGTATGTGGAAAGACTTGTGATGCTGAGCTTTTGCCATCTAAAACTTCCTTTTACACCAGTGAAAACTGGTGCCTGGCATTCTTGTGATTTAGCTCACTGTGGATAATCTACAGCCTTGTTTATTGATTATTGCTGTGGCTATGTATTGAGATAATTGAACTGCTGTAGTACAGCCCTTCTTTCGTCCATTGGTTGAGGCCATCACAGTGCTTGGCAGGGTTTTACTGGTGCGTGATCTTTAATAGGCTGTTTTGACAACTGATTTGTACTAAGCTAGCAGTTGGTCCTGGGCCCAGCAGGCAATAGCCAGCATGAGATTTTCTGTTTCCTAGGTGCAGACAGAGAATGATTACCCCAAAATAGAAAACATCATACATTTTCAGAAGTGATGAGAAGTCAATGTATTAAATGTTTTTTGTTTCTTTTTCCCTCCACAGAATGTACAAGATGTATAGGAGGCATAGTATAACTTCTGTGCTGTCTTTAAAACCACTGATTTGTCAGGACTCAGTGCTAAGTTACTTAGTAAGTAACTTAAGTTATGAAGTGCTAAGTTACTGTTATTACTAATAATGTAATTATGTTGACTTTAAAGCTGCCTTAAAGGACTTCAGTAGTAATAGCGAACATCTGTAAAATGTTTGCAAATTTTCAGTAATTTTCTTTTGAAAGTTGTAAGTTATGGGTATTACTTTATATATAAAAGCAGCCTAGTCTTGTTTGAAATAGTTGCATATATTGCATCAATATTACCTCCAATACTATGGCTGCTGGTTGGTAACATGTTTTCTACCAGAGCACTGGCAAACCCCACCAGGGGATTATAGACTAAAGTTATTCTTCCAACTTTTCCAGTTCAGAAACAGTTTCTGTTTCTACAGATTGTGGAATCATGGGAAAAATCTGTAGGTTTACTGGGAGGGGGGGAAATGGACTGAGCCTGCTTGTTCTCCCTCCCATTAAAAAAGTGCAGCTCAGCCTCTTGTATATAAGAAAGGGATTTGACATTGGACCAAATTTGGATTTTAAAAAAAAAGTTTCCCAATGCTAGAAAGTTCAGTTCTTAAAATACTGAACCAACTATTGGATACTTGTGGACTGAAGTCAGCTGCATTTATTTTGCTCAGCAGACATAATTCATTTTACTGAGAATATTGCATTGCCATCTGCTGCTTATTTTAAAATAACTGGCTTTTTAAAAAAAAAAGATCTTGTAGGAAATAGAGAGAAGAGAAAGAACTTCAGCTTTCACTGTGTTCCCTTATTCAAGGATTTGGCAAGTAGTGTTAACTGAGATGTATTTTTCCCACATGCTCATGCAAGTGTCAGGCTCAGAAGGGGCCTTTCTTGGGTCAGTTCTTCTAGCAGTGCCCTTATGGTGTTCAGTGAAACCACTTTTTTCTTCTCTGAACAGGTACAGCAAAGTTAGTTGATAAGCATGCTCTGCCACAGACTTAACCTGTTTCAAGTCTTTTATTTATAATCTGTTCTTTTCCAATGACTTATCTTCTTGTGAATGTTATCCTATCATTCCTTTAGTGCCTTGTTGCACCAGGAGATGGATCAGTGTCAGCAAGGTATCTCTTCCTGAAATTGCTGCTACCAAACATGCAGAAGTCATCTCTTCATGTATTTTCCTCTTTTATCAAGGTTCTTTATCATTTGACAGTCTCCAGCAACTTGATCATAAATTTGGTATCCCTCTTCCTGCCTTATTTTCTTATCCTAAATATTTTCCCCTATCATATATCAGCCTCTTCTAGAGTCATGTTTGCTTTGGAAAGTGTAAATCTGCTTAATTTTCCTCACAGTGTCTCATTATTAAATTCCATTGGCTATATGTGTTGTATCATAAACCATATTCTCTGCACAATGGTTTACTGTGCTAGGAGATGCAAGAAATTACGCAAAAGAAGGTAAGACCATGTTTCAGGGAAAAGCAAGTCCAGGGAGACTAATAGCTACCACTTCCCACCCGTACATTGGAATGCTTTGCATGAGCATGTGGCGCCTCGGAGCAGTGGTCGGGGCTGAGGCAGAGTAGGGTTTGGTGATTTGTCTGGAGAAGAGTTGTCAGTCTGTGAGGAAGACTTCTTGGAGGGATCTGAAGGAGGCGCTGTGATGGATGAGGGGTTGTAAGCAAGGGGGGAGGCTGCTCAGCAGAAGACCTAAGAAGTGCAAGCACCAGAAATAGGAGAAAAAGGGTGAGCTGAAGGGGATGAATAGAGAGAAATGCACATGAGATGTTTCAGAAGCAGTTCTTTGAGGACAGAGAGAGTCTTCAGTATGAGACCCGTGCTTTCTCCTTTCTGGTCCAAACCAGATGTTGAAACTATTCTAAGGGCAATGTAGAATTAATTGCAACTTGGAGAAGAAGAATATACTATTGTTCACATTTCAGTGGGAGCCAGGAAACAACACCTCTCAGGAACAGGCTGCTTTTTGCTTTTCTGGAAAGTAGAAGCTTCTCTGACTTCAGAATTAAGTCTAGAACTGCTGCCTCTCCTGAGCTGCCTCAGCTTCTGTTCACCAGCCTTCTGCTTTGCTTATTCAAATGTGCCAGTGTGCTGTCTTTGGCATCCATGTTGCAGGTTTTTCACCTCTCCTCTAACCAGCTAATTTCTTCTTCCCAGAGCAGTGTCTGCTTAAGGCTCAGATCTCCTGATATCAATGTTCTGAGCCTGGTCAGTAAGTGGCTGCTGACTTATTTGTAACCTGCACTGTTGTCTCTATCAGGCCATTTTGTAACATCTGGTGGTGGTGGTAACTACCATCTACCCTGCTCTGAAACAGTAAGGCTAACCATGGCATCTTGCAATGCCTATCCATGTCCCTCAGTAGATGGATTATAGTTGTACCTAGAAAAATCTAATAATCTCAACCTTAGGAACTGTAGAAATGTGCTAAGTGTCTATCCTGACCCAAATCACCACACAACCAGAAGAGTATATTTACTGCAAATGGCAAAGCTGAGTTCATTCAAACACCCCTCAATTTACTGGAAAATGGGGATGTTACCTGCCACTTTACTGTGAGTACGGAGTTAGCACTGAAGGGAATAAGGTTAAGGTAATGATGTGTGTGACAAGAGGAAGTAGGTTAATGGTTTTAAAAAAGAAATCTTATTAAATGAAGGAAAATGCTACACACTTCCAAACAATTAAAGGTGGAAGATGTCCCTTATGCATAAGTCATTTTGAATGAAGACTAAATCGGCTGTTAACTAAGTCAGAGCAGTTCAGGGTGGGCAGCAGGCTTTGGGGGATCAAACAAGTACTACCTTGGGACAGTGTTGTAGGATGGCTGGTAAATGCATGTCTGGTCCAATCCTTATGGTGTTGAAGGACTGAATTTAGCTTTTCATTGCTATGCATAGATCTGTTCCTCAGGTCTGTATAATTAGCTTACTCCAGGAGGGGAGGGAAGATAAGGTTATCCTGAGGAACTACTGAAGAGGATTGTGCAAACACCTCCCCTTTTACTATGTGCATGACAAAGTACTCCTTTGCTACTTTCAGTTTAAACATGGGGTAGGCGTAAGAGTTGCATTGGCCCAGAAGGGATAGAAGATCTACCTACTGGAGTCCTAAACCACTTGCAAGGCAACTATCCATTCAGCATAATTGCAGCTTCATTGGCTGCCCTTAAAATTGGACTAATTCTTATGAATATCTCATGAGAAAGGGGGCAGAGGCATCAAACTCTCCTCCACCAAGCAACTAAGAACTGACCAGCTTTCCAGTATGAATATCTTTGGTCACTTCTGAAAAGCTGGTCTTGAATGGCAGTGTTGGTCTCTGGACCTTCATGAAGACATAGCACTACTCCTGGCACTATTTGACTCTGTATTTGTATCTGCTTTGTAAAGAATGAGTGTGTGTGGGGAGAGACTTTGATAGAGAGGCTGTACTTCATTAGGCCTGAATATCCATTCTGAACCAAGATCCTCACCTTATTTTCTGACAAACTGTATCAGTTTATGGCATAATATAAAAATTTCCTATTGCCTTGAACACCTGCTGCTCTTGTTTGCATTTACTGTGGTGATGGCTGATTTCAAGTAATGGCTCTCTTGGTTTCATTCCCACTGTGCGCTCCTGTATGAAGTATTGTCTCCTCACACATAAATGTACAATGCCAGTGGGGTACTGGGTGTTAACCTCTGTTGTTGGAGTATATTTTACTTCAGCATGGACTACTGGCTATTTCAATACACTTACTGTGTTTGAATTGATAGCTACAACCTGTACTGATGCTACTACTGACTGACAGATCTCAAAAGTACATATCCAGTCTGGGGGGCTGGCTGCTTGTAATGGAAGAATTGAAAGTAGAAGCTGGTCTCTTCCATACTCTCCTCACTCAAAATTAGTGAATTATCATGACTTT
Source organism: Dromaius novaehollandiae (assembly GCF_036370855.1). Lineage (NCBI taxonomy): Eukaryota > Metazoa > Chordata > Aves > Casuariiformes > Dromaiidae > Dromaius > Dromaius novaehollandiae. Next base: position 13,473,999 of record NC_088103.1, on the reverse strand, counting down.
TGAGGGCAATTAGTGGCTTGAAAGAATTAAGTATCCTCTATTCTTTGAAGTCAGTATAAGCCTTTCTGTTGACCTTTGGAGCTTAGATTGGACTGTTGGAGGGAGTTGGAAAAAAGAATATTTTCCTAAATGGTTTTAAGTGGCTGCCTATTGCAGTTGATTTTAGAGAAGGTTCTAGCTGCAACCCAAATATTCTGTATGTGCAAGGCAAAACACTCAACTTAGAGTCAAAACCTGTGTTCTTGGTGATTTCCTGCATGGATTGTGAACATGCTTCTCCCGTGATACCTTAGACTTGTTCATCAAACAGCACCCTGTGAGCCTCTGTAATCCAAGGGGGCAGAAAGAGCTTCTCATTTCAGTTCCCTCCATATCCACTACTTTTCTTTGTATAAGATAGGCTAACTACCACTTTTCCTGACAATTACTGGTCTTTCAGAAGTTTTTTGCCTAAAATCAGGTTTTGTGCTTGCATCATTCAAAGCCCTCACTGTTATTCTCTCCCTCTCCAGCTGCTCTTTAGTGCTATTTTTCTTCCCTTCTTCTTTGAGTCTATTGGCTTAAGAGGTATCAAGACCATTCTCCTTGATAGCGATTAGAGGAAGAATATCATAACCAGTCGAGGGCTCTGTCTTGCTTCCTACAGAGACTAAAGATCAGCAGAGTTATCCTCCACCTGGGGAGCTTGTCCCATTTGAGCATCTTGACTCACTAATAGCAGAGGAGAGCTCGGGCTCCAGAAGGCTCCCACTCGGTGGCAGAGGGATAAAGGAAAACATCAGTCCTCACTGTGTTGGCTTAATGGGTCATACTGGGAAGAGCTTACTGCCATGACTGAGCTGTGGGGGATCATAAAGGATTTGACTGGTCAAAGGAAGGTGGGGAACAGCCCATGTCTCTGCTGGCCTCCCTCTTTTTGGGTCATCTTTGGTTGCTTTCCTTAGCATCTTGACACTTTATTGTTATCTTGCCTCAGTAATTCATCACTGAGTGTAAGCAAGCCCCTGAGCTTCTCTGTTCCATTTAAACCCCTTGATGTGTAAACTGTGGACAGTACCATAAATATTTCACAGTTGTGTGATGAATCTGAACTACTTTTATCTGGGCTCTGACGACACATCAGACTTTGCACTATGATGTTATGCTATGCTTGATGTGATGTTATGCTTGACACCTGCCTGCTTTGTTCCAAAGCAGACATCCATTCCTGAATTTTTTTAACTCATTGACTGGAAAAAAGGGACAGGATTCTCATCTGTTAGTTTTTTTGATCGTATTTTAGAACAGTAACCTGAAGCTGAGGGACTGTAGCTGCTTTGAGTTAACTCATCCAGCTCAATGTCATCCTGAGGTGTGCTGGGACTACTGGCTTGCTTGGGAAGTTAACTCAGCATTCCTCAGGAACAGGCAAAGGACAAAGCAAGAAGTGAAACTGTACAAATACGGAACTGGCAGCTGGCTGAGAGCCTAAAATACTTTACTTTTTCCACACAGAAGAGATTTATGGGAAGCCTTTTGTAAAAGCTGTCTGACAAATAATCTCGATTGCAATGGTAAAGTAAAATTAGACTTTGGTAATGTAATTCTTTTGATTGCTTTGCAGAACTAGTTGATAGCTACTTTTACTTTGATCAATTCTTTATACTTCTAGATTTCTTTCTTAATATGTGGGGTGTTTTTGGTTTGTGGCCTTAAATACATGAAAACAAACAGTGGAAAGATAGGAGATACTATTTTACATGAACTTTGAAATAATACATAGTGGAATCCTGATGTGTATTAAGTATAAAAACAGTATTCTCGTTATTCCTAAAGTTTGTTTTGTCATCATCTTGACCACGAGGTGTCACTACAGTACCTAAACAGTGATAATCACACTGCAGGGGGGGAGGGAAGGAGTGAAAAACTATCAGGCTTTCATGGCTCCATGAAAAATTGAAGAGTATTTATTTTCTGGTAGGCAGCCAGGCTGAAAATACTATCTGAATTGAAAGCCTTTCATGAAACATCTGGGCAGTTAAATTTTGCTAACTTCAAAGATGTCCAGTACCATACTGACATACTGATTTTTCTTTAGTGAAGAATCACTTAGGCTAACACACAAAAGCCTCTGTAAAACTATTTCATGCTAAAATTAATGATCAGAATGACTTTGCCTAATAAAGCAAGTATCACAGAAGTGCCAGTCAATATAGTTACACTTTAACAGGCTCATAATTGGTTGCATAGGTCCCTACCGATTGTCCACAGTAGACATTTTTGGAGTGGATTTTTGAAGTCTGCAAGTTTAATTTCCAAGTTTCCCACTCTGCACTTGAGGTGTGTACAGAATTGTGCCCTTCTGTTTTGTGCTGTCATTTTCTAAGTACATTTCAGAGGCTTGACTGGATTTTTCTGCTGGTGAAAAATCCAGGTTATAACAGCTGAGAATATGGTCCTCAATAAAGTCTTGTTTCTGTTTGTTGATGTGCTGTTCTCCTAAACCCAAAAGCTTTTGGCTAAAAGCAGAACTATGTAAAATACTTCTCAGATGACTTGATCCTGCTCTGAGGCATGGGATTATACAGTCACATGCCTAGTAAAATTCAGTCCAGTGCTGGTGTATGAAGCATTAATTTTTTTTAATGTATGTAGTGATGTACAGACATTTAACTAAGGCAAGCTTACACTAATCATTCTGTTCACTGAGCTGCTTGAGACAGGAATGCAGGTACTAATACATGGGACATACTTTCCTAATTAGCCTTGGGAATGGAAAAAATATGCTAATCATTTCCTAATTCTCATTCAATTGCTTATAATATTGTCTAGTTTAGAGTGCATTTAATGCATGGTCAAAGACCATAAATACACATAAATATACAGCAGGTGTTCTGTTTTACAATGTTGCCCTGTCAAAGTACCTGTTTTAGTAAATGGAAAAATACTAATGCTGTCTTTTTGTAAGAGGGCTTTTTACAGTGAAAGAATTGTCAAATTGTATATAACATACCCATCCCTCTCCATACATAATATCAATTCTAAGCGTAGACGAGTCTTTGGTAAAATCTGTCATTGACTTAACTCAGCAAGTCACCATGGAGTCGTCTTCAACTCATGGGACCTCTGCTAAAGAAAGAGGGACTAATGTGACTCCTCCTGCTCATCTTCAGGAACTCAGACCTCAGGCTAAGCCATGCTCCTTTCCTATGGGAATGCTAAACCTCGCTAAACCTTTTCATGTTCAATTAGAAAGAAGCTTCCTCAGTCATGATTTATTGGCTACATGCAGCAAATAACGCGCATAAACTCAGATTTGGAAGCGAGATACTAACAAGGCCTTCAGATGTGACTGACCCTGTGTTTGGAAAATGTGAGACATCACTCATGTTCTCACTAAAAGGCTACAAGCAACAACTCTATGAAGTTTTTTCTTTCCTTTTCTTTTTCCTTTTTTTTTTTTTTTTTTTTTTTTTTTGAGTAAATGACAAGATGTATCCTAATACTAGATTCCTCTGACTACTGCCATGCAAAACAAAAACTAGACTGGTCCCTCCAAAGCAGAGCAGTAAAACTAGAGAAAGAAGATGGAGTTTCATTTGCCCTCATGTCAGTAACAAGAATAAATCTCAGCTCTGACAGTATAGAGTGCTACAATTAAAACATATATAGATTGGCAAATTGCTATATACAATTTTCTCTGGTGCTACATGTCACAGACTTTGAAAACACTTAGTGAAGAATAACCTCGACTTAGAAAGAGGAAAGGTTGTGAATAATGAAAAAGCAACTGCTTGTAAAAGCTTTCCATTCTTCAAGCTGAAAAAACATTACCTGCTTTAATTAGTCCTCAGCACCTTTATTTTGCCATTTATTCTGAAAGTAATTGAGCTTATTCCTTTAAATTTTAATCTATCAGTTATTTTAAATAGAGGAAGTGTTTTGTTTCCAAGGAAGGGATTCTGTTTTGCACTCTCTGTGCAACCAAGTGGCATTAAACAATGTTTTTGTTTCAGTTCCACTGTTTATTTGATTTGATTTCATAAATTCTTTGGAAAGGAGTAAATGGACTTAAAAGCTATTGAGTATTTTGAAGTCTGAAGAATATTTCCCAGCTGACAAAGCCAACTCTCAGCAAATGTGGTTTGGAGAAGCCCCATAACCTCTGTGGAAGAGTTACATTAGCTGTGAATCTGGCCTTTGCTATTTCTAGCACCATTTCTGCTATGAGCCTCATGTGAACATGGACATTTGCCTGTTGAAAGACACAGTTTTGGGGAAGTTAAAACAAAGTTGCAGGCTGTTGGCCTTCCATTTGTAGACAACACACATCAGCTTTCCTCTCAAAATGTGATTATTACATTTACAATACAAATCAGAGCTGAAACTTCAACAAAGCTGCAGTATAAGCTGTTCAGTGTTACCTCCAGCAGAGAGCAAAATAAACACATTCCTGAAGCATGCTTTTCCGTGGCCAGATTCAAATTTCACATCAAACAAATCCAGCAAGTGACAGGTCACAACACATGCCTTTAAAATACCAGGGAAAGCAAAGCTTCTTCAGCAGCAACCAGATAAACAAAACAGAACCAAACCCAAAAAACTCTTAATGGCCTCAGTGATCAGCACACTCAAGCCAGCTGTCAGTTCAGTAACTCGCCCGCATTCAGCAATTGTTATAATTTCGGTCATTCTTTGTGTTTGATTAACAACTATCTTGCTGTCTAGCTCTTAAGCTGTGTCTTGAAAATACTGTAACTTCAAGTCTCTTGGAAAAAAACCAAAAACCCCCAGCAACATGCCACTGCATTTCAGTTCTGGCCTTCCATGAAATAGCAGCATTATGGAAGAACAGAGAACCAGGAAAAAGTGTACTGGCATCCTTGCTTTACAAAAGGCTCAATCGATTGAAAAGGTTGTTCTAGGACTCTACGTTACCATGAAGCAGCCGGCCCATACTTGGGGTAAATGAGAGGTAATCCAGGCTCATTTAATCCTTACAAAATTCAGTCTAAGTAACTCAGCCTTCAGAAAGTTCCCTGGCCAGCGGGAAAGTTTTCTCACCATCTGCCCTTACAATTACAAATTAACAGGCTCGCAGCACTCGCCATGATTTTGACAATGCTAGACTTTGCCCATTTGATAAGCTGGCCTCCAAAGCAAAGCTTTTCCCATTCAGTGTGGTGTCTTATAAAGGCCCAAAGAGCCTTTCGCCTGTTCAGGAGTTAAACTCAGCGTTTTAGCTTTTTACCCGTGGGACTGTGGAACAAGCATGTGGAGTGCTCAGTAGGATTTCAAGCTATGGGAGTTTACCACAAGCAAGAGAAATGAGTCAGTGTCAGAAAGATTTGACCTTAAAGTGAGTTAAGGGTTATTATTGCTACTTCATTATAATTATTTTAATAATTATAATTTCAGGCTATAAAATTATGGGCTATATGATCACTATTGGTCCCATAAGACTTTCTGACCAGTTACAAGAGCCAAACCAAGACATAAATACTGTAGGCTTAATATCCTGTGGCTACATGGGATTAGGTGCCGAGTGGGGCAGGGAGTAGCTGCGTGCAGGAAGGCTTTGTTTTAGGCCCTGGGTCTCGCTCTCTAACAAAGCCCTGCTGCACATGGTCGTGGGGCCTGCACTGTTAGAAGCTAGAAAATGCTAAGTTACTTCCATTTGATGTTTATCCTACTCAGATTAGTTAAGCAAAGGCAAATAAACTCATCTACTAACATTATGTACCATGTAGACCATGACAGTCTCCTTGCCCCCAACCCTGTCCTCTCTGTTTTGCTGTTCCAGAGCGTTACAGACTATGTCAGAGATCCAGACAAACCCATGCAGGTCTGTTTTATAAACCACCAAACAATCACTTTCAAGGCAGGAGGCACCTTCCCTACAACAGGTAAAGTCACGACATGAGGTGTGTTCATCTAGACCACCTGCCTCTTTGCCTGAACATACCCGAGAACTTCATAATGCTGAAGAAAACATGCTGCACCAGAGAGTCTCACGAGAACACATCCAAAATTTGTGACCATCACTAGTATCTTCTCCACATTTAGTCACATATATGCATTCCTTATGAAGCTGTACCAAACCCTAGGCTATTAATGAACACAGAGTATATGATATCAGTAGATCAATCATTAAAGGAAATGTTTCCCCAACTAGGCTGATCACCTGTACAGTAGGTCACAGAACAATTATGAAGGACTATTATCCTTATACAATTGTGCAAAGGACACTAACACAGGTACATACTTTTTCTCAGACCTTACTGACTAACAGAAGCAAGAAATAAAAGGTTATTCTTGACTTATTTTAGGAAAACTTCAGCTAGAGATTGAAGGAAAGTAGCAGCATACAGAAGAGGCTTAAGCACCAATATCTTTTCTGGTCATCAAAATTTTCTTACCTGTTTTCCTCAAGATGCTGTTCAAGGTCCTCTTAGAGATCCAATCCCAAAATTTTAAGCGTGGCTGTAGGTGATGACTCTTTACAGAAGCATGTGTCAAAACTTATGAATGGGTTTCCCCTGAGAAGTAAGTTAAAAATATTTCTTACATTTAAACTTTAGAGATAAATATCTATTTTACCTTGCAGAATGGAAAGAAGAAGACATTAATGTGCTTACTATAGCACAACTTCAGCAGACAAAGATAGAAAGGAACAAGAAAATAAAACAAGGCTGGACCAGAAAGAAGTTTAGTCTACTAGTAGGCTAAGGCTCATTGAAATCAAGCCCTGGAAGGAGGAGGGAAAGCTGCAAAGACTTCTGGGAGACAGGAGGGCTATAAAAGCTGAAGTAGCAGAGGACTTGGTCATTTCAGTGCTTGTTGTCTGAAGAGGAAGAATAGTAATTATTGCTGAAAGAAGCATAAGGTAAAATGCTTTATGTTTATGTGGCTTTAATTGATTTTTGATTTAATTAATAACTGTTTTAGTTGTTTTTCTTTTTTCTGTTGTGTAAGAAATATTAAGCCAGAAAACAGGGTCTAAGTCTTCTGAGGTTCATAGGAATATTTCTTCTTTTGTGTGGAACCTCCTATCCCATAATGAGAGTTAGTGTTTATATACTACTAGTAGTTTAAGTCTACATTTATTCAACTAGTGTGTTTGCTTGTAGACTGAGCTAAGGATTCCTTAAAATTTCCTTCATTCTGCTCTGGGTTCCAGGATACTGTCCCCTAGAAACCCTCTTCTCCCGGCTGTGCTGGGGCTGGCCATATGCTGCTTCATAACATTGCAGGATGCTTATTGTAAGGGAACAGTCATGAGCTTCTGTCATCTTCAGTCTCTGCTCCCTGCTGTTACACTAACAGTACACTGTTACACTGTACAGTACTAAAGAAAGAGGTGTTTAATTAAAGATTGAGTAGTAAAACACTTAACAATTTGAGGGATGAGTTGTCATGTGGGACATCTTGACCAGGGCTCCTGGCTGGTCATTAATAGCAGGGGAAAAAGCTTTGCTCAAGGTCATAGAGGATGCTCTTGCTGCACTTTCTTAAAATGACTGAGAATAAATAGGTATGTGGCTGTCTGTGCAGATTATGTACTTGCAATTAGCATTCAGAGTATCTTAGCCATTTTTCTTTTTCCCATTCAGTAGAGTAATCTCTCTATTTAATAGAAGTGTTACAGTGCTAAATTAATTAATCTTATTAATATGGGTTTATAGCACTGCTTCAGATACTACAGAAATGTTATTGATTAACTACTTCTATTGTTTGGGTCTTTGAACACATCCAGCTTTTAAGTTACTTTTTTTTTAATGCTGTAATGTTTATTTTCATCTGGCATGTTTTTTCTTCTCTACTGCTGGCAACCTTCGAAACCTTGTGCATGTGGGGAAAATACTCAAAAACAAAATACTGAACCTCATATCTATGAGGGAGTACAATGCTCTTCTATAACTGGCCACAAAGGTATATTCTAGCTCTCTGTGCAAAGGCAGATCTGAGGTGAAGCCAGCTCTGATGCATGTACAGCTCAGCAGAGAGCAGGGCCCAGAAAAAGCCATGGGTGAGATGGGGACGCATCCAAGCAGAACTGGTGCAGACTGTCATCATGGTTCACCTGAGATGCTGCTAAGGAGCTACTCCACTGCTTTCCCTTGGCTGCAGGTGGAAGGGTGTCTGCATCAGATGAAGGAGTAGGAGTGTGTGTATGTGTGAGGTCAGCAGGCATCCTCGTCACCTAAAGCAAATGCAGGTGCATCTGCTAGCAGTGATGGCTGCACATCTAAGAACAAGCCCCAGCATCTCCTGGGGTCACATACTACCTACTGTTCAGCCCCATTTAGCAGCTATTTTCCCATTTTCTCTGCCCCAATCCAACAGGCAGTTAAGTACATGCAGTATTTTAAAGGCCCCATTTGGCAAAATAAGATGCCACTAGCACAGGGCAAGGAGAAGGGATACTGCTCTCCAAACTTAAAATCTTCTGGGACTAATTTTAGGTAAAGGTGAGCTTTTTTTGATAACCAGCTCAGTGCTGACTGATAGATTCAAATTGCCTACTTTATTGGACAACAGAAGAATTCTCCCTAAGGACTGGATGCCTAGTTAAAATCTGTGCCTATAACCTTACATAAATAAAGTACAGTTCCCCATTAGCTGAACCTGGGTGCTTCCCAAAAGGCATTTATGGTAGATTGAGTAATGGGTTGTGATGGCAATCTGATATCAGTGTATTTGGGAGGAGTACCTTACCTCTTCTTTCCTTCACAAGAGATGGTGAGGGCTCACATGTATCTGATGGCTCTGATTGCAGCTAGTTAATGTTCTACCTGCTCCTCTGCAGGAGCTCTGCTACAAATAGCTCTGCTTCACCTGCACAAAATACTGTGTTAAGTTTTCCTTCTGCTCTGATGTGAGTATACCTGCAGCCATCTTCAATCACACCTAATGCCCACACATACATACCTTAAGAAAAACTTAAGCTACAAAAGGGTGGAGTATGAACAAGGAGGGGGGAGGGAACTGCTTCAGTTTTAAAGCCAACTGTAGGCAGAACCTAAAATGTCTTTTTATATATAAAAATATATATATAATGCACTGATAATATTGAATGTGTTTAAAATATACACATGTAAATATACATTATATGTATAATATAGATAAAAATATATATACATACATATAAACAATTTAATCCAAGGGCATGGAGCCAGAAAACCCAAGGAAAGCAGCTCTGAGGGATGGGTTCAGCTTGTCTGAACAGTGCTCAGCTGCTCTGGACACAAGTGAGAAGTTCCTACTGCAGGGATGGTGCCAGGCCCTGTGCTGTCTGTCTGAAGCTGAGAATTGAACTGGTGTGAGGTGGCAGAAGCCAGCAGGCTTGAAGTCTCATTTTAAAGTGAGAAATTGCACTGAAAGCAAAAAACACTGATCTACTAGCCAGGAAAGAACTCATCAGAGGCACATAAATACCACATCACACACTTTAATGTGTGTAAACCACTCAACAATATAAATTATGCTATACTGGCAAAGTGGTAAAAAGCCTTAAGAAAACTGAAAAAGCTTATAATAATGAAACATTACTCCCAGTGCAATAGAAGAAATGTGTATCACACTAAGTGACGGTGCTTTGTCAGCCTTGTGTGTGAAAAGAATAAGCAAAGTGAGTAAGAACTGTAAGATAAAGAGGTAGAGACAGAAAGGTAGTGGGGCACAGCGGTACTTACCTTGGTTCTCCACAGTCAGCAACAGGCTGAGGGCTCTACTTTAAGCAAGACAGCTCTCCCTACTGGCACTGCTCACACTGGAGTGACTTTTGAATATACTACTGTAGGGCTCTGGAACTGGAAACTGATTAATTCCCACCAAGGGAAAGGGCTCCCCAACCTGCAGTGCAAGTGACTCTGGGGATCACAGTACAGAAAACTAAGAATCTAATGTGTTATTTCAGGGATTAGTTAAAGCTATGTGATGCGAGGCACTCTGAAATCTGACAGACATCTTGTTCATACCATATATTCTCCTGTGATATAGCCTCACCCAGAACAATGACCAGCATTTGCTGAAGACTGTGAGGACAGATTTCATCAGATACTGTGTTTAAATATATTGAGCAAAACCAGTCTGTTGTTCCCAAGAGAGCTGCTGCATGGGTTTGACACTTGTGCTCAAAAGGGGTTTCTGTCTTGCAGTCTTTGCATCTGTGGGCACAATCACATCATGGATCTGACCTCCTTTAAAAAGATTAATCACTTGCACAAAGCAATGCAAGAACACTGTGGCTTCTCGCAAATGGATGAAGGGTGAACCTTTCTGCAGTCCCTCCTCCCTCATCAAATCATGAGCCAATTTAGCTAGCAATTAAATGATGAGTTCTTGAACCAATTCAGGATAGAAGACCAGCTCTTTCAGGCAGACAGTTTGAGTAACCTGGCTGAGCTTTATGTTTGCTGCTTTGAAATCTAGTGTTAGAGTGGTATCTAAGCATGAGCATTCTCCAGACCTTTCAGGATCAGGTGAATGCATTTTAACAAGATTGGATCACCTTTATACCCTTAACTTCTCCATGCGGCACAAATGGCAACCCTTCCTATTGCAAAAGATGAATAAACAGAGCCTTTGGCAAATAAACTGTTCTAGAGACCAGGAAATAATTTGGAACACTTCAAGAAAAGGGCCACATAGTCTGCAATGAAAACATTGGATTATGTACTTTTGTATTTACTTCTGCAATGAAACTGTACCAGCCATGAATTTGGCCCAGCATGTCTGAGGAAAACCAGTGTCCAATTGCTTGTCCTTTCCCAGAAGGAGTAGATGTGCAGCAGCACTAAGGCAAGCTGGTGTTTGAGGGAGCTGTTTCCTTAACAGTATCTGCTCAGAAATGAGATAGTGGCAAAGTCCTTATGTTATGTGTCACAGATACCACATTAAATTTGACTCCATCAGAGAGGTAGAGCTGTGATGAAGGATGTCTAAGGAAGACGGGTGGGTGAAATGGCTTGTAAATGCAGTAGAAGTCTTGTGAAATTACATGTTGTTTGAGATCATCTTTGTCAGTCTCATGGGCTATAATCTTCAGGAAGGGATAAGTTCTTGGCCTTTTAATCAAATACAAGAGAGGGAAGCAGCAGTCTTAAGTATTTTCCCATTGAAATGGGAGTGTGCTTAGTGAGGGTCATCAGGAACAACCACAGCAGATCACAGCAAGGCCTGGTCTGCCCCGCCCCAAATCCTGCCTCTTACAGTGGCCAACAGCAGATGCTTTTGGGAATACAAGAAAAAGTTAAACATTATATCTGTTAGATACTCCCCCAGATTTTGGTGCCCTGTGTCCTTTTGGAAGCTGTGTGAACTTCCAGCCACAGTGTTCTCTAGCAAGAAACTCTGTAGCTCAACTAGCATTGGTGGAGAGGCATTTCTGGTTTTGAATCTGCCATGTGCTAGTTTCCATCCAACTCTTACACTATGAGAGACCAGCACCCAGGTATTCCCTGATCACCTTTCCACCTTTCATGAGTTTGTAGGCTTCTCCTGTTTTTCTCTACTCCCCCAAGCTGAACACAGCCCTCAGTCTGATAGAGACAACTGACTTCTAGCAGGCAAAAAGCTCTAACTGTTCCTGAAGAGCCTTGTGGCTTCCTAGTGTGCCACTCCCCATAAATGTGCAGACAACTCAGCAGAAAAATAGCAATTGTGCCAGTCTGCCCTCCCTACACCCAATTATAGCCTGTGTCAGAGAATGAGGATGCTCATGAAATGTCAAGTGCCCACATCAAATGATTTTGACTTGATTAGTGCTTCACTCAAATGCTGTCAAATCAGGAGATGACAGTGTAGCTGACTGCTGAAGGGACAGGGGAAAAATGTGGTGGCTGCATTTTACTCCCCAGGTATTGCAATTAAGACCAAAAGGGAATTCAGAATGAAAAGATCTGTCTTACACTGATGGATCCCTGAAAGAAAATAGCAGTAGATGAAGCAGTGAGAGGGAGCAAATTAGCTGAACCTGTGGCTTACACATGATGGCCCATTCAAGAATTGATTATGATTAGCTGTGCACCTGAAATGGAGATTAGGGGCAGGTATTGATCAGTTGCATGACCCTAGCAAAACCATTTCTCTGTGCTTTGATTCTTCTGTGAAACAAAGATAACAATCCTGAGCCAATATGGTACAGCTCTTGGATAAACATCCAAAAGATGAAAAATGTGATAGAACAGTTATGGACACTTGTGTCCACAGGGCTGGGTTGTGCAGAGCCTGCCAAGGCAGGGCTAAGTGAATGGGCACTAGTCTCATTAAGTGCAGCTGGTGCAGTAAAGTCACACTCAGGTGCTCCATGTTATCCTCCAAAAAGCACAGGTGAGTGATCTTCTATGCTGGCTGCCACCAGTGCCACCTGGGCTAATTATTAGCATTTACTACTATAAGAACTGCTGTAAACAGAGCATCATGAGATCTAACTAGCCCCATGAAGGAAGATGTTTTCCAAAAATGGCTGGGAAAGACCCCTTTTGGATAACTTATTGCAAAGGAGCATGTGGATAAGTGGGAAAAGCCACCCTGCCTTGAATTCTTCCTCACAAATCCTTATGGAGAGAAAAAGAACAGCAGTGCTAGGTCAGACTGAGAACCCACCTGTCCCATTACCCTGCCTCTGGCAGTGCCCCAAACCTGGTGACTAAAGACAAAGAACAGGGTGAACAGTTAGTGCCTCTTCTGAAAACTCCCAGCCTTCAGTTATCTGTTTGACTTAGGAAATTGCTTAGTCAGGCACAGCTTCCATGTATTTATTAACTCCCTGTAAACTTCTCATCCATGAACCTTTCCAGATTTGCTGTGAACTTGTGCAAACTCTTAGTGTCACACGGCAAGGAGTTCTGCAGCCTGACTGCTCTGTGCAGGCAGCCTGGCTGAGAATGAGTGCAAGCGCAACAGGCAGGACTGCTGGGTTTCTGTCTGCTGTCTGTGTACTGATATGTCTATCCAGCTTAAAAAAAAAAAAAAAAAGCCAAGCTTTAGAAGCCTGAGGCTAATATGTAGTTCTAACTCAGCTACCTCCAGCTACCTGTGTTAATGGGCTGGGAGGTAGAGGAATCTCCCCTTCTCAGTATTTGCTCCTAGGTGAAGGAAAAGCCACAGAGGTAGAAAAGAACATCAGATTCATTGAATGGTGCTCCTTTAGCTGCAGCTAACTCTGCAGCGAGGGCCTGCCTTCTCCAGGTGCCTGGTTCATCTCCTCAGGGTACCACTGCTTACTGCAAGCCACTGAAGCCTTCCTGGAGTCCTCCACCAAGCTCAGGTACAGACCAGCAATAGCTATTGCAGTGTATGGCAGAGAGGTGTAAGAAAAGATCAAAGGTAAATTACTTTATGGCATCTGACAAACTTGTAGCAGCCCTGCCCCAGCAGCTCTGTCCCTTTCTTGCTCTATTAAGAGAGCAATCAGTGCTACTAACAGTTTGGAAAAGTCTGCCCAGCAACCCCTGTACTGACCTTCAGCCCCCTCATAACCTTCAGGCATAGCAGAGACCTACAAAGAAAGGAAAGCAAGTCTTTAACTTAGTTACCCAGTTAGCTTTTAGTAATTATCCAATTATCTTTTAATACATTAATTTTTATTTCTTGCTCCTCCTATTTTCTTAACAGGTTAGTTTCCACCAGACAAAACTTTCTGTGACTAAAGAAAGCAAACAAAACCTTAAGCAAATAAAGACTGTGTTAAGCACAGGCATTGGGTCTCTACAGCTCGTTACCACTGCTGTTCATTTTCTATCATTAGTAACCTGAGAAAGAAACAGATGCAGCTGTGGGAACTGCAGTCCTCCACTGATCACAGTGCTGGCCAGGGAGATAGATGCACTTTGTGTAGTGGGCCAGAAATTGCTTCAGTGCAGTCCAACTTCACTGCCCTTGGCCAGCCAAAACGAAGGGGGACCAAAGTTGTGAGGACCTGCCTCAGCAACCTGACAGACCAGCCTGAGGGAGCTGGGGAAAGCTCTGGGTGCCATTGGCAGTGTCTGGCAGCTGCAAAATGGAGACAAATCTTGCTCTCCAAAGATGAACAGCAATAGAAATTGTTTGACAGATCACTCTATGAAGACTTATGGACCAGAGGACTAGTGACACTAGATCACAACCCAGCTCTTCCCTCTCAGTCTCCTTTGTAGGAACAGGGAGGATTTGCAGAGCTCTCTAGTCCCCAGAGCATCCCTGTGGATTCCTTAGAAACTCCCTTTCTTTACACTGCCTGTGAGGAAAAGTTGTTGTTGTCATCTAACAGACTGTTTTATGACACAATGAGATGTTATCTTAAAAACTAACTCCAGGCACTCTAAAATTGAACGTGTAGATAATAATCAGCACAGGGATCAACGCTATTTTGCAAGCAGGCCATAAGCCTAATTGAAGACCCAGGAGAGAAATCTAAGGAACAATCTTTGTAATACATATAGCACAACTGACTGGCTATACTAGTGACAGTGAGGGATCACAACTGAATGTCCAGTCGGAACAGCTAGCTTATGTTGAAGATGCACAACTTCATCACATACCTTTAAACTACTGATAGGATTTTTTTAACCTATGAGGATAATGTGACTACTCAGCAATAATACCTGGAATGCCATATAATTCTTATTCTACAGCCATAACTTAGAAAAATCCCCATGGGGAATAAAGATACCCCCTTTTTAATATTACAGACAAGAAAATTTCTAAAGAAATTTCTTCCTGCAAAGTGTCATCAGTTGGTTCCTTGTTTAAAACTTCAGACCAGCCAGAAGGAGAATGCTTGGGGGGAGGGAGGAAGGAAACAATCCTCCAGTGTGGCTATTCTGACCAGTGGGAGACAGTGTGATGGGCCCAGATCACTGATTTAATCTAATGGTGAGGGCTGCTTTTTCTTTTTTTAGCTATAGAGTTCCCTGATATCTACAGGGAACCTTCCCCCTCCCCCCCATTTTGCATTTTTAAATGGTACCTGAAATGCTGCCATCCATGTTGTCATGCAGATGGTGGCTTGTATGTTCTGCAACCAGGTCTCTGACTTCCTGGGTGCTTTTTGAAAGTCGTTAGTTTCTTCCCCCTCCTGTCAACCTTGAAATCTCTAAACAGGCTCATCGCTGTCTGTCACAGAGGTTCCTCCTTTCACTTTGTGCTGTCCCAGCGAAGGAGACTGGTACAAGATCCTTCATACATCAGGGAAGGTCCTTGCTGCTCTGGAATACCCTTCAACATGGGACAAAACTAGATATACTACCTTCAGCAGGTGCTACCGGACTCCTCTGCAGGCAGAAGCATAGATTCTGGGGGTGTTGATGCTGTTTGGGAAAGGATGCGAGAGGAAACAGCACCACAGTATCAAGTCTGCCCTGCACCTAGGGGGTGAGGGCAGGCAGGACCTGCACCTGGGCACAGCTGCTGCTGCAAGGCACCTGCTGCAGAAGGGCACAGGGTGGTGTTCTACCTATATGGGCTGCCTTACAAACGGAACAGTAAAGCTGAACCGTTATAAGGGAACCGTAACATTTCTGTTGCCCCACGCTAACCTCTCTTTGAATCACAGCTTAATCTTCTCAGTTTGACTTCTTCCAAAGTTGGGATACATTAGCATAATCATTCTTGTATCTCCTGATGTTCAAATTTTCTTCTTTGCCTCCTGCAGCCTTGATCCAAAAGCTTTTCAGACTTCTACCATAAATTAGAATTTCTGCGTAAGCAGCAGTGAGCAATGTAGCTTGCATATATAAATATACAATAGCATTACTACTATGCCTCCTAGTACAAAGTGTTCCTGTGACATGCGTTATATGCTCAACGAATTATCCTATTGTAGCGCCTGCAGGATGGAGATTACTGCTGTTAACACACTATCTTATCCTGCACATGGTACACACAGCAAACTTCTGTTAGCAGATCTAGAACACAGGCAAGTGATAATGCTTCAATTCATTAGCTGGCACCTCAAAGCCCAAAGGTGGTGGTGGCAGCTTGTGTGGGGGGTCTCATCCATTTTATGAGGAATTTTGCCTTCAGGACAAATGGACTCATGCAAATGCTGCTAAATCATTTTAATGGACAAAAATCTAAGAGGGCTGAGGTGTGGCAAGCAGCCACCTTAAATACACTTCACTGAATAGTACCTACCTTAGAGTCTGACAGAGAGGAAATAAATGCTGGCTGATCCAATAGTAGAAGTATGAGGACTGATCTAAAAAAGGGGAGAGAATAAGGACAAAAGCTGTGGTGTATCTGACAAAATAAGCAAATCACTTCTGGTCCGTTAAAAATTACAGCCCAATAAAAAACTGAAATATAATATCAACCTTGACTTTAGGCACCAAAATAAATCTAATTTAGTGTATTATATCTTTACCTATACCTCTGTTATAGGAGGAGGAAGATTTGGCCCTCAGAGTGGGATTTCCAAGATGCCTTCTGATGGTGTCTCAGTGCCTGTTGAAAAACATGGGAAACATGGAAAAAGCCTCATTTTACAAGTCAAACATTTCTAGGAATAATTGTTCTGTGCTTTAGGGATATCTGTGGGTAAGTTGCTGAAGAATCAAGGTGATAAAGTGCAGTGCTCTCCTTCTCTTACCTTCTCTGGTACAATCACATTTTCGGTGCTCAGAAGGGATGTCCAGATTAATCTCTTCTATTAGGTAACCCTTCTTAATGTATACATGTATTCAAAACTGTCTAGCTTTATTTTACGTACCTTGAGGCATGATGTGACTAAAAGACTGACTACAAGACAACAATGAGTAGGCCTCCAGCAGATGCAATTAGTGAGTTGTGGCTGAAGTCAGGGTGATCCTCTGTCTTGCTTGCAAACACTTCTATTTCTGCTACCGCTGAGAAAGCAGCAGAAGTGCAGCGATTTCAGTGGCTTTGGCATGCTATTTGTGGGTGGGGTGGGGAACTGGTTTGTGTGATGCAGTTCTTCTGAGATGGACTTGCTCTCAGAGGTACCTCTGTCTTTAAAGAAACAAGCTGGGCGAGACTCCGCGGAAAAAGGAAACAAAGGAAAAGCAAGTTTCTGTCAATGGCCATAATATTTAAAGAAGAATTCTCCAAAGAGGAAAACTTCTGTTTTGCTCCTTGTACACTGCTGGTTTTATCACAATCAGATGGAGAGACATTTTTTTGTCTCCACTTTTTGCACTGAGCCCATTACTTCACTTCTAATTGCAAATTCAAAGGAATAAAATCTTGTTTCCAAAAATAAGTCGGTGAGATACGTAACATGCTCATAAATTAGCACTTTAGAAAAAAGTACATTGTGTGCTGAACACGCTCACTTTCAGTGTCCTTGGCATTGCCTAAGAGCTGTAAAAAAGAAAAAATTACAAACAAGGCATCCTTTCCACATCTTGCAAGTCCTCTAGAAGAGCACTAACTTTCTAGCTTTGTCAATTTAGCAACCTATATTCAGGGATATAGTTGTTGCAAATCCACTAATAGCTAAACAGGAATTCTGTATAATGGTTGACAACTATGGCAGTGGGAAAGCAAGAAAAACATTATCTGCAGAAAGTTTAGAGCATCCTGAAAAACTAGCATAATTCATGCTGTTTATTGCATTTTTCCTCCCCATGTCTCTCATAACTAATTAGCTTCATGTCCTGTGGGTAATATCATGGTAATTAAATATTAGAAACCATGGGTAAAAGTGACAAGAGATTTTTTGCTATGCAGTTCAATGGTAAGTGACAAGTGCCCACCTTTTCCCATCCCAATTGTATATAAATGCTATAGGATTCTCTTGTGACATTCCCAAGCACAAATACTAATACGCCATGCATCTGAGTTCAGAAAACTCAATGGATGACACCATAACTGCAGAGAAACAGCACACTAGACAAGGAGGTAACTAATGCAGAATTTAGGGAGCTTCTTCAAAGAACTGGGAGACACTTTTAACTAAATGGTTTTATTGACTCTTTTTTTTTCAAAATAAAAAAAACACAAAATAACCACCAAGATTAAAGGCCATAGACAGCATTAACCAAATGAACCAGCCACTTGGTTATAGTAGCTGATAACTAGTACAACTGGATATTATTGCATATACCTCAGTTTCATTTATATATCCTTTACAGTTTGGCAAGATTACAATCATACAGTAGCTTTGGTTGTGTAAAACCTAGTAGCAATACTTATTTAAAATATGACTGTTGCACACTTTATGACAACAGATATTAACTCCATCTTAGTCTTGACATGCCTTCTCTCATTCTTTCTTCCCCTCCACAATCTACATGATCACTGACCAAGAATTAAGGAGACTGTATTTGCAACCGTAGTTTATAGCCCTTCTTTATCACCATGTGGTGATGAATCTTATAGAGGAAGGAATCTGTCACTAGCTTTCCTTACAGAAATCTGTAGAGCAGCATTTCTCTTTCCCACGCTGGGCAACTTCTACCACTCTGTGGTAGCATCTGCCACAAACTGGCTCTGTTCAGAACTCACATATGTAGAGGTGTATATGGCTTTCACTCCAAAGCCTTACAGTGACCTGTGCCTGACCTACAGTACTGGGGTTTGACTGTACTGCCTTGCCTTTGAATACAGGAAAAAACAAACAAACAAAAACAACACCAAGAGACTGCTGTTCACGTTGGTATGCTGAGCTGCCAGCACAAACCAATACTAACAAACCTAATACACACCACTACCTTTTGTTAAAGAATTGTGCCTGAGACACTGTACAGGATTGCATGTGTATGTTCTACAGTATATTTATTTCCTTTTTGGTCTTTTAAAAACTCTCTCATCCTTATGTATTCTAGTGTAACACTACAATGTTAGAGCAATGGTTGATTAAAAAGTCATAAACACACAGGATACTGAAAAACACTGGAGGCTTTTTTTTTCTTGCACCATTTATGCAGAATTCTTCCTTTTTCCCCCCGACAGTTTGCCCCCAGCTGGGAATATCTACTTCCAGAGGGAATACACAATCTACTTAAAAATCATCTAACATTTTCAATTCTATCTGGGAGAAGCTACAAAACAATGTGGATCAAACTGAAGTGATCTGGTATGTGAAGATCCTTCTCCATTTACAAAAAGCTACAACACTAAATAGCTCCTACTTGGTTTTGCAGCCCTTTCATTTGCTTCCACTGAAGCAAAAACGAATTCTGTGTGAGGAACGGCTGCATGGTTAGGATCCCAACAGAACAAGGTAACTGCCATGCAGTAATTCAAATACAGGCAGTGTAACTGCTTTTTATATTCAGGGCCATACCTGTATAAGGATATAAATTAATAAGCCCTTCTAAATGATTTTAGAATTATCCTCTTTAATCTAGACATTTAAAACCTCTGAATACTTAGAATCACTAGATTTCACATGGCCCACATAGTCGTAATTATTTGCACTTATAAGGCAAATATTAGAAATACATTTGCCTGCAGTTGAACAGGTAATTATACTGCCTATTATTCAGGTGAACAAAGATCAAGCACTCTGTATGTTGCAGTTATTGGATCTTATTATAACCCTTTACTTTAGAAAGGAGAAATAACCATCTAATTATATTATGAGTGCACAGTACTTAGCTTAAAAAAAAAAACTTATACTAGGCAACTAGATTTTTTCCTAAGATGACTTTTTATGGGATATTCTAAAGGTTGTCTCTTATGACTGAGAATTCTCTATTATTTCACTCGCATAGGAAAAATAGTTAAAATCTAATTACAAAGCTGCTACATGGTTATTCTGTGGTCTGTAAAATAAAATGAAATCCAGAATTTTATTTATTTAAACAAAATACACCAGACAGTATAAAAATATTTCCCAATTGGAGTTTGAAACATTAATGCTGGATTTTTTTTGTATAAAAAGAAATGTAATAATGGTAGACATTTATCTGCTTACTAGCCAAAAATATACATATGACTTCAAGGAGCTGTTCCAGGCTCACTTTAAGTGAGCTTGTGCTTTTGACCATAGCAATAATAAATGCACACATGTGGAACAAAGTTAGTGCCTGAAAACCTGAACTACATCTTATTTCTAACAATAAGACTAATTTCTGAGACTGGCTACAGATTTCCACCTGTTTGCTTTGCTCAGGCAACTACAGCAGAGGAATTCCAGAAGCACCACTTCCGCTTCGAATGGTGTTTATTCAGTGCAACATCTTCCTTTTCTCTTTCTTTCTTAATTCGCTGGTAGTGATCTTCTTCCTTTAAGTACCACACAGGTGGCCAGCGATGCCTCTCAAAGTATTCTTGATTATCTGATTAAAAAGAAACAAGCAAAAGCCCCCCAAAAAACCAGTAAGATACACAAATCCCAGAACTATCTTGATTGTCTGCAGAAAGCTAGCTAATCGTTTATTCAGTCTCTGTGTCAGTTCACTTCTCGGGTATTCCTCCAGTTTCCTGCTCTGCCTTACTTAAGCAGTGGAAAGACTTTGAAAGCAGCAGTACTCAAGAAGCCTTAGTCCACCACAGAAGGATACAAAAAGCAAGCCCTCGACAGTGTTTCTTTCAGTGCAGAGCCTGAAAATAGCTCGATTGCTTTTATCATCACTGAAATCGGTAGGACAGGAAACAGGATAGTGACCTGGGCCTTTTCTTTACAGATTGGAAGAATGCTACACAGGAGAGGAAGAGCAGGGGTTCAGTCGCACAGCTACCTGAGCTCATCTTTGTGTTCGTGCTTAATGAACTGGGTGGGGAGAAAAAAAGGGAAATTTTATGAAAACCAGGGAGCAAAGTTGCCCATACCTGAAGACTTAGCTTTGATTTCCTTGCGGAATTTGGAGCAAACGCTGTTGTAATTGGTGCAGATGTAGTGCAAACACCAAGCTGCCAGCTGGTTAGCATTGTGAAACTACAAAGAAAAACAAGTAGCTTATTCCATTTTCTGAAGTTATCATTCATTCTGCAGCCCCAATTAACAACTAAAGCTAGAGCAGTCCCAAAGGGACTCACTGAACCTGAGATGGGTGGGAGCTGAATTTTCTGATATGTTTGTAGCGGTTATATGCCCTCTCAGTTACTACAAACCCTACTCTGAAGTCCCTCGCTGGAAGACTACGCTCGCTGACAGAACTAAAGTACTGTTGAAAGCTCAATACAAAACCTTCTGCAAGTTTCTAATGGTCGTAAGGAAACACAGCTATAATCTAAGTCAGATTTGTAGAGCACGTGTATCTGTTTTGGCATGCTGATTGTCTGCTGTGATCTTCTCAGGTTATAAACACATCATTCTGTAGTAGGTAACAGAGCACAGAGGATATCCTAACAGAATTTAAACATGTTACTTCTGTTTCCAACCAAAGAAAAAACTCTATAAATTCAAAATTAAGTAAAATGAGCTGCCTTTTCTTGGAAGAGGTTCAGTTCTGGTTTTATAACAGCATTATAGGTATTGCACAGAGAGGCACTTAAAAGCAGCTGAAGGAAATCTTGCATGGTGGCCAACTTGTGCTGTATTTCAGTGTTGCTTAAACTTGTAGTCCTTAGACTTCAAGATAAGCTGGAGCCAAACTCTTCATTAGTATGAAATCAAGAATAATGCAATTTATAAAATATTTTATCTTGTGCTACTGTACTTGGGAGACTGTTGTAGCACTACTTTTGGAAAAAAAAGAAAGAGATGTGCAGTTTAACACTGTGAGCTCCCTCTTTTCATGGTTTCTGGACTCAAGCAGATGTTGAGACAGTGTGTTTGACCATAAAGTAGTAGGACTGGCACTCTTAACTATCAGAGGACTGGCTCTAAGTCTAAGAATATAAAAAATGTTGCCCTTGCAATACAGCTCTAAGAATATCTACAAGAATTTAATGGAGAGGAACCCAAAAATCAGTTATGATTACAAAGCTGAAAAGTTTTCTTACATTATATTTCATTTTAAAACACAGCCATGAGAATTTAGAGCTTGGAAGCACCACAATCAAGAAAAATTAAAATATATAGTGGAAAGACAACACCTTTCCCCCAGCTTCTTTAGACAGAGGGTTTTATCTTTCAACTAATATAGACAAGGTAAATTTCCTTTGCAAAAGATAAAATTAAGTTTTATTGTCAGTCACTGTCAGAAAAAAAGACTTTGAGCCACTTGGATGCAATGCAAAAACCATTAAGGCACTGAAAAAAAAAATGCAGATGGCCAGAATATCTTTAAAAAACAGTCCACACTGACCTGGGCCAATTCCAAATAAGATAACACTTCTCCATCTATTGCAATGCCGCTCATGGAGGCTTTTGTTAGCTCTTGTACTGTGTGCTGTTCTGTTAGAGGAGAAAACTGATCACTCACATGGGAAACAGTCACATGTCAAGGTCAGATTATCTACCAGCAATATGCATTCAATGAACATGGCACTGAGAAGCTCTGTTCCCTCTCCCTCTAGTGCAAGTGCCAGATTCACCCAGGTAGTCCAAGCAACTTCAGACTGGGGGAAAGCAGAGGAAGTCAAATTCTGGCCTTTATAGTTATGGTTGGAGATTCTCCATCACTGGCACAAACTGTCTTACTCCACTAGAGGTGGAAGAGCTGAGATGAGGCTCTGCTCCTTTGCCTCATTCTGGACAATTTACACACAATTCCTGTCTCTGTCTTAGAGAAAGCAAGTCTGCAATTAATAGCTGCTTACAGAAGGACAAAGCCTGGCAACCACCAGTCTCTTTCTGGCAGAATGGATGGCTGCAATATTCACTACAAATTATGAATATGGACCACTTGTCTCCTTTGGATAATACAAAATCAATAGACAAGTCTTTAGGCAACAGTGCACTTGCCACTGTGTTGGGGATTTATTAATGAGTACATATATGACACTGAAATGGAGAAGTTTGCTTCAGGCCCCTTCAGATTAGCTGTTCCTAGGAATCCCTGATGAAGGCTCTGATCAGCTCCCCGCAAAAGTTACTTCCTGCATGTTCAAGAGTTTCCTTAACCCCTTCCTAGAAGTATAAACAACTTAGGGGTTGGAGTGGTTGCTGGGAAAAGTTGCCAGCTGACTTGATCCTACTGGGTCCACCTGTTGGCAGTAGCCTTTGGATTCAAAAGTATTTCATCAAAAATAAATGAAATGAAATATTCCTAATAGTAAATGTATGTTTATGCTGCAACTACTGAAAAGAACAATCATATAAGGCTCCCAATAAAACATGGTTATAAAATTAGGCAATAAAAGACATGGTCTGCCAGAACCAATGAAGATAAGCTACACAGTCCTGATGCACAACTGAAGGAGAGCTAGGAACTGCTATGCAATTAAGATTTGCCTGAATTTTGTCCCATAATTATGTGCAACTTTGCTTTGTTTGTGTGTCTCAGTTTCAACTCTGTTTTGGCCTTGGCCATCTCCTCAAAACAATGCCAAGTTGCCTAAACAGACAGAAACAAACCAAATCCGTGTCCCCGCCCCGAGTTTCAGGGTATGCACTGATTTAATTTTTGAACTCAGTAGCCTATCCAATCATTTTTGTCTAAATAAGTGGTAAAAAAGCTTTTATGAGATGAGGGTTGAATCCCAATGTATATACCACCTCTTGTCTGAGCAATGAAAAGGGATCCACATAACATTTCTGCAAACAAAATCAGATCCGTTTTGAATTGGCTCAGTTACTGTCTTTGAATAGACATGTATAATGGATCACCTCATTCATTATATAATGGAAAGCCTGGGATCCATCTCGTTATGAGGTAAATTAGCAACAACAGAATGGAAATTACAAACCACAGACAATGCTGAAGAGAAGATTTCTTCTTTCTGTTTTTAAAGCACAGGACACTTCAGTGTGCTGAGCTGGTTTAGCCCAACTAAGAAAGGCAAGAGAATGGCAAATAATATTTTTTCAACTGAAAATATCAATTTGTATTACAATTTGCCTTGCAGAAGGAAAATATTTGTTTGCCTTGACATGTGAAAAAATCCTATGCTCCAAGACCATTAAGATATATTTCAGCCATTGCAGAAGACATGCATTGGACAAGGCCACAAATCCTTACCTGCTAATGCAACCAGGTGAGGAAGGCAAAACCTATTTGCCAATGCAATTAACTCAAGTGTGTCCAGTTCCTGACTGGGGGACAGTTGTTTGGTATACAGGTAATCCAAAACTGCTTGCATGGAAGTCGTGTTTATGTTAGGAAGAACTACCTGGAAAAGATATGCAAAATAAAAAGTCTGTAGTAATTGAGCATTTCTCATATAGAGGTCATATTTCACTTCTGCCACTTTGCTGGACTTTCTCTCTTTCTCACCAAGTTATTTTAGAAATGAAGACATTTCTCAAAAAAAAAAAAAAATTCCCATTAAAATTCAAGAAGCTGCCAATAGGTGAGCACACTTCCAGAGTCAGATCCTTTGCTGAAACAGGCAGCTCTACCAAGTTACTGGAATTAGACTTATAACTAGCAGTGAATCTGTTCAACACTTTCTAGCCTGCAAATGGATAGCTTTGTGGGACATGTAAAAACCACTGAGCATTTCCCATGCCAAACCATGCTTGGTTGGAATCCAACCCTCTGCAGAATTCTTGATGAATGCAAACTATCTGCTCCTGTTGAGGGATGTTTTGGGGATTTTGAGAATAACAGAAACCAAAGGATAACTAAAAACCAACTTCACTCTATTAAAAAAAAACCAAAACAAAACCTTATACGAAGTCAGTGATGGTTGGGATGGGACTGAGAACCGAAGAAATGATGCAAAGAAAATGTAAACCTCACACCTCACCTTTTCTGCCACATGTGTAATTACTATAACCACTGTGTAATGGAACTACCAAAACTTTGGGGCAAGAGCTATCTTATTTCTCACCAGCACAAACCTAACTCTATTTCACCACAGGGAAGGCTGGAAGGAGGAGGAGGAGAATTAAAAAACTCATTCTAACTTATCACCATAGCATCTCAGCTACCGTTTACATAGGTGATCACACTCGCCTCCAAGGAACAGGGTAAAATTGGTTCTTGTGACGCTCTAGCTTGCGGCAGGGAAGTTCGCTTCCAGTACCCAAGCTAGCTGTTCCCAGTACTCAGCAGTTCATAATGTACATCCTTATAACTCAAGAGTTGCTGCCACTGAAGAATTGCACCGTGGTATTTTGAAGAACTTGCAGTAAGGAAATTGGCACAGCAAAAAACAAAACAAAACAAAAACAAAGAAACACTCATAAAATTATGAAGAGGAAATACAAGTACATGCAAATTAATCTGACTGCCTGGGAGCAGTCCGCATGTATTTCCAGGCAGAAGGGGGCTAATGGTTGTTCTCATGCAGCGGGTAGTTAACTTTGGGTGCTTGTGAATTTCTCTTTCAGCTCTGCCTGGATAATCACAATTGAAACCCAGATCTCGTAGTGCCAAAGCACGAACCTCTAATGCGTATCAGACACTGTGGGAAATGGCTCAGTTCTCCAAGTAAGAGGGGCTGGTTGTAAAATTCATTAATTATTAATATATTTTTGTTAATGCAGGGAACAGTAAGTATTCAGTAAATAAGTTTATAAAATGTTGTGTCCCACATAAAGAAATAGTAGTAAGTAAAAAGTTGATGGTCGGTCCAAGGAAACACAATAAATTCATTTCTATCTGTATTTTTAAACTTCCAGGTTCATTATTGAATGCTTTAAACTCTAGAAAATGGAAGCTAGATATTTTAAATCGCAAAGATGAGCTTAGACTGTTAAGTTCATCATCAAAAAAAAAAAGCTGACAGAAAATGAATGTATATTCTTCATTGCCAAATGTTGCTTACTACAATCAAACTATGTATTTTTAATGAACCACTTGCTGAGCATGCCTCTGGGGAAGGAATTATGTTCACAACTGTATTAGATGACACAAGAAAAATTTAAGTAGAAAACAATCTTCCAGAATATTAAATACAAAAAAATGAGCTCTTCCTAGGAATAAGACCCATTACTACGAAAAGGAACAAGAAAATCAAAGCAAAAAAGCAAACTCTGGATATGGGTAAGACAGAGGGAAAAAATACTAGCAAAATGTTTAGAATTTGAAAAAGGCACCTGAAAATACAAAGCTTCTGCTGCAAACTCTTAACTCAAAGCACTGAGATCTTTACACTGTGCCTTATACCTGTCTTACGCAAGGGGACAAGCTGATGCACTTGAGAATCTGTGCTTGGTTTTCTAATTATATACTGGAAAGCCAGCTCCATTTTCTAGTTTAACACTTGATGTTCTTCAGCTTTTTTTCCCCCTCTTTAATACTTTCATCCACTCCCCCTGCCCCAAATGTCCTCATTGTAATGGTTCTGATTGTACAATAGATATTCACACAACTTTAAACTTATTTTAAAGAAATTCACAACTTCAGTTTTTCCTTTACTTAATTTTTTGAAGGAATTCAGCTTTTAAAACCCTGCTCTGACATTGGAAGCAAGGCATCTGATGCCTTGCAGAAAATAAGCTATCCTCCTAGGCATCCTAAATTTAGTGCCTTAAAAAGAAAAGCATCCCAGGTCTTCAAGGGAAGAATAAAAAAAACATTCCAGGGGTTATTTCAAACCTTCAAATAGCTACAGAATGATGCCTCCATCTCCCCAAATCCATCAGACGTGATGAGCAAAATGGACAAAAATGAACAAATACCTCACTGTTCGAGCTTTCAATAAATGATCCTCCAAACATAGCAGACATCCATTCACAGCTACAGATCAGTAGTGGCTTGTGGGCCTTTATGGTTCCATCGTCCAATTTAAATGTCACATCTGCCATGGAAACAAAGAAACAAGTACAGCTGCAAATCTGGGTATAAAGTGAAACTGTAGCTCAAGAATGTACTTTTCCCTTGCACTTTCTTAAGCAAGGACTTCCATTCACTTCCCCCCCTCCACACACAGATAACTCTAGGGTTTTATATTGGTAAATTAAAAGGAAACTTAAAAGCCCACTTAAAAGGAAGACACTGGATTTTCAACACTTTGGAAAATTAGGTCACTTATTTAAAAGCTTCTGTATAGGTTTTGAGAAATCAAACTCTAGACTCCTAGCTTTAAAAAGTTGGCCCCAAGTAATGCTATAACTTTGGGTTTATCTGTTCTCTCAGAACAATGTAAGCTGTCACAGTTTTTCAAGTTCGTGAAGAGACAATAACATGAATAAAAGGATAATTAGGAATTTTCCAGTAAAAGTGTATATTTACTCACCTGAAAATGTCCCTTTAGAAAGGCACTCTTTTATCCGATTAGCTTTTCTGACATGAAATGCTTTAGTAATCTCTTGATTCATGAAGGCTTCTTTATTCATAATATTCTCCACCATCATTCGCAAATCAAATACTTCCAAGATTTCAGCAATCTGAGCTAATCTTGTGAGATCTTTTTCATTTTCATCCAGTTGCCCTGTGTACAAAAACTGCAAAACAGTTCTAAAAGGTCCAACCTGCACAGATGAATCCATTCTTACCACAGTTACAAGACACGTCCTATTTGAGACAGGGTTCACTTGCATTTCCTTATGCACACTAACAAACCCTTTGCCCCAGGATGAAAGAGATCTTGCTGCAGAATTAGTTTCACCAGCTTCAAGTTCTAGCGTGTTTAGAGAGCCATCACTTTCTGGTGCTGGAAGTTTGACATCAGCAGATTTTAAGGATATCTCATCACTGTCATCATTTGTCTCAAGATGACATGTCAGAGCATCCCTATTTGTACTTTCTTTATTACACTTTGTTTCATCCAAGTCTGGACTTTCCTCACATTCCATTAAAAAAAGGTCATAAAACTTGGAGGAGGAGGTAGCTAGGTAAATCTTGTGAGCAAAAATGCAGTTCTGCTCCTGGAGAACAAACATAACGTCTGCACACAGTGGGCTCTCCAGTAAATATCCAGCTTCATTCATGCTTGGTATGGGACACTCTGGAATTTTGATAACAGGAGGAGGTGCTTTCGGAGGTAGGAATGGAGCTTGAAGTAGAGGTTTTTGGACCTTCTTCAGATGTGATTTCCAGAACTGCAGGTGTCTTCTGGAGATCAGGGCAGCTCTAATCGCATTATCAAAAACGTCTTTAATTCCAAACTGGTCAAATACACTGGTTTCATAATATGGTATCCCAAGCTCCTTGGCAACCTCTCTGCCTCTTTCTGGTGGCAAAATGTCTCCTCTTTTTATAGGCCTAGGGTTAAATAAAAAGCAAACCCCCTTACACACAATGATTATCACAAAGTTACTCCAAAAAGTACAAAATTCAACAAAACATTTCAGCACCAATTCCTGAGATAAATACAATTCAAATGAATATGAAATACAAAATTAAGCTCACAAAGCCCTTTGGATATCTACAACCACTATACCAGAGGGTTTTAGAACAGCATATAGTTGTAATTGTTTAAGCTTGGTGGTGTCTTTGTAATGTAACTACATTACTAAAGATAGGTAGAAATCATTTCCAGAAAATGGAGCAAACCTTCTCCCTGTTAAAGGGAAACTGACAGTAAGCTGACAGTAAGCAAAGTTGATAGGATGCTTGAGAACTCTCATTATTAAAAAAGACTCCTAAAATTCCCTTTTACTGAGTATCCTCTATCAGTATCTTTGTTTGTATCCACCCTTTAAGCTCAAGTGGGCACTCTCATACCAGAGAAATGCCACAAATATAGCTAAACATGAAATGAGAAATATTTTAAGCTTATGCTTTTTGAAGAAAATAATAGCAGTCTACGACTAAAACTGTAACTGAACAAACACTTGGAGATGGGCCCATCCTGGCTGCAGAAGCATTATGTGGGAACTTGTGAACTTCCAGAGCGGCTCTAGCACAGGATGTGGGGTAAAAAAGCCAGAAAAAGTCTGGGCCGGGATCCAGCTTCCAGACAAAAGTCCGTCTCGCCAGAAGACATGACCCCAACAGTGCGTTCGGTGAGCGTACCATGTTGGGCAGGCACAAGCTGGCCCAGACTTAACACACTCCAGACAGCAGCTTTCTTTTGTTGCCAGCTAATAATCGTTTCAGGTGGCAGAAGTCTGTGCTAGACATGCAGAGTTCAAACGTTACGAGTGGGGAAATCTGAAAGGAGGCTTAGGGGAGAAGAATTCTGAGTTTTAAAAAACACATTTCCTTTTAAATAATCAACCAGGGAACCCACCCACCCACATAAAGAAGAAATCTGTTTAATAAGTTAACAATCCTATGAAAATATATTGCAAAGTCAAGAATTTGAAAGCAAGGCAATGCAAACTTTTCTAAGAGCCCACGAAATATTAATTCAACCCCTTTATGGATATGTGTTACAGTAAAGTTTTTAATTACGAGATCATGGATATTATTCCTATGAATCTGGCCTCATTCAATGTACAAATTTACACAAAAGGAAGAAACTAGAACTAAGTAGGTAATTACAGAACAGTTTTGCCCAAATGTGTGCATGTTAACCTTCTGACTCTGGGGAAAACAAACATTTTCCAGAATAACCTAGAACATGTTTCTTTTGATCTCAGAACCTTAAAAATTTAATTTACAACCACTTGATTTTCTGTTATGATCCAGGATTATGTTTAGAAAAGAAAACTCAGTTGAGAATTAAAAAAAAAAGCCATACTAGAAACTTTTCAGTACCTGGCAGTAGTGACGTAGTAAGACGTGATACACATGAGCTGATAGAGAAAAACACATATGCAAATGTCTAATAATAATTATTTATATATTATAGTTGTGTCCAAGCATCCAATCAACTTCAGACCTCTAGTGTGCAAAAACATTGTTCAAAATATACAGTAAGAAACTGCATGTATTGAAGAACTAACGACACACAGACAACAAAATGAAAAGGAAGAAAGCGCATATATTCTCATTTTAGAAAAAAGGATACCAGGCAGTACCGTTTCTCTTTGAGAAGTACTGTACACGAGTAATGAGGTGAAATTTTTTAATTCTTATTTTTGTTTAAACTTTACCTTGCCAAAGGCCGTCTGGCTCTGTTAACAGCTTCAAGATCAGCATAACGGAGATCTAGTTGGCAGCCCACCAGAATGACAGGTGTGCGAGGACAGAAGTGCTTGATTTCTTGATACCACATTGTTTTCACATGATTCAGGGAATTAGGATTAGCAATTGAAAAGCACAGAACAACTACATCAGACCTAGAAAGGTAACATAAAGCCAAAAATTAAAACCCAACAGCTGTGCTTTCCACTGCAGCTTCACCTATTTTCATCACTCCAGCTTGAAACTATTCCACTGTATGCTTTGAAAAATGCACTGAAACCCAGATGTCAGAATACATGTTATTCGTGCAAAGGTTTGATAGAAGCTACACGTTTCACCATGAAAGCATGGGAGCACAAAGCCACGTACCTAGGGAGCACCACTGAAGGACGGTCTCCTTGCCGAAAGATGGTCTCTATGTATATAAACAGATCACTAGGAAAAGAGTTAGGGCTTGCCATTCTCCATTTTTACTCCACAGTTATCCAGAGGCTGTTATTGTTCACAAAATAATTCTGCTGGACACCTAAATTCCAATTTGAGATCACCAGTACTTGGGAATTAGAACAGACTACGCAAAACTTCAGGCACACAGGCAGACACAGAACACTTCTGAACTTGTAATGGAGAAACACCTTTAGTGCACCCTTTTAGATGCTAAGGCAGTCTCCTGTGCAATGTACATTGCACAGCAATGCTGCCAATGTCGCTAATAAATAACTTGTTAAAATGGCAAATTACTACAGAATTTACAGCAGTGACCACTTCTACGATATAAGCCAAAATAAACATCATAATGAAAATAAGGGCAGTGAAGTGTAGCATAGGACAGTCACTTATAATCACGATAAGTATGACAGTATTTGCAGACTTTTAAAGGTTTTAGGAAAATAAAAAAGTACTTTGCCAAATAGAACTGCTTTGCAAAGGGTAAATATGGGGATTAAGGTTGGCAAATAGAGCTACCAAACCACCACCTAACTCTGTCAAAGCTAGCACTGAAGGGCAGAGAAATGCTTCGGTATTTGCCTCAGGGCATTCCTAACTTGGGCTAATTTGACTATTTATAAAGTAGGATGGAATATTAGAAAGGAGTTTTCAAGCTCTTGGGCCCTTCCAATAAATGTTGGGAGGATTATATGTGTAAAAACAACCTCAACAACATACCTCTCTCACGGGAAAAAGCAAAGTTGGATTGAAACTTAAGAAAACTTCAGGGGAAGGGATGTTTTGGGAGCAAGCTATTCCTACAGAATTGTCAGCAGAATGAGCTCAGCAATATCATGTCCAACTCACCTCTATTACTTTTTAACTTAGCACAAACGTATTGTGTCTGCAGTTTGTGTAATGAATAGGCAAGAGCAGTGAATCTTAACATTTGCCTTTTAAATAATGAAATACCTCCTCCGTACTGCTGCTTTCTACACTTCACTGAGGACACAGATCTATCTAAGCAAGACTGTTTCTAAAGATAGCTACATGCAATACAGGTATTGCTGTGAGCCTGAATTTAATGCAAGAGAAATGTTCCTGCTCCAAGTTTGTAGCTTATATAAACTGCAACACATCCATCATATCTAGAGACAAAGCCTTTTTAAATCGGAAAAAGTTACCTGCTAAATGGAGAGGGTAAGTAGCCAATGCACTGGTCTTATATATACCTGAGAAAGACATTCTTTAAATTCAAACTTACTCTACTCAGGGCTGTGTGAGAGTAAAATCTAGACCCCAGCAACATTTGCCTAGCTCCCAGAAAGGAGAAATCGATGCAGGGCTATGATGGAAAATTTGAATTCCACATACGCTAATCAGGACAATTGTTCTTGAATTCAAGATCCTCAGAACTGCCAGAAAGGCAAATGTTGGCTGTCTGGCAGGCCCTAACTCTAAGTAAGCATCTTAGAGAGACGGTCTGTCCTGTGCCCTTCAGAAATTAATACCTAAGCCAGGGGAGTAATTGCAGTCACGCGTATCCAACCCTCCTGACTCCACAAACCAGGAGACATCACATCTCTCAGAAAACCAAAAGGAAACAGAGCTCCAGTGGGAGTTCACAGGCAGGAGACAATGGATTCCCTGTGGCTTTTGCTGGTGGCGCTGGGCTAGTCCCACATCTGGGCTCCAGCAATGAGGCAGCGCTGACTTGTCTCCTCGGCCTGCCTGGGCCCAGCCTGAGCTGCTGCAGGACAGCCCTGTGGCCCAGCGCGCGGCACAGACCTTGCCGAGCGTCTCGGGTCGGCTTACGCTACTAAGCTGCATGTGGTTCTTGAGCAGCTCATCACATTTGACCTTCCCTCTGTGACCATAAAACTGAGCTGTGGGGAAGCTGGTTTCTTTACATATAATTCATAACACGTGTGGCACTGCACTAAGAGAAAATTTCCATCTTACTGCCTTCCAAATGAAGGGAAAAACAGAATTAAGAGAAATAAAATATGTAATTTGCATATTATTTATCCTGTGTTAAAACCTGGATTCCCCTATAAATGAAGATCCTCAGAGTTCTGTACTGGACAAGGAGAAATAAATTGTCCTGTATCATAAACAGGGTGAATGGGAAATCACTGGGTAGCCACAGAGTTCACACATGACACCAGCACCAGAGCTGGGTCTATCAGCTCCCAAAATACATCCACCTTACCATAACAAATTAAGTTTTCATTCAAGTCATAAGCATGATTTGCACTGCTAGTACAAATTGGAGACAGTAAAACGTGAGTAAGAGTAACTGTCCACAGAGGACCATCAACATTTGGGAAGAACAGTACTTTGGAAACTTCAATTAAATACATGCATTTCCTTTTAATGTCAAAGGCACATTTACAACTTACCAACCCCCAAATACAAAGTTTGTTTGACTTTTGTTCTTAAAAGCCTTAAAATTCTTAAAAGAATCTGTCAGGTTAAAATAATGCATTAATATCTTCCAAACATTTTTTTTAAAAAAGTTATTTTTATATTCCCAGGGAATGTAAAAGGAAGGAATTTAAAAAAATCTAATTTAGTGTCATTTTTATGTGTTTTAGTTACTTGGACAATGAGAAAGGATGAATCAATTTTACTTCTGCTTTCTTCTTTCCCTCTGCAGCAGTATATTAACAAAAACAAGCTGCTTTTTTTGAAAATACATTTCAAAGCCATTTCCCAGTAAAATTCAAGAATGATTCACAGAAACATTTCTATAGACTTGAATACTGAAGACTGCTTTACAACTCCTCCAGCATTTTCTTCCTAGAGTAGCATTCAGTTAAGGTGGGCAACAGGCAAGACATCCTGTCCACACACCTTTGTCAAATACTAGTAAAAGCCCATGATTACACTTACTACACATACTGATAATAAATATTGAAATACCACATGAAACAAAGATAAGTATTAGCAAAAACTCAGCAAAGATAAACAGTAGCTTGGATATTCAACATTGTCTTGTAGATTCAGTAGTACATGCTGGAAATGTGTTAGTAGTTTGTTCTTGCTCCTGCTTTTCATAGACTTATCAGAAGAAATGATTACTCCATGCTTTGAAACATCTGAACATACTTAAGTATCACCAAAACTTGTAATTTCTGACTTGCTCATGTGTGTGACCAACTATCACTACACACAGTAGAAAGCTCTGCACCACCAGTGCACAAAAGCAGGTTTCTTTCTACTCATTGGGGCTCTAAACAGGGCAGGACACAATGTAATTGTGTAGGATGTGGTAGATGGAGAAGGGGAACAGATTCTCTCAGTTTTAGGCAGAAAGCAGCTACCACTTACATGTTTGTCACCTCCTGGCTGTCCAGAACTCTGCACTTGAGCTACAGATTCAAGTGGCTGTCACCCCCAACCCTCCTTCCTCCAGTTCTCTTAGTTTTAAATACTCCCAGTAAATTGCAAGATCCACCTTTTCTCCCAGAATTCTGACAGTGTTTAGTACTAGCGTTTTGGGGACAGAAGGGTCTATTCAGTCTGAGCTCCATTTCCTGTTTTCGCATTTCTTAGGTGATGACAAGCCAGTGGATTTTATTTATTCATTTATTTATTTTAACTGTGTCACCAGGTAACTCAAGTCCAGCATTTCAAAGGCTCTCCATGGAGTTGCAGAAATAGTTTTTTAATGCATGCATTAATGCAAACATGCATATCTGAAATCAGCCCAGCTTGGACTCAACAGTTAAGGACTATCTATAGGAGGCTTCTGCGGGCAAAGAATGCATGTCACAAACATTCTGGGATACAAGACATCTACAAACACAGGTATTACCTCAATGCATTCAGTGATACATGACCAAACCTGGATAACCAAAACTTCTGCTGGGAACAACTACCACTTTTCAGACATCAGAACTGAAAAGAAATCCTCCAAAGGACCAGATGTCTGGCAGGGATCGGCACATGGTGTGTTGCCATCCTGTGAGCCTCTAGCATGCAAGCTATGAACTGTATCAGATGTACAGAGCACAGCCCAAGTGGCTACAGAAGAGCATGCAATGTTGCACAGACAGAGCTGAGACAACGTGAACTCAGGCTCCAGCAACACTCAACCTACAGGCAACCACCCGGGAGCTACTCTGCATTCACCACAATCACAAACTCTTGGGGAGGAGCAGTATTATCAGCTCTGTGATATGGCTTTCTCAGGGAGCTGTCACAAGCAGCAAGGAAATTAATACTTTCTAAATAGAGCTGCTTCTTGAAACGGAGCCCTCCATTGGTTTGGGGCTGAGATTTTAAGAGACTCATTTGCTTCCATGCTAGGGAAGCAGACCTGGTGTAATAAGCTGCACTACAGATTTACCTGCTGATCCCTCTTCCAGTAAAGATCTGAGCTGCAAATGACTCTCCAACACGTATTTATCTTCCCTTATATATTCATTTTAGACACACATTCAAGCAAACAGCAATATTAAATGACATCTCTTATCTTCTATGGCAACTGTGTTTACCAGTTGACTGTCTCATGGTCTGAATCTAGAGTTATAAACTTTGGTGACGGTTGCGGATAGCCTACCATGGGTTTGTCTCATTAAAGAAACAGGCTGCCTTCCGAAATGTACACCCCACATTACCTAGGAAGAAATGTTCCCTCTAGTTTATATCTACAAGATACTGGGAAAACCTGCTGCATGTGTACACTGTATCACTTGCCATATAGTCAAGGAATAATATTGTTATGTTCACAAAGGGGAAGAGAATAAAGCTGTGAGGAACACAGAACTGAAAGAGGAGATGTCTCTGATCTGGAAATCGATGCAGGGAGTGAGAGGGAGGGAAAGGAGGAAGACTGAACTCTATAGCTGCACTGTCTTCTTGTCTTTCTAGAGGACAAGTGAAAAGTACACATTTTACTTTTAGAGAGCTTAAACAAGACCTAAGAGTCAAATCCTACTGAATGAGTTTAAGGATAGACGAACCGTGTTTTGGTTGACTACAAGTCTGTTGCACATGTTTATTTAAATCAAACTTCAGGAATAGACAGGAGGGAAAGAGGGGGAAAAATCAGGGATTTTCTCCTATTAGAGTCTTCCCCCCCCCCCCCCCCCCCATTTCTAGATTTCAGCTTTCTCTGAGAAGAAGCAGGGTTGAAGTAAGAGAGTCTATTCTTATCACTTCATAGAGTAAACAATTTGGTACAGGTTCATCCAAACTGTTAGACTGTCTGGATTTTATCAGAACAGCTAATTCTGAGATGCTTATTTATCAATAAAAAGTTATTTTCCCTTTGTTCCTTTTGTCCTCAAATTTTTTCCACACACTTCTCATAATTTTCCTCTGAGGTTCCTTGGAGACCTGCACACAGCTGAACTTATCCTATTTGAGACAGAATTTGCCAAGAACGCTCTCCAGGGTTCACCTGCATAGGTCTTCCACCATCTGAAAGGAACAATTGGGTAGTGCAGCCTGAGTGCATACACCAGCTCTACGAAGCTCCCAAACACAGTAGGCTCAGGCAATAAAAGACCATCTAAGAATTAAAACCAGAATCACATTTATGGCAGAACAAAATCTTGCTATGTCTCCACACCAATCTGTGTACATTTTGAAGAGAGACATTCACTCAATTATATAACATTTTTCATGCATGCATTTCACAGAGCTGGAGAAAAACAAAAAAACAAAAAACCCAACAACTTGTGCAGATAGCTATAAGCAAGGCTGATAACATGTCTTAAGTGGACTCAGTTTTTAGTAAATGCGGTTGCAGCCATCACATGAAATGAGCAGATATTCGTAAGTGACTGGTGAGCATAACAAAATGACCTGAATACACAGGACTTATGTGCACACACTCATAACAAATGAGAGATCAGGGAAACTAAAATGCAGGGGGTGCCTGGCATGGGAGGAACTGAAGGTATCCAGGTAAGGCAGGGCAAGACCATGCAGTGCCCTGGACGTGAGCAGGAGAATCAATTAGTTCTATACTTTACCGACAGCAGTGAAGCTTCTTAAGTACTGGTGTAATGTACGAAACTCAAAATGCCCTGAAATATATTCAGATTTTGTGGTGAGTAGCACGCAGATCTATTTCCAAAATTTTTGCAACTTCACTGTTTAGTAGGAAACAACAGCAATAAAATGAAGATAAAGCTACCTTTAAGAAAATCGTGTATTTCAAGGCTGTTCTTCAAAGTGGAAAGAGTTTTCCCATATATTCCTTACAAAAAATACATCATTCTTAAATGTAAGCATTTTAAAATCTCTTCTGTTTCCTCTGAAGTACCCATGGGAGCATGTACAGAGAATGACAAAAAAATGTTTCGGTATCACAAAGCATAATTAAAATATCTCATCTTCCATTGCAGAAACCTGTAAGAGTTCTTACTGTACAAATGTCTAACCAGCAATGGGACTAAAAAGAATGGCAAACAATATAACATGGGGAAAACAATTTTATTTTTACCTTAAAGGACTGCTGACACAGTCTTGGAATTTGGTTCATTTTATAAGAAGTAAACTTTTCCATAACTCTGGTTCAGCATTTACATATGAAAAATACCATTTTAGTGCTAAACAGAACTTTGCAGCTGAAATAAGCTGCCTGCGAGTTATCCCAGCACGATTCTGGGCCAGCCTAGATTCAGTTAAACTCTCTTAGAAATCAAGTATGTTTGCACTA
The DNA here is from genome assembly GCF_036370855.1 of Dromaius novaehollandiae. Lineage (NCBI taxonomy): Eukaryota > Metazoa > Chordata > Aves > Casuariiformes > Dromaiidae > Dromaius > Dromaius novaehollandiae. The sequence continues at coordinate 13,437,015 of NC_088103.1, read as the reverse complement.
TTCATATCCACAATGTCATGCTAATGCATCCATTCTTCCCCCCACAGGAGCAGAGACCTTGACTACTGCATTCCTTATTTAGAAACAAAAATGCTATGATAAATACAATTCTAGAGATAGTTATTTGAGGTTGGTAGACACTGAAATATTCTGTACACCACATGCAAAAAATCAATGTTTGTAGAAAGGTAGGACACAAAGCTCAAACACCAAATCAAAGGACAAAGATGTAAACAAAATGATAGCCAGCAAGAGAAGGCACAGGAAAAACTGGAGTATCTCTGATCAACCCAAAGCAAACACCAAAACTCACAATATCATGAAAATGACCAATAAAGATCTAAGAATGTTTTTGTAAGATATATCTCAGCTGACTGCCAGCTCCAGAAAAAGGTAAAATAATGAGAAATAAACTCACAAAATAACAGATAAATCACAAACAGGGAAAGATGAGCTTTTCAAGTCTGTTTCCTGTCATTTTAAGTAGGCAGCTTACAGATGAAAATAACTGTATGCTATCTCTCTATACAGAGCCAACCAACTTTAATCAAAGATACGTGAGAAGAATAACAGAAAGAACAGATGAATCCCTTTCTTCTCTCCCACCCCCATCCTCTAAAAAATACCAGGAACTAATGTTCCATCATAAAAAGATACTGAGTTTAAAGGAGATAAGAGATTTACATAAAACATCATTTGAAGCAACAGTATTTAGAAGAAAAAAATATCTTAAGGTAGGGGATAGATGTGAGGATGGAAGACAAAAAAGAAGATCCAAAGTTGGGCCCTAAAATTCTGTAAAAGCATGATTCCTCATAAGTGCCAGTGAAGTACACAGGTAGGAAGAAAGGGACAAGACAAAGAGACGGGAAAGAAATCTAGGGAAGAAGAAAGAATGATGGGGTCAGCTTGTATTCAGTGTGAGAATGACTTCTGAAGTCATGGAAGACATGAAAACAGAACATTAATAGAAGCTAGATGCATTCTGGGGAGAAAATATGGACTTTCATGTTCTTTCGCCTTCCCTGTGCTATCACCAAAATCAGCCTATTATTTGCTACTTTTAAAAAAAAACTGTTGTCAAGAAATTTCACCTGGTAAGCTGGTGTCAAAAAGTTATTAATAAGTGAACTCACTTTACAACAGTTATATCTGTTTTGTGCAGAATGGTTTCCCCTATTCTGACATATGCATGAGTAAATCCAGATTCTGAGAGCTGAGGGAATAGAAAGCAGCTCAAAAAATCCACCTAGCACTTATCTACACAGAAATAATTCACTATGGTAAAGATTCCTATGGAAGGTCAATTCCCAGGTTTAGCATTTCCAAAAGATTTTGGTCCCCGCTCCCCACCAGTGACTTATGAGAGCAAGGAAAAATAGAAAATTATGCAGTATAGCAAATAACTTTTGATATATAGTTTTTCATTCCAGCCAAGGAAGGCTTTGAGCATGGCAGGTTTCTTGCTACTCTAGATACACTACATATATGTCAAGTTGAGCCTCAGATCCTACTAACATTCATTTGGCACATAACTTTAAGGAAGGAAGGATTCCTAACAACGATTCCATAGCAACCACTTTCTACTTACAGCAGGATATGGAACCATGGTGGGATGCAAAAAAAGACAAGTAGTAGGTTAATTTGAGTGGTTTATGTATATAAAGTGCATACTTTCCCATTGACTGAGAGAAAAAGCCTCCAATATTAATGTAAATAAGAAAAGAAGAAAGATACATGTGCATACACACACCATACCAGAATAAAATTCATTGAGGATGCTATCTGTCTGTGAATCTCCCTGCTTATTTTGTAGTCTTTCTTGAGGCTGACCTGAGTCAAACTCAGAAGAGAAAATATTTCTTATCAATTATCAAAAATGTTCTTTACAGAAGTTCTGCAGGATTTCTTGATGAAGAATCTGAGTAGCTTACAAATCACTGTAAAGTAGATGGAAAGGCTCACCAATTTTGGTTTTGAACATAATTTGATGATAGTGCCTATCATTTTCTTGTGGCAGCAAAACATAGCAAAAGGAAGCAGGCACGGTGAAGAGACATATCTGAAAACTGAATTCCCCACCAGCTGACCCTTTCTCAACCAAGCAAAAGACTACCTTGTGTCCGTTAAGTGCTCCTGCCGTGAAGACATACCTGATGCTCCCCTCAACCCATGCCAGTAAATGGCTCATAAGGTATATGGAAGATGGAGACAACAAGGACAAATGAGGAAAGAGGGTCTGGAGGAAAAGTATAGATTTTCAGTCAAAGCACTTTTGAAACCTCAGTACTGCTCTGAGGAAAGCAGAGGAGCTGCTGGCTCACTCTTACTTTAGGGACAGACAGTGAGTGACAGAAGGCACTGATCTAACTAAAGGCAAACAGAGTAACTCTGTGAAGGCACTCACCTAACCCTAATCTCACTAAATTTGCTGAATGCAAATACCATGTACATCAAAGCTATTTGTCTTTTGTTTTTAAAGAAATAGTATCACCACTGTCCTTTAAGAAAAATAATCAGAAATCAAAACAATCCTAAACAGATGAGCAGAAATCTTCCAATATCAGTGATAAAGCCCTATTCTCAGGGACTCCTCTGAGCAGCGTTCAGAAGGTGTATTTCTATGGATTTGATTACACTGAAATAACTCGTTAAGGGAATTGTAATCACATAGAAAAAGAGGAATGCATGTGTTCCTCTGTGTATGTACAATACCCACAAGGCTTATGAAATCCATTCACAACAGAGGCAATACTGTAAACATATTTTAAGAGGCTCTGTCAGCAGTCTCACAGCAAGGCTTATTTGCATTTGTAAGTCATAAGGAAAAAGCTGTTTTCTGTCCATGCCATATGAACAGATTTTGTTTGGTCTACAGCTCATATTTAAGTTACAAGTAAATAAATCATCCTGGCTGAATTAGCTGACAAACCACACAGTATTGAGAATAAATATATGATTGGGACTGAATTAACTCTTTGCAGATTTGTGCTCATGTGTACACACACTAGAGCTGCATATATCAAATAACTCTGCGGGATATTAATCAAGTTTTAGTCAAATATGTTTACCTAAAAAAAGAAGATAAAAAAAGGAAAAATGCAAGCCAATCCTTTTACCATTTTGCTTCTGGAATTAGCTTGAACATAATGACATGTTGACACTCTCATTCAAAACCAGATTGGACAGAAGGATGGAGGATAGTGAATCCCACCATGCTGAAAGAAATGTAAACAAAGATATTTTGATGTCTTTACATAAGCAATTTTGTGCAACCCAGGGACACTGGTACATAACAGCAACTTGAGCTTAACAGAAAGTTCCCACCTAATTTGCAGGCTTGGTGAATGCAATAGCACTGTGACTAGATTCTTATTATGTGAAGAGGTGACTAGGAGCTGGAAACTGATGCATTAATCATAACACAGATATTGCCATCTTAAAACATTTTGGAGTGGTTCTGCACCAAATCAAACCCTGTGGAACAATATCAACAGATAAATATTTGACCTCACGTAGTGCCAAAGCCGAACTGAACTGGATACCTCCAAAGCTAAAGTACACATTCTAACGTAAGAAAAAAATTATCATGCTAGAGAACTGCAAGCAAATATTTCCACAAGTCTGTGCAATCACCTCCCTTCCCCCTCCCTTAATCTGTCAGGGTCTGTTTCCCAAAGCTCCTGTAGGGTTGTGATTATTAAGCTCAACACTATACAGTAAAATGCAATCTGGATCTCACTGTTCACACTTGCATTTTAACCGATGACCGCATAAGCACTAACTATTCTATTCTCAATAGAATTCCAATGTTTCTGCCCACCTCACACAAAAAAAATATAATGGCAAGCCACTCCTTTTGTCCATCTCCTTTCATGCTTCTATCTGTGAAAAATAAAGAATTAAGAAGGATTTATCTTTGCAGCAAGTCCTACTAACTGTTCTCCCTGTCATCTATAGCATAATCTATTTAAATAATATTTTGCAAAACTGTATGGAACAATCTTTTCCAAAGAGCAGCGGATGAATTAATGACCTGCTGTTTCTTGTCATGCCACGTTTAGGACAATTAGAGGTCTTGGCTGAGTGTTTGACTGAAATAAACCTCCCCCTGCACAAGGGGCACATGCAGTCTACTTTGCATAAAACAATTTTGAAGGTAATTGAAGGAATATCTCATTAAATGATCTTTCAGGCAGACAATCAGAAAACACTGGATACCTGTAGGTTTAGCCTTGAGCAGTTTGGCATAAACTACATTTTCACTGTATTGCGAATTTGACTTAACTATGAGAAGACTATAGTTCAATATACAGAGGTGATTTGAAATCAGTTCCTATAAATGTGCATTTTCAATAAATCTACCTGCAGTATCAGACACCTCTTACATTTAAAATTGCTAAAATAGACAAAACGCTAAACAGTTTATTTTAAAGAGAACACTATCTTTCAGAAAAATGGAGTACGTAATCAGTGATTACAATTAGGGAATTTTACAACTGAAATTCTATTTATAAAATAGTTTCTTCAGAGTACAGCAGTTTCCAGTTACTTCCTGCATTAACAAACTTTGTAGAAAAAAAAAAAAACACTAACAGGATAGTAGGTTTCCAGAACAGCCCTTTTAAGTTGACCAGGGTCTAGCAAACCTGATTTTGTGTGGGTTCAGTTCTGCCCAATAACTCAAGTTATTCGTGTCCTCCTTGGTGTTTGCAGGATTAGAAGCTAAGTATGTTGTTTTTCCCCTCTTCCATCCTGTCAGTAAATGTTGGATCAGAGTACAGAACGTGCCTGATTTTGTTCTCCTAATCTCTAGTAATCTTCTCAGTGACACAGGATCTGTTGCAGAGTATCACAAGGCCACATCAAAGAGGAATAGTTAGAGGAAACATTAAGTTACATCCGTATTTATCAAAGTAGGATCTGTATGCTGCTAAATGTTAAACAATATCTATTCACATACTCAAGTAATACTGAATATTAAGGTCAATGTTACCTTAAAGTCAATAACTTTCCTCACACATGAAGCTTATTGCCAAACTGTACAGGTTGTGTAGCCCAGATGTGCTGCTACTTCAGCTCCTGATGCAATGAGCACGTACATGCATATTTAAATGTTCAGCTGAAAGGGTGCCTTTTGATTGACTACAAAAACACGCAGCTGCTCAGGGCATCTTTCCTGTTATCTGAAAGTTCAAGTAAATTCATGACTCTCTGCAAAAACGTACCACTAACACAGTGCTGAATATAATGGAGGAGTTATACAAACTGCCATACAGAGTTTTACAATGTGAAAATTTAATTGATGGCTTCAACCAACAGAACCCTTCCAATGATTCTGAGGGAGAAAGAATAGAAAAGTCTCATATCCTTTGAAGTCACGCATTTCATCAGGTGACACAGAGAGAAGGAAAACCCTAAACTAGTACATTTTAGCAACACAGAATTCAAAGCTGGGGCAGGGACTCTACAAAGGACATTCCCAGCTGGAAAAATAAATCTGTCTACGGAAGCATGGTCACCTGTGGTAAGCCAGATAGGATATGGAAAAAGGAAGTTCAAGAAGGTGAAAAAATGTGCAAGGATTGAGACCTTGCTAAAATGTCAGTTATGAAATAACCTACAAAATCCATCTTCAGTTCAATATTCACCCAATACAGGCAGTCTGTTCTCGTTATAAATGTATTCAAATGTCTGTTAGCTGCTCTGCTGTCTGCACTGAGACAAGGCCAGATCTAATTAGCATTATACAAAATGCAAGCACTGTCGTTGGCTTCAGTCCTTGTTGAAACTATGCTGAAGTTACGTTATACATGCTGGAAAAATCTAGACTGCGTTTTTATTTTTTGCCATTTCCAAGGTTAATCCATTCACTAACAGACCCTTGATATCTGTAGAAGAGAACCCTTTCCTTTCCTTCATTTTAATTAAGAAAATACAGAAGTTCCTCATCTTTAATGCAATGGGCTCTGCTCTCAAGAGGTTAGCTACCCATCCAACATTGCAGGTTTTAATAAAATAAATATTCCATCACGTAGGAGTGATGTTTCCCAACACTGCTGCTTGTTACTTCAGCATTAAATAGGCAATTATAGCATACGTTGTTTATACAAGCAGGGAATGCTGATTTTCAGTTTTGTAAAGCCACCATTTGATTTTTGGAAATGTTTAAAATTTGAAATGGGACAACATTTGTTGACAGAGCTTAGCACATTGTTCAAGTAAATGTAGCATAGTAAAACTATGCTGCTTTTTAAATATTTATATCTTTTTAATCCTTGCAGTAGGATAATCCTCTTTGCAGTAGGCAGGAATATGAATACCCTTGATTGTTTTTAAGTCCTTGTTTCTCAAAATTAAGATCTGTGATTTTCTCTGCTCTAAAATTTTACTACTGGTGTTATTTAAAATGTAGTTTGGATCAATTTACCTTCCGTAAGCAAAACGTCTGTCTTTGTGGTGGTCCCCAAATGTATCCCACAGTCTGAGAGAAACACTCACTTCATCCACAACATCTCGTGAGCGTTCAAGGACCTAAAATAGAACACACATTACCATTCTCTTTCCCTCCATCAAACAAGCACATTTCTAATTCTCCTTGTAAGAAGATCTAAAGCATACTACACTGAAAGACTTAAAACTACATGTGATAAGCTAAGTGCTGCATCTTATAAAACCCGTGCAGAATATGCATCTTCTAATATCTTCTGGTAAACAATTACTTTGGAATGAGAGACCTGGGGAGATGCTGGCTTCCTTCCATGTCAGGCAACGGCTGCAGTAGAGCCCTCGTATACAAAATTCTGAGGTCACTGCTGCATTCTGACAAAGAAAGAGCTTGCCAATAAATAATAGTACAACCTCACAGCATGTGCTCCGTATTTTGTAGACCTGCAGTCCTTACCTCTTGGCAGACACGGTACTGATCAATGGCCCAGACAGTTGGAACGTGAGTTGCCAGCAGCTGATACTGAGTCAAGGTTGTATTACACGCTCTTGCGCAAATTAGACGAGTTTTCCCCACTGCATTATCTCCGACCACCACACACTTGATAGTTTCAACGTTGGGTCTTTCGTAGTCCATGTCAGTGTCCATTTATCAAAAACTGTAACAAGACAGTAACACTTGTTTCCTACTACTGTATGAACTACGCTATTTAGAACCACAGCCTTCTACTTGCACTTCTTCAGTGATGCCTGAAGAGGACAAGGTCTAAAGGCAAAGCTTATAGTAAACTGTACCAAAGGAAACTATCTGTTCCTTTAAATACCACACAGTTATGGAAATGCTGGGCTATTTTGACCGCAGTAAGCTTATGCTGTTCACACGTTATTTTCACTTTGGTTTCTGTAAACACAAGCTTACTTGCAGAAGATAGATCTTGGTGAAACAAGGACGACTAGAACAAACTTACCTCTTGTTAATACTTTTTATGCTAAGCAGCAGAGAAAGCTAGACATCAGTGGGTTTAACCTGAAAGATTCTAGTATAAACCTGCCTTCTTGAATCTTGGCCATTCAAGATTTGATTTAGGACTGTCCAAACAACATAGCTAAAACCAAGTCACACAGATGGTTTTAATTACATGCACACAATAAAACCAAGGAAATAATGTCTTACTTGTAAGATGACTCCAGAGACTCTGTTCTCCACAACCCACACACTATGTTAACTCAAATCCCATTATATCCTGTATATATTACAAACTCTTAATTTTCCAAGACGTTTGTACAGACCGCAGCCTAAACTGAAACCAAACAGTTCAGAGGAAGCTTGTGGATACACTTACATATACTTACAAATTCTTTTTTGTAAGATATTAGAAAGTGAAGAGACTGGGTTTTTTTAAAGATACTATCCTGATGGAGAGTTATTATTGAAAATATTTGCTTAGATATTCTTTGGCCATGTATTAAACAAATGCATGGATAAGGACATAAGTTGGGGAACAGGCATCTTTGAAAGATTAAAATCAAGTCTTGTATGTTTTCTACAAAGTCTGTCATTTTCATATGAGGTGAATGTGGGATCATAGTTCAACGTCTCTGATCTCCTAACCTCAAGTAGTCTGCTCAGCAAACTGGTCTCTGCTGGGGAATATAATCAAGGAGGGAGAAAGAGGGAATATGCAAAGCACAAACATGTTCAGGAGTACTTGCCTAACACAGTTATTTCAACAAGGAAACCTACAGGCTGTTTAACTGACCAAACACAGGTCATCATCTGGAGTGAAGGCGTCCTTTTTCCTGAGCAGAAAACATAACAGCTAAAGACACCCAACGATTTGGTTTAATTCCTTTTTTAATATTCACAGTTCATTTGCATGTAAATATAGACTATGCATTAACTGTCAGGCTGTTTAAAATAATAAATACAAGCTCTTTTGCTGTTCATTTTTCCCTGTGTCAGAGGCACTATTTTCTGATTTAAGAAAAAGCATGTTTTGGGAACTACTATAGCTGAACACTATTTTTAACTATATTGTTTCATTAGTTAAAGTCATATAAACAGAAAAGCAAAAGTCAGCATTAGGACTAAATGTTACCCATTCATTTAAAATTGTGAGCATGGACCGCAGAAGAAGAAATAGCCTAAAATGGCTACAGTATAGTTATAATCTGTATTTATGAATCATTGGGACAAACTGGAGACAACTTTGTCAGCTGCTCAAGGGCGAGTTAATTCACTCTTTCTACTCAGCGTGCCACTACTGTGTCAAACTGACATGTCTTCCTGGACATTGAATGTTTCTGGAAATGCTATGGCACACAGGTATACTTATGCTACACCCGCATTTTAGAGAGGTGTCCTGCACTAGACTGCAGTGTGGCCCCAAGAACTCTTCATCCTGGCACAGGCACGTGACGGCACAGCTGGAGCTTTGCAATCTGACAAACATAGAGCAGATAATGTGGCTTCATAAATGCATGTACAGCATTTACTGCATGGAAATCCTAGCAGCCTTGTGATACCAACCTGCTCTGTCAGCACAGACGTTTTAGCTGATAAGGAAGCAAAGCCATGAAGACATTGCCTCCATCACTTGACCTCAGTTGCAACGTGCATCCTGAAAGGTTACTAGTCGCGGGGGAAAGCATGACAGAGACTTTCAGTTACCAGCTGACCACAGTTGCTTGTTGCCTGCAAACTCCCACAAGGCTTGACCCCTGGGACAGCCCACGGGCTCTGTCCAGTCTCCATGCGTCCAAATACAAAATTACAGCTAGAATGAGAGCTAACTCCTCTTCTCCCCGCCCCATCCTTTTCAAGAATACAGCCATGATACAAATAGAAACGGTACGGTGTTTCCAATGACACAGGGAATGAGACATATTTGTATACCATGGCCTCAAAGGCAGGGCCCTCAATGAGCAGAAAAAAACAAGGGTTTTCAATATGTGAAGTAGTGGGATCTAGAATAGTTTGATTTCAAGTCTGAGAGTAAGGAGTAGCCCCCTGACATAATATGTGGTATTAAATTACTTTATACTTTATTCATGCATGGAGTAGGCATCACAGACAGTATATGGAAATGTTTACAAGACTAGAAAAGAAAATGAAGGAGCACGGTTAGCCAGTGTGTCTGGCTGGTTTTAAACTACCAAACAGAGAGATGCAAAAACAATTTTTTTCTCAAATCTGATATTCTATTAAGATGCTGTTACACAGATTAGCTGCATTTTTACATAACAATCTGATTTTAAAATTCTTCACAAATTTTAAATGATAGTTCTACAAAAATACTCCACGGTCACAAAATACGTATTAAGTACAGAGTCTGGAATATTAAAAAAAAAAAAAAAATCCAAGAGGATAACAAAGCAAGTTTAAAATTACTAGGTAAATTTAAATAAAAATAACAGGAGAAATCAATACAATTAATGGAGAATCCATTAAACCATTGATTCCATGGTGAATGGAAATAAAATTAAAAAGAGAAGTCTTTTTTTAAATTTCTGATATACTTACTAACTTAATTAAAGCAAAGTTATCACAGAGCTTGGACACAGCATGCTTGAATGTCCTGTTGTAGATCAATGGCAGCCTAACGAAGATATTTTTAGCATGTCTCAGTACTGCACAGGACAGAGATTAAAATAAACTAGGAATAAAAACAAAACTAGAGCTTTGTGGCCTTGCTATGCAAAGCTCTTAAATCCACTCCAGTAAATATAGAATATCTATACATTAAAAATGCAGACCATTTTATATTGTTCTTTAGTTTTCAGAAAGGGATTAAACCAGAAATAGCTCCTGAAGAGACTGACAGACAGAAGCCTGGATAGACTTTTAGAAATCTCAAATAAAAACAGAATGTAACAATGAATAACAGTAGCAACAACTAGTAGAATACGTGGATTAAATGCTTATAAACATAGCCAGAAGATTTCTGGCTGCAGAAGTGATTAAAGCTAGAATATCTATAAAATCTTGAGGATACAGCTCCGGGTCAGTTGTTTAAGGGAGCCTATAGGTTAAGCTTGAGATAAATCTATTACATAATCACACTGATTAAAAATGCCAAACATATATTTGCAAAACTTTAAAAAAATAATTAAAAAGTCTAGATTTGAGCTCTGAAAGGCTGGAAACATCTGGGAAGACCGACTGGAGCCAGAACAAAACTGGTTAGACATGAGCAATCCAGCCTATATACATATATGTATATATATATATATAAAAATATAATATATATATACACATATATTTATATAAAAAGCATAAAAATTCCAGGACCAATGAAAAGCTTGACAAAACCAACCTAAAACCTGCAATATTTAGTTTATCAGGAAAATTAAATGGGACAAAATAAAAGGAAAGTTATTAGAAATGTGACCAGTCTCAGAGGGAACATGGCAAAAAAGCCAGAGAAAGACAGAAGGGCCATCAAATGAGCACAGTGCTTAAAAGTTTATGGGAAAGACCAGATCAAATATGGCTGTTCTCACAAAGAAAGCAGTGAAAGATTCAACTGCTTAATCCAGCTCTAAAGAAAGATGAGCAGATGGATGGAAATGAAGATACTGGAAAGAATAACAAGGGATCTCAAAGATCTCTTAGGATGTTTCTGTTTTTACATTGTCACCTGTGATTGTTTGCAGATGAAGAGACAGAGGCAGCCAAAAATCAGGAGATGTGATTACAGTCAAGATCTAAGATAACGCCATTTAATTAATTCACTTGATTAGCAGAAACGAACTACTCCAAATAAAGCTGATTTCTTTCCAAAGAACTGTGAGGTTCTGAATCATTGCTTGTAGATGGTTATGGCCACTAATTTCTTCTCCTTCTTTTGCTACACCTCAAATTGCTGAAGAGTGCTGGATTTTTTGTTTATTTTTTCTCATTGTTGAATGAGCTATCATTATCACTAAAAAACCAGTTGTAGTTGCTATAGCAGGCATGTCCTTCTGTCTAGTCAGCCTTAATAATGAGACACTGCCTTTCTAAAGAACTTTTCCAAAAGATCTGTAGACGAAGCATATCAGTTGACTATCTAGTACACTGGTACAAAGACTAAACACAATAAACCCTTTCTGTCTCTCTGCATGTATGTACACATGTATGTATACTTATATACAAAATATAACCAATTCCTAAACATGAATTTTCCATTGTTTTAAAAATGCAATTTAATATTTTTGTATTTGCATTTTTCTCTGCTGGAAAGAAAATGGATGATGATCCTAACCCAATGGTGAGTTCCCTGTGGATGGTCCCTATAAAACCCTATGTAGGATGAGGAATCCACCTCTACAGATCTCACTGCTGGTGCTGCTAAATGACCACTCTGAAATTTCTAGATATTCTAAACATCAGTTAGCTTATACAAAACATACCCAAGATTTTTCAAAGAGAAATAGCTAATTATCAGCCCTTTTCTCATCAGCAAAACACCACAAACAAATCACCAAATGTCTACATAAATCAGTGATTATGGAGTAATCCTGCAAGCATTTACCTCTTGGCTCTGTACCTGAAAGTGTCCAATAGGCTGAAACAGCATCTCTTACCAGGAAAACAAGTAAGCACATTATTTCCTTCTTGCATTAAGAGTGAACACTTAAGTGGAAGGCTGGGAGTGACAGCATTTAAGAAGCTTCCATACTCAGTAAAGCTTTTCTTCAAATTATTGTGCAGAAGAGAAATCAGTAATTCCAACCTCTCTCAAGTAACCTGACCAAACCTGTCAAAACAGGAAATCCTTCAAACAAACAAGTCATCAATAAAGATTGCAATGTTGTAATTATAAAAGTAATCTAATGAAAAGAAATATCAAAATCTCTCACCACTTTATGTGAATGGTGTAAGTGGGAATTATTTGAAAAACTCAGTCCAGTGGAAAAGTAGCAAGATCTCCAAGACTGATCCCAGAAAAACAGTCTTCTGAAACACCTTTTGAGTATACTTTTGGAGTGACTCCCTTAGAGAACCATTTCATAACATCATACCAAAAGGAGTATTGAAAGATTTACAGGAGTAAGGAATGCTCTGATCTCCATCCCAAAATTACAAAATTATACTGCTTGAAACCATGGAAACTGGAAAAGGCGAAACAAAATGCCAAGTTCTTCAGGCACTAGAGTCACTGCCATACACTGCCGAATTCCAAGGCACCTGCTTGCTGGCAAGAACCAAAGAGCACATGAGCTACAACAGGGGTGTGAAATGTTCATTCTGAATATATAACCTGCCATGTGTTGTTTCGGAATCTAAACGGATTAACACATATATGCAAGGGGAAAAAGAAGGGGAACTTACAGTTCACCTGTACAAGGGCATAATGGCCACAGACAGCTCTGATGTAGGAAAGGGTTGGGGCCAAAAGGCTGATACGTTGTCTGGCTCAGTTTAATCAATAAATATAGGACCCCACAAAGTAAATTAGTGAAAGAAATTGCAACGTGGTATCAAGTGCCAGATAAACTATACCAACTGCTGAAAGACCATCACAAAATGTTTTTCACAGAATATAAATTAAGGTTAGGAATATTATTAAATGGCATGAGGGCCAAGGGGGAGATAATTAAAAAATAAAAATTGTGCCTTGTAAGCCTCAAAGAATCAACCAGTAACAAAAGGCAATAAGACTCAAGGTGAGATCAGATGACTTGATCACCACGGGACCAAGATGGGCATGATGCGTATCAGACTGGATTCTCATCTAGGATAAAGAGGCATAGGCCTATTGCCATTATTAAAAGTTCTGGCCATTTACACGAAAGGATGATCCCTCTTGGACTGCAGAAAAGACTGAAAGGAAGAAATGGACATGTGAGGAAGAAAATCAAGATTAATTTTGGAATTTGTCAATTACCTGCCCTATCTGGCCCATCAACAAAAGAAGACAACAGGTACACCCAATGCTTGGAAGTGCCGAAAATCCCTTATAGACTAAAGTTAACCTGTTCTCAAATGTAAGATCCCTTGGATCTACCATGGGTGTAAAGAGAGGGGTAGTTGTCTGAAATGTCACTTTGGTGCACCAGATGACAAAAGAGACAACGCTGGCTGCTGCCACCCGCAAAAGGAGTGTGCAGGTAAGTGGGAGTACCCTGATCTTCTGCAAGGGCAGAACCAGGTTCCCTTTCTCAGCTGTTCTGGGATAGCTGTGGTGTTTCGGCTCAGTGCCAGTATCAACAAAGAAGTAAGCCCACAGAACACTGCTGAAATTTGATACGGCTGTAGAAGGAAAGTGCTGAGGTTCTCATCACAGCAGACTCCTCAAGGCTTGCCTGAACCTCTTTCTTTCTTTACTGGAAGAAAGCAGTTCCCAGAAGTCTCTATTCAGCTGCTATAACCCCTACTCTATCCCACAGTTTTAAAAGACAGGAGCAAAAGATTGACCATGGCCACACACAGAAAGGAAAGGAGTACCCTCCAAAGAAGGTGTAAATCTGAAGACAGAACAGACTTCTCTATCTAGAAAACTTCTTAGTCAAATCATCATCATAACCTTTTTGTAGAAATTGTAGAGAGACTGAATAATGATGCATGGCTTGTACTATCAGAAGCCTGTTGGTTTCCTGCTCTCTCTCAGCGTGCTTGATTCTGGATTTGGTTGCTCCTAAAGGCTAGCTATTAGGACCCTTCATTAAACCCGACCTACCTCTGGGATGACACAACACTTGTTGATCATTAAGCTGCACTTCCTTAGCCACAAATCAGACATGTCAGCAAAACACAAATTCTTCCTGTGTTATTGTATAACACAGACTGACCCAAAGCCCAGTTACTGAGCATATACAACATCCAGTCTTAGGTAGAATAATTGACTCTCTTGAGCATCCTCAAACATGCAGTCCACAAGGACCTGTCGTGACACACAGTTTAACAGACAAAACAGAGATCCAAATGCAAAGCTCAGGCTAGACTTTAACCAGGTCAATTTTCTGACAGGTTCTGGAAGGCCTGAGGGGCAGAAATCAACAAGCTGATTACACTAAGCAGCTTATGTATTATTTTGACCTGTGTCTTACATTTCAACACCCTCTGTAATGAGATCATCTCTCTAGAAATTAATCCATATAGCAGCTGAAGGATGTTTTAACCACTTTAGAACTCCATGTATCCAAGATAAGCATTTTCTATATTGTGAGAGAGACTGCAACTCTGCCACTCCTCCTCTCATCCCCTTCTTTACAGCCTACATCAAGAGTGGTCCCTCACAGCTTCTTTTGTTCCTTCCTTCTGCTGTGCAAAGAGACGTGAGGAAGGGTCACCACACTGTACCCACCCCTTGAAAGATGGAAATAAATTGTAGCAGGTACATGATTAATTTAAGACTCTGACTACAGCTTTGGTGAGGCATTTTGTCAGGATTCAGGATGTACCTGGCTCCAACTCTTTCTGTTTATTAGAAATGACTATGGCAGACAGAAGGGACCAGGCAGTGACCAAGCTCTGGCTTTTCTGTAGGTCATCATCTGTTATATCATCACAAACTGAAGTCAGCTGTGGCTGACACCAATAAAAGTGGCTGAGAACTGTTGTAACCGAAGAGCAGACAATACCCATTTGGACCGGTGGTAACCATCACCAAAAAGCTGTTACTTTGTAAGGTGGCCAACCATGAAATGGCATCATGCACTGAGCTTTAAATTATTCCTCCTTCCACGACAAAAGATTACACTGCAAGAGTTGATTTAGGGTGCATCTCAACTAGCATTTTAGTTCAGATCATGAATACACTTATGAAGCAAATTTCCCAGTCATCTCCACTTACCATGCTTTGGTTTGCATCACGAGTGGCCACAGGGCGCACAAACTAGATTTCTTTCAGATGACTCTACAGTGAAGGATGCCTCTCCCACCACCCATGGCTGTTCAGTGCACAAGACTAGATTAAAGGTAATTGAAGTAATACCCTTTTGCCCCTGAAATGTGTACAGTATGGATATCAGGCCCTCAGCACCAACTTACTCCATCACCAGATCCGCTGCTATTGCACTGCACGACCCACTGTTGTAGATACAGCATCAGACACACGGGCTCCTGGTTTTTTATTTGGATCAATACAACGGGGGCAAAGCTGCAGCTGAATCCTCAGTGGCTGCAATGCTCAAGAGCAAATTATAGTATCTGGGATAACATACAAAACTCAGGATTAAAGGGAGTAGTATCACTGAAGGAGCCTGATTCAATACTGCTGCTTTTGGTGGTAATAAAATCCAAGAAATTCCTGATTTTACCCTTTTGTAAGTAGGAGCATCAGAACCTTGTACAGTGTTAGATTACTGCTCCTCTAGCATAGGCTATTACTGATTTTACTCATTTAAAGAGATGGCTGTTGACACTGTACCTTCTGTTTAGGGAGGAAGTTATTCTGAACAGTATTCCCAACGGGACAAAAGGAAAACAACAGCAAATCAACAAGGCATTCTCCCAACTTCTGTGCTTTTCTGTGGGGAAAACATTTATCACGTTTTGTTAGAGCTACTAACGAACAAAAACAGAATATTCTAGAGACATTGGTGACCTTCTAGCACAGGGAGCTGTTGAAGAATTCACCTTCTGTGCTTGTTTTCCTTCCAAAAGACAGAATCAGGCTCCTGTTTCTTGAACTTTCTGTGACATTTCTCATATTTTTTCCTCTTTGTTAATCAGTGATGATTTTGGAAGGATATTATTTGCATTGTATTCACTCCCACATTTGAATGGTACAAGGAAACTATAAAAAGTGAGCAAAACATCTAAATGACAGCAGATAAAACCCTCCACAAACCTAAATACTGACTAGAATAGAAATACTTTAAGACGGCAGACTTTAGATAAATGCTGCTTTCAGATCCTGGGTTAAGTCCTGAGTTTATGTCACAAATGCAAATCCAGTGATATTAACTGAATTGTACAGGAGGTGAGTGAATACGGTGTTTTACTTGTAATGTCTAGTGCCACAAAGATTGATTTGTGAAAATATTAAAAAAAAAATGATAGAGACATTTCCATCTTGTGTCTTTTATGGTAGACAGAAAGAAAGGGAAAAGAGAAAAGCAGAATGATGTTGGATGGGAACCAAAGGGAATCCATACTCCAATTTTATGAGTCTACCTGTAGAAACAAAGGACCCAACTATCACCACATACTCTCCAGGATGCATCAGTTCTAGTTCACACGTGCTCACACATTTGCTCCTTCAGCACAAGATTTTGATTTCTTCTATGGAAGCCCAATCAACGATCCAAGGGCATATTCACAGTGATCTGACTAGCCTTAGCCTCAATGGCTTCTTGCCATGAGCTCTGAAACGCTGCTGTACACGCGGCTGCTCAGCCTTTCCCTTTCCCCTCTACTTGGCCCTGCTCAGGGGAGAGTCCCAAGTACCTGCTTCGTTCTACAACACTTACATACTCTTCTGGCACAATAGAGGGGAGAAAGCATGTCAAAAACTCTTGTTCCTTTATTTCTCCTACTTCAAGGCTTCTCTGTCTTTTCATCTCCTTCAGCACAGGGGAACATCTGGGCAGAGGACTTAAGCGTTTTCCCAGTGAACAAAAGGTATTAGAAAAGAATCAAACATCAGAATTTACTGAACAAGTGATCAGCTCTTCTCAGTCTAATGCACTACAATATTCGTGAAGTTTGGAGTTTTTAAAAAGGCAAGAGCTTTAGAGAGCTCCTTGGGGCTAAAGCTGATGTCCATCTCTTCTTGGATAAAAATACTATGCATCTGAGCATGTCCCAGATCCTATATTCCTGAAGTATTATGTCTATGAGATAAAGAACCTTAATATAAATATCTAACCTACCAAGTCATTTTTTTCTACTAATAGATACATTTTATATCTTACAGGTAATATGAGGCACACAAATCCAATGTACATACAAAAGAAAAGCATAACCTAATGGAAAACAACTTCAGAAAATTATTTAGGAGAAACTAAGCTGTTCTGCTTCCATGTATGGTGATCCCCAATCCTGAAGTACAGCCACTATATAGATATGCCCATTCAATTGGTATTTACCCTGAAGAGTCATATGGCAGCTCTTTGACATAGCCCTAACAAGGCTGTTCTCATCCCCCCCTTTTTTTTGGCCTAGAAAGAGCTCTCACTGGAGATCTCCCCTCAAGCACACTGAACAAACTAATTTCCACCTCAGCTTCTATATTACAGCTCAAGCTGAACATTTGGCTTTGAGTCAGCTGCGTGTCCTTAAATAGTACACAAACTGAGCATGAACAAAGTCATTGAGAATATTCTAGCATCACTTCCTTGCTCTCGCTGTGACCATATGCAGAGCTTCAAGGGTTTTCTATTATTTTTAAACAAGTATATTGCCACCTTCAGAAGCCTGAGTAGTGTTTTGACCAATAAAGCCAACTCAGAGCTCTGTTTGACTGTCTGCCTCAGTTCATCCAATGACTGATTTCTCTTTGCTCTGGATGTTGGATGCCACAGTATCCACTTAAGGTTGAATTAATAAATCAATTTCTAGTGCTGTTTCCTCTGTACCCCCTTTCTATGGCCCCCAAACAGGTCCCGTGGACAGACACCCGACAATCTGTGTGCTGCAAGCCCCCACAGCAGCCTCCTGCTGTTGTCACAGCAACCCACAACAGACTCCACAGACACAGCAGGGGGAAAGGACAACAAAAACAAACAAAAAAAGAGAGAAAGAGAAAACCTTCCAATCCTTCAGGTTTTCAGTAAGTGGCACTCAGAAGTGCCAAGCGCCAGGAGGTTTCTGCTTCCCGTACACATCGTACCCCTCTATTTTTGCCTTGCACCTTGTGGCCTCGCTGGAAGAGAGGAGCCTGGAGAGATCCGGTTCATCAAGGACTCAGCCCTCTCAGCTCGGGGGAGGGGAGGACGCCTCCTCCGCTCTCCCGACAATGCGGGAGCGCACCTGCAGGCAGGGCTGCCGCGCGGGGCCCCGGACAGCCCGCTGCCCCACAGGCCGGGCACCGGCCGGCCCCGCACACGCACCGCGGCGGGCGGGGAGACTGTGCCCGCAGGTCGGAGCACGATCGCGCCCGGGCGACGGGGGACCTACCCGGGAGGGCGGGATGCCCGGCAGCCGTGAGCCGGGGTGCGCGCAGCGGGGCTGGCCCCCGGCACCGGCGGGACGGGGCGGGGGTGCCAGCTGCCGCGCCCCCTTCCTGCTGCTCCTACACCAAGGGGGCAACGCCAGGAGCCAGCCCAACCCGGCAGGGAGGCAGCACGGCGCCGGCGCTCTCCTCCATGCCGCCGGCGGGGCTCTGCCCGCCCGGCCGCGGCGTGCTCCCGGCCCGGCCCGGCCCGGCCCGCCCCGCGGCGCTGACTCGGGCGCCTGGCGGCCGGGCGGCGGGAGCCGCTCTCATTGTGACGTCTGCAGCCCCGCGTTCTATTTATAGCGCCGCGATTGGATTTCATTCATGAAACCGGGGCCGCGCGTAAAGGGGCGGCGGCTGGAGGCGCTCCAGCGCCCGCCGCCGCCGCCGCCGCCGCCGCCCGGCCCGGCCCGGCCCGGCCCGGCCCGGCCCGGCCCGGCCCGGCCCGCACCCCGGCACCGCCCGGCCGCTCCCCGCTGCAGGCCCGGCGAGCCTAAGGGGCAGCCGCAAGCAGCGCAGAAAACAGGCAGCCGCAAGCAGGGCGCGGCTCGGGGACGCACTCTCATTCTCCGTCCCAGCGCTAGCGCGCTGGGGAAGCTTTCTGCCATGTCCTCGCACTTGAAATGGTCAAACGCGAAACCCGTAGTCAAAAATAATACACACACATAGGTACTCTACGTGTAAAACAAACACACACAAAATTAAACCACAACCCCCACCCCCCTTAAACTGACTTAATCGAGATGTGGAGTTTTCTACCAGTGAAAATGGCTTGAGGCCCTGTAACTGGGAAAGGAGGTCACGATCCCCAAAGAGGTTCCCGGCTAAGAACGCTGCTCTCCTGCTCTTCTATCTACTGTTTGGCATCAGCAAACATGCAACCGACCCTTTACTGTCGTGATGAGCTCGGGCACCGCTGCTGTGGCTCGAGGTGACTTTTGTGATGCTGTTGTGACTGTCAGAGACAAAACAGTCTCTTAGAGCAAGCTGCACTCTTATGGTAGCACAGAAGTCTCCTGACAATAGGATAGTCAATTTTTGGAAAACATGTTATAAAGTTGCTTTAAAAAGACTGCTTCCAATAACAGTTAACAGTACCAAGAACAGGTTAACACTAACCAACTGCATTTGGTTATAATCAATTACTTGCATTTTTCAAATGCCCAGAAGCCAAACTCACATTAACCAGGTCAGACTGCAACAGTTTTCAATTTAGTACATTTATGTCAGCAAGAATTACAGTTTGCAACTTCATATCACAGGAGGCTATTACGCAAAAAAGAACAATGCGTATCATTGCAAATACTGTTACTTTCCTAGCTTTGCACAGAATTTGGATAGATAAGACAAATGCATCAGAATTTAAAGCAACTCTATGACCCAGACATCTGCCTAGAAGCATATGAAGAAAAATCAAATTGATAATGTGGCCAACGCAAAGCACAAAAAAAAAAAAAAAAAAAAAAAAAAGAAATCACACATCAAATCCTATAACCTACAGATTTGTAATGAAGAGTATAATTACCTTCCTTTTTTTTTTTGTTTCAAGGTCTATATGAAAAATGTTTTCTCTACAAATGAGGTCTAAAAACTTGTTATATACAAGAACAAAAATCCCTATGTATTCACTTGTCTCTAAGATGCTCAACTTTCAGGAGAACACTGAGACCCCACTCAGTTTAGGTGGCTGGTCAAAGCATACTCACCACACTCTCCCTACAGAACGGGCAGGACAAAACCAGGACCCGCAGAGTATGCTGAATCACGAGCAAAAGAAATGGTAAGTTTTGACATATTCACTGGTTGGTTTAATAACTGAAAATTGATCAGTGGATGTTTGTGTTGAACATCTCAGCATATTCTGAAACCTACCAATACAGAGCACAAATCAGAATGAGATTCTGCACAATTTAGGAAACACTTCCAACTCTACAGCTGTGAGATAAAGTGAAAAGAAGAAAGTGTTTTGCAGGTGTGGATTTAAAGAGTTACAGAATTGATTCAGCTGGTTAAAAACCAGAAAGTAATTAATACATCCACTCACTCAGTTCAAGGCAGCAGGAAGAAACACTGAAACTGTGTGTGTGTAGGACAGAACTGAAGTGCAAGAAGAAAGAAAGACCGAGGCAACGTCCCATCACTTTTTCTTTTCTTCCAAGACAGTCCCAATAAGAGCTACAATTATCTCTAAGGATTTATCAGGAAACTCCTATAGACTTTTAACAAAGGATTCTTACAAAATCCTTTGCTTTCAAAACTATTCAGTTCCTTTCTCCATTTGCACAGCTATTGAAGAGACAAGCATGGAAGGGTACTGAAGATGCTAATCACACTATTAGTATAGTCTGTTAGCAATGACAAGAAATAAATGCATACCACCTCTGTTTAAGGATGATGCAGCAGATTCACTTGTGGCACAGGTATAGCTGATACTAACTTTTAAGTACCATCTGCTTACGAAATTATTAGAAATGTATTTATGTGAATGTAAAAGTAATTTCTTTTCCTGCCGATGCAGGCTTAGACCTGTTATCTAGGCTCATCTGAATATTGGTATATTACCTTTGCTCTTTTGAGAGGATACGGAACATAACCTGTGGAGTTTGCCACTACTCAGTATCAGTAAGATTTGACACCTCTGTCTCTCTGGGGGGCGTGTTGTGAAGTTAGAATATAAGCAACAAAGCCTACCTGTCTATACTTCTAAGCATCACTTAATTGAACAGAATTTTCCCATTTTTATATAGCATTGTACATCTATACTAGGCTTCAATCACCTTCTATTAGATTAAAAGTAGTGATAGGGTAGTAAAGAGGGTATTCATCTTACTGGACTGTTCCAGTATGGCAAATCTTAATTTCTTTTCTTTGTGAACTTTCATTTCACATTTCAAATAACCACTTTTTGCAGACAAATCACTGAGCTAGAACCCCACCTTTTAACTAAACACACCCAGAATACCACTGCTGCAACCACTGTGGATTTTCTAACTGTCAGTAGATTAGTTAACAAGATGTGGGAGATCATCGCTGTAAAGCACCAAGACTTGCTCTAATTCTGACTCATAAAGCCTCTGATTACAACAGAAATTAATTTTAGATATGCTTACAAGCTTGTTACAAAACCTTCCTATAGGAGAGAAGGAAGATGGCAGGAAGAACGGAGAAAATGTTATTTTTAATGCATAACAGTCAAATTGAACAGAATACAACAATAACAGAGATTAGTCAGGTGATTAAAATGGGAGAAAGAAATAGGGCCTTGCTTTTGCTAGGGATAAACAAACAGTTTCTAGTTTCCTTGTTTTATTCTGTTCCATCAAAGGGTATCCACAACTCGAAGGCTTCCCAAGCAATGAAAGAGCTGCATGCTCCTATGCAGTTTCTGTTTGAGTGATCATCTACAGCAACTTTTACCATTCAGTGCTTTTCCAACATAAATGTGTAACTACTTACACAATCCAGACTGCAGCTTTTGCAGCAGAGTGTAAAATAAAAACCCCAGGAACATTAGTTAGAGTGTCTCTGTCCTCTATCACATAATCTTATTGGACAGTAGTTAATTTTTTCCACTCATTTAAACAAACAGCACGGTTTTGACCATAAACTTATTTGAGATGCACACCTTTACACATGGCTGGAATGCATCTCTAATAGGGTGTAAAGCAACCAACAGCTTCCAGACTTTGATACATGAAAGCACAGTCATAAACCACAAGTATTTCTACTGAGTTTACATAAAGCTTTAAAAATATGAGTGCTAAAGCTTTACTCAATTAGATGCTTAAATGTTCCAGCTAGCAGGCTTGGATTTGAATTTTCTTTTTTGCTTGTTTGTTTTTAGGGGTGAATAACAACTAGAAGGAGAGAAGAAGGAAAATTGCTTTACAAGCAACCCAAGGAGATGGCATTGGATCATGACTAGCATTTAACTCCATAGTCTGGCTTTACCAAGTGTCTATAGCTCTCTAAAACATGCTTATGGGCTGCCAAGTGTCCCAGCACTGCATCGCCATTATATGCTTTTAACAATACCTTGACGACTTTTGAGAAAATTAAAAAAAAAAAAGAGAGAGAGAGAGAGAGAGAGAGAGAGAGAGAGAGAGAGAGAGAATAAGATCTGCATTCACATCTACAGCAAAACCTACTTCTCTAGAATGATACATTGTTTTCTAAACCACAAAATACATTTGAAAGTGTAAACGTGAGGGCATACTCCCACATGTTCCAACATCTTATCTGTTACTTTGGAGCTAAATTAACCTTTTGGTTTTGAGAATATAGTTCTCAGATGATTAAAAAACCATCAGGTGTCCTGTATCTGGAGAGTTGGTTTAACTTCAGAAGCTGCTCCAATGTGCTCTGATAGTAGAACTCCTTAGAGAGCTCTCTACTAGCTCAGAACTGCTGAAGCTCAGTGCCCTCAGGCCCTTCCATCCTCTGCACTCCTGAGACACCAGAGAAAGGATCGTGAGCAGACAGGTTGAAGAAATATCAGTGAATGATAACAGGGGTGCAGGAAGAGGGTACTACAAGCATTTACTCCAGCCTCTTTGTAAAAACTCTTCAGGAAAAGGAGGAAGTGGAATAGTCCATGCTCCTCACCACCCCATGACAACCTAGGTCTGCCATGTCCACAGGAAGAGCTATCCTAAGCATTCTAAGTTTGGGGTTATTTTTTATATTACAGTGCACCAACCTTCTGAGAAAGCCTGCATCCCAAACCCAGGCTCTATGCCATGTGGAAGCAAGGAGGTCTTCCCCTACTGCAGTTCTAGGTAGGATCTATCACAGATGCCTGCTTCCAAAATAATAAAAAATAAAACAAAATAAAATAAAAATCTACTGATGTGGCCCTTTGCTCCTTCCAAAGACTCAAGCTTTTAATTCAGGACAACTGAAACTATGTCCCCTCTGTTCTTAGTAGTAACACCCAAGGACGTACATAATTTCCTAAGCCATGTTACACACTGAAAGACAGTCAGCATGGACAGCTACAACACTGGGCTTGAGTGTGCACTGAGAGAGGGCAGAACTGATGTTGCAGAAGCAGCCTGGGACAGTCCAGAAACGAAAATCCAAAGTGTAGGACAAACTGGAGCTTCTTCTCCCTCTCCTCTACCCCTGAATTCAGGGACCCTTTCCATTAGAAGAGCTTTTAAGAGTATGCTAAGAGTAAAAGATTTTAAGTGGAAGTAAAATAAGCTTAAATGCACAAAGAAGTTAAGTAAATCAAAGCAGGTTAAATTATCCCATATAGGCATGAGCTTTATATTGCATCTGGCAGTCTCAAAGGGACAGAAGGTGCTCTCTATAGTCCATGAATCCTGCTTTCAACAATACAGCAGAACATGAATGAACGATGTACAGCCAAAATAAGGAGACATGTGGTACTTCATTTATGGACTTTACCATCCACCCACTGTATGCGATATACGTAGTCTCAGCCAACTGGCAGGATGTGAATTGGAATATCAGACTTCAATGACGGGAGCTGAGTAATTCTTCTTTTTTCCCCCCTCACAATTAGGCTTAGAGGCTTTAATTATGTGGGTAGGTCAAAACCATTTCTAACTACGTCTGTAATGGATTGGTATATACTCCATTAGATTTTACCCGTAAAAAATTAATAAAGAGAATAAACACCTTGAAAAATCCACATAAATGCATATTTTATACACATTGAAATAAAATTCAAGTCATTTCCTGTCAATACAATTTTTGTATTAGTTAGTGGGCTTGCATTCAGAACTGTACTTTTCCCATGGCAAATACTTCTGCATTCACAATTAGCTTTCTTTTCAAAATGACTATACATTGTATGCAGTCCTCTGACAAACTGATTTTTTTTTCTTTAGTATCATAAGGACAAAGTTTAGCATTTGATGTAAGGATGCTTCTATTTAATGATGTCAGCATGTATTCTCAACCAATTGTGAAATAAAGCAAAATGATTAGGTCAGTTGTATCTCTTCATAATATCTCATACAACTCTGTCCCAGTTTTCAGAGACAGAGACACACAACATATACAGTGCTATCTCCACTATATGTTATAGACATTCTAGAATGGGACTGAACTGAACTGGGCATTTATTGATTTGTTAATTTTTAGAAATTATTCACTGAATTCTAAATTCAGTCCATGGCACTGAAACATAGGAAACTCCATCTGAACATAAGAAAACATTTCTTCAGAGTGAGGGTGGCTGAACACTGGAACAGCTTGTCCAGAGAGACTGTAGTCTCCATTCTTGGAGATACTCAAAACCTGACTGGACATGGCCCTAGGCAACCTGCTTGAGCTGATCCTGCTTGAGTAGGTGGGTTGGACCAGGTGATCTCCGGAGGTCATTTCCAACTGCAACTATTCTGTGATTCTGTGATGTCCTACCACATTGAATCACACTTGTTTGGGGCCTAAATATCCTGTAATTCACTAACTTTAATCATTCAGTCTCATTTACTTCTGTACAGGCTGCAGAGTCTGGCCCAAAAGAGGGAGCGGACTCATTTTTGTGGTCCCAGTTTGCAAAGTTAGGTGTAGCAGGGTGCAATTAAGCAAAATAAATTTTTGGCTGAATACAAACAGCAAGAAGAACAGCTGAATGGTTATATAACAGTCTCCCAATGGAAGAAGTGGAAGAGTTATGGCTCACTGCATTTAAAACCCAGAAAGGGCAAGGCAGTATTAAGAATTTGTTGCACGGTGTAGTTTTGCATTTTTTTTTTTTAATGGTAACATGTTTGCAGCAGCTTATTTTTCTGTCATATTCTCCACTTCTAGATCCTCAAATTACAACATGAATAAGAGATTTAATCAGTTTATAATACCAATTCCAAACAGAAGTTAAATGGGAAGAAGTGGCTAGTAGGAAGGTTTCTTCATAAATATTTATCAGTTTGCTGCTTGGCAAGGGAGTGAAACTAGAAATGATTGCATCAAAATACCATGACTTTTCCAACCATCTAAAGCATGACTGCTTTGTCAGCCATTTCCAGTATTTAAGGGGTTTTCCAAGGTATAGATTTCATATGAATGGTTTGCATTATACTGCAGTCTATCGGAGTGCTAAATTTTCTACAGCTCACTAACCAAAATTAAGACTAATGGTATGCTTAACTCAACAGTGAAAGTTTGACTAACATGAAAAAAATTAGTCTAATTTCTTGACAATTCCATCCCTAAGCACTGCCTCTGTTCAGACTGCGATATACTGGAAACACATTTTCATCCCAGAATAATCCTTTATTGCCTTTTCACAGGACAACATATACACATAAATGAAATGCTAATCCCGGAAGCAAATCCTCACCTTGAAGAACTGACTTCATGTCTGTACTATGATAATCATGTATCACATCAGTAGTGCTGACATGTGCACAACTGTGTTAAGAGCTTATCATAACCTTTCTGCCATTTAATCAGATGTTAATGGCATTCAAAGCAACTTTTTTTTTTTTTTTTTTAAATGCACATTCCTTTTCTATCGGAAATGAAATGAGTCACAGTGAAGAACAGTCAGTCGGGAAAGACTTTTCTGTCTACCTGACCTTCTGGCTGTTCGTCTGTCTCCCTCCTCTATGTAGGTCAGTCAAAATTGACTTCTGAGTATCAAATTTTAAAGAAACACTGGTACCTTGGGACCCCTTTATATTGCAGCTTTATACTGTAAGAAGAGGCTTTCAATGGCAAACAGTCTTTGCACCTCACTCTTGATCCAAGCTATTGAGCTTTAAAAGCCATATATGAATGGAACTGCTCTCATTCTTTATAGCATAATAAACGCTCTCCCTGCCTTTCAAAGCATGTAAAATTCACCTAATATATTAAGAGCCTAGTAGCTTTATGTGCAAGAGATACAAAAATGTAGTCTAAAGTTTTAGAAGCTGAAGTATTGCTCAAAGATTACATACCTTCTAGAGGCACACTACAGAGATCTCTGTATCTACATACCATCGCTGCTCTGAAGTTGTTTGTATTCATGCTATAAGGAGATCATGAGGACAAGTCTTGAACAAAGATCTCTAACTATGGGAACTGGAAAGCAGAGAGTAGGGACGGGGAGGGGAAGAAAACCAAAGCAGATTTTCTCCCCTCTTTCACAGTTGTGTGAGACTAGTATTATTGGTGTTCGAATTGCTGTTGATATGCGAGAACAGCAGCCAATAGCTATTTGCTGTTCTTTCCAGGGCGCCAAACCAAGAGAGCTGGATTAAACACTAGAATGAAGGGCATCTTAATTTCATCATCATTAATCTTTGAGAAACAGTCTTGTGAAATAAGACTTCTTCTTCTACAACTCTTCCCATAGTTAGCTATACACTAAAGTAAAAAACCCAATTACAGTTTTTAAACCTTTTATAAATCTTACTGAAATGGATGTGGAAAAGCTTCCATTGACTCCTATGGGCTTCAATTCAGACGACAATTCAAAAATAAAAAGTTTTAGAAGAGAATTAGTTGCAACATGCAGGTCTTACAGATGAGTAAAAGCAGCAAGGCATATAACCTGAAGTAACTGAAACAAAATAGCACTGAAGCATGTATCACTTTACTATTTTTTCACTAGACTATTCAAAGAATGTACTGCTTTGAACTATGAATTTTTTTTCTAAGATTACAGCACAACTCTTCAATTATTTTGTATAGCGTGATTCAGCACAGTAGCAACACTGTGGCTCTAATCATTCAAGATCCAAATTCAAAGTCAAATCTGAAACTCCTGTTACATTCTGCATATCCTCTGCTTCTGAAACACACTTTGCCAGAAACAGAAAGCTTTGCCAGGAATGCAAGACTTTGTGTCTATTACAACCATTCACACAGTTTAATGACATGATTTGGTTACACTAGCACAGATTTCCATGCAAAGGCTGCGCTGTTCCAACACAGACAAGTTCAATGGGTTAAACTGGGTTATACCAATGCAAGGTTCACACTATCCAAATACGGCTCTTCCATATTAACGGTTTATTCAGTATGTCTAAACAAATCTAGTTACATTTTTTTTTGTTCCCTAACAGGTCAGGGCCATAGATCATATGCAGAAAGGAGGAGATCATGTGGATTGGTTCTGGTGGATATTTTCCTCCCCCTGAAACAGTTTATATAAATTCTAGCAAAACTACATGGCTGAAGGGTTACAGTTACTGTAGAAATAGCAGAGGAATGCATACAAGTAACCTACTTTGGTATTTTGAGGAAGAAACCTCAGAAGCAGGAAATGAAGAGAGTTTGCACGTTTCACTAGCAGGCTGTTTGATGGGCCTTTCCCAGATTACATTTAGGAGGAATAGTTATCAAAAGTGACTGTCCTCTTCTTTAGGAGGAGCTACTATTGCCACTATCTGCTACTATTTAACCATCAAATGTGAAAATATATCTTTCTTCCACACATATGAAGTTTTCATAGAGGATGTGGAACTTACTACCTCCAGGGGCTGTCCAAGTATCACTGTAAAGAGCCTGAAATACAGAATAGAAAGCTTGAAGGATTCAAGGTACTATACACACTGTATGATTTGTGGAGTAGGGAAAGAAAGCCATCTCGTTCCAATCACACACACACAAACAGAGAGCTGCAGAGTTTAAATATGCCAAGGACAGAATTTAGCTTCACAAGATTGAAAACAAACTAGAACCACTAGCATAGTTTTGCACTTAAACTGGTATGTAGGGCCCTTTAATAAAATCACAAGTATTCCAGTGCCTTGAAATTTCTTATGCATTCATTGCTTGGAAGTCATATTGGCAAAGTACCATGAATTCCGCTAACAGGTTTTTTTTTCTTTTCTTTTTTTCTTTTTTTAAATAAGGTAGCAAGGCACGTAGCTTTTGATTTTTAAAGAACTCATTACAGTCTTCTCCAAGTCAGGGCAGGAGTCCTTTGGGGGGAGGGATAAGGGGTGGAAGGGAAGAATTAGAAGAGGTATTCATTTTATTTGCCTCCACAACTACTGGCAAAAGTGCTATACCATGCTTGCACTTCATAGCATTTCAGAAGCTTTGAGTGCACTAAACACATCCTATCACTCATCTCCAAAATAAAATATTTTTGCAGGAAAAAATACAAATTATTTACAGAAGCAACTGCCAACAAAATGTTGTTAAACTATATCTGTTACAAAAGATGGACAACTTCCCACCATTCCAATTTTAAATAGGTGAATAGCACTTATTTTTCACATTAGGCTTCTATCTGAAATTCAGAACCACAGCTAGAATGCTATTGTACTCTTATTGTGAGGGAAATGTCGACAGTTACTTAATTATAGCGTTGCCAGTGGGAACCACAATTGCAAACACAAAGAAAGGAGGATTAAAAGAATAAAATTCACCCCTGGAGAAATTCCAATGTAGCCAGTTGTACTGCCTCAAGAGAAGCCTGGGCCCACCAGTCTTCCTTAGAAAACTGGAAAGTATTTGTTGAAATGTTACTATGGATTCCTCCTTATTTAGTGACCAGTAATTCCACAAATATTTCTATGCATGTATGACAGTGGAAAACATGTATCTGAACTAGAAGAGCCAAATTTATGGTATCCAAGTATTAAGCAAAAGACCTAAGTCACAAGAATTGAAACCTGTGGACATTCAAAAGGCCACAACAATAAATAAAATCTCTTTTCTTTTTAGCAGGGGATACATTCATCTCAAGTCTAAATGGTACCTGTTGTCCAGAACAATTATTTGATCATTTGCCCATTTATAAGCCCTGTTAGAAGAACATTTCACCTCTGATACAGTGGCAAAAACAAGCAAGCAACTGAAGCCCAGGTACTTGGAAGCCTGCGTTTATGTTTCTATTAGTATGTTAAGCTTACCCCCCCCACACAGATCCTGATCTAGAAAGCATTAGGCCATTGTTTCCAAAAGTATGGAAGACAGGCTATTTCAGGTAGTGAGAGGATGCTCTGGAGGCAGTGCACTCCTTTCGTATCACAACCTGGATTTCTTGTGTTGGGTACCTTGCCGTTTAAGCTCCCTGAATCAATGGACACTTCACATCAGCACTGCTGTCTTGATTCCCCATCTATAAACTGGTATTAGAATTGTTTCTCGACTCCACACAGGTTGTGAGAATCATTCATTCTGCTTTATCAAAATCATAGAAAAGCTCGTGAAGAAACTGAAATCTGCTTAGGACAGAGTTTGGACAGTCTGTGATAAATACTGCCAGAGAACATAAATTTAATTAAGAGGAAATAAACCAAGGAACACGGCAACACCATCTCTTTCCCTACCCCACAGACACACAAAGCAGTCCCCCAATTTTACTATTCTCTAGTCACAAGCAATCACAATAGAAATAGCTCAACAGTTTTAAGATTTTAAATTTCTTCTGCTACATCTAATTCTGCTGGAAGTTACTGCCTTCACAGTGCACACACACACCCCCTCTGCCAGTTTTGCACAGTCCAGAGCTTGGTTTTTACCTGTCTTAACTGGAAGCTATATTAAATTGCCAAACTCTGCACTGAAGTGGCTAACACATATATACGCATTATATTCCACTGACTGTGCGGGGAGAGTAAGCTCTGACAGAGCAGTAGCTTCTTAAACTAGAGAGCTAAATTTACTACTACTCATCTCATAATGCCTAAAGTGACACAGAAGCCCATAAGCAAATAAGCTGTGACCGAGATGTTAAGGAGCAAATAACACCTCTACAAAGAGATGCCTTCCAAAGATAGTAGCATTTTCTGACTCTAGCATGTGACTTTGTAATAAGGAAGTTAAATTTTGTACTAGAATTGCAGATATGTTCTCTTCAAGGAATGAGACCCAGTCACAGAAATAGGATTCCAAACCATCAGTTCGCAGAGTATATTCCATGAGAACAACATTCTTCTGTAACATAATTACCCAGAAATTCCTTTAGAGACAGAAAATCAGGCTAGGTAGTGAGACCTGATACTGAGAGGGGAGATGGTGAGAAATACTGGGGTTCTTAGATGTACCATTTGCCTTAATGAGTACTTTTATGATGTTGAGATCACTCTTATTCGATATTAAATAATTCATGGCATCACAACCTGTATGTGTGTAATATTATATACTGGTTTTCAAGAACTGCATTACCTCTGAAATGACTTCTATTTTTGTTCACTAAAGTATATGTTTACCATGGGTGCTGGATGGGGCTCATTAAATTACTAATTAAAGCTATTAAATTACCAATTTTGAGGGATCAATTCAGAGCACATTAAGACAGCCAGAAATCCAAAACAAACCTACTGTCTCTTTACTTCAGCAATCCACCTAACAGGCTTTGAATGCTGAACTCTCTTCCTTCTGGCAGTGTTAACTCCTTCTTTGGATGACCCTCCCTGGCCAAAACACTGAAGCAGTTATTCCTAGGGCTCATTAAATGTTCTGTCTGGTCATACGCAACAGTTGGAGGGAGCATTGGTTTTGTGTTTGTTTTGAAAGCCCAGAAAGAGATTGCTCCCTAAGCTTCCTGACAAGATGCTTGTTTTTATTCGCATTGTCACTGTGTTTTCCCATGAACAAATATTTATACTTCAGAGGAAATGTTTCAGTAATATGTATCAGGATAGCAACACAGTCACTTCCCTTTCCTTTGTTATGAGAAAGCAATTTTGCTTACATGAGAACGTAAATAGATGGACTCCCTAGAGATGCCTGGGAAGTGGGTCATTCTTGTGAGGACCCTGTCTTGAAAATAATGGCAGCATGCCACTGTGTTAGATGACTTGCGGAGGTTTCGTTTGTAATTGCAAGAAACCAGTATGTAACAGATTTGTCTGTTCTACTGAAAAGAGGAAACAATAATTCTTTTACAAACCCTGCCTAAATTAAAGTAATTTTCCTTTCTGACAAATTTTAGTAGAATGTTCTGTTCCCATCTGCAGTATTATATGCACATTTAGTACATATGGCAAGATATAAATCCACCTTTCCTATTCTTTTTGAACATAAAACAGACTGAAAAGGCCAAGGGATGAAGATGACCTTATTTCATTGTCTACTGTAAAATTTTAGCAGGGGGTTGGACTACACGATCTCCTGAGGTTCCTTACAACCTGAATTTTCTTATGATCCTTAAATTAGGGAGATGTATTTCACTTACCAACTCTTAAGGTATGAACCAGCCAAAATCTGGCTCAGTACATAAATGTTTCAAAGCTGGGTATGAGATTTGGCAAAAGCATTATTAATACGTACCTGTAATTCAGACTGGAAACAGCCCCACCTTCTACATAGACTGCTCAGAACAGGAACAGAGAGGGATGCCTGGTTGCATAAAGAAGTTGCATATTTGTGGTACAAACCCTGTCTTCACCCCAGGAACCCACTTGTTTCCTCCATCTGCAATTACTCTGAATAAGCATTCACTCTTGAAAATTATACTTAGCAGCTTCCGTTTCTTTGATGCTTTGAAAAAATCCTTGACATCGGGTCAAAAGCTACTATGTGCAGAAGCCACCCATTACCCGAACTCCACAATAACACAGATCATTTATACAATTGTTTTTATCTACTGGAATATCATAACAAAGCTGACTAATCCTGTAAGTGATTAATTACAGGACTTCCCAGATAAATTCTTCAGTATAAAGTACCCCAAGTCAGAGATGCTATAACTTTAAAATACCTGAACAAAAACTACTAGACTGAATAGCAGTGGTGACAGCCAACCTTAAGTTAAATGAGCTGCATTTTTTTTTCCTTTCTCCCTGGAAATACTTACCTCACAGGAGAAAATAATGTTTGTATCCATTTTACCAGCTTGATCAAAAGCAAAATTCCGTTAAAGATGTTTTATGTCCTCCCTTACTGTGGTTCTCCTGGAAAGGGGGAAGGAGAGAGAGAGAAAAAAAAAGAGTAATTTCTGCTATTTTCTGTCTAAAAGTATAATCACATGCAATATCAAAGACATCTCTTGTAGTCTATTTATATGGTAAAACAGGCCTGCAACAAAAACAGTCAACAAAAGAGTCTTTCAAACATATTAAAATACTGGTAAACACATATCTGCACTAAAATACAAACCTCTGACTCCAATGCACTGAAGAAGTCATGGGTACATAAATGGGCTTTTGAGCATAACTGGAAATTGATACAGCTCTGTCAAAGAAACCTTGTTTTTTTGAATAATGTTCCTCTGAATATAGATATAAAAATAACCCTACCTGTCACAACTAAACACTACTGCATCACAGTGAACTAGTTCTTCATAGGTTAGCTAACGGCCTCTAAGGAGGGTTTTTTGCCCACCTTCTAACAGGCAACAAGACTGTCTAAAGTATGAGCTGACAGCCTGATGACACATAATTTGGGACTTGTGTTGCTTCCACCTTTAGCCCCAAATGAAATGAATTATAGAAGTGCTGTGTTGGGTTTGGTAAATGTTTGCATTATTGTGGCTTGGGTCTCATCCAGGAGTAAGGTTAAGGTTTTCCAACAACCTAAGGTGGGAGCAAAGTTGATTTCACCTCTGATGCTGCCTTGGCTGCTCAATGATCCAAGTAGTATTCAGAGGTTTCAGGCTAGTCTGAAAAGCAGAAGTGAAAGGTGGATTCTTCAGCTGAAGAGACTAATGGCCTGCTACATTTTTCTAGGCATTTCCCCTTTCTGAACAGCAACATTTCAGAGCAGAATTTAGGACTCAGTCAGTTTATCACAGAAGTCCCTGCCTGCTGTAGACAAACTTCCCCAGCCTCAAACTGACAGTGGGGGTGAATGCAGAAAATGAGGTAACACCTCATGCCACCTTTGTGGACTATGCAACCCTCTAAAATTCACACTAGAGCTAGAGATATCCCTCATTGTCTCTCCAGATGCTTTTATGTAGACAACCATACAGAATATCACATCTTTGCTTTTCAAATGTCCTGCACCTGGGATGGAATAACCTCATGTAAGAGCTGGGGATCACCTGGCTAGAAAGCAGCTTTGCAGGGAAAGACCTGGGATTTCTGGAGAAAAAGAAACATGAGTCAGCAGTGCAGCAAAAAAGTCAGCTGCATACTGGGGTGTACTAGCAAGTGTGTAGCCAGCATTTTGAGGAAAGTGATCATTCCCCTCTATTTGGCACTTCTGAGACTGCATTCAGAGTATGGGCTCCAGTTTAGGGCTTCCCAATGCAAGAAAGATATTGACATACTGGAGCAAGGCCAGTGGAGGGCCACCAAGCTGGTCAGGGGACTGGAGCATGGGATATATGAAGAGAAACAGAGAGCTGGGTTTGTTCAGCCTTAAAAAAGAAGGCTGTGAAGAGATCTTATTGCTGTCTACAACTACCTAATGTTAAGGTATAGGGAAGATGGAACTACACTTTTTCAGAGATGCACAGCAGAAGGACAAGAGACAACAGGCACAAGGTGGGAAAAAAAGGAAATTCTTTTTTTTTGTTTGAGTGTGGTGGTCAAACTCTGGAACCCAGGCCCAGAGAGGTTTTAAGATCTCCATCCTTGGAGATATTCAAATCCTGACAGGACAAGGCCCTGAGCAATTTCCTCTAAATGTGCCTGCTTTGAGCAGTTGAAGTAGATGACCTCTGGCAATCACTTCCAACCTACGTGGTTCTGCCATTCTTGCACTTTAATTACAACCTACCAATACGCTCTTTTACCTCTTTCCCAACACAACGAAAGCTTGTTCTCACCTGCAACGGCAAATATGAAGTGTACATTTGACTTGCATTTAATATCTTCACTGATTTTCTACATGTGAATTTTATATCCCTCCAAAAGTACCTCTCTTCTTCTGCCTCCCTCTTGACCAAACGCCTTTGCCACTTAGCCCTAGGCATTTAAGTGGCAAGGACTGTATCCCTCTCCTTTAACTACCGTGTCTCACGCAACTTCAGTTGTTGAGAATCTTATGTTGTCTATTGCCTTCACCCTATCTTTCTCCAAAACATGCCCTTCAAGCCTCCAGAAGCAGCTCCCTTTGTGAGCCCTATAAATCACAGACTATCCCACAATGAAACAAAACCCAAAACAATGAATGAAATAGTGGTATTTACCACACACAGGAATCTCAAACTATTTAAATACCTATTTATGTGATACTATACCACTCATAAATTTTGTTTCCTCAGTACTGATGCCAGATTAGAAATCATTTGCAGCTTCTTTCAGAATATGCCTTTTTAAAAAGAGATCTGATTTATCTGATCTCATCCATTTCAACCAGCTTTTCTTGGCTTTGCCCTCATCAAAATCCACAGACATGGCCTCCATGGATACATTAAGATCCTTCTCATTCTCAAGCAGATATGCAAAGTCCTTCCACTAGCTCATTCACGATTCTTGCTCAGAAGTCATTAATTATTTACATTATTGTCCTGTTAAAGGCCATATTCAGACTCTCCCGCTTGCAGAGATTTTTAATTGTTATGCTGTAAAGTCAACGCCATTGTTTAAAAGAGTATAAACAGACAGAAATGTAGTTAAACCTGATTTTCATCATTACTAAAGCATAAGCCTAAAAGTTCAACTTCATAGAAAAGGATTCTCTCATAGGAAAGGATCCCTCCTCATCTTACTTCCATTTTCTGCTTTTGAAGATAGTTTGGACTGTAAAAGAAAAGTTTTAATCTTAATTAGCATTGCGTTACCTGATTACAACTCCAACTTACAAAGATTTCCCCTACCACAGTAAAAGTGGCAGATCTTCTATTTCTGTGATGACAAGTCTGTACTCTGGAGAACACAGCAACTAAACCCAGCATGCAACTCCCTTACCTGAATCCTGAGCTGGAAAGAGAGCTGGCTTTATGCAACTCCTATCCTGCATGCCTGCCCTGGAGAGCACCAGTTCCGGCAGCAGCAGCACAGTGCCCTCCCTCCGCCACACGCTCCTCGCCCAGGCAGGAAACAGGCTGCCACCTGAACTAACACTCATGTACAACAGGTTGAGGGCTTCAGAAATACACTGGATTTACAGCATGTCTGTGACAGCTGTCCTGAGCATGTGTACTGTGGTGCTGCCTGCAGACCACAGAGAGATTAAGAAAACTGAAGACAGCTGCAGCAAAGAGTAACTCAATGAGGGACAGTTTATATGGTCTACCTCTCCAGAGGGGGGAACTCGCTTTAGCTGGGGAGAAGAGGGGGCAGGTGATATAATTGCAACGGAAAGGAGGCCCAGAAGGAACACAGATGAGACCATGGGAAATGCCGGCCTTTCTGGATGGCTCCTCAGGATCAATACATAATCCAGGACGTGCGACCTGGCCCAGGAGCCTCTTCTGCTGCGGACAAGTTATTCCTCTAATGCAATGACAGTAGAGAAAACTCATGAAAAACAGCCTGATTTTCTCCTCAAACCTACTTCAAGTTCACCTTTGAGTTATCTGATAGCCTGTGTTGATGCAGTCTACTTTTCTCCTCCTGCCTCTTTTTTGTAAGGATTATTACCAAACTAACAATATTGCAGAATTTTACACTCCCGATGTATTTAAGAGCTTCCTTCTACACAGAGTAGCCTGTCGTCTCTACATATTGATTTACAGTTTCTGTAACATTACATGTTTTCAGTATGTCCGCTCTAAATCTCTTCACCAAGCTTCAAGGGTTTATGTGGAAGAAAAGTGACTGCTTATAAACATGATAGTTCTCTTTTGTTTAATATGGTCTTACTTAAGCCTTTGCCTTTAAAAGTTCAAATATTGGAAGAAGTAAAACAAAGAACAGAACCTTACACCCCTGTTACCATAATCGGTACTACGACACACCTCACTTGCTGTACGTGGTTGAACAGACAGTAGAAATTTTATTTCCCACTGACACCTAAGCCAGCACTTCCTCTGAACAAATTCTCAAACCCTTAATGTTCCCCAACCTGTGCTAAACACAAGTGTTTCACCTTTCCTGCTTCAGTTTCAAAGGAGTTGTATTCACCAGATGTCTCCCTTTGAGATCTAGGATTTTTTTTCCATTTCGATTACACAGATAAAAGTAACCGATCACATGTGATGTGCGAATACAAGATACAATGCTTGGTGAGGAGCTGACAACCAGGTTGTAAAAGACGGGTTACTATGATTTCCGTTAACACACTACCTCAGGAGAGTACCCACAACGAGTCAGTTAAACAGCTGCTACGCAAAACTTTACGTGCTGAAGCTCTAACTTCCCATGCTCCCAGAGCAGGAAAAAGTTTTGCCTTTTCTCATTCCTCTTTTCTGATAATTGCAAAAGGGCAGGGTTTACCTCACTGCTTCTCCCCAGAGCTCATCAACAACTATAAGGAACAGAAGGGGTTCTCTACCTTCATCCTTCTGTCAGGCTTTTTGGAGACATGTCCTCCTTCTTAACCTCTTGCATCTGGTTGTCTACATGCATTTGCATTGTGTACCAATTGCAAATTTCATTCACATAATGCAGAGACCCATTAATAATTTAAGATAAAAAAGAAACCCAAGGGCAGGAAAATTCCATTTTTGCTCCTGCAATGGATGCTACTTTGCTAGTGAGTCAACTCAAGTTATCTTTGTGCATGCTACGTTAATTCAGTAAATTGCTTTTCAAACAAAGTGCATTCAGAAAGTGCCCAGAGAAACTATACGAGAGGAAATTTTAATTTTTATGACGAATGCACCAGATCAATACCCAGAAAGAGAAATGCGAGTGGGTTTTTGTTTTGCCTATCAAGTTTTCGAAACGACGGAGCAGCCAGAGCACAGCACGCGAAGAGCCCTCTTCACGAGCAAATAAAAACCACATCAGAAGCTACCGCCAAATACCTCAAAGCACCGCTTTAAACCGCGTGAACGGGAGGAATTAAAAACACTCGCCGCCTCAGAAGCTTCGCGGCGGGACCGCCCGCACGCCCAGAGGCGGCGTCAGCGCTTTCAGCCTCACCGGGGACGGGACACGGGTCCGGCCGGGCAGACGCGGGCTCCCCCCCGCCGCCCCCTCAGGGCGCCCCGCTCCTTGCCGAGGCGCCCACGCCGACGGGCGCTCCGGGCACCCCCGGGCAGTGCCTGCGGTCGCCGCCGCCGTCCTCCCTTCCCCTTCCCCTTCCCCGCCCGCCCCGCGGCAGCGCGGCCGGGTGGCCGCACCTCACCTGAGCGCGGAGCGGGACCCGCGGGGGAAGCGCCAGCCGCCGCCGCCGCCTCAGGCTCGGCTGTGCCCGGCGCGACCCGCCTCCTCAGCGGCGCGGCCCAGCCAACCAGCCCCCTGCGGGGGGAGGGGGCACTGCGGCGGGGCGTCACGTGGGCGCGCGGGGCACGCGGTGCCGTTGCAGCCGTTACGGCCGTTGTCGGCGCGCGCGGCGCGCTGCGGCGGGGCTGGGGGGGAGGGGCGAGGCGGCGTCCTGTGGTGCCGCCCGCCTCCCTCAGCCCAGGTGAGGCGCGACGGCCCCGGCGCGGGTGTAGCCGCGGCCCCCGCGGGGTCACCTGCCCCCTCAGGCCTTGGGCAGCGGCGTGCGGCGCTTCCTGCCCTCGGGAAAAATCACTTCCATGAATTGAGGCGCTTCCGAGGCAGGAAATCCTGCGCGCTGTGAGCCGGCCCGTCGCCGTGTGAGGGGAGCAGGCCCTCGGGCCGGGCAGAGCCGGGCTTGGAGGACCGTCAGGTAGCGGCGGGGGTATTGCCCGGTGGGTCAGGGCGGGCTGCCCCGGGTGAGCTGGCCACGGCCAGGAGCACAGCCCCGGCACTGGTAGCATTGTCTGCCAGCGCATTGGGCTGTTGCACCTTCTCAATGCCTGCACACTGTTTTTTGTTTTTTTATCCTTTAACGTGGAGGCTTGTGCGGGTGCTTGGAGAATTGGCGCCATAAAGAAAGGCAGACTTCGGACATGGCTGCGTGGCAGGGCAGGTGTGCGCTGACTGCAAGCCTGCTGCTGTAGGTAGCGCTGATGGGTGACCTGGGCTCAGCGGTGAGCAGCTGCCATACAGGCTATTAATTGACCTGTGTATACGCTGTGGTGGCTAGCGTGTACCGAGGCATAAACTTCTGTTATTCAAGGTAGCCAGGTTAAATTACACTTACCTTCAAAATTCACTTGCCATAAAACAGTTGAAACTTCTAGATACTCTCTAAAAGCGAAATTTCCTCCCCCCCTCTTGAATATGACTAACAAGGAAACCTGCGCTCTACATAAGCAGAGAAAAGAGGAAGTATTGAACCTAATTGCAGGTTCAGGGCACGTATTTTTCTCTTCTCGTCTGCTGAATAAACTTCACTGTGCTCTTCACCTCAGTTTCTCCCTCAAAGAATTTTACTGCTGTGTTGTAGCTAAAAACAATGCTAAGTCTGTTTGCCTTCTAAAATGCTTCCCATTTACACTCTCCTCATGGTATCTGGCATCTCTGTCAGTAATACGCCGACAGAACTCTTTGAAGGGAACAATAGTGGGAAGTCATAAGCAATCTAGCTCTGTGGAGTATTTAGGAGCGTTGTAGAGCATATTGTTGAAACGCTTAGATAAAGTTCAGGAAATGGCCCAATAGCCCAGTATTAAAGTAAGCCTATCTCCCTATTTGGTGTCTTGGACTTGATGTTCAGTCCTGGGTCTTTCTGTTTGTGGGATCAGGAGGAATTTGGAGGACTGTGGAGGCTGTGCAGTCAACCTGTCTACGGTTGCTAATGCTTCGCAGTGACTTTTCAGGTTGATTATGGAGTGTTACTAACAACACAACTCTTCTAGGCTAAAAACGTGATACAGGGCCTACAGACAGCAGAGAGCTGGCAGTATTACAAGTAGAGGCAGGCTCCACTTGCTGTCAAAATGCTCACCTGTTTGAATGGCAGAGGAGAGGAACTTCTGTTGTACCATGTCAGCCATCCTTCTCTTCAGAGGTAGTGAATCCAGCCTCCAAATCATGAAATTCAGAACAGGAATGGGGTTCACTGGGTGTGCTTTCTGTTTTGATCCTTTATATTTCATGGGCTCAGTCTTTCCTGTGGAGTCAGGAAGGCCAGGAACATGTGTACCTGCCTGCCTGCATGCTACACCAACATGCCTGCTGTGCAGCAGGGTAAAGGAGCCTGTGTGAAATTCCTTGCTGCCTCCACTAGACTGCTTTCAGCACATATGTTGTTGCTTTAAAGAATTGCCAAGCACTGGCATATCCTGTGCTTTAACTTTATAAGAGAAATGTGGGAGGATAATCACAGGATTCCAGAAGCTGGGTCTTAAAAATAAATGAAACCTGGTGTTGTGAGCCCCTCATTAAGGGAAAGAAAAGTGTTAACAACTTGGCTGAATTTTAAGATTTTGGATAAATCCTGAAAATGACTTTGGTTGGATGTGTTGCATCAAAGAAAAAAGAAAGATGAGTCATTGTTGCTCCCCAGTAATGGAAGGATTACTTTGTTTGGAAAGAGTTTATTCAGAGCTCTGGTAACTCATGTTTAGAGCCCTGGTGAGGAAGCTTCCACAGTGCTTCCACAGCATTTGTGTGCAGAAGTGTGTAGTTGTGCAATTTCATTTAGTACAAACAAACCTTGTTTAAATTCCTGTAACTTGTGCTAGGAACATGTCCCTAACTATCATTAGCAAGGCAATTTGAGCAGACAGCTGAGCTCACAAGGTTATCATCTGCATCTGTTCTAAAGATGGCCTCAAACCTTGTATTGGCTAACATTTCTGGCTCTGCTAAGTGAACCTCATGTAAGATAAAAATCAACCCACATAACAGGTCATATGCTTTGCTTTAAGTCAGCTGCTTTTTGTGGACACTGAATGACTTACTTCTATTTCATGTATTTCCTTTAGCACTTCAGAATGAATTGTGTGTGTGAAAGGTGCTTGATTGACAGTTCTGGAAATTGAACTCCCATCTTCAATCTCAGATTGGTTCTAGCATTAGCAAGCTTCTCAATGCTACCCTGGAGGAAACATAGCTAGGTTGAGAGTAGTCCATTCACTTACTTGCTCGTGCCAGCGAAGGTGGTATTTCCTGAGGACTGTGACTGACAATTCACTTGAAGCTGGAGAAAAATCACGAAGACTTAAAACATGGGAACATATGGCTAGGCCAGATAGGGTCTGATGAGTTTTTCAAAAGCAGTGTAAATTGCCTTTAGAAACCAACAAAGAAAATATGGCTGTTCGTTCTGTCCATCAGCTGCTGCATAAACTGTCCATCTCTACAAAAGACTTTGGATCAGGGAGATGAAATAGGAAACTGTATAGTGTGAGTAGTGCTTACAGATAACACTAAAAGACTTCATTATATCAATTAGTCACTGATTTCTACAAAATTATTTTTGCAAGACAGATCAAGATATAAATAGTAAAAAGTATCGTCTTTATGGGCACACCAACTTTTCACGGATTTTAGAGGTAATATAATTTGATGGCTTTCCAATAATCTCCTTAAATATCAGGCTAATTGTTGCTTTATTACAAGGAAAAGCTAAAGATATTTTTATAAGGCAATATCAAGATGCCCAAAGTTTGCTAAATTTTTTTTCTAGCAAATTGAGGAAAGCAAGGAGTATGTAAAGGAAGTTTAAGCCTTGAGATCTTTATTTGTCTGTCAGTTAATGGAGTATATTCTGTAAGTTATCAAAAAATGTCCAAACAGTTCCAAATTGTGGAGTTGTTTTTTCACTGCCCTAGAGTTACTGTCTAGGATATTTTTGTTTCATGAAAACTATGCCTTGGATATGTATGACTATGTAAGTTTAATTCAGAAACAGTAACTATATAGTGACTCATCTGCTTTTTAAAGTACGATTAGCTTATTTCAACCTTAAACAACTGTTAAGCAATAATATGGAAAGCTAATGGTCTTTACATAATGGTTATTCTGTTTTCACCAAATTTGCTCTATTGTATTTATTGATTTTGCAAACAAAAATTCATTTCTACTTTTAACATGCAATTTTTTTGTGTGTACAAAATTCTAGTATTGAAGCTGTAAGCAAACACATGTAATATTACCCTCTGAAGTGGACATGGAGTAGATGAGCAGAAGCTGTGTAAGTTCTAGGCTTCTAGGACTGGATGCCAAAGCTTTTTATTGAATTTGCTGTTAAAAATAATTGCTGTCTGACAGTATTTCTTGAACGGAATCACAGGGCAGACTGAGAGCAGTCATTATGTCAAGACTATGATTAGATTGCTCACCATTCAGAGAAGATATTGTGGTGACAAAAATATTTATGGTTGTGAGTCTTTTCATTGCTGTGTCATTGTAGATGAACTGCAGTTACGTTATTCTGGCTACAGTAGTCCCAGATGACTCATGTCTTCTGTTATAATCTGAGTTCTTAAAGGTTAATAGATTTGGGGAGATGTTTTTGTTCTGTAGAGAAGTAATGTAAGATCTGTTCTATGTTTCATGCATTTGTCCTCTTCTTCAGCATGCTCAGTGTGTATAGCATGGAGCTGGACTTCCTGAACTTTCTGAAACTCCTAATGCCTGTTTTTGAGCAGTATGTGGGAGCACAGGCACTGTGGTGGAATAGGGAGTGTTCATGTACTCAGTTCAGCTAGCTGAGCTGGGATGACAGCAGCTGAGTTCATATGGGAGAGACAATGAGCAGGTGAGGGGAAGAAATATCTCTGGTCTTTCCAGCTAGGCCTGGAAGCTGACAGTTAATTACATCGCAATTTGCTGAGATACTTTCAATATTTTACCCTCCTGTTGCCACGATTGTCATCTCAGAGTTATAGCTCTGGCCCTTTATTGTGATGTAGGACAGGAATAGGCTTCAGACAGTGGCATCCCATCATTGAGTGTTCTCTGACTCTGCCTGTGGCCTCCCACCAGCCGTGCCAACCTCTGGCTACCATTCCTATCTCCTGTCATTTGGTTCTGTAAGCATTAGGGTAGGTGGAACTCCTGTTTTCTGCATCTTTGTTTGGCAAAGATTGTGCTGGACTTATGTCTGCTTCTTTGTCTCAAGGAACATCAGAATCTCAGTGATTTAGCCACTCAGGACTTTCAGAGTCTTTCTCAGAAGCCCTTAAAATGGTTTTAAGCTGTAATCTAACAAATCATGCCAGAGAGCTGAGAGGTTTTAGTTCTTCCCTACAAGGCTTTGGTAAGCCCACACCTAAAAGAGTGCACGTAGTTCAGTGGGAGTCGTGAGCAGAGCAACAGCTGAATAAAACGTCAGAGGGCATTGCTAACCTTTTGCTCAAGGTTTACGTCATCTTTATAGGCTGTTATAAACACAGTATTCTAAACACTGAAATAATGACCACTGTGAATCATTCTGTAAATGTAATAGAAAAATATTCTATGTAAGATTAGGAGAGGTTTGGCTGGGTAAAGATAATGGCTTGGAAACTGCACGAGAAGGAAACAATTTCACTGGCGCTTTATTGTAACTGGATTTTTTTAGCTTGAGCAGAAGCACCAGTCAGG
Source organism: Dromaius novaehollandiae (assembly GCF_036370855.1). Taxonomy (NCBI): domain Eukaryota; kingdom Metazoa; phylum Chordata; class Aves; order Casuariiformes; family Dromaiidae; genus Dromaius; species Dromaius novaehollandiae. Next base: position 13,394,180 of record NC_088103.1, on the reverse strand, counting down.
TTGTGGAAATACCAGATCTGTAATACACAAAGTCATGCAGAAGGAATCCGTTCCTAATTTTGGTAGACCTACCTGAATATCCCATTGCTTTAGGGCTCGTAAATGACAGGAGTGAAATGACAACAGAATTCCTGAGATCCCATGGTTTCAGTGAATATACTTGTACTAGCTCTGCTATGGACAGACAGTTTTCATTTATCCAGCATTACTCACAGTGTTGTCCTCATACAGCACCTTCTTTTTAAAATTAAAATATGAAATATGACATTGTTTCTATCTTGACAAACACAGCTCACAAAACAAAAGGCCAAACAAGCCTGTCTGTATAATTACAGGAAGAGCAGTGCCTTCTGATATCTCAGACTAAGATATGCATGCAAAAATGGATACACATGTAACTGAAAGGGCAACAGTGGCAATTCTTGGTATTTCTCAAGCTGGTACAATAAATTATTGTAATTATACTTAGTTGTCAAGTCTCTGAACCTTGTATAAGCATCCTTTCCCAGACCTGATAAAAGGCTACTGTCCAAAAAAGGAAATTTAAATAGTATTCAGTGATGCTGTTTAATCTTCTTACTGTCTGTTTTCACTTTGTTTTGCCTCCCATTCATCAGCTCAAATAAAATGTAGGTGTTTGGGGAAAACTTTTCAGTAAAAGTTCTTGTTTAAAAAAAAAAAAACCAACAACAGCAAACCTCAGGTTAATGTACTGCATTCTGCCTCGGGCTGTGAGTATTGGGGCTACTCAGAAACCAAAGCCAGCACAGCATGAAGCCATCTCTGTTTTAGAGGCAGGTGGTCTGAGTGTTCAGTAGGCATTGTCCTTTGCTATATGTGCAGTTGAAATCCCAGCACTACTGTTAGCTTAGGAGACTCTTAACAGCTACAGTGGGTTGGGAGATCAACTCACCCTATTTCACCAGACTATGGCCAGTGGAGGCCAGAATTGTTTCACTGTAAATAAGAGATGTCTCTTAAAATGGTTGTTTCAGTAGGCAATCCTTGTGTCTGGATTGAAGTTTCTGATCTCTTTATTCTGGCAGGATGTTGGATCAGATGAATGCTTGCAGATGGCCTGGTATTCAATTGTGTGTGGAGCTAGGGGGCAAAGGAGGATCCAGAAAGAGAATTATGGGTTTGTATTATCCCTAGATTTGAAGATTGTGGTATACTGCATGAAAAAAAATTCAGATTTTGTGTGTTTTTTTGAAGAGAGGGATTATGAAAAAATGCCGGGTGTATTTAAATGAACCTATTTTAAAATATGAGAAAATTAAAAAATACAGAGAAAATGAAATGGAAAACTGAGTCTGACTTTCAAATTTTTAGGTTTATGTTTTAATGGAAATAGTTAAGCAAATAATGGAAAATGAGTATTTCGCCTGCAAAGAGCTTCACTTGGACTGGAGGGCTGGAGTTTAGCTAGCCATAGAGAGTTTGTTTTCTGAATGCATTAACTAGCTTCTGTACATGTTGCATAATATACTTGCTGATTAAAAAAGAAAAAGCATGAATTATTTTAATATAAATAGAAAATTTTGTTACCCTCCTGCATTTTGTTACCAGTCTTTCCAGACTGAGTGCATATGTTGTTAAACTCAAGAAAATTTTCCATTGTCCTTAATGAGATCGGTCACTGTCAAAGCTCCACAAGCATTTCTAGATATTGATTACTACTCTGCTAGAACTTTGAGGACACGCCAGAGCACTGGAAGAATGGTATTTTGAAATAGGAAAATTCAGATGCTTTAAAATCTGAGAAAGGTACAGACCGATTGGCGTAGGTGATGTTGTTACTTGTTATTTGACTGTTGACTCTTCTGGTGTGAAGCCAGGTGCTAAAGTACACTTTCAACATTTGTAGGAAGTTAATGTATGTTTTCATGAATACTTAGTCTTTTGGTTCAGCCACTGTAATTATAGCTATCTATGATGCTGCTTTTATGTCCATAACTTGCTTAAAACATATATTGAGCATTCACTGAACTTTTGAATATTAAATTCATATTTCTATATAGCTCAGAAAGTATGAACTATTTTGATTTGCTTTTAAAGATTCTAGAAATTTAGTAATAAATTAGCAAAAATATTTTTTACCTCTTTAATTATAGTTTATTATAAAGAATAATGCCTTTAATTTCTCTGTGCCTTGTTCGGTAAGCCTCCAAACATAAAAGTTGCCATTTGACTGACATATGTAATTTAGAAATATTTCTTAATGTCTTACTAACTTGAGTTCTGAAAACCTCTTGACACCTGTGGGGGGAAAAAAAGTCTTGGAAGTATTTGCATATTCTGAAAATGCAGAACAACATTTATGAGGCTATTGGTACTCTGGAACATGTCAGTGGTTAGTTAATAGGATCCACTAGCACTAAATAATGATCAATTGTCACTTGTATCTTTCAACACAAGTGCACACTATTTCATTCAGCTGCGACTGTACACATACCTACTAGTCAATACATAAAAGATATAGAGGAAATTGGAGAATTAAACTGTGGCCACAAATTCTGAAACTGCAAAGTAAGCTAAAGAAGAGTGTTTCCAGTTTAGATAGCAGTGACCAGAGTTACCAAGTGAAGTTTTTAGAGTTGTCTGAATAAACCTGAGTTTTTCCCAGTTTCCCTAGATAGAACTTACAAGGTACCAGGCCAGAGGGGTTTTCAGGCTGTCAGTGAATCTTCAAATAGACAGTCAGACTCCAGGCTTCAGTGCTGAAGGCGTGGCAACCCATGGCACTACAGTCACCAGCAAAGCCTGGTCTGTACTTCAAGATTCTGCACTATCAGAAGAAATTTAAACTTGCGGCTGTGCGGTGACATGCACATTCCCCATCTAGTACAGGGAAGGAACACTTCTGTAAGTGGGGTCTTATTTTGAGATGGCTGTTTTGATCAGCAGGTCGTAGATCACATTACTGGTAGTAAATTAATTTGAGGCCTATTCTTCAAGTAAGTGGTAGGTAAGCAAATCAGTGTCAGTACTTCCAGCTATGGAAAGTTTCCTTCCTTTCTGCCTGTGAATCTGTTTTGGCAGTTTGAAAGATAATGTGGCATTCTTTCCTGTAATATGTTTTATCACATTATTTGTCTTGTTGCATGCTGTGGCTCCTGAGACTGGAAAATACACTGAAAAACTTAACAAAATCCAGAGTTAAGAGCCAGGATCTTTTAAAATATTACATTTATTTGGTGGAAAATATATTTTTTTTCATTTTTGTAGGCTCAAACTGATCTCTGAGATAAAAAAGCTGTAGTCTTAGCGACGTGTTTGGCAAGGGCATTTGTGTTTGGTATTAGTTTGGATCATTAGAAGGAGAACTAAGAAATAGTTTGTGATTGGCATCTATAGTATTGATCAATAAAGCACATACATTCATCTGAAAACATTTCACTTTTTAGGCTGTTTTCTGAGCTTTCAAGCATTCTTGTTAATTATTCATTGATAATTGATCCTGCTGGGAATTAAAAGCAAAGAGCACTGCTAACTGCGTGCTGATAACACTATAGGTGCATATCTACTTTTTAATAGCAGAATGAGGCAATGAAAGAGGGAGAGCCCATGGCACAAATTGGTGGAAATCTGAGAAATTCTGAAGCATTATTTTTTTCGCTTGAATGAGTATCTTTTGATAAACTCAGTATCTTCAGTAGACACTGTATCATACTTGTGGAGAAGAACGCTGTCATTTTTTTCAATTAGAAGGCTACCAGAAAAGGAAGCAAGTTAGCACTTCTTTGGGTCTGCTAGGGCATCTTGTCTGGTTTGTGTCTCTCTCTTGAATTATAAATAGTTCTGTGTGTAGTAGAACTGAGGACGATCCGGTTTCATTGTTGCATCTTCTGGGGTTCTAACAGTGTCTGCAGTGTGACCAAAATTTTCCTCACAGTTGGGATATTAATTGGCTGAAATTGGCCAGGTATTAAGGGTGGGATTGTGCGTCTGCATATAAAGAGAGTGCTGTGGAGCATAACTAACAGTTTTTAAACGGTTTATTTTCTTAGTAGCTTGGTTTCCTATGGAAGTGTATTGTGTCTTAAGGGACATATCTACTGTGTAATGGATCGAGGCCAAACTGTGTTGTCCCCTAGTGTAATGCAGCAGCAGCCTGCCAGTTAGCTTAGGTACTAAAAAGAATGTTACCATGGGCTTATTAGTGCAAATACTGTGTCAGACTGATGTGGTTACACTGCTTTGAGTTCTGGGGCAGGTGAGGCTTCCTGTGTGTGTGTGCACGTGCTGTGGACCTCCTCTCCCTGTTCTGTGGGAATAGCTGGCCCATTCTTAGGGCTTTTCTTTATGCTGATGAGCAATTACAGGCATTGTCTTAGCTTTAGAAACAGATTTAGCAGGACAGCTTCCCTAAGGAAGGATTTGCCAGTGTGAGTAAATGAAGTACATTGGGTTCTTCAGAATTCATACACAGAATTTACAAAAGAGGTGTGATAAGGTTGCTGTGGGTTGAAGGTAAAATCAAGTGTCATCATAAGCAAGGACTTTGCTGTTTAGCAACACCTGTGTATGGAACATTTCAGTTCAGCTCGTTTTAAGCCCTATACTTACTTTGCTGCCTCACTGCTCACTTTTTTCCCCTACCTGCAAATCATGGGATGACTGTTTTAAGAAGATCATGTGTCTCAGAATGTGTGGGTGGATGAAAGATTAAACATTTTGACTGGCATTCAGGTGAGTCTTGTGCAATCAATTCCAGTAATACCATACTCAATCAAAAGAGCTGACTGTAGCAGGGAGAAGAAAAGGGAAGGTGAAGGTGAAGGGGACACTTCAATATTTCTTTAATTTTGCATTAGAAAAGAAAAACTTGGGCTTTTAATCCTGTCTGCAGCCAGGTCCCAAGCAGATATGAGGATGTGCTACATGTTCGCCCAAGCATTCAGGAAGGCAATGGATGGTGGCTGAAATCCAGATATCCCTGTGCCCTGTTCCTCCCAAGGTGACAGGGGAGAAAGCCGGGGCCTTGACTGTGTCCTATAAAATGGTGATTCTTGCATGGTCATAGAAGGGCCAGATATATTGGCTTTATGTGTTTTGTACTTGTGTAGCAAAACAAGAGAGCTTAACAGGAGAGAGAACCTGGGCATTTTTCTGTAGTAAAGCACTGAAATGTGTCCAAGAGTTGGATGTTTATAAGTGAACAAGATATCATATTTGGACTATCCAAACTTTGAATTATGATGGATAATTTAGAGGTTCTTTTCTATTTGGAGGTCTGGATTTAATGGACCTATTCTACAAATGCTATCCACACAGGTATCATTGTACAGTAGCTAAAAGAAATGAGTTTAAATCTTAAGCTGAGAGGCAGGGAATCTCTTTGAATTAATTTTTAGTTTAGTTTTTGTTTTAGTTAGTGCTCTCAGGATATTGGAAGTCACTCAGCGTTTTGCTCAGTCTTGCCATTATGGTTGGTATCTTTTTCATTTATTTTGTAGGTGATGTTCCTGATGAGCACTTAGTCAAGTGCGCTTCCAAATTACAAGTTCATCAGCAAACCACGTTCACTGGCTGACAATCCAGGTTTTCTTGTGGTGCTAGGTTTTCTTGGAATGACTGGGCTTCAAACAATTTCTGTTCATGCTGGCTACTCTTCATAAAAAATTGGGAAGCAATATCCTTTTCACATCTTGTATAACCAGGATTTATACGTGATTGCCAATCCCTTGTTATCATGGAGTTCATGATATGCACGAGTTCTGAATGGTTAGGCTGTTTCAGATGATGCAGGAGTGTCTGTTATCAAGGAGCAGGAAAACTTCAAGCCTCCATAGGCCTTTGAAGGGTTTTGAAGAATGAGTTGGAGTCTGAGAAGTACTGAGACACAGCAGCACTGAGGCAGTGAAGGATGCTAATGCGTTACTGTTAGTTTTGCAGTTCTGTACAAGGAGTCAGAGGTACAAAAGAGGAAGGAAAGCCATAGAGGCAAAGGGATGCATCATGTTGTACAGTATCGTCTCAAGTGAGGGAGAGCCTGGAGCTCTGCTTTCTAGTTTGCTGCAGCTGAGAGCATACCTGCATACTTTTGCTGTTGCAACTGACAGATGGTTACTGAGAGAACAGTAGGGCTTCAAGGTCACTGCATGCCAGATGCTGGGGAAATGTAAATAAAATTTATCTTAGAAAGACATTAAAGGTGGCTTGCACTCCTCAACCTGCCCTACCCCTTCCCCACCCTCCAATAAACCACATATCTTTTCAGTACCGGGTAACATCACACAGGGAGGCCTTTGATTACATTTTTTATTTAGTTGCACACAATAGCTGGGTGCAGCATGGCTGAAAGCATTGTAGACTAACTAGGGGAATAACATAATCCACCTGTATATAGGTCTAGCGATACCTGCTATATGAAAAGTTCTGTCTGTTCCAGATGACACAGTGAGGGAGTGGGTTTCCTCTAAATACAGAAGCTTCCAGCAGCTAATGAAGGTATCTTGTGTAGAATTTAATTTAAGATTTCATAGCCACCAGTTTCCTCACAGCTGCCTCTTCCTGTACCGTCATTAAAGCACATATGTTCTGCAGATGCTGGCAGAGTTTTTAAATGCCTAATACGAAATGGAAAGAGGACAATTTAGCTTAATGCAAACAATCTTTCTTATTGGAATAAAGCACTTTTTCCAAGATTTGCTGGCTCGGGTTTATGTACAGGACTCATTTCTTTCAGTGACACTCATGCTGCCTGCTTTCTGAAAAGTGTGGAACACCCATCCTTTGAAAATTCATTCTTTTCAGGATGTCTTAAATTTGACATCCCAAAATTAAGGCATTCTGAGTAAATAGCTGCTCTTCAGAATCCTGGCTATTATCTTTACTCAGCCCAGGTGACCCCATGTTGCACCACTGAGAATTTCTTTATCATAAATTTCTGGTTAAGTCTTAAATCTCTCTCAGGCAGAACTATTTTTGCTCTACCTCATATTAAAAAAAAAAAAAAAAAAAAACACATTAGCCAAACCTAAGGCACTGTTCATGCATCCAGAATGTACATGGCAGCTTGACTCCATGGGCTTGAAATTACATTCCAAACCCCATTTTTTCCAAATGGCACTCTATAAAACAGCATGTAATTTGATTATTTCTTACTTATAACTTTTTGTACATTGTGATTCTGGACAGAAATAATGTTACTTGGAAAGAACCTACTTCAGAATCATGAAGAAAGGGAGCTCTTAAAGAAATAGATCAGAAATTTTGGGTGTGAGATAAGTATCTTATCAGCCTTATTTTTTTTCGGAGTTATTAATACAGATAAAGCTAATTAAATGTATTAGATATGCTAGAGATACCATATGTAACATGCATTTGTCATGTTCCTTTAGTAGTAACTTTATGCAGCTCCTAACTTGCTTAGCTATTAATGCTAAAGCATAATCCTTCAGTCAGACTCAATATTCTCTTTTTTTTTTGCCAAAAAGAGAATTACTTTCAGTCCAGGAGCATAATGAATGCAATTCAGTCCTAGTCCAATGAGCTATGGTCTGTGAGATTCATCAGGAGCAGGAACATCAGGCTGGGAAGGAGATAGCTTAAACTTTCCTTGAGATTCAGGTCTTGCGTCCAGGCTGAAGATGACAATATTCTTTCTCTGCCATAGTGAATAGCAGAAGACAGTCATATCGTTTTCCTCCACCGCAAGGCCTGGCAGTGTGATGCCTGATATTTATACAATCACAAACTCCTGACTGTGGTTCTTAGTTCCTACCCTGCTTGCCTGGCTGTGTCAGGCTGTACATGTGTATGTACGTGTGTGTGTGTGTATAATAGTCTGCTTGTCTGTTATATTCTGCTGTATTCATTTGTGGCTCCACTGCATACACTGTTATGTACAGATAGACATGCCATAGGATCATAACTACATTAAGCCTTTAAGGGAAATGGTATGGAAAGTCATAGGTCAGTGAACAGTTAGTGGAAAAGTGAGCTGTGTTGTTAGATCTGAATATAGGTTTTGTGAAATGCAGTGTGTAGATCCAGGTGGCAACTTCAGTCAACACACTGCATTTAAAGTAATTATGTAAAAGAAAATAGATTAACATGCAGAGAATCGTTTGCTTCCTGGAAAAAACACCAGCAATGCCACACTTTCCTTGTGCAGATTTCTATCATTGTATCTTGGCTGTGCGGGCATGCAGTAAATCATTCCTGACAGTCTCACCTACTGTGGTAATATCATCTGAGTATAAAGGAGAAGTGGTCACTTAGCAACTTACAAAAATGTCTTTATAGCCCCCCAAAAGATAGATCCTGAACTTCAGGAGGGTAGTCCACAGCCCAGCTGAGGCTGGTAGAAAGCTCCACTTGGTGGCTGCAGGCCTATGACCATTCCAGTATCAGGTTGGCCACTAGCACAAATGATGACAGGCATGGCCCCTGGGATCTGTACCAGCAGAGAGTGCATATCCCCCTCTCCTATCTGCGCAGCTTACAATAGAAGAGGCCCATTAGAGGAGATGGTTAAAGAAGCTACTCAGGCAGCTCCATGCCCTCTGAGAATTTCTTTCGTACAACAGAGATCACTCAAATAAAATTCAGCAGACTTAAGGATGCTTTGAGCAACCCAGAGAATGGATTGATCAGTGACCCAGTTCTTCCATTCCATTTGATTGCTTTGTTGAGCTAAGTTCCTGATGCCAAGGGAGTCCCTGGGGTCTGATAAATCTGGTGTGAAAAAAGGCATTTGAATTAAGTACTTTATGGAGGAATAGGGCACAAAAGCTCAAAACAACTTTGGCTATTACTTCTACCATTAAGAAACAGCAATAATATTTAGAGTCTGCCTGCTGGTTTTAAATGGAAGGATCTCACTTCTTTGCTGTAGTACAATGCTGAATACATATTAAATCTAGTGCATACAATACATTATGCAGATTGTTGTGTGTAAATCACCTACTGTATGTGGAGCCAAATAAAGGAAGTTTTCATTCCTGTCAGGCTTGTAATTTAAGAAAAAGTCCAAAAATTAGGAGCATAAAAAACCTGCAGGCCCACTAGTGAAACATAACTGTAGGAACATATTCTTCAACAGGTGGAATTTGAGGGGTTTTTTTTCCCCAGAGAAGGTGAATGGCAGAGCTTTGCACCCATGTTAGTAATACCCACATTTAACATGTGATATATTTACTGGGTTTGGTTTTGATGGCAAATAACTATACCTTCTGGTCTTAGTCCCCTAAGCATGGTTCATTTTCCCTCAGTTTGTCAACAAAGCCCTTACCTTCTCCACTTAAAGGCCCCTTGAATGCCTCTGACACCACTGCAGCATTTAGCAATTTTTTTTTCTTTTCTCTGCCTAGTTGTACCTCTGCCCTTACATTGCAACTCCACTGAGTGTAGACTGTTGCTGGTATGCTTAGGAAGGTATTATGAATGTTACTGTAAATTACTAATTTCAATGAATGTTACTGTAAATTACTAATTTCAGTGAGCTCCTCGATCGTTCAAATACGTTAGCAACCTTATGTATATAAGATAAAAATAGTCCCAGTTGAGGGAAAGCAAAAGATCGTAAGAGAGAAAAATCTGATGAGGTCACTGTCGCATGCAAAGTTGTTTATGTGCCTAAATCTGGGTGTGATCATGCTCAACCCCAACTTTGTCAGAAGTTCATCATTCTGCCATCAAGAGCTATGAATGTGTCCATAGTGATTTTCTTCAGCAAGCACTAACAAAGACAGCAGTTTGGAAGAAATTTGGCTGAAGGCCCATGCTGCATCTTGGGAACGTAAGTGATTATATCAGTCTGCAGGTTTCTGATGATTACACCTAGCAATTGGAAACCCCAAACTTAAAGATTAATATCAAGTTATTCACAAATCACAAATGCTTATTGTTGTCAGGCTACCCCATGTATTGCCTACAGCTTCCTTTAATTCTTCAAAAATTACTCATGAATGACCTATGACTCACATTGGAGCGAATACCATGTGCAGTAAATTATGTAAGATGATTGCACAAGGTGCCTCTCCCATGATGTAACGTGCATTAAACTGTTAACCATAAACCTAGGGCTTCTCAGCTTGTAATAGCACATACAGCTGTTCTGCAGCCAGATGAAACACGGGCTGAGGAGTCTGGTGGAGTTGCCTGTTCTTGCTGACGTAGTTGAAAGCCATGCTCTGCATGTAAACCTAGAAGAGTGCAAAAGAAGAAGCTTCAAAAATAAAATCTTTATGTATGGGAGGGATGCTGAATTTGGAAAAACTAATTTATTTTTGCAAGAACATATTTTTATTTGGTCTTTCCTGTACACCTGACAAAGCCTAACCCTAAGGGAAATCATTTGCTACAGCTCAGTGGTGTGTTGTATTACTCTGTGATGAGATTTGTTTGCTATGTCAATTTTAAAAGCCATTTAGAAACCATTCATGTTGATCAAACCAGAAGAGCTAAGGGGTTCTTAAACATGGATTGCAAGAGATAATGTTTTTCCTTTAAAAAAAAACCTGCTTCCTTTTTGTTAGCTCAGCTTTCATGAACGTTTCCTAGTGTGATGATTGAAAAAAATAGTAACCTTTTAAGCTGAAGCTGTGCAAGTCAGCTGGAGTGTACCACCATTCCCATGGTGCTATTAATCATAAAACCTCTCTATAAAACAATACTATGGTTCTTTGCATGGGGTATGCTAACTAGCCAGCAATTTCACTGCTTTAGCCTAGCTTAAGTTCTCCAGTGATACAAAGCTCCAAGTAAGTCTGTTTCATTCGAAGAGTCATGTTTATCACCTCACATCTTTTGTTTTATTGCATCTTTTTTTTTCTGCTCATTTGACATTCTTGTCCTACTGTACGTAGCTGTTGCACTATGTTTGTGGAAGGCAAATGAGCAAACTGTGTACTGTTATAAATTGCCATGCATATTACAGTACAGTATATTGTAATATCGTGAATCATGGGAGATGTGTAGGAGTGGTCTGAACCAGTTCCTAAGAAGTTTTATGTGCTGACATAAAACTCATTAGATGGTAAGTGTTTTTGTATTTACTGATGTCCTGACCAAAATTATTTCCTTGCTCTTAGATTCAGTGCTTGTTCAAATAATTTTTCAGTTGAGTTGAAATTGGTTTAAGATTTTTGAGGCATTTCTAGATAGTTCTGTCCATACCAGCTCAGCATTGATGATGGAATGCTATCTGCTTATACATAGTTGGGCTTATCCAAGGGCAGAAGTACTGTTCCTTATTCCAGTCAGGAAGAGCCCAGGTATAGTCAAATAGTAAGAGAATAGTAGAGTGTATAGCCGTTTTGGGCACAGTCACTGTGTGTGCTTTCAGCTTTTGTCAGATGAGAAGCAAGCTTTGTACTATGCATCATGCTAACCTTGACAGTAGGCCAAGTGGAGGGCCGGTAGATCAGACCATTAATGGGAGGCTCACATTATAATGAACATTCCATTACAGCCTCCTAAGGCAAAAAAAATGCCAGTTGTGGTAAAAATCTAGAATGGATTAACAAAATACCATTTTGTGAAATCTGTGGACCCCGTGTATTGGGGGTTACCCATTGAAATAAAGTGAAGTGCTATACAGTTGCACTTTTTTTTTTTTTTTCATGGTACTCATGACTCTGGCCAAGCTGTTTCCATAATTCATGCATGGAGTTGTACTGAGGTGAATGAGTGCCATGTGAGTCTCAATGACTGGCGTAACCACTAAAGAAAGGAAAAGGAGAGTTTCACTTTGTAACAAAATGAATCTGTATTTATGACTTTCTGTGCCAGCTTTGAGTCATGCAGAATAGGCAAAAATGTGAACCCAACCCTGTAGAGTGTACAAGGTTTGCAGTCCAGGTGTTTCCTGATAGTTAGATTACAGAAAGGATGCAGGTCAAAATTCCTTGTTACATAATCTTCTAAAATTTGCATTCGCCTTCTACAACAGGTCTTCCCAAGCTGTGGTGTTTATCTTGTAGGACTGCAGAAACTAATTAACAGTAGTAGTCCATGCACAGAATCTGTCCTGCTGTATTTCTCTGAAGGAGACAAGCAATAGTTCATTGAGCAGTAAATTTTTCTTGAAGAACCGCATCTTGTCCTGGGCTTTGCAAGGCCTGGTAAAGAGCCTGGCATTCTTGCCTCTGCCTTCAAATGAGAAGAGGATATGGGGAGTGGGATATACCTCCTCCTGCTCTGTGTTCATATAGCCTGACAGGGTTGAACACCATTCATTTTCTATGCTGGTGGTACCCAAACAAGAAAAATTCAGAAATCCTGAATTTTAGAGAGTTATAGAAATTCTTGTGAAATAAATATGTTCTAAGTATTTGTTAACAAGAGTAGCAGCTTCCACAAGTTTTCTACCAACAGTTAACCATGGTTTATTGGAAACTTGCTGCTTCTCCCTTCTGTCTCCTTCTGCTGAATACAGTGTCTTGTTTGCTAGCACATCCTTGTCAGTCTAGGCCCAGGAGGCCTAGGCAGCGCTGACTCAGAAGTGAGCTGGCAAGTCCATATATAGAGTTGTCCTGTGTCCCAGCCCCCTTTGGCAGACATTGGCACTTTAGCCTACGGCTGCTGATGACTGAACTCTGTACTTGACTCGCTGGAAATAAGTTTAAAATATTGCAGTACGTGCAAAAGTCAATGTGCCACTGTTGATGCCTACAATTATCTTAAATTAGTGTAGCAGTATGGCATGCTGCTCTGTTTTCCTCCGTTACAGGCAGGAGATAGCCTGCTACTTTGATCTACTCAGTAAAACAGAATGGATTCCTTTTGTCTGTGAACAGCAGCTGAGTGAGAAGAAAGAGCAAAGGAACCTGAAGGTATTTATCTGGATTGGCACTAGCTTTGAATACATTCACTGACAGGATAGCAACCCATATGTGTATTGCCAGTGTCAATTCCTTATTACTTCTAGAGTGCAGCTCTGGTCCAGACCAATATGCTCTGACTTCGCCTTGGGAGATGTGATTCTGGAAAGAAAGTAAGGCCTGGTTGTTTAGTGTGCCTTCCTGTGATCCTCTCATCACATGCGTTATGTCAAATAGGACTCCCCTTGTTCTTGGCAAGCAGGACAGGCACATTCTTTGATGGGAAGCTTGCACTTCCCGTTACTTTTGAGTGTGAATCTTCACTTTAAGGAGTTTCAGCTGTGCAAATAGAACTGTTCTGTACCATTCGTCAGATGCAAAGCTGACTTAAAATGAGCACAGTAGACACATGAAAGGCTTGTGCTGAAGTCGAATATCTCTGAGGGTCACGAATGGGCACAAATTTAGAATTTACTTTCATTTTAAAATGTCTGTTCTTTGTCTGGGGAAAGTATCCATGAAGCTATTGAAAGACAGCTTCATCTCTTCCTACCTTATCCCACATTTTCTAAGAAAATGTTAATGGCTCACATCTGTTTTGTTTACTGTCTGATAGATTTACTGTTTTCTTGTCATAACTAGAGAAGAAACAAATATCTTTTGACAAATGTGGTTTTAAAAATGCGATTATAATTCCAGGTCCTTCAAAATCGCATGCTGCAATGAATGCAGATAATTCTGATTTGTTTTGCAGGGCAGAAATGATTGTTATGTGGCTCATACTATATAATATGGTTCTTTCTTTGGTTATTAAATACATGCTTAATAATGAGCATAGATCGTGAGTGCAAAATTCTTAACTCTTATAGCAAAGTATAGAGTGAGACATTAAAATTCTTAGCATACCAAAGGATGTGAACCAGATTTGGAAATCTGATAAGGACTTTTAATGCCTCTTTTAAGATAAGGTGGAAGCAGAGTAATTTAAACAAGATGTATGTGTGAAGTATGGAATGAAATCTCTTCAGAGCCTGACTTCTTGCATTCAGAAACTGTACATCCATGAAGTTCTCGAATAAAACAATGCAAAATCTAGGTTTCTTCGTCTTAGAGGACAGAGGAAATGTGAGAAAATTAAGATCGTAACAGTATGCAAATGTTGTGGTTTTGCAAAATCCCACTTTAAAGATATGACACTGAAAACAATTGCAAATGCAGAGGCAAACATGTCTTCTCAAGTGTTGTCCATTCACATTAAGTCAGCTGATTAGGAGTAATTATAAACATGTTTTCCATTGTGGTGGAGAGGCAGGCCCCGTGAAGGCACGTGTGGCTCTGTGGATTTGCAATTGCATAGTGTTTGACATGGCTGTTAGTGAGAACGCTCCAAACACAAATTATGTTCTACCTCTGTGAAATTAAACACGTTCCTCAGCTGTAAGATCAGTTTGTTTTGATTAAAGTAGATTGAAACAAGGCAAGCTTGTGCTTTAGCATGCAGAGAAGGGAAAGCTGGGGAGAAGGGCGGCTTTAAGCATAGAAGTGTGTTGGGGGGAGAGGCATCCCTTTGCCTTAGCAGAAAAAAAAGAGCTATACTGTGTTCATTGCTTTCTGTCCCTTTCTCTGTCTCCTCTTTATACTGTTATCTTAGAAATCTCAGAACTTTTTAAACTTTGGTTAATTTTCCTGTAGCTGAAATGTCTCTTATTTAACTTTAGCTACTCCTAGTTAGACATCTACAGCAGGAATCAGTTCCCTAAATAAAGACATGTAGTGCCATTTCAGATGCCTTACAGTGTCACTTTAGATGCCCTACAGTTTGTGAGATATTCACATAGGGCTGGCAGATATGACACAGGACTTAAGGGAAATTTTTGTTCTTCTGGAGCAGTAATCGTTATGTTAGGGAATCTCACATGGGACCGGACCCTACATTAGTCGATACGGTAAGCCAGCTATCGTGGCACCTTCTGTTGTTAGAGAAGAGAGAGGATAGGTGCATGGATGATTGTGATTCCTCCCTTAGACACCTGAACAAATCAGTCATCCTCTCAAACAATTTGTCTCTTCCTTTACTCGGGACCTCAAGTAGCAAGGTAAGTTTAGGATTCTAATTTGTGAATGGCAAAAGTTACTTAAAGTGAATCCTGTCCTTTGTGAACAAAGAAATACAGAAATTACGGGGTTATAGTATAAAGAGTTTGATTTAATACTATTGCTGAAGTTTATCACTTATAGATGGATTGTGGGAAGTTCCAAGGATGGAACTCGCTGAAATGCCTGTGAATTAAAGGTGCAACTGAAAATCTGAATTATGAAGTTTTTTCCTAGAATTAGTTGGTATTTAAAGACATACTGGAAGGTTTTTATTTGGTTATGTTCATAGGCCATTCCCTTCAGTTTTAAGATGGCTTGTTAACTGTCAGCTCTCTAAAGCAGATTTTTTGCAGCTGTGACTGTCTGGGGATACAAATGAAGCATGATTTGTGAGAGGTAACATTATGGTATCTTTTATTAGACCCACTACTCTAGCAGGAGAAAACAGAAGAACATTCAGCATTCAGCCACTCTTTTAGTTTCTACAAGCTCCTCTGTTTTCTTCCAATTATTTCAGTAAAGCTATTAAAAGATACTACTCCCCTTACAAAACTAGCCTGATTTATGACTATCCTAAGGAATGCAAATCTATTAATAGTGGAAATGAGGTAAGGAGGTCAGGACTGTGATCAGAACACCAGGTATGACCTTTAGAGTCGTCCCTGTCTTACTTCAATTAGACTCAAATTGATAAAATAATTCCTTTGATGTTCCAAAGCAGCATGGGGCAAATAGTAGTGAAGTATAGTATGATATAGTTTCCGGTGCCATTTGGATGCCAAGCAGCATGATTCTGAGTTTTGGTCAAGCTATTCAGCATAAAGCTCCAAGAAGGAGAAAAGGACTGTTTGTGTCACTGCCGTATATACCCACAGACTGACACAGGATACAGGGTGAACACACACATCCCACACCAGAGAACAACCCTTACACTGCGTTACCGTGCAAATGGAGGCCAGTTCATTGCAAAGTATAATAAAGATGAAAATTGGAACTTTTCACAATTACAGAAATAGAACTTTGTGCTTAATTTTATGTCCCTTCTATTTGCTCTTTTAGATATTTAGGCATCATTATTGATACAGAATCTTTCACAATAGTTTTAGACGATTCTATCATTTTGAAACAAAATGAGAATGGAAGCAAATATATTTCTTAGCTTTGAGTTTAAAAACTTAGGGTCAGGGTTTTTTTGTTTTTTTTTTTTTTTTGTTTTTTGGAAAGGAGATAAGTCACCAGCTTTCGGGTTAGATCTGCCAATAAAGACTTTGCCACTGAAGAGACTGAAGGCATTACACAGTAAGGCTGACCCGAAAACACTGAAAAAAAGCCTGTGTAAATCCATCTGCAGGATATTAGACCTTAAAATTAGGTTTAATCAGGGTGTAAGTGGCTTATTAACGGTCTACATGGTTTGGGCCCTGAGGTGATTTTCTGCGCTTTAGTTGTTTTGCACACTGCTATTTTAAATATATGCAATAATAGTGGTTTTCCCTTGGTACTGGAACATTGTGTGCAGGCCACAACCAGCTGAACTCTGAATGTTATGTTTATTTCTTCTCTACGTTTCTCTGCTTGCTTCCTTGTATGTATGGGAATATGTATGCGCAGCACAGTTTCTTCATTGGATTTTTTTTGCATTCTTTTCATAGACTGCTTTATGATGGATCATGGTCTGCCAGTGATCTCTGGATAACAAGGTGAAGAACATTGTGAACCATGAACACAGTTATAGATGTGCTCTGGGAAGTCTGGAAAACAGAATAGAGAAGTAAATATTCAAACCTAATGTGTCAGTCTTTTAAATTGTTCTACTAAAATGAATTTATGACAGTATTTGCTGTTGAAAAATCATTGACAATTAATGCTAAGATTTATTAATAAAATCTCAAAGTGTTTCAGGTAATTAACAGATAAGATAGGATACAGTTTGCTGGAGATGCCACATCTGAGGACTTCTCTGTGGATTTTATGCCATATTCTTCTGTTGATGTAATAATGATGAGGCTAGATAAGAGATCTCCTCTTGTACAGACTGGAAGGCCCAAAGAAATAGGAATGAAAGAGCTGCAGTATTCCCTGGAACTCACCTCAGTTCTGGGCCATGGCAATTACTGTGAGGGAGAAAATGGTGACTGCGCAGAACAACTATTTAGATAGGCTGTTTGGCATCCCAACACTCTGTGTACTTAACAAACTGTTATAGAGAGGAGGTTAACCATAGTCCTTTGTTTTGAGAGCTGTCCTAGGAATGCCAAACTAATTAATCATCAAATCAACACAGCGTGCCTAGCAGCCCTAAGCAAAATAACTATTGATTAATCTTTGTTTCCATTGTAGATCTCAGTGTGAAGGACTTCTATAATGCATGAGCCAACAATGTATGTTACTGGTAAGGTATGTGATATCATCTTGATAAAAAATTTCCGTCACTTTTCTGTATATACTGAAGTGTTTCAAAATTACAGATATTGCTCTGTTTTTTTCAGCCTCGAATACACAGAAATGTTGAGGCATGTCCCCACAAAATAGTTGTGTACATTAGGTAAAGATTACTTAGTTTCTGTTTCACAATATGCTGAATTTTTTGTGATGGTCATAAAATTAAAACAGTCTGATACTGCATGTGCTGACATTTATGGCATTCTACGTTCCTTGAAAGTTATGTTGCAAAAAATAACAGATAATAAATTATTTGACATAACTTTTCTAGAAACAAATAGAAAAGTTAAAAATTTGAAATGGATTTCATTCAGAGCTCTCCAGTACCTGACTTTTAAATTTAATTTCAGTGAATAAAATTATCTTAGCCTGATTCAGCTGCTTCCTTAACAGAGAGGTTGATGTTTTAGGAAATTTAACTTTACAAAAAGCTGGATGTGGATTATTTGATGAATATTGTATCCTGAGAGATTCAGTAGAACATGTTCTCACACTTCAGAGATCTTGGATTAGAGCATGACCAAATGCTTTATGATCTCATGCTCTATCTTCATTATTCTAGTTCTTTGTTTATGATCATTTGAAGAATTTCTCTTGTCAATGCCTACATTCAAATGCTGCAGCTGAAAGATTGTTCTCTGCACATAAGCAAACTTGGAGAGGTTGCAAAAGCCTGTTAAAGATTGATTCTGTTAAGACCAAAGGCCAAATTAACATTGGTATGTATTAAAAGGTTAATTATTTTTTAGAAAACCGATCAATTAGAAAACTGGTTCAGTTCTCTGAAACAGATTATTTCAGAGATTCCTTTGAAAAGTATTGAAAGCTATAATAATTTCCATTTTAAATAATAGATTGAAGGTATGACTGTTGTGCACTGTATCTTTGAAGGAAGTGGAAATATGCAATTTAAAGGACAATGCACTGCATGTTAAAGAAAACGTTACTTCCCTAAAGTCTGCCCTAAAATAACACATTGTTCATTATTTTTATATGGCTATTTATATTTATTTATATCACTACAGAAGAGAGCTTGTCACCGTATCTAATGTACACTGCTTAGAGAATAATTCCTGTTGTGGAAGAAAAATAGGGAAAAGTGATACAACTTTAACACATACTCATTCTAGGTAAGATCAGTGCAGTACATCTTCTGAAAAGTCTTAAAAAATCACTAAAAAACAGCAAAGCGTGAAAATGTTTTAAATGCAATAATTAGTATTTTGAATAATAAAATGATGATGTATGCTTTCTGATCTTGTTATTCCTTCCATGTTTCCTCAAGGAGAGATGTCAGATCTCACGGGTTTTTCAAAGAATGTTCCCTCAGTGGAACGTGTCTCCTTAAGCAAGTAGCTGGAGAGCTTTAAGATGTTGGGAAATACTGGGTCAGGGCATAAGAATATATATACAGTCTCTCAAAAAGGCTACTTTAGAAAAATCTGCCCGTAGTATGCATGAGAGAAAGTATAGCCCAGACTTACTACATCAGCAAGAGGTCTCTGCACTAAACAGTGACCAGGCTTACATAGCTTACCTTATAAAAGCCAGTAAGGTTTGACCCAAAAGTGGTATCACTAGTTACTCTATATGGCAATGTGTGTATATATATCGCATTACCCTGGAAAATCTGCTACTTGTTTCTGAATGTGTTAAACCAACCATTCAAGCAAGTTAAAAACAACTAGAATAAACAGATTTTTATTACGCATACATAAGCCTTTTACCAGATTTTCATTTTTAATGCTTACCCAGTGACTTTGGTCAGAAAATAACCTGATTCTTCAGGAATATCCTTTGGATTATGCATTGCTTAGGTAATGTTAGTTTACTCTCTCTGGGAGGAATGAACAACGGCCAAATGATCCTAACACCTAATCTGCTCGTAGTCCCTAAAGAGCTGCATGAGTACTTGATCTTATAAACTGTATTTCCCTTTAATCAATGGTCCTGTTTACAATGGGTAAAGTTAAGGAGAAGGTTTAAGTTTCTGCAGAATCAGGCCTTTATCATGTAGCTAATATGTTTTATATATATGTAAGTTATTTTACATTTTAAAATGCTTGAAACATGATTGCTGGTAAAAATATAGTGGCTGCTACTACTTTTTATCATAAATATCTGTTGTCAAAAATAGTATCTTTATTTCTTATTGCAATTTATAGGTAACAAATGTATCAGTTAATACCTAGAAGTCTTCTACCAACTCCTACTCCTGGTAGATGAGAATAAATGTATTTCTCTGATCTGCTGGCAGTAGAAGATAACAATGACACTCAAGCTGTTGCTATCCACCATCTTTCTCCAAGTCTGATAAAGAAAAATATGATAATCAATGACTTAGTGAACTTGAAATTAAATATCAAACTTTAAAAGTGAATGTGAGCCGATTACAGTAAATTCCTAAGTGATAGATATTTAGCCAAACACAAATATTGTCATCAATGTAGATGTAGAGTGGGGAACTATATGATATTTATTCGGAGACCATACTAAATGATCTTTGATCCCTGCAGTCCCAAACATTATGTACACGACGTTGAGGAGGAGATTAAAACTCATCTGGCTATTTTTATCCCTGTTGCTACATGTAAAATGCTTGTACTTCGGCTATCAAATTATAAATGTAGCTGAAGCACAGGAAGCCTACAAAGTCCCACAAGCTCTTCAGAGAAGAGTTCTATGGTAGACTCGGCTGCCTGCTGGTGACCATGTCAGAGTGCAGGAAGGATAGATAGGAGACATGGGGCTGTGCACTGTGTGCCTGTTCATTCACACCGCATGAAGGTGTGCATCTGGGCTCACCTCCAGGGTAGAACAGGACCCAGCATGCCTTGGAGCTCACTGAAATAACACAGACATGAGGAGAGTTTAAGCTGAAGGATGGGCTTGAGTTGGAACTTATCCTTGAGGATAGTGTAGATCTACCTTATGCACTGTAGGATTCTGAAGATTCTGGAGAACCTGTAGCAGTAAACCATCAGTGATAGAAAACAAACTACTGTCAGACATTGCTTTTTCAGAGTACACATTTGCATTTCTGGTATGTTTGTCTTGAAGCTTTACATGCCTTACTCTTTGTAGCCTGATGGGCGGCAGTCCCATGCCAGTAATCTGCAGGCTGTATAATTATTTATTGTCTCTAGTTTCCTTCACAGACAACAGAAAGTAAATATGGGCTTGATAAGAACCTTGGTAGGTTGTAAAGTCCCTCTTTGCCTGAAAATGACATTAACTTTAGCTATGACAGCCATAAGAATGATGGCCGAGGAATTACTGGTTGAAAGTAGGATCAAAAAGTTGTAAACCACCCAACCATCCTTTTTGCTTTGCAAGGATTACTGAAATCCACATTCAGACAAACCTGCATGGCTTGAACTGGGACAGCTGCATATGCAAGCAGCAAATTTGATCACTGCTCTGGGTTTGTTTGCTCAGTTGCTCCTGGAAACCCATCAGCATCTGTAAAAACGAACAGTAGGGCAGCAGATAATACTGCTGGACAGGGCACCTTGTTTTCTTTCACCACTCAGTGTTCCCATATATCATCATCAAAATCTTGTGGGCATAATAGAAATAGCATTAGAAGAAGTCAGAGCTTGTCATAGCACAAAACCATG
Organism: Dromaius novaehollandiae; assembly: GCF_036370855.1. NCBI lineage: Eukaryota > Metazoa > Chordata > Aves > Casuariiformes > Dromaiidae > Dromaius > Dromaius novaehollandiae. The sequence goes on along the minus strand of NC_088103.1, from coordinate 13,373,248 downwards.
GTATTATGGTCATGACTAATAAAAACCTGTATCAGAGCATGTGAGTCATATCTTATTCATCTAGCTCTCCAAGATAAGCAATGGTTTGCATCATAGCAGCTACCATATAGCCAGCACAAAACAGAAGATACAAATTGGTCATCTTCACTGTCACTGGATAACCTTTTTCTTTGGAAAAATGACATATGGAAGACAAAACTGGATAGAATTAACTTATTTAAAACTTATGAAGTATGAAAGGTAGCATCAAAACTTCATTTTGTTCTGCAAGCAGCAAACACATGTCCTCAGTTTGCTTCATGAAAACTTTCATGTGCTTAATGCCAGCTGCTAGATTGCTGGGCTGGTTCTAGCAAAAGGTGTGTCTAGTTCTTTTGCATATGACATCTGTGTATCCAGGATTTTTTTCAGAGACATTCTTCTTTGGGGTGGCATGGATGGTTTAGTGGCCATTGACCTTTCTGTCATTGCCAGTGAGATAATGCCTCTTCAGGTAGAGTTCAGATAGCTCTTTGTATCTCATTTTTAGCTTTTGTTGTTTGTATTGTTACCTACTTTCTCTCTTGTCTTTTTCTTGCCACTGGGGAACCTGAGCTCTTCCAGTGACAGTTACGTTGTCTATAGGTTGCTGGTTGCACTAGAATGCTTGCGCAGTGGGTTCGGGAACTCAAGATTCTTTGTGTAAAAGTCTCCATGATATTTTAAAGTGAATTTTCTTTAACAGAGAAAGCAGATATTTATCCTAACTTTATGCTCTTCAGCAGAGTGTTTTTGGAGAGTCTGCAGGACTGGACAAATACTTGATTTGCTTTGACTGTCTACATGTATATTGAGTTTTCCAGAAGAACAGCCAAAGACCAGTCACATAATAGTCAAATGGTGTAGGTTCTTTTGCCTTCCTCTGAATTATCACTTGTCCTGTAAACAGTGCCCACTGTCCTTTCACAGCACTGGATACTAGTTTAGAAACAGCTCCAGGGGATCACTAGAAGTGGCAAGTTTTTGATGGCTTTAGTAGTATGTCCCTGAGTTAGATGTCTATATAGTTGCTCTACTTAGTGACTTTATTTTGCTACAGCTTGTAGAAGCAAAGATTGCTGAATGCTATGCCGAGTATACTTGAGAGAATTACTTTTTCTAAGGGAGCCATCTCTGTATTAGTATGCAGGAATTGAACCAAACTTTCCCATAACACCTCAATGTGAAGAAATGTTATTTCTCTGCTTATTCTCCAACTGTAACTTGCTAGTGATGTTATTTGCAAATTTGTGCATCTCTCTTGCCTTTAGGAAAGTTTTCCCTCTTTTTTGTGTTAGCTGAGAGCCTGCAAACAAAGTTTACATTCTGTATCCATTCACTGTCAACTCAGATACTTGTTTTTGTAACACTCCAAATTAGGAAAGCTCATTAATTCTTAAAGGTTGGGATTCATTGCATTAGCAAGATTCATTACAGTTCTGCTTTACTGAGTATTTATTATCTCTTCTCTGGATTTTATATGCATAGATTATGACTAAAGTAGGTATGCCCTGATATTTGTTCAGATACTTGGAAATCCAAGGAGAATCATGGATTCATAGTACTATTGCTTAAACTGTTTCTATCACAGTAGATTGTTTTAATGTTAGTATTCCATGTTATGAAAACAGTGCATGCTGATTAGACAGCTATTGGAGGAATCAACTAAATGCAGATCAAAGGATGATTGTCCTATGTAACTTCTAAATAGAAAATGAATGTGGCCTAGCTAAGCAGCATTTTGGTAGTAGACAGTATTAGTGTTGACCTTTGATCTTTTATTTATTTAACCTTGTTTTACCAGAGACTACACATCAGAGAGGTTCCCTCCGTGCACCATCTGTTTCTCTGCAATTGGGAATGGTAGAATAATTTTCTGAAGAATTGTTGACAAGACATGGCAAGGGAACAATAATCCATAAGGACAAGATTTCTCATTTAAGTCACTCAGCTTATCTGCAATATAGCAAGATTTTGATTTACACTGGTCACCTTTGGAGCAGGGAGGACAGTGACTGGTAAGTAGCATTTTCTTATTGCACAGGCTAATACTGAGGTTCTTAGTGTCTGGGATTGCTGTCAGCTCAGTTTTCATGGCACAGACACACTTAGATAAGCAAGATTATTCTAGTCAGACAGTTTATCATGATAACAGATGTGACCATAGATGCCCCATGACCTTAGTTACTCCACGATGTCTTAATGCTGACTGGCTGTTGTCATCCTATTCCTTAGGCTCCTGCTGGGCAGGGCAGGTGGACTGCACAAGGCCTACCTGGAATTCGAGCAGACCTCTCTTTTGTCTTGGCCCTGCAGTAGAGACCTCAAATAATTTTCCTATGTGTGCATCATGGTCTTCCCTCACAAACAGAGCCTTAGTTCATATCACCTCTTCTGCTCTTGTTGAGCTCCCAGTTTATGGCACATTGGCACAGCTGGACATTTCAGCCAGCTGACAATAGTTGCAAGCAGACAAAGGAAATTGCGTTAGGACAGTTTCAAAATTAAGTGTCTGCCATAGAAGGTTGGATGGGAGGAGATGGCAAAAAATAATATGATGAAAGTGAGACACAGCATTATAGACATGGGGTTGGAAGGGATCCTGGAGGTCATCTAGTCTAACCTCCTGCCTGAAGCAGGACTACATGCTGTGGAGGGTTGAGAGCACAGGAGAGTGTACACAGGTAGGAAGTATACTTGGACTTAAAAAAGCAAGGGTAGATCTTCTCTTCCAGCTGAGGAACCATCTCTTTCCACAGTAAAATGAAAGCCACTCTTACGGTATGATTGTCTTTTTACCATCACTATTATTTCTGTATTCAGCGTTCCACAGTAAATACCAGCTGTCTCTGCAAGAGAATCCTCAAAGTACTTGAAAGTACAGAGTAAGTTAAGCCTCTGTATAATGTGAAAAAGGAATCTGTGACTATTTTGTAAATTACTGGCTGGAATAAAGAATTACTACTACTTCTGTTATAAAGGGCAGCTGCTTTGTTCATTTTTTATTCTTAGTGTATAACAAGCGTTGGGACAGATATTTCTTCTTACATTATAAAATCTGAGTAAAGATGTGTAAAAGCTAGTCAGCTTTCAAACGGAACCATGTTTGGTCTTGCCCTGCCAGTACTGCCAGATAAATTTCAGATCTGGAAGGCAGTGTTCTTTCTGGCTTTTGCGTGGTTAACAGGATAAAAACAAATGTAAAATCTGAGGTTGGAATTTCAGCGCAACCCTGAACAGACTAAAAGATGTGCTTATGTTTACTTAGAGGTGTAGTCCAGTGAGTTCAGGACAGGATTCCAGCTCGGCTTACATGGTTGCGGGAGCACTGCCTTAATTATCCATGTTGATGGGTGGTGATAGGATGCCATACAGTTCTAACAGCTGTGATAGTGGCTATTCTGCTGTTCTTCTGACCTGGCAGATCTGAAGAATAAAGGATTTTTCATAATATTTCACTCAAGTGTTAACAAACCTGGCTTTTAACACTGGTTATTATTTCTCCTCCTTCTCCCAGATGCTCAGAGGAAAATGAGGAAACATGGCTGGAGACTCTAAGAAAACCAAGATCACATCGCAAGGTAGAATAACTAATCACAGTAGCTGTTCAGTAGACAAAAGAGTACATGCCTTTAAGCAGCGAGAGCCCCAGCTCTGTCTTGAGGTGATGGATGTGCTGAGCCACATTAAGGTGTTTTGCTTTGCTTCCTGGCAACACACATTCTCTTTGCTTTGTTTTTGTCGCAAACCCTCTAGTTAGGATGCTCTGTAAATAGGAGCCTGGAGGAATGGCATGATTGGCTTGAAAGATTATTTTGTTGCAACCGCTAAACCAACTGCAGTCTTCCACCAGCTCACCATGTCAGATTCACATAAGCATGCTCCAGTGCATAAATGCACTTTTAAGTTGCTAAATTCAGCTAACTGTCTCTTCACTCCTTAAGGGCTGAGATAAAGAGAGTGTGAGTGGCAGATACTGGAGGAGGAGACTAGCAGATCACAGAAAGCCAGAATAAGTGCTGAATTCTGAGTCACTTAGAATCACTTAGTACTGCCTTCATAATTCAGTAAGACCAAGAACGTTATAAGGTGAGTGAATAGAAATTTAAGATTTTAGAGTAGTCACCCCAGTATCCCTCTGTCACAGATACGAAATATCAGAGCAAAATTTGGTTGTATCGCTTCAAGAAACTCCTAATGAAGCAGCTAAAAGGATGTTCTCTGAGAAACAGAGTCCAACTTCTACAGTCCAACTATCTCTGGCATTGGTCAAGGTTCTTTGTAGAATGGTTGCTGCTGCCTGAGTGTTTCTAGTTGGCTTTTCCTCCAAGCAGACCATCTACAGATACATGTGATCTCAGCCTGGAGCTTACATGAGTTAGTTTCTAGACTACCAGCTCCTTGAATTGGGTCTCATAACTCTCATGAGATTATTTCAAAACATCTAAGTGAGTCAGCCCAATAACTTCACTTGGCTAATGCCATGTGAACAGAAAATAGTAATAATAATTATCCCTTTCTGTTGGCTGCAGTATTACCCAGGTTCATTAGAGTTAGTGCCCAGACACTTGAATATGCTGGTAACATGCAGCTTTGAATGACTGGTCATTTTTTTGAAAAAGAAGAAGAAATAATTTTTAAATCCCGCTAGTAAAGCAAGCTGTTCAATGGCAGATTATTTTGAAATTAGATTCCTGATTCTTCCAGAAAACAGTAGGATGAGTTCTGCATTCAGTCCTCTAGCATGGAAACAACGGCTTAGAACAATCAGATGATGCCGGTTATGATGATGCCTCTATTACCAATCCAGACATCTCCACAGTCAGGCTAACTGGAATGGAGGAGGCCTGGGTGATGAAAAGATCAGTAGAGCAATTCTAGGAGTTACTTAGAATCAGAGACAGTGGTGGGTAGCTGTTAAGGACCCAGTGTATGGAGAAAGTGTGCTGTGGTAGGCAGAAGCATGACACCCAAAGGAGGAGAAGGATTTCTTTAAGTATTTGGTTAAGCATCAACTTTTTTAATGGTTTGGTAATCTCTACTACAAATGCCAACATTTAAACACCTGTCTTTCTCACTGTTATATGACCTATCTATGTTTCTTTGATGATGTAGTGTTGGCAAAAGACTTTAGCATGGTTTTTAAAACCTAATGAGGTATTTGCCATCTTTTACAGTACATAGTTTTCAAGTAACAAGTGTTTTGTTTCAAGTGGGATGCCAAAAATCCCCCCAAGGTAACAATGTAATAATAAAAGAGAAACCCTCACTTTTGAGATTTATTGTCTTACAAAAATCTTTTTAAGCTACCACTGCAAATGTTAGACATACGCTCTAGTAATTGCACAGGTATCACCTGATACTGAATTATTACAAGTCAAATAGGATGAAAGATGTTCTCTGCATTTTTATTAAAATCTCCAACATTTTGATAGCATAATTATTGGTAGCTTGTATTCCTTTCCCTATTAACTGTAGTTATTGAAGCACCTAATTGTCAACCTAAAAGAATGGCAAAATATTTAAAATATGGTATGTGAAGATGAAAGATGCACAGTTTAAATGGAAACCTGTAGGAGTGATGCTAGGAACAAAGGTAATGTGTCTTGAGAATGGATTAGTAACAAATGATTTTTGCAGACTTTCTGTCTTTTTTCAGAAGTGAAAGGCATAACTACCTATTTGCAAATACACACTTCTAACTTGTACATGAATGCAATAACTGTCCAAGTGAATTATGTGTGAATTGCTCAAAGTCAAATTCTCTTTGAGTCTCTGTTCATATGCATTTGCAGTGTTTAGTATTTCCAGTAAGTCTGCTAAGGAACCCTCTGTCTTGAAAGATTACACTTCTTATGCTCAAACTCAAACAAAGTAAAAAATTTTTTTAAAAAAGCTCTACACTTCTGAAATTTAACCATCTTCAGATTTCTTTAATCATGGACACAGTTTGAAAATTTACTAACTCTTGTGTGACCACAGCTGTGTATATATTTGCAAGTTACATCAGTTCTCAGCAGCCTTGAAACCATCACACGGGTAAAAGTAAAAGAATAAAATAGTGGCCCCTGATAAGGTACGTATGGTCATGGATCCTTTTGATGTTTCTTACTTGTCTTGTATAAGCAATGAAAAGTCTGAGAAGAGCAGCCAATGGTATTTCTGTTTATCTCTGTGCCTGGGCCTCTAGTTATACCAGGGTCCTTAGCTACACAAAAAGAGGAGAAGCTGCCCCTGTGACAAAAGTGCTCATTAAATCAGACTGATGCTTCCATTCAAAACAATATTTGAACTTGTTTGGATGTTTTCCTTGGTGTATTTTTGCCATATATGTTTGCGAATGCACACACACAGATACACACAAGGCTTAAGTGCACTCAGGGAAAGCCTCCAAAATGCAAAACATACACACTTTCTGAAGCTAAGTAGTTGTCCCATGTTTGATGCAGATATATTTAGATACATAAGGAACACATTAATAGTGCCTATGGTCTTAATATACATGGCCTTTTTTTTCCTATCCTTTGTGATGACTGTCAAATGATAGGGGAATCAAGACAAATGTATACTTGCTGAGAACATGTTGAAAAACTGATGCAAGAAAAGGGTGTTTTTTAAATGGGATTTGCCACTGAAAGGCCTGTTGATGACAACTTGTGTAACTCACCAAGAGTAAGATAATTTAACTTCTTCCTCAAGGTTTCTGAGAAAAGGCCTAGTGTTCTTCTGTGCCTTGGAATGGCATCGGCATTGTATTTGGAGGCCTTCTAAAACCCACAAAGACTTGGCATTATTTAAGCGAGATTGTTCCATCATGATGTTCATCACTAAACAGGACAACTTACAGGGTTAAGTGAAAAGTCATGTCAGAACTTGACATTGACTGAAACAAGCAGTTAAACTTAATGTTTATGTAAAATGCTCTACCACATAGTAAATACGTACATTGAAAAGTGTATTACAGTATTAGTGTATTGACACACTTCAGCATATATGGGAGTGTGAGCTTTGGCAGCCTTTGGAGAGAGGGATTCTAGCAATTTATCTTTTCCACAGCGGGATGATGCTGAGTGTTACCTTTGTCTCTCCCTAACGTGTTGGCTGACTCTCACTTTGACACCCCATGCAAGACAGAAGTCATTTTTCTCATGCTGCAGCTTTACTCAGATCCTCCCAAACCTTTAGTTTATGGTAGGGAGGCCTAAATGGATTCGCAGTTTGCTTTTACCTGAAAATGCTTGTAAGAGATGTATAATGCTTCTCAGGTTTTTTTTTCAAACCATTTTCTCAAATGAATGGGCTGGAGGATGTGTTATTAAATGATAGGGTAGGTTTGCCACAAGCACAGATTAAGGACATTTTATTCACATCAGTTCTTGCCCGAAGATTGAGTCTTTTGTTTGAAATCCACCTCCTTTGGTTGAGCTAGACATCCTGAATGTCTGTTTACCTGGTCAGGCAGTACCACTGTGTTAGTTTAGTTGTTGGGTATGTGGACTGAGATTGCTTGTGCTTTGCATAATAAAGTTAGAGCTATTTGCTGGGACCAGAACTCATCTGTAGTCTTTACTCATTGACTTCCCAGTGGCAGCCCCAATTAATCTTTGATAGAAATACTCACTAGAAATGAATATACTGCCAAATAGCGAGAGAGAAGTTACAATACATTTTAATTTATTAAAGGGGAACCTTTCAGAAATCTAATTAAATGCACCCATGAAAGATCCAGAATGAAGTAAAGGAGCACACCTCCCATCAACTAGCCTCCTATATACTGCCTAAAATCTTATTTCTTCTGCTTTGGCAAAGAAGTATTATTAGCAGCTCCCTGTGAATTTACAGAAGATCCATAAATAATAGAGTTGAATCAACACCCATGGTCTGAATGATGCCATTGAAAATACTCTGAGGCTTGAGCACTGTAGAACTTTCTGTATATACTGTTTTCTTCTTAGTTATTCCACTGGGTGGCACAACTCTTACATTGCCTTTTACGAAGCTATCACTCAATATTTGGATATGTTAAATTATTTTGCCCTATTATTTTGTGTCTGAGTTGGCAGCTACAGCCTTGAGTTCTGATCACATTGCCTAGTTAGATGAAATAGGGACTTAAGCTAAATGGAAGGCAAGTGCCACTGTGTTTCTCTTTAATCCAAGACAAATCAACCTCCCTCCCCCCAGCTTTGGCTGTCTGACTTTGAGCACAACCTAATGTGTCAGGAAAATGTATCGCTCAGGACTTGGGAGCAACTAAAGCTTGCCACAAACAAAGCACTCCTATTTCAAGAAAGAAAACAAAAAATGTTTACTCCCTTCATAGGAACTACCAAATGACCTGTATTTACAAAGTTCTGAGATCCTCACCCTCTCCAGGACGGGAGTGGTAAGGAAACTGTCCTGCACTTCAGGTGGATCCACACACCAGTTTTTATTAAATCTCTGTCAGTGCCAAGGAAGAAATCTAGACTCCAAATCCTGTCTGCTTAGAAAAATGTTGGTTAGAACTCATGACAACATTTCTTTCCACGTAGTCCCCTTGCTGACAGAGAATATCTGGTTCTGGCCTCTAATGTAATAAAATGCTCTGAGAGACTAACCTGAGAGAGAGATCCAGCTGCTTCTAAGCTCCCTCAATTATCATTTTCTCTCCAGTCCTTCACCTCTTTGATGCTTGTTTTTTTTTCCTAAAAAAAAAAAAGGATTTGCCATATTCCTCACCAGCTCTGCTCTAACAGGTAATTGATCTCATTGCAGTCCCCATTTCAAAACCTACCGTCAGACCTCACAACTAGTTGACTCCTGATGTGACAAGGTTAGCCTGTCACCTCACCTTATGCTCAGATAGAGGACATATTGTGGTGGTAACAGCACAAGCTGCTGCTTTTAAGTTCCAGGTTTGCTGTCTCTCATTTTTAATATTTTTGTGTATATATCTATATATATAAAATATATATATATGTATTTAAAGAAAGAAGTTCTCTGATATTTAAATGAAGTGTTTTGTCCAAGTGACAATTCTGAGATATTTCCAGATGTTGTTTTAAATTTGGTGTCCAAAGAAAACGCACAATTGTAATGGTTGTCTGTCTGTCAGTTCTGCCCCTACCTACATTTACTTTTGAACCGAGGGGTTAATTTCAGTGAAATCTGAAAGGGGAATAGGACTCACAGCAGTGTTTCAATGGCTACAAAATTTAGGAAAAGTAGTGTGTGACCAGCAGAGAGCTGTGCAAATGAAGAACCCCCTGAGAGAACTCCAGCATTGTATATAACATCTGGTCATAGCTAATCAGTCAAAATACACCTGACCATCCAATTAGCATTTGTGCGCTGTCAGATTAGCTGTAACTCTGCTTTCTAGCTGTCTCTCCTAGGATGCAGCTGGAAATATTGTTGCGGAAATTGGGTCATGACAGTAGGGGACAAATCTGTAAGAAAACCACTTCATTAGTTATACTACTCATGAAACAACTAATTTTAAATCAAGAAAATGTCTCAGTACTCAGGTGCATATAAATCTTTCTTGCAGGAAGCTGGTGCTTTTATCTTTCAATATGCTATATTCTTTTATTTTTCAAATAAATATATTTAGTTCCTGCAGATTCATTTCTCTTTTGCTAAAATCCTGATATAGTAGGTTTAGCTTGTTTGTAATGATAAAAGGAGAAAAGCTGTTAAGGGCGTCTGAATGTCAGGTGACAGATCCAGAACAGTAAATAAGCTTATTAAGTTAGCCTTGTAAGCAAACTTCTGCACCTCATTTTTGTGTCTAGAATGCTTCAACTTCTCCTTTCTTTTTAAGCTACATCTGCTATGCCCTGAGATCTTTAAACACATGGGATAAATTCCCCTTGACTTCAGTGGAGTGCTACCAGCAAGAAATTTTGCTCCTGGCCTTCTTTAGGACTTAAATTTTGTGTTGGAAGAAAATGTCAGATTAGACTCAGGAGAAAATGAAATATGAAAAATACCCTGATTTCTAAACTGTGAGCAGTGAAAGGAAAGCAGGAACTGGTGCTGAATTATCTTAATTTAAATTACGTTTTGTATTTGCTTGAAAATACAAATGTGGCTTTGGTTACTCCAGGTTAAGTAACATCTCTGAAGTACTGTGGGGGACACCAGACATTTAAGAGGAAGGTGATAGGAAAAAGAAAATGCACATAATAAAATTTAACTTTATTTACTGCTAGATGTTGATGTATCCTGGGGATGATAAGGAGGACATATTAAACAATCGATTCTTCCATGTTTAACTTTTTTCCATTTGTAAGGAGGCTTGAAAGGCGAGGTGGAACTTCCCTTTACAGAGGAAATGTGCTACAAATATGAGTTAGCTTAACAAAGAACTTTGGTTTCTTAAGTGTATTTAATATTTGTGTTGCTTTTGCAATCCCAGTTACACTGATGTATCCTGAAACTGTACACATAAATCAAGGCCCTCCTTGCTAGCACTTTCCCTATTAATTCCCCAGTTCTGTTGCATCCCTTGCTAAAGTGCCCCAGCTCTGCTGAGGGCATTTTGTTAGCTTGCCCTTGCAAATGAGCTGGCAGAAATGAAGTTCAGTGAGCACCCTGAATGAGGAGGCGGAGGTGACAGAAATTTGTTGTTAGGACATAACTGTTTGTGTAGTGGTAGATGATTGAAAGTTGGGTATCGGGTAGGGTGGATGACGCCATAAATAATAATGCATGTCTTTCAAACAGTATCTGGGTTGGATTGCCAAGAGACTGCAGTTAGGAGAAGAGTACTTTTCCTGTGGGCACGTACGGGCTGTAGTTCCTCTCCACTTGAAAGCAAGACCTGTAACTACATGAGCAACAAGTACATTTCTGTGAAAGGGAGAAGTTTAGAGTGAGGCTCTATATGAATGAGAACCTGGAGGTAAAGTGGCAGTATAAATGCTCTTGCTAGGACAGTAGTAAAAAATGAGAAATAAATTTGCTTGTCTCATATTTTTCCTTTCTCTTTTCTGCAGAGAGAGGGGACAGGGCTTCTCATCCTCTTAATGGCCTTTATTTTTTAAAAAGTGTTTTTCATGCTGGCAGATACCAGCTCTGAACATGATTATACCAATAGAAACTTCCTTTTAGTGGTATTGTTTTTCACTTTGTTGACGGAATAGATCTAAGGTATGCTGGCCAAAACACTCTTTCAAGGGGAAGGTGCGTCTCCACTAACTTCACTTCTGACACTTCCACCCTCAGCTTAGTTTCTTCCTTTGAAATCTTTGTTGGTTTAGAAAGAAGTGTCAAGCTTGATCGTTGTATACAGGAACCCCAACATTTGTTTGGAATCTGGCTACTATTCCACACTTTATTTCTTCTGCTAAGGAAATGAAGCATTTTTTATTGTTTACTGCCCAAGATGATATCTTTATGAGCCAATATCTAAAAATAGCCTGTATTTTATCCAACAGAACAGCAATAAATGCTCGTAAAACAAAGTGAGAGTTCATGATTATTTGTGGCTTCTCATTTAAGGCGCGAATCTAATCCTCTAAATCCTAATGAAAAAAATAGTTGATTTCTTTTTTCAAGCTGTTCTCCTAGCCCACCTAGCTAGATGCATAATTAGCTTCAACATCAGAAGGACTTCAAATAGAGCAGTGCTGTGGACTAGGTGGTCTAGTTCCTTTTAAGTGCTTGCCTACTGCAAAATTGTTAGACATTGAAAGGATTTTGTGGGTTTTTTTTTTTTTTCAAATTTCAGCTTTATGCTCTTACTTGCACTGGTGGCTTTTGATATTAGTATTAAAAAAGAAAAACAGGGAGACAATTAAAATGTTTTTTCAAAAAAATTATATGACATTAAATGGACTTGGTTAGAATAGTAATCAAAGTGCTTTTGGTAGCTGATTCCAGGTAAGCAGTACTCAACAGGGGAATTTCCATTGATTAAAGATGATGAAGGAAGTAACAGAAATTTCATACAATTAAAAATGACTGATTTTAGAGAACTTTGTGGCCTGAAGTGAATCATTATCTTACTGGTGACCTCTCAACTGTTCTAGTGTGAGCTGTAAGGAGGAGGGCTTGGGGTTCAAGAGTGTTTTTGTCCCAGAAATTACTATTTAGGTTATGTCTGTATGGTCTGATGGTTTTACTGTTAATGTGTAGAAATTCCTGCTATTGTGTCATTAATGCTGCTGTTCCTTGGGCTATCTAGATCTAAACTAGTGCAGATAACTTTATCTACACTGTGTCTTTGGTGACAAGCATTTCCAAGCAGTAAGTGTGTTTCTCTGCAGTAGCAGAAATAAAGGCACCTAAATAAGTTGGTCTGCAAAGCAAAGATGATAGAGAAGGGACACAATGAACTTTGGAAGAAATCCAGTGTCTTTTGCATCCAACTAGTGTCATTTAGCTATCTGTTGCACTATTCCATAGCGCGTAGGATGCCTTAAGGCCTGCAGTTTAGCAAAGTACATAGTGGAGACTGAAACAGGACCCGTGGCAGGAAGTCCAGCAAACAAGCAGAGAAGGCTAATGCTAGCCAGAAAAGATAAGGAGTATGGAGACTGTAGAGATTCAGGCCATGTAAGAACTTGCAAACAGAGATACAGGGAGGAACTTTACAAATGTCAAGGGACCAGATGTACTGAAGAGAAGATAAGCCTTGAATGAATGAGCTGGATTTGATCTTAATGAAGCCAAAAAAGTAGGGACTCTGCGCTTTTGCTGTAGAATCTGTTTGGGTAGGATTTTTATTGTTTTTAATTAAAAAGATAAATAAAAGTATTACAGATGTTGACAAAGCAGACTGACACGGCAAGATGTCTGCTCACTGTCTGGGGAGGAGTTGCAAAAACAGTATTTAAGTGAACAGCAGAGATTTCTGTTGATGTATATTCCTTAAATGAATGTCACCCCCAAAGTACCCTCATTGGCTTATGAATACTCACAAAGAGTTAAAAAAATTCCAGACTGCTGGAATGACAGGATATTCCAAGTCATCCAAGGATGACTTAAGGGAAACTACTAAAACGTCCTATCAGTCTCCAGAGATGGTAAATGAAATAGGACAGAACTCAAGAAGTTTGTTCTGAAGTGAACTCCTTTTGAGTTAGGTCTCAGTCCTGCAGTTACTTGTGTAATTGGTGCTGTATGTAAAGTCGGTGGGTTTTTTTCACATATTAGCTTGCAGAATGGGGATCAGAATGATGTAATGCCCATCTTCTATTTCAGTGTGTTCACATTGGCTGAACTGCACCATAACTCAGAAAAGTTTTCTCCAGTGCTGTTCCCCAGTGACATGATGACATATGACATTAGATCTACAGAGTGAAATCTTTTCATGTCATTATATTAAGTAAACCTGGTATTTTGTTTAAAGAGGGAAAAGTTTGGATGAAAGAACCATGAATCCAAGATGTTAAGGTTAATGGGTCAAAATCTAACCTAAATAAAGCTCTCAATGAGAGTTTTGCCTGAGCAAGGACTGTGGGATTTAGCCTTAAGAGAATTAACAAGGTACGTCAGGTCTCTTCACTATTCTGATTGCCAGAAGCCTGTCTGGACTGTGTCCAGACAGACATTCTCAATCACAGCAGATTAAAGAAGCTAATACAGGAAATGATGTATACTGCTTCATATTGTCTATTCTGCATCTATCTAGACAGGTACAGTTATAATTATACAGAGAAAATAAAAGGGAAAAACACTAAATTATTTTAATCTGCTGATGTTTTCCTCATTTAACTATTTTCTGGGAAAATAATTACTTTCGAGTAATTGTAAGCTGACTTTTAAAAATCTTGTTATAGTTCTTTCTTTACCTCAGGAATCCTTTTTGATCTTTTAAAGCTATTGTGTACCTTTCTTTTAAAAAAGTTCTCATAAAATGTTTACAAGTCTTGTTTATTTTCCCACAATATTTTTCATTATGCTATGACAGCTTCACTGAAAAATTATTTTAATTATCTCAAAATGAATCGCAGAAAGAGAGGATATGAAAATATAAATCTTATGTCTGACTGTACTTTAATTGCTTCAGCTAATGAAAGAAGCATGAGATATCTACGCAATGTGAAAGCTAAATTGCATGAACAATATAACCAGTATTAGAAATGTGCTGAATCTGTAAGTACTGACTGCTTCACTGGAAAGATAAGGGGACCATACCTGTTTTGCAGTGCTTTTTTTCTGCTCTTGATATGACAGGCTAATTTCAATGGGAAATGGTGCTGAAAACACCTAATAATTATCTCTTCTGTCCTCTACGTCAGCAGTATGGAGGCATTAATGAACAAAACAAAGTAAATTTATGTTCCAGAAGCTGTAAGCCCTCTCCTGCCAACCTATTCACAAAAGTTCAGTTGTGTGAGTAGCTCTTATGTCACAGAGTAATGTGAGCCAATGCCTTGTATGTTATTAAAGCAAAATGTCGATTGATTATAGTGAATAACCTGTTACTATAAAAATGTCGATAAAGCAAGACCGGATTGGGCGCCAGCAGACAATAGAATGGTTTTAAAATATATACACACGTAACAGATCAAATCTGTAGGCCTAATTAGGTCATCTGCTTTCACAGTAGAAATTTTTGCTTTATTAGTTCCCAACCTTGTGATCTTTGACTGAATTTTGTTCAAGACGTTGCATGCAGGCATTTTATTTTTACAGAGTTCTGAAGTTTCAGCTGTTTAGAAGCTACTGGCTGAAGGTGATGAATTCAGTGAAGAGCACGGGTATGACAGAATACTAGAGTTAGAACTGTTAGATTGTCAGTGACTCTTCCACCAACATAGTGGAGGAATGCTGCAGGGTTATTAACCAACAAATCTCTCCTCTGTAGTCTAAAAATATCCCCCAATCGGGTGCCTCGGTGAAATGCCATGTGTTATAAATGGCAAAGCTGATTTCCAACTTACAGGGATAGTGAGGAAGGACTGCTGGAGCTTTGATATTTAGCAGAGTGATAAGGGACATGTTGCCATACACGTAGCTAGCCCTAAGTAATTGTTTTCTCCCCTTAGATTAGATGCTTCTTATCTTGTATTAATGTTATAAATCAAAATCCTGCCATTGTTTAGCATTGTATTCATAGGTTTTTTTCCAATTTTGGGATAATCATCTTTAATAATCTTTAAATCTCAGAGCATTTTCCCTTGGTTCACAAATATAGTACTGAGATGTAAATCTTCGTGATTAGTAACAGGCATTAAGAGAACTAGCTGACTCAGGAAATTAGTAATGATTAAGAGAGGCTTTCACTTAGGTCAAATCAGCAGTGACAGGACATTTTTGCCATCTGATTGCTGTTTTAGGTTCATACTGGCCCAAGTACTTTGAATTTGCATAGCTTTTCTGCTCGTATGTTTTATCTTCTGTGTGTTCAACAGTAACAGTTTTATCTGGTGCAGCAGTGGGCCATATTTGTCATTAGTGTAAATCAGAGTGATACTACACTCTCTTACACCTCCAGTGCATCTGGGTCAATATATCTCTAATTCCTTGACATGGAGGCATGAAGCGAAAACTGTGGGATTTAAACCTTTTCTGGAGGTGCTAATCTATGTGTTATTCATGAGAGAAAAGATGTGGACATTTTTAACTAATCCTGTCTTCTCACATGCAATAAAAACACACAGGACAATCTCAGTTTCTTGAAGGGTATAAGCCGGCATGACACACTAGGTGTCCAGGGCATAAAGCATGGTTGTAGCCAGCTACATTTTTTCAAACTGTCAAATATTTGTCTCTTAATATCTTTTTTTATATCAAATTTCTTTGCTTTTGCTTGCCACTATGCAGTCCAGGATTCTGTTACTTTGCTGTACTGCATTATCGTATGTTTTGCAGTGCAATAATTTGACTGCGTGTCATTATGAACACCCTGGCTGCAGGAGGCATCATTAGCTTCCTCTCTTCCATGGTAACGTGATTCCTTGGGAGTAACCTCTCACGTGTTAGTGAAGCAGTGCTCATGTTGCTAATGGATTTTTCTGGTACTTTGTTCTTCGGGGGGGGAAAAAAGTTCAGGTGTTATAAATAGAGAGATTACATATATAATCAAGCAAACGGGCAGCAGTTTCAGGAGGTATGTTGCAGATACCGGTTACACATGCGTATTGGAGAAACCAGTAGTGTCATTGCATGAGTACGAGTAGATTTTCCTCATTTAAACATCTACCATGTTGATTTTGTTCTGAGCTGTTGATGCACTTAAAGAATTTCCCACTAGCAAGCAGCACTATCTGTATTCTACTTTCTAAATATTTAAGCTAACTATATATTATTTCACACTTGTCAAACATTTCAAGGCATTATAGTCTTTCTAGACTGTTGTTTGGAACAAATAGTTTGGAATCTGTTATTGTGTGTTCTTGCTAGTAATTCTATTTCACCATAATTGATGCAAGTGTTTACTTAGCTCCCTCCAGTGACTTGATGAGCAAATAAGTCCATGGTGTGCTATCATTCTAGATACTGCAAAACAAGCTACCACAGAAAGCAAGTTTAGTTCTTTAGATGAGATTGTATGTAACATTCTGCAGCATAATGGCTAAATACTATGTGCTAAAACCATTGTAGCATATAATAAACAGCAGCAGCTGAGATATACCACAGAATTCTGCTATTATTTATTATTAATACTTTCTTATGCTTGGCAGAATTGATGAATGAATTTGAGCATTAAGTGGGAGTGGAGAAAAACCCTACAATCCTAAAAGAGCGTTAATATATTTAGGATAAAAAGGAGTGGGTTCGGAAACTGAATTCATTTCTTGAGCTGTATTGTAGCTGTTACTTCAATCTTTATAATTATATTCAGAAAAACACTAGCTATAATCAGCTTTAGAAACAAAAGTATTAGGCATTGAATCCTGAGGAAAGTCTGTGTGCTATTACTAGTGTTAGACAGAATGAATTTAACTGAGATAAGGTCCATTTGTGAAAATTGTTCCATTTTTGAAATATATATTGAAGAACAAAAAAAAATTACAGTTGTTTATGAGCTAAACTGAATCAGGAAATTCCCTTGTAGCTGAAAAGCAATGGAGAAGGCTGTGAAGATAAATTGCTGTAGTATTCATAATAGGAACAGGAAAAATGACAGTATAGAGAGAACTGATTAGATACTCAGAGGGAACTTTTAGCTCCACTGAAGTAAATGGAAGTTTTGCAGCTGATATCAGCTGTACCAAGATTTAAATATGTCAAAATGAAGCTTTGGGAGAGATCTTTTGGGTTTGTGCCTTTGTCACTGAATATACATCATTAAATACTTTAATTTTAGAGGATTGCATTTGCAGTGCAAAGAATTAATTTTTCATTTCTAATACCCCACCTCAATTCCTTAGGCAGTTTGACAAAGACAAAAAAAATTCTGTGAAATTGCTCTTAATAAGCTTCTTCACCTTGGGACACATTCTCAGTTGTTATTGTTTGTTATCTGTTTTACTGTTGCATTTAGAAGGTCCCCTTCAGGACCAGGCTCTCACTATTAGGCCAAAGCATCATAACATAATGCCAGCTCCAAAGAACTAATAGAATATGAGAAGGGAGTATAACACTTTGTGAATTGGAGCCAGGCTGAAGGCAGGGACAAATCCTGGCTAAGGCTGGTGACATCTTATTTTCACAAAAAAGGGAGAAAAAAGGATAAAAAATGACAAAACCAAGATTTTTCATTTTTAGTTTCCTCTTCACTTCTCTTTTCAATACTTTACACTTTCTTCCTCTGCCCTCCAACTTCCTCTGTCTTCACTGTACAAACAGTGAAGGAAGCAGAAAAAGAACAAGCAGCAGAGCAAAAATGTGACAACAATCTTAGAATCAGATTGTTATCTTGAAATTATAAAAAGATATCAAAATTGCTAAAAAGAAGAAATAATGGAATATAACCTGTGGAAGAACACAACTTTAAACAAATCTAGTTCATAGAAGCTGATGTATACTAACAAGCCTGATTTGCACAGCTGTAGAGCTGCTGCAGTCATGGTTCAGTGCATGGTGACACACAGCAGGCAGTACAAGAAGGACTGTTCCCTGACCAGCTGAAGGGAAATCTTTCTCCAGTATGGTTATAATTTACAAGTACCAAGGCCAACTTTGGTGGAAAGAAAGGTAGCATTTTTAGCAAAAAATGTGCGCTTTCTTGTGGATATTTGATAAAATTCAAAAATTACTGGAGAAAAATTAATGCTTAGGAAAAAGAATGTCCTGAAATCTTGGAACTGGATCTTTCTTTTTTAAAAGGTGGTTAATGAGACAACTCTGCCAATTTTATGTATTCGGAATTTTATACTACAAATCTTTCCATTTTCATCAGGCAATAGAGTAATGTAAAATACTATTTATTCCTTTTGCAACTGACAATGAAACAATATGACTGTTTCCTTGTATCATTTCACAAATGTTAACTCATTCAGTGGGGTTTTTCTTTTGTTTATTCCTGGGTGGGGTAAGTTGTGTTATATGTGTGTGCCTATACACTATGACCTCTAGTTCTGCTGGGAATATATTTACACTACACTCATCACGTACGATATTTCACCATAATTGCTGTGGGCCTGTGTCATTTTTACTCAAGTTGAAATGTTGCCTGTCCTTTCTTCTGGTTTTTACAATGTGTAGAAAATTAAACAGGAAAAGCTGAGTCAGAGAAAGAGGCTTTGCACTGTGTTCTGAATGCGATACGGGCACTGCTTATTTGTATCTCTGGTTCTGGAGTGAACGTTGTTCTGTGTTTTATGCTCAGTTATCATCCCCAGAGCCACAGAGACACTGTGATGCCCAGAACATCTTCCAGCTTTCAGCTCCTTCCAGTTGCTATTTCTTCAGCTTAGTCTTCTGCTGCAGCCTTACAGGCCAATGGCAGCTGCAAGCAATGTGATCTTGGCATATTTGCTGCTATTTGTTTTCCCTTCTATGTTGTGGATTTTTCTCCTTGTTCTTCTGGCTCCTGTTTTTTTCCTGTCAGTTTATTTGTTTGGGTAGGATAGAGCTATTGCAGGATACCATCCTTGTGCACTGAATGGCAAGGCTAGTCCCACAGAGGGCTCAGAGAAGCAGAGATGGAGATCATTAATATGACTCTCTAATCCATGAGGCACCAGTCTGAAAATCAGATCAGTGACAAAGTCACAGTGTACTCTGTGGCTCAGGAAGAGAGCTGCTGTTTTCTGTACTAGTTTACGTTTTATTCTCAAGATGGACGGTTTCATTCCTGGGCAGAAGGAGGAACTACAGTGGAAGCTCTGTGGGCAGGAATGCTTGTTATATATAGCCAGGTCTGGGTCAGGTATTATGGGAGTGTAACCTTCCAATCAACAAGTAAAGGAGAGTAAAACTGGGTCTCCAGTAGCAGACCAAGCTTAAATGTTTCGGTTTGTTTGGGCCAGTGAGAAGAATAATTTGGACTGGGGATGTTACAGAGAATGCTTTAGGTATTATTTTTAGGTTGTCAAATCAGAGATGTCTCCCATCTGGAGTATTAAATTTTGATCACTGAGTCAGAATGTCAAACTCTCTTTGTTAGGTCCTCTGCAAATAGAATGCCTGCTCTGTTGCTAGGCTAGTTCTCTCTGGATCTGGGTATGTGCTGTTTATGTTATGGCTTGTTCATGATTAATAAAATATTACATCTCCCTTTCCAGGCAGAAATGAACAGATAGGGGATCAGCTGATCTGATGAACTCTGTGTGTATGTATACACAGTCAACAAATAATTGGAAAAATAGGAAGGATCATGCTCAGTTGTTACCTATTTTAAAATATGTATAAAACCAAAAGCTAAATATACTGCCAAAAGGGTGGATTGACTAAAGAAAGTCTATTATTATATGCATTATTTATCTGCTCTTTCATTCACAACAGATTTAATTAAAAAAACCTGTAGTTTTTCCAAATATTTATTCAGGATGCTATTATTAAATGTAAATGTGGCATTTTGTATAACGTCAGTGTTAACTTTTTGGATTAAAATTTTAAAGAGAAGTAAACAAATCGTAAGTATTTCTTAGGAAGCATTTATGTGCTTTTCATTTCAATAATGCCAAATCAGCTGGCAAAATTGTGTAGAAAATAAGTATCTATGAGAAGTAAGAAACCGCTCTGGAGCATACATGGAGTCTCTGGCATGTTTAGGGTTGCAAAACTCAGCAATCCCCACACGTAAAAATAGCTGGAACGAAACAAAAGACTAAAACGAAAATACTCTTGAGCTGATAAAAGTAACCCTGCATGTTACCTAGCTTACCCATTCTGAAACAGTGACTCATGCCAGTGTTAGAGGTGGAATGTGTCACAGAGCAGAGTCCAGCCTCGGAGCAGAGTTGCCTGCCTTGGGGAGAGTGAATGAGCCCAAGGCAGGTATGAGAAAAGAGAGGCCTGGGGAGTGAGGCATTCCCAGTCATAGCTCCCTGACTAGGAATGACAGAGAGTCATTAATCCTGGATAGCTGTTGTGCAGTAGGGGCACTTTAGGTCAGTGGCTATAGGGAGGCCCAGACAGGATTTTTTGTAGAGAGTCATATCCATGGAGAAGTACAAGGCAGGGCATAGGTGCCTAAAAGGAGTCAAAGTGGCTGAGGGCTAAGAGAATACTACAGCCCACTTAGAGCTCCCATCAGTGTAGCTGGATGTTTCCACCAATTCAGTAGTGAGGCCTGAATATCCAGTTTTGCCCCTCGAATTTGCCCAGATGCTTGGAAGTGCAGTTCTAAAGCTTGACCGTGCATGGGGCTTTGGGAGTCAACACTCACAACCCTAGTGAGTGCTCAGCACTAAACAGTGCGCAAGTCCTATAAGAGATAGGCATTTCTGTGCATCACTAGCTAAAGCATGTTCAGAGGAGCATGACCAAAAGAAGAAAAGCTGTGTTCAGAGAACAGTCCTGCCAGTGGGATTTACACAGCCCACACTGTGGGAGATGTTGTTTCCTAAGCTTGAACATGAACCACCCATAATTGATTTAATACTGGGCAAGGCTGGAGAAATGTAAAAGATATTTTCCTTGTCTGTATTTCTGTCTTCTTTGCATCAGCCCAGTGGTCTTTTACTGAAAGGTGATTTCCTCTTTGAATAAGGATCAGGCTACATTGCTATTAATAGAATAGAAGTACACATCTGCTCTACCCTCCCCTCCTTTGCTGTCAAGCTAAGCACCTAGGAGACAGCAAATGTTTCTGTTTACTAATGGAAAAGTACCTGGACAGACCACACTTACCCTGGGAAGGCTCAAAAGTGGGCCACAGGAACTTGCAAGCTAAAGAAGAAAGGCAGACAAAAGACAGCTAACAACCAATAGAGAGAAAATACAGGGAAAATTTCCATTCCCTATCTTCCTTCCTGTGAAGCCCAGCTAAGATGAACTTTCAAGACTGCTTTACTGTCTAAGGTAGCCCAGCCTACCCTTCCTGTCAGAAAGGCTGTGATGGAGGAAATTTGCAATTTTTCCAGGCTCTGACCTTCTGGCAGAACTGGAGTTTCTGGGGCTGAGAGCCTGTCCTTTCTAGCCTGCCTCTCTCCGGATACCCTCTTCTGCAATGGCTGCTCAGACAGAAAGGAGAAAAAATATCACCAGCTCTGGATGCTGAAGCAAGATTTATTGCAAGGGTGCTC
Source organism: Dromaius novaehollandiae (assembly GCF_036370855.1). Lineage (NCBI taxonomy): Eukaryota > Metazoa > Chordata > Aves > Casuariiformes > Dromaiidae > Dromaius > Dromaius novaehollandiae. The sequence goes on along the minus strand of NC_088103.1, from coordinate 13,351,658 downwards.
TCCTAGTTGGATATGGTGGGATGCAGGGAAGGTAAAGGGACTGTCTCTCTCTCAACCTCTAACCCAGTAGACTCACTCCTCTCACTGTTACCAATTTTACCTTTTAGCAATCTTTGAAGAAGAATGGAGTTTCACTGGCTGCCTCATATGCAATAGCTATAGCATATTCTGTAAAACAGACCTACCTATAAATAGCATTTGGGGTGTTTAAATAGCATAGAGATGCACAGAAATGCATATCTCCAGTTGAACAGCCCCTTTTCATCCCTGCCCTTTTGCCGCTAGGACTGCTTATTGATTTGGGGACTCTGCTTCCAAGATAGCTGTGTCCTGGTTTATTTCAGGGTACAAGTCATATGCCCAAAGCATGGCCCAACTACCTTCAGGTGAAAATGTGAGTGTACATTACTGCATCAGGTTAAAGCTGGTGGCCTCCACTAGAGCAACAGGAAATGAAGAATACCAATAAGTGAGTAACTGTGAAGCTCTGGCTTAAAAATCTTGGTTTTCCTCACCTGATAAATCTTCAGCAGAGACCTGGTTAGAATCCGACTCTTCCTTAGCAGGAAAATTATTATTTATTTTCTGAGTCTCCTGCCTCATTTCAGCTCAGACACCAATTTCTTTTACAGCAAGTAATTCCTGCACCACACAACCCTGATTCTTTGTTAGGGCATCTCATTTTGTGTATGGAAGGAGGCAGAGGCCATATGAAAAACTGTGGTATAATAAAAATTAAATCAGGTTTCATGATTAATGTCAAGCCCTTCAATAACTCTTTTCATAAGCAGTGTTCAGAGCACTTAGCAAACAAGGTCATTATCATTTTATGGAGTGGGGGAACTGAGGCAGCATTTTTGCAGTGCTTTCATACAGAGGTATAGGTAAAATCACAAAGATGTCATTCAAAATTACCAAGCATTAGAATTACTGTTAATTCTTTGTACTGCCTGAGAGTTGAAGTGATGGTCAGAGCCCTGTCTGGGCCTGCAGAAACACAGACTGAAAGTAAAAATGAATTTTTAATGTATTATGCACAATGATTTGGTTTAAGGGCAGTTTAAAGCTTTTCTTCCACAGTCTTGAGTAAAAGTTCCCTGACCTTTCTGGGATAGGCAGGACAGCAAAGAAGGAAGTTATATATAATAAGTGTCAGAAAATGTTTCATGTGCATACTATCCAAACGCTCTTATATTTTTTCTTACTTGCATGGAAAAGTTTGCATTCAGTACATGGCAGGTCTTTGAGAAGGCCCAGATTAATGCTTAAAATGCCTTGTTTCATGGAAAGGCACCTTGTGTAAGTAAAAATGATTTACCTCATACAGGAATTGCTGGATTCTGTTGATGAGTGAAAGAAAGTGTAATGATCCTTCGTCAGAAATACCTCAGGAAGTAACTCTTATATGTAATTGTTTTGTTAATATATAGTTTTTTTATTAGTGTATGGATAAAATTTGATCAAACTTCAGATTTTATTGCCTGAAAATAAGCAATCGGTAATAGCCTAGGTCTTTTTAAACATTAGCTGCATTTTTGGGCAGCTTTGTGCTGGAAAACTGCCCTAACTTCCAGGCAAAATATGAGTCAATGAGTTTATGAGTGTCTTCGTCTGTTGTACAGATCTGATGTCACCTCATCGAGTCTCTCTATGCTGAAGATACCTCAGTGCCATCATAATGTTGGCTTGGAGTAGGTCCGGTGGATATTATAATAGTCAGAAGATTAAATTTGCTGTTATGTGACTTTTCCCTTTGGTGTTACATTCAAAGTAGTTTGCTCTCAGTTTTGTTACAACTGGCTTTGTGGAGTCATGAAGTGTTCAGACATGTCTCACTTCCTAAACTGCCTAAGAAATGTGGCTTGATAAAGGCTACTTGGGACCACATCTTGGAATGCTTAAATACAACTAAAACTGTATTCATGCTAGGCTGCTATTTCATTTTTACTGGAGAGTTGAGGGATTGTACCTTTTTCATGGAGTACAAGATGCGAAGGTTTTATTTCCTCATCCACTGTATGGTTTGTGGTCAATCATTTGGGCCAGTTGGCATCAACGTGAATTGGTTTTAAGTGGATTTCTGACTGTTGGCTAACAAGCATTAGATAAACTTGCCTAAAGCCATATGTTTCCAAATGCTCAGGAAGGGTTTTAGAATTTCGGTTTAGGGTTTCGGTATGGTTCCAGTCCTTCTGTGAACTTGTACTTGCACTTTGAACAAGATGCCTCAGCATTTCCTGTGCTTTGCCGAGGAACAGAACCCTTAAAATGACTGGAGTGATGCCTGCACATTCAATGCAGGTCTCCTTCTCTAAATATTTTATGCTCTGGAGCAGCTTAGTACTCAGCAATGTTGTAGTAAGCCTAGTACATCCCAAAACAGGTGTCATGTCCCTGTAAATTACAGAGTGTAAAAGCTGTAATTTTTCCTGTTCCTTATGGACAAAGTGTAATTCATATATAACATTATTTTAATGAAAATATCATACCCTATTCCTTGGTGGTTGTGAGGGGGAAAGGTAGAAACTCACATTTAATTTAACAAATTTTTTGCACTCCCAGGGGAAATTATTTTCAGTCATATTTTCAGTGTTACTGTCTTTCAAGGACTTATTTGTTACATACAGCTGTTCCAAGGTGGATGCGAAGGAGGAATGAAAGGAGAAGAGACTAAACTTCACTAACAATTGTGAAAAAAGAAATACTTGCAGAATATCTTAGGAATTAACTAACTCTTCCCTATTGTCTGCTAGGGTAAGCGGCAGCTGTTTTGTTTGACTGACTGAACTTAGAAATATTTGCACTGGGGTAATTTTACAGTATTTATAAACTTCCCTGAGTAGAAATTTTTTGAGGTCTGTGTCACAGTACCACTTCATTGCAGTATCTCCTGCTTTATGCAGTTTTAAATGAGAGCAGAGTCAACCTCTATGAGAATATTACAGTGATCTTTATCAGACTCTTTGGGATGAGAGTTGTTGCCATTGAGGATTACATCACTGTTTAGGCAAATTGTTCCAGATGTTTTGCCCATTAAGCATGTGAATCTTTTTAGAAGAATAGGACAAAATAATTCTTTAAAGCCACAGTGGGTTGAAAGACAATTACAGTATTTCTAAATGTAGTTTTCATGGAAGTTCTGATTCCTGAAATGAAGTCAAAAAGTGAAATTAAAAGAGTCCCATTTTACTAGGCACAAATCCAGAAGGAAATTGAACACTAAATTTTTGATGGTTCTCACTGGAATTTGGTACTGAAGACCTGGTCTTTTCTCAACAGGAGAAAATAAAAAAAGGTGTTTAGAAAAGGATTTGCTTGTCCTTTTGTACTGCTAATTGGAAATTATACAATACAGGCACAGAATCAGGGTTTGCAAGCATGATACTAAACAGATGCCTCAGAAGTCAGAATTTTCTGTGCCTCACAGAGGAAGACAATCCTTAAAATGACTGCGATGTCTAAATGGTCTCATTGAAGTTAAAATGACTGTGTGAATAAGGGTATTAAAATTCAGCCCAGAGGATTCTACGGGTGAGAACCCAATTTATTCAGGTCCTGCTAAGCCTTATAGTATTGTTTCTCAGAGTACTTACAAGCACATTTTGCTTTCTAAACATTTCTCATCTGTTAAAAATGATCTGAACAACTATAGTTTGATGTATGCAAACTCTCAAGTAAAACACTGAATTCCCACATTTCAACATAAGTACTCTTCTCAATTATGCACCAAGAAGAGCTGTTCTTCAAGGAGACTCTTTTGTGATCATAATTGTGTCCAGACCCTTCATTATACCAAAGCTAGAGTGAACACTGACAATTTCCAATTCACAGAAGCGCCTCATTTCCCCATATAATTATCTGAACTTGGGCACAGGTCTTGTAAAAGTGTCATATTTCATGGACAGTGAGCACAATGAGTCCCCTGTACAGAATATAAGACTTTGTCTGATATAGGACTGTATTAAATACTGCCTTTTGTATTAGGAAGAAAGGTCGTCCAGAAGCCTGTTGTTGATGCTGAAAAGTCTTTGAGGTTACTGTGTGTTTACATTCTCATGGTTAACTATATACCTAGAAAAAATTTGTACTCTTGGATCATTTCAGAGCCATTTGTGTGATATTTCAGATAATATCTTTCATGAAATATATTGTAGTTGCTTATTTTTAGGCACAGATGTACAATAGGGCTGGCTGGCTTTTTTTAAACATAGATTTTTCTTTTCTTTTTTTCCTTTTTTTTTGACCAGCTTGTGATATTAACCATTTTGTGGATTAACCATTTTGTGGATAGATAATTAGGAAGTGTATATGATAGCAGAGATTAGGAAAGCAGAAAAAAGTGTCTTAGTTCAGCAAAATTATGGTTCTTTGGAAGGAAGAGAGAGTAGAAGGGAAGGAGGGAGGGAAAAAGAAAAGAAGAAATAAAGGAGGGAGTGTTATTATATGAACAACAAATGTATCAAAAGAAAGAAGTTATATAATCCATCTGTAGAAGCAGGAGAAGTTTATTCCCATATTTTGCAGTGATTTTTTTTAGACAATATATGATGAGATTTTATTGATCTCTTCCTAGCACATATGAATCCACACAAATGCTGGTTCTAATTTTGACATGGCTTCAATAAAAATAAGTGAAACCCAACCCTCATAACAACATTTGGTTCTGCTGTCCTTGAAGAATGAATTCCATGGGCTCAAACCAGATTTCTGAAAGCAGTATGACCAAAGTGAGTGAGATACCTCAGTACCGTTTAATGTTTTCAGCCTTCGGCACCTAGACATCTGGTCCTCATTGCGCACAGGGCAATTAGCATAACTTGTTATTAGTGAAATCGGTGATGCCTGTGAAGTTCCAAGAGATGTTTAACACATTTCAGAATCTGAGTGTGCAATGTCATTTATCCTTAAGATGCTCAAAGAGTAATGAAAAAATTAGTGCACTGTGTGGAGCTACCTTTCTTTTATATGGTCTACTTTTACAGCTATTAATTCCAGCTGAATTTGTGTCAGCAGATATAAAAGCAGATATATCAGAGAGCAAAAGAAATACCTCTGCAGCTATTTCAATTATGATGTAGAACTCAGAGGATAATAGCCTTGATGTATTTCCTGCTTAATGAAGTTACATTCCTGTCAGATGGGTAATTGCTGCAGTAGGGCTTGGTTCAAAGAGATTTCTTTCAGTTCTTGTTCTGCACTCACCACTGTGATACCTCAGCTTCCCAAAGTTTAGGATGTTACTTTCCTTTTGTGAGCCAGAGTCTTAATGAGGGCAATTGTTACATGTTGCCCAGTACTGATTATTCCTAACAGGCTCTGTGTTGCAAGTGTTCTCTGTGTGATCCCCATTGAAATTAATGGGGTTCTAGGTAGGGAGAATTTATTGAATAACACTCACAGTTAAATGGAATGACTGATCTTGCTTGCAGTGAAATTAAAGGTTGAATTTCCATTTCCTTTAGTGGGAGCAGGAAAGGGAAGAGGTCGTGGCCTAAAGTGCTGCTTAAACTTGGAATCTGGGATGCCAAGAGCACTGGTCCAACAGCATTTCTCTCTTTGTACCTGTACTAAGTAAATAGTTATCATTACTGCTGAGTGTGGAAACTGATATGGTTCCTTATTAGCCAAAGCTGAAACAAGAATCAGCCCAAAGAGTAGGAACAAATTTTAAAAAACTGTGCTAAGATTTCTGCTTCTGTCACTCTGCTCTGCTATCTGCCTTCAAGTTATATCAGGCCATCAGTCTTCACAGAGTTCCAACACTGCTATTCATGGGAACTGTGAAGAAAAGCAGTGGTTAAGAAGAGTCAGTGGATCTCACCGAGAGGAACTGGGAACGCAGCAGCTGAGAAACACAGGTTTCAATTTCTCCGTTTTTTCTGTTTGTTTTTTTTAGCCTATCATTGCTACTGCTGAATTACAGAATTGCTGCTGGACCATATTGCTGTTTGTGATGAAAGCTGTGGCTATGCATGTTAATGCCTAGTCCATGTTTTCTATTATAGCACTGTGTGCAGACTAATATTAGGTAATCTAAGTGGTTTCCCATCATAGTCCTGGCTTTCATAGAGAAGAAAGGATGTGCTCCAGAGACCTGTGAAGTCCTGTGAGTAACAATCTGCACTTGTGTTAAAATATCATGATCTGACTTACCGAAGAGAGAATATATACATATTTTAAAAATTCCTCCCAGAGATACACAGGCATTGAGACTGAAAGATACTTTCATAAGATAATAGTGGTGGTGCCCATGGAGTAGACATCTTGTTTTAAACATTCGACATTGCTATTAGGCTTTTGAAGTCACATTAAGCTTTGGATGAAATGGCATGCTTGCTTCCTGCTTATGCTCCTTCCCAGTACTTTCTAGGCTACCACAACCACTGAACACTTGAAACAGACATTGGAAGAATTTATTGAGCTGAATCAGGTCCATAATTAAGTCTTTTCTATAAAATATTTATAATAATTGAATATTAGAAAATTAGAAGTCACCCTGACATTTATTTAAATAGGTCACATTCTTTCTACAAGAAGTCAAGGATCAGTCCCCTTTTTGGAGTTTAAATTAAATCCAGCTGAGATTTGACTTAGAAGGGAGAAGAGGAGAAGGAAGGTTGAAGTGCATTTCAAGAAAACTAACTTCTTTTTTTCCTTTTTTACTCAAGCGTATTTGGAGAGTTTTGCTGATGTCATAGCCAACTGAGATACCACTAATGGCATGAGGAACCTTGTCTGACTATGTGGCTAAAGAGGTGATGCTACCGCCTTCCCTTTGATTTCATTACTGGCTGAAGTAATACATGTTTTTGTGAATCCTGAGCTATGGATATCCTTTTACTATGGCTTTAGTAATTACACTGATGATGAACAAAATGCATTCTATTCTTTGGAAGAATAGGCCATTGTGTGATCCAGTGCTTCATGTGCTTTTGACACTGTAAGCACGTGGACCCATTTTTTCCCAGAATTATCAGCCACAGTGTCTCCACAACAGTAATCTTACTCTGGAATCAGGAGAGTTATCCTAGTGGAGCTCTTAGATTCCACAGTAATGGGCATCATGGAAATCTGTAAGAGTGATTTCTTCTCCTCTTCTGGGCCTGCCCATATCAACCCCACAAAAAAAAGGGGGAAATCTGGCCATAGCAGAATATAAAGAAAAGTGAAGGAAGGAACCTTTCTAGAAATGACTTGTAAAGGAACCGTGAGGAATAAACATGTACTTTCAGGATCAAAACACATACTAAGAAGGTGTTAAGAGAGACTGAACAACAAAAAAGCTATAAGAAAAGTAGTAATTCAGTTTTCTTTCCATCTGCCCCTTGTTTAATTTTGGCAATCAGTACATGTTCCATTTCAATGCATTATTTAATGATAAAGGGAGCCTGGAGAAAGGGAAGGAGGATAGTTTCACTTGGACAGCAATCAGAGAGTTTCTGTAAACATCTGGTTCTGTTTAAGACAGTTTTCAAAGCATTTAATGTAAAAAGCTATTAGAGGGTAGCAAAGTGAGTACTCAGTGTTCTCATAATGTAAGCAATGCATTTTTCCCTCCTGAAAGTTTGCATACAATTGAACTTGAGTCAAGTTTGTGGATAGGTTTCATAGAGATAACCTGGCATTATCTAGCATGAATAAAAGAGACTAGAAGAACAACAGTTAATGTCGTTAAAGACCTCTATAAAAAAGAAGTTCAAAAGATGATAAAGCCCAACTGGATACATTTCAACCAGCTGGATTTCAGTAGTTGAATGAACATAGTTTAACAAGTAGTTAGAGATGAAAAGAGAGTAGTGAATAAAAATGGAAACAATGGAAATTTCATGACGCAATGGTCTAGTCTTTTTCTCATTTGGACAGGAATCAGTAGGTAACTTGGTGGATTGCCTGCGTCTTTGATATCCTTATATTAAGTGATATGCTCAAGTGATAACACCCAAGGGTATTTTTTTAGCACAATTTATTATCACTAGCCATGTTTTTACTGTCTTGAAATATTTCAATCATGTTTTTTATTCACTAAAATAAATGTTCCAAAAGATATAAGTAGGATTAGTGTCGCAGTCGCATAAAATGTGCTTGATTTAGGGATTGTATTGAGTAATTACAAACTTATAAATGTTTCTTCCTAGAGGAAATAACAGAGGTCAGGGATGAAAATTGCACTTTTGGACCCTACTGCTCAGGCCTACCTATTTGCAGGTCAGATGGTCTTGATGCTTGTTAGTCAGGCTATAGACAAGGCAGTCCTTTCTATAGGGGTTATCATTGTGTCAGGTTTTAATTTTGAAACAGAAATTTTAAATATGTGACAGTAAAGACAGTCACATTCCTTTCTATTTCAAAGCTAGGATCTCAAAAAGATACCTGAGGCCTGAATAGACAAACACATCCTGGGACAACTCTAATTATGTTACATGTGAAAAACACCCAATAAGATAATTTTGAGATGTATGAAGACAAAAATTTGAGGGTTTCCTGAAATGCTTGTGCTGAAAACTATAGGACTTTTTGCACTGTGATCACTTGAGATTACCTCCAAGGATTGGATTGATATTATGCCTGTAGTTGATGCAGGATTGGCCCTTCCAAAGGAGATTTAATCTAAACTAAGCAACCAAACAAACTGAGCTTAGAGATGGGACATTTTTTAATTTGCTTTGTCCCTAGGATTTCTGTTGGCTTGCTATTTAATCTTTCTTAAGAATCAGCCCTCACTGCTTACTGTTCTGTGCCTCTGGCCCAAATTTCAGGCAGTTTCTGGTAAAGAGAAAAAGTCTGATCGAGATCCAAGGATGGGGCTGCAAACAAAGTTTTGTTTTATCTCGTTAAGTTTTTAAGCAGCCACTGCAAATAAGATTTTGTTGGAAAGAATATTCATACAATAAATAACTGGACCTCTTCAGATTTAAATTAGTCTCTACTCTTTCTTTAGATGGACTGCCAGCTTCTTCCATCAGTTTTCATCTTCCTGAGGTGCTTTGGTGGGAATTAATCAGCATCTGAAAGTGGCCTAAATGAAGCTCCAGCTGTTGGGTTTATTGGTGATGGTGAAATTGTACTTCAGGAGTAACCAGCTGCTTCCTGCTTAGCTAGATGGAAGATGTGGGGCTGGGGTTTTGCTGTCAAAGTACAGTCTCAGCCAGTGGCCATATTTTCCCAGCACCTCCTCTTCTAATTTAATTCAGGTTTTCTTTCACATTTACTCAGAGGCTGAAGTGCCAAATCACGATTTTGTCACACAGTCAAGTAATTTGACAAGAGAACAGCTGCAATATATGTTGGAAGGGAATTCAGCTCAAAGAACAACAGGAAAAGACAAAGGATAATTTGTATTCCAGGCCTGAAAACATAGATATATCACAACTGTCTTCTCTTAACAAGGACATTGGGTGTTTTCAGGGAGTATTTACACACGAGAGTAACACCATCTTTAAGTGGGTAGAAAAAGGAGTCTCTGTGCCATTTGTGATTGTACTGTGAATATTGAGAACAATGAGTTTGTAACACAAGAAACATCTGATAAGATGGATTACCTAGCTTGGTCTATTTAGGTTTTACATTCCTGAATACAAGGGACAGGCACTTTTTTATGTTTGGAGGTAAGGCCAGAGGAAGAGCATAGGTGACAATTCGTGGCATGGCTGATTTTCGACCCCATTGGGCCCACACTGGTAGATATTCCTGGGATAGTTTGAGTATTTCTCCTCCCTTTCTCCCCCTCACCTTCTGCTGGAGGTTACTGAACCTGTAGCAGGAAAAGCAGAGGGGGTCACATGCTTGTGTCCTAACTCCATAGCACTAAAAACCTCACTGTCATGGCAGGTGGAAATTCAGACACGTATTCCCTTCTGTTGTCTCTGCCACGGGAACAGTAACCTTCACGAGCTCAGAAATGGTAGTCAGGAATGGTGACTTCTTACACCAGCACAGCAAGATATGCCAAATGACATGTGTCAGGGCCTTCAAGCTTGTTCTGGAGGCAGCAAATTTTACTTGTGTCACTTGTTATGCATGCTGCATGGATTGTGGATGCTAATGGAATCAAAGAAAATGAGTACGAGGAGGGCTGAAAATAGACTTCCACTCATCTCCATCCACTTATGTTTCCTGTGGCAGTCACTTGCACTGCACAGGGTATGGTAAAGCGTCTGTGTTAAATATGCCACCCTTTGACTTGAACCCAGCTTTGCTCAGGGCTCTATTTTGAAATTGAAGTTGGAGACAGAAACAGGCAGTGGTTTACGTATAGTATTTCTTTAGGCACGTGAGGTGTCTCTGACATTATGGCTTTTCCAAGGCAGAAGGGGGATTGTTCTCTCTGTTTTACAAGTGAGGAATGAAAGCTCAGAGATGGAGTTATTCGGTGTATGCTCTTTTGCTTGGTTCCTGGGCCAGTTCACTTGCGTAAGCTCATGGTCACACTGCCTACATTATGGCAACAGAGCTTGTCTAAGCGGTACAGCACTTGGCTGGGATCTTCACTGGGTCTGATGTGGCATTCATTTGGCTCTTTGCATAGTTGCCATTTTTTGATGTTCCTCTGTTCAGAAGGCCCGAAGTCTCAAAGGCTTGTCCTCCTGTCAGAGTGCCTGTCAGAGTGCTATTTCATAACATGACACGGGGAGCATGGGCTGCAAACTCTAGAGTATATTGGGATGTCTTGTAGGGGCTTGTAGGGGAATAGCATTGCCTGCTGAGATACCGATAGAGGATTGATGCTGATGGAGAGGAGATGAACTGGAGATAGTATGTCTCCAAGCTTCCTACTGTGCATCTAGAGTGAACACAGGAGTGAACTATTCTGTTCTGAGGTTTCTTCTTGGGAGGACCTGGTCCGTTTGCTCTGCAGGGCAGCCCAGGAGTGAACAAGGAGCTGTGCAGAATGGATTAGTTGAGAGGATCAGGTCCTGGCATGAAAAGGGGACTGAGACCAATCGATGGGAAGCCTGTGAAGCCAGGATTTACCCTGGCTTCCAGTCCAGCGTCCTGTGTGCCATGCTGTCCTTCCTTCCTGCTTCCTTTGTAACCAGGTAGCATCTTCTGCCTCTTTTGAATGTTCCCCTTTTCCTAATATACTATTGTTTCAAATTGGCCCTCTCTGTTTAGAGGGTAACCTTGTATCAGAAGAAGTCAGAAAATAGACAGGCCTAAGTGCTACTTGCTGACGTTTTAAAACCACTTGTTGAATGTGAAGGAGGTATGGTTAGACTGCTATTTTAACTTCTACTGAGATGTGCTCAGAAAAGTGAGGTGACCCAGGCAGCTTTCCCCCAGATTTGTTCTTCCACATTCCTAAGTGCTCATGTTCACATTTTTTTTAGAAAATAATTAAACAAGGTGTAGGCTACATCAGGAGATGACTGTACTCAAAGGCATTTGAAGCATAAAGTGGCACCCTGGACAGACTGTATTTTTGTTGTATTTTAATGCTAATTGTGTGGGAAGCCTGGCAGTTCAAAAATGGACCTTTAATTATATTATGCAAAGGAAATGCAGGGAATAAAAACTGTGATAGTTTGAAATTGCAGGACATTTGGTAACATCTGCTGTACTGCTGTAGTAGGATTTGCAGCAAGGAGATGCAAAAGCACTGCTACCTTAAAAATTCCCAGCTAAAATTATTTTAAGGGAATATGAAGATAAAGTTGTAACTTAAAGATACCTTGAACATTTCTGTTAAAAATTGGACTGTTTTTATGACATTCTCCTAAAGAGGACATGCGATCTGATACAGGTAATCAGGGAATAGTGAGATTTAGCTTGAATTTAGGATTGTCCATCTTCAGTAATAAGCCTGTTTCCAGACTACTCCTTAAAGTGTGCTGGAGTGATTCAGCAGCATTCAAGTACCTTAGGAATGTCTTATTTTAGATACTTTCTTAGGAGCATTTTACCTACGTCAGCAGTATACCTGTATGCTGTGCTGTTCAGAAAAATGCATTTTATATGAGTGTAATTTATACTGGCAAAACTGTACTTTTGTTGCTATAGCTCATTGCACACACACGCCTGCACATGCATACACATACGTGCACACCTGCACACTCACACACACACACACAGGGAATCAGTCACAGCTCTGCTGAGAATGCAGTTTCGCAGGCACCAGTTTGTCTACATTAGTGCCTTCTGTTGGCACATTGCGTTGGGAAGGGAATCACATCTCTGTGGACTCTCAACTAGTAGAGCCATACCAGCAAAAAAACTGCTGTAGAAGTAACTGTATTTAGAGATCATGTGCCATATTTCCATGTATGTATGTAATGCACAAATTTTATATAGAAGCAAAACCCACATGCAATATAATAGAAGTGCAGATCTGCCTTTTGTTGCTTTTTTTAAAAAAACTGAAACAAGAGAAACCTTAGAAGCCAGAGATTAAGTCATTTTCAGACTAAACTACTGGTTTTAAGCATTTCACTCTCTCTGTGGCTCTTACTGATTGTATTCAAATCAATACTGCTAAACATTGGATTTCATCTAATGCAGGAACAAGATTGCATTTACTTTAAAGTGTTTTTGTTAAGAGAAAACACTGGAGGTAACTCATTCAAGTGTCGAGACATCAAAAAATTTTGTTACAAGTAAATTTTATAGAAAATACTGATGGGAATCGGCATTCTCTGTATATCGCTTGGTCTTCAGGCAGTTTTCAGGAAAGAAGAAGGGAACTTATGCTGACTTGTTTGATCCTTGTTATCCTGTGCCCCTGAGTTAAAATAGCAACTTGCTACCAGCTTGATAAACCAAGCTGATGTCATTCAACTTCCTTACCTAGCTTTACGCATAGAAACACCTCAATTGTCAGGAAGTTGCATCTGGTTTATTTGTCACTGGGAAGGGAAGTTGTGCCTTTTGGCCCTAAGAAATTACAGAGCCTAGAGAGTATAACTGTAGAGGAGAAAGCAAATTCTGCTCAGATATCAGCTGATTTTAACTCCTCTTATTTCAGCGGGGTCACATCCACTTTATACTGATGTGAACAAGTACAGAATTAGGGTCTCTTTGTATTGCACCTAGTATTCTGTTTCATACAGGATCATCATGCAGTATGAAACACAGAGTTACACTGGTGTAGGGAATGCCTGTCAGAGGCAGGCATATAGCCCACATATTATATTCTTTCCTAGAAAGGCGAAAAGGGGTGATCTTGCATTTAATGCCCTGAGAACTGTGTGGACCAACCGCACTTCATGGCCATGTCTGTTATTTGCTTGTTGTAATAATGTGTTCAGCCAAAGACCAGTTGTCCATCTGACCACCAGCTAGCGAGGGGTTCCCTGGAAGAAGATGAAAGGAGTGTAAACTATGCAACAAATGCTGTTACCGGCAAGGTCGAGTGCCTGGTAGATTTCCCTGGAGAGAATTTATAGGAGGAAGCGGAGGGGACTACACAATAGATTGCGTTTGAAAAACAGATTTTCCATGAAGATCATGTTCTCCTTTGCCTACTGTATACAAAAGGTGGCACTGCCACAGTAGCTCTTTCCTAATGCTGAAATGCTGAATTGATATAGTTAGCAGCTGTTTTCTATTTCTGGTTGTCTGGATTCGTAGTGACAGATGAGTTATTCCTGCAGAAAAAGTATAGAGAAAACAGTGATGTCACTTATTTTCACAACTCCACTCTGGTAAAAATAACTGCCTAACCAGTAAGAACACAGAGGCCCTCCAGCTGAACCAAGATGACAGCCCTATTGCAGTTACATCCTGACCATGTGTACCTGGCTCTCAGTGAAGGAAAGGACTAGCATCTCTCCTCCTGGCTGTATTGTATAATACATGGTCTTCTATTCTGGAGTACATGCACTGTAGAGTTTTAATCACATGAAGAAACAAAGAAGCTGTTTAATACATTCAAGCAGTTTCTTAGTGTATTACATGGACACATAGATTGCTTGCTGTGTACTTCCAAGCACAAATACATCAATTTGTCAAAAACCTCAGAAGTATAAAGAATAAACAAAGGGCAGCAGTTATTAGAGCAGGAACAATTGTATTTTTTTCTGTGGAAGTTTTTGCTTTGGTATTTATTAATTTATAGTTTCATTTAATATCTTAAAGGAATGTACTTGGTATCAGAATGATTGGGATTGAGCAGGGAAAAAGGGGCTGACTTCTTGAGGGTTCAGTGCAGCTGGATGAATATGTGAACAGATAAGCAAGGGAAAAGTATTTCTCTTCAATTTAAGCCCATTCCCTTAAGACTTGGGACCCTTCTTTTCAGTCTCTCCCTGCAGATCATGCTTACCTCAAAGCTGTTTTGACAGGTTGAGGCACAATGTCTTAGAAATAAAATATAGTAGCTACAATTTGGAAGATGACATGAATATGATTAGTCAGCAGCTGGTCAGTTGTTCCCAGGATCCTGTGGTCGGGAGACAGACCTGAAGTGCTTTGGATTTTGGAAAATTTTGAAAACTGGCCTCTCCAACTCTGTGTAGTCTATTTAAAAGATTTTAAAGACTCTGGGCTGCCAATTGCAGGGCTGTACTGAGGAACAAGGAGTGTGGAAGTCCTTAGGCTCCTCATGGTGGGCAGGAGGCTCAGCCCCCACAGCTGCCAGCCTTATGCCAATGAACTTGGGAGCCTGACCTCGGGGGCCATCCTGGAGTGCGCACCAGGAAGCCCTGGTGTCTCCAGCAGGCTGTTGTGGTTCTAAGGAGGATTTGTAGGAACCCTGAATTTGATTTGTTGGAAGTTTGCAAATCACAGATTTTAGAGAGAAATTTTATGATTTGAGCTCATTGATACCTCTTTGATGAATATTTTGCTGGAAATTTTCTACAAGCTCTAATATATCCCACAAATTGACTAGACAGACAGCACCCGCCTTCCCTCTTTCCACCTACAAGTACCCGCTGCTGTGCCAGCTGCATGGGGATTGCTTTCTCTCATGATTTGATGCTCTTCCTTTTAGATTGGTTGCCATGGTATAACTCCTTGACATAGATTCTCTAAAAGAATATTTAATGTCTTGAGTATATTTTCCATTTCTCTTCTGTCCCAAGAGAGTCCCCTTATTTAAACATGTCTGGAGTAAATCTTTGGTTTTTGTAATACAAACTGAGGATTTATTTCAGACTACTGTATAGGCATTAAACGGAGAGAGTCCTGAAAAGCTAAATTATTTTCTGAATAACTTGAACTCATCTCCTTTTACAGTCTGACTGCGAAACATAAAGTTGTGGGCCTTTAAAAACTTCATGCATCCCTTCAGCCATGAAGTATTTGCAATGGAATAGCCTTGTCGTCAGCATTCAGCCTTTCATGGAAAGAAGGAAAGTAGCATTGTTTATTTTTGGTTCAGAAACATCAAGTTTCTATGGGAGACATAAGAGGAGTTTTGTTTTTTTGGAGTTCTCAGCTTAAAAATGCCTGAACTTTATTATAGTGCTGTTTTTTGAAACAATAACTAATCATTCACCAGTTTTGTACAGCTTCTAAAAATATTTTTTACATTTTGGCCAGTTTCTAATCTAATTTCCACATCCTGTTTTCCTGGAGCGGTTATCTGCCTCATTGAAGTTACTCAAGTGAGTTCCATAATCATTAACTCTCTATCTGCATTTCCATGATGACACTTCTTTCCTAGAAATGGAAAGAGGGTTGCAAAATCAATTCAGTGCTGAGGATTGCTCTTTTTTTTGGCTACAGAAAGTTGGGTAGAAACAGAAACCCTGTTACTGGTATGTATCACCCGATCTGTACGGTAGGAAAGATAGCAACAATGTTGGAACATCACCAGGTTATCCCCGTCTTCATTATCACGTGTTTTATTGTCTCCTTCCAAAATGGAGTGGAACAGACTTCAGAATTACATCAGGCTGTTACGGCATGGCATTTGTATCACATTGTCATGTCAGGGGTGATACCAGATAATGTTAATAGCAAATGCTTTTCTCAAGTTAATGTTGTTCAGAACATTTTCTGGTTGCAAGCTGCTTGGCAGCTGTAACAGCTACTGCATGTAGGAACTAGCCTCCAAGACTATTTCACAAAAGGCAAATGATTGCCTTTTTAGTGCATTAAAACAGTAAAGAGCCAGCAAAGCCATGGAGAATTTATTTTCACATAATTACCACTGTCATTTCTTTTTATCGGTCATCTATCCCCTTCCTCCTTTCCACTCACTGACACATGCTCTTGTTTCTGGTTCAGGCATGTGGGAAGTTCCATGTATGGAATAGTTGCACTGCCGAACTCATAGGAAATTTCTCTATCCATTACCTTTTTGTAAAAGTGATGAAGATTAAGGGTTATGAAATTTTGCTTCTGATTCCAGAAATAAAGAATTCCCCCCTTCAGACTCACATACCAGAAAGAAGAACATGTCTGTTTATTTTAAGAAAGACTATGTTGATTATGTAAAGATATTTGCTGTTTATACTAAGGCTTTTTGTAAAGCTATATATAAACACGTACGTCATTTATGCTTTAGAGAGGCAAAAGGTTATGTTAGTTCTTATAACTGACTTGAGAGTGTTAGACCTTGGATAGAAACTGAAATATATAAAAGTTTAATTTAATATGAGAAAGGTCACCTGGCTCCCGTTCACGGAGTAATAGGAGCAATTAACTTGGTACTGTGTTCATGTTTTAGTTGGAAATATTTGTAAAGTAATGGAGATGTTTTAACATTAACTATCCTAATATGACATTAGTGAAGTCAGGCTTGTTTTCAAGATATTTTCAATGTTAATCTTTAACAACACTATAACTCCAATAGTATTCTCATGTAAACATAATGCCAACCAATACAATAAAAGTACCAAGTATCCTGTGACATCCTTAACTGATAGTTATAAATGATCATTAGGAATTACATGGTTTGAAATTATTTTTAGCTTATAAGAGATCTCTGTATTTCACCTTTATCTTGTACTGCGCAAGGCAGAGAGAAAATTTGCAAGTGCAAGAGCTGGTAAGAATTTGGCTTTGCTTGAAGGCCTATGAAATTAATGGTATTAAAAAGCATTAAACAAGTATATTTCATTGGTATTACTGTGCAAACAACCAGTATTTCATATAATAACTTTTATTTGACTCTTTGCAGGGATGATACTAATTAAAGAATAGGCATTTAACTGGTCTCTTATTCAGCAGTTTGTTGGTGAAGGATGGATTTTGAAAGCTTGCATGTACTCCAAGGAATACCTTGGCAATTATTTTAAACTTCTAAATTAGAATGAGCTTCATGGTTCCAGTTTCTGAAACTGTCCTCAATGTGTAGGAACTCGGATTGTAAGCCTGTTGAAAGTCATTTCACTCAGTTTTGACAAATGAGGCCTACAAACTTCCAGATAGGACTTGTTTGGTTTTCCAGTTGACTAGTCTGTCCATTCAAGAGTAAACACAAAGGTGTTACTAAAAGGGGCTAATTTAGACAAGGAGCCAATAGCGTTGGATGGAATTTTCTTTTTCACTTCATAAACTTCAAGTTGGCACATTCTAACAGGAGATTTCTCTGTTATTCTAGTTACAGTAAGTTTAAAATTAATCTAGCTGTTGCTAGAACAAACAAACTCCCTTGTAAAAATCATTGCATTTATTCCATGGTGATATAGTAGCCATTATTCATATATGTAGTCTCAGTAGGGTCTACTTGTTAGAACATGGAGGGTATTCACATGGAAGTGGTTGCAGTGTTGGACTCATCTCAGACCTTATGAGCTGTATTTTCTCCTGGAGACGAGTGCAGTTTTTGATACCCTTCCTGATAATCTGAAGTAAAAGCTCAGGGTTGGATTTGCAAAATTATGTAGCAGTCACAGGACTGGATACTGGTTGAAACAACAGTGCATCTTAAAAGTAGGACCTTTCATCCAGGAAGCAACCTTCTTATTTGATCAAGACCCAAATGACTGTTGCTTTTCCTAAATGAGCCTTGGATATATAACTCTCTGTATATACCTAGAAGAGCCTTCCTTAATACTGATGCAGGAGGATCCCTCAGGGCATAACTGAATGATTTTCCCAGGTTTCTATTCTCTGGTGAAAGCAGATGCAGTTTCTATACCAAAGCAGTGGGTGGTAGTAGAAGTAGGGGTCATTCCTGACTTCCAAGCAACTTCTGTTCCTTTGGCTACTCAGGAATGGACAATTTTTGTTATTCACATTAACAGTTTTTAAGTTGCTTTCATCTGAAGTTGCAATGATTGAAACATCATTTGTGGCAGAGGTTCCTGGGAATATCACCAAAAATTACATGTTATCATGCTCTATATAGATATTTCATAGATCAAAACAAGCTAGAGTAGTCTCTGTGGCCAAAACATGGCACCAGTCTGTTTGTTTCAAAGGACCTAAGTTTGTTCTTTCCACAACTTTTGATACAGGTCAGTGATTCCATTAATGTCACCTGATAAGCAAGCCATGGCCTTTATAAATTAATGATCACATGCCCTTGGAAACGTAGTTCTTGTTTTAATGTAAAACAGAAGTTCTTTATTTCTGTGAGGACTCCCCCCCACCATTTGGAAGCACTCAACTGTGTATTATCTTTATGCCATGGCAGTTGCTGAGTATGTTCTGGAAAAGATCAAAGTCCTGTGTTGATTGCTGGATGTGATATACTTAATCATTTTATTGTGATTTGTTGGGTGGAAATATATGGCACATTTTTCCAAAAACAGATGAAAGCTAACAAATATATTAAGAACCACAACATTAGAATCTGTAGCTTTTAGAACACCGCTGCTAGTATTAAATAGTGAAACCGCCCCTTCTTTCCCATTGTTCTCTGTATTTCAGCCTGTTCTCTGTATTTCATCCTGTTAGGATTGGAAAGACACCACTGCCTAAGAAATGTAAATGTGCAGTGTTTACTATTTATCCATTATTCAAAAACTACTTCTATATTATTAATAATAATTAAAGGTGCTTTGATCCTTTCAGCAGAGTTAGTAGCTTTTCTAAAATCTAGCACAGCATTACTTTACCATTGTGCTTGAGGTGTAGACATGTATAGCTGTGATTTTTCCCTGTACTTGAAAATATATGCTAGCCCTGCTAGGCTTATCTGTTCTCAAGGAAGGAACAGTGTAAAGCTGCTTTAAAGGAAAAGCCTAAGTAATGAGGTGTGATTTCATTTTGCAGATCTACAACCTCAAATCCTTGGTGACTGGGGGAGTTAATTTTTGTTAGACCTGTCGTTTGCATAACAAGACAGTTAAGCCATCTAACAGGCTGGGATGGGAAAATGAAGTTAATGTTTCTGGCAAGAAAACTTAGGCAGAGAGATCGTTCCATTCATGTGACAATAAAAAATTAGTGAGTTTTTTAAGGCTATTTCACACGTACATGCAGTGTAGGAAGAACTATCTCAAGCCGAAAGAACTGACTGATTTGAAGAGAGCTTATGAACGGAGGGGTCAAACTCTCCTATTTGACACAAACAGTCAAAATCAATAGGAATCACAGGTGTGTATAAGGGAAGAGTAGAACATAGTGTTGAGACCCTGAGCTTACTCTGAAGTCAGAAGGGCTCCAGGACACTCACTATCTCTTTTTGGATCCTTAGTCTACGTTACAAATCAGCACAAAGGATTGTTGTGATAGGAACCTACACTTTAGCTGGACAATTACCGGGCACAGTAAAATCAGCATGTTAAGATGAATCCCAGCTCAACCTCTCTAGGAGGTGGAGGTGCTATTTTAAATCTTTCCTGAAATGGAAGCTCTTGATTTTGAACTATTTTTTCTTCTAGTTAGTGAAAAGAAGAGGAACATTTATCTTGACTCTGACTTGCCACAAAGTTCTGAGGACATTAGTTTCCATAGAGTCCACCCTCTCCCTTTTTGTGTGTTTGTGTATTTTTTCAGAAGCTAGGGTTAAATCTCTGGTATTTCCCACCTAGAACCTCATGGCTGATACGAGATGGGGTAGTGTGACTTCTCACTGTCTGTGCCTTCTTCTGCTCATTATTGCTCTCCCAAAAGGAAGTAGCAATATGCATTTAGAATGAGCCTAGTGGATTTTTCTGGGTGCTAGAAGTGTCTTGAATCTCATTCATTTCTCTGATTGCCTGTGGAAAAATAAGCAGAATTGTAGGGACTGAAACTCCCAACTTGAAGGAATAAGTTATGTTCTATTGTATGTTTACAGGCTTATTTAAAAATTAAAAAAAAAAACCCTCAGATGTTTCTGAGAATAGAATAAAAAAACAAACCCTCAGACATTTCTGAGAATAGAATAAAAATGGGAGTGAACTGATAGAGCTGGTCCTAGTGCTTTTCAGGGTAACCCCATGTTTACTAAATGGACTTTCCAAGCCCTGATGGTATCCACATTTATTTAAGGTTGTTAATGTTTTATGAAAAACTTGAAGGTTACATGAGTTAGTCTCATAACTTAAAATGTGTTCCACAGGCAGCGGGAGTAGGTGTACTTCGGAAAGCCATCCCTGAGGAGTGGGTTAAACAGGCGAAGTCAGAAGGGATGCAAAACTGAGTGTATACAGCTCTTTCACAAGCTCTGAACCCACACTGCAGGTTAGAAGTCATATTGAAATAGTGAGATGGGAAGTCCTCCTTCTTACCAAGCAGCTTGCTGCTTATTACAGCCTTGGTACCCATCACACCTAATCCTGTGAGGTACGCAGTCCTCCTAGAAATCACTGAAACTGATCCCTGAGTCGTTACAAAGATGCTTTCAGACTGCACAAGTGAGTTCAGAATACAGTTCCTACAGTAATTTCCTTTGTAAGGCATTGATGAGACAATAGATCCCTTTATGAGACTCTGTTTGACTACAGAAACGAGCAATTGTTCACATTATATTTAATAAATCCCTTGACACCCTGTTAAAAGGGCCTATGTTTAGCTGAAGCCTTGGCATGAATGTACTTCCAGAGGTTTAATGACCTTTCACTTTTCAGAGGTGTTCTTTATTTAAACTAATGAAAATGAGCTCAATTTAAAAGGCTTTTAAATGCTGATTAAAAATTAAATCAGCTGTTCATTATCCCCAGGTGGCCTTGTTCTAAGAGCAGTAATTCATAGAGTCAAACAAGTAGTCTTTTTTTTTTTTTTTTTTTAATGTAGCTAGATCCTGTGTTGGGAGGACTTTATTAGAGCTATTTATTAGTCACCAAACTTTCAACTGCTAATGCAAATGTGTCAGAAAACACAGTTCTTCTTTCTTCCCTTTCTCTCTCCTGCTTGTTACAAATTTCAAAGAAAATCAGATAAATTTCTAATGATTCCTTGTAGCATTTTGTGATAGAAATGTAAACAGCTGTGATGTTTTGCAAACAAAATAGATAGGGACTTAGTGGGTGCCGTCACATTAATAGCAATAAACTGAGAAATTAGGTATGGAAAGTCTCATTTTAGGTATTTGATTAGGTTGTTTTAGGGTTGGGAAAGTTTCAGAACCAATTACAAAACAAATCACAATGAACAACAATAAAACCACACTGGATTATCAACTTAAATTCATTATGGCTGTTGAGAGCACTGGCCTGGGTTTTAAGTAGTTAAACGCGATGTAAAATGCTAAGAGAATCAGGTCTTCAAGGTTATAAAGTATAATTTATCTGAAAAACTGGAACAGTACTTGGAAACCAAGATTGCTTTACAGAATTTTTGGTGTACTTTTTAGCTACAAAATTTCACTTGATAGAGTACTTCCTGACCCTGAAATGCAATATTAACTAGAAAAAGATATACTTGGACAGAGCAAAATATTCATGATCACTTTGAGAAAAGATAGCATTCTTGAGAGGAATATAGGCACAAGAGGAAAGAAAATAGAGTTATACCATGCAAAGCCCTGAGTATACTTTTTTTCTGGCTTTTTAACAGGCCATATGACACACTGCTTTTGCTTATCAGGTGGTAAAATGGGAGCCAGAAGGTTGTTGGGCAAAATATGCTGCAGAAAATTAGGGAAGCTGTGCAGCCCTGTTATCTTTTTTCTGTTGAAGCAAGGAGGGTGGAAAAATAAAGGCGGTGTGGGCCAAAGAAGTTTGAAATCACCTGTCTTGAGCAGAGGCTAGGACCTTTCTAGCAGGGGTATCTGTTAATTTGCCTGTTATTACTACCTGATGTTCTCTGGATGCAGCAGAAGTGCATCCTTGTATTCTTGCACTGGGTGTTTGAAAGGTTTGACAGAGCTCAACGGAGCTAGAAATCCCAAATGGCTGCAAGGAAAACTGCCTTGATGCTAGTAGCCTGCTCTTACTGCTCCGAGTCCAGCTCTTCAGTGCTTCATGTGGTAAACTTCCAAGCGAGCAAGCCACTCTTATTGCCAGCTTTATGAATAGGAGGAGGATAGACTGCAATGGTGATGTTATGAAGACAAGTTTACAGAGACACAAATGCGTCCTAATAGCTTGTGGTTGGTTTATGCAGTCACACTCAGGCGCCTTGTACCTTGTGACTTTCTAATGGGTTTTGGAATTGGGCACATGACACCAGGGAATGTAGCATGTGTGTCAGAGGTAATGAGCAAACATCCTGGAATAGGGCGCCTGGCTGGAGAAGTATTCAGACTTTGGCCAGTGAAACTTGTATTTCCCTCCCACCCCCCAGGCTAAAAGGTGCTCTATTTTGCTGTCTACATGGGAGAAAGAACATCATTGCATCTTAGAGTGAGGTTCAGCTTTAAATAACAAATTCTAAGAATTCTTTCTGTCCCAATGTTAATGCAGAACAGATTGTAGTACAGTGCTAACTGCATGTATAAATTAACAGAAACACTAGTGTTTTGAAGACTGTCTTTGGCTGATAGCTGTACATAATTATCTGAAGTAACTGGAAGAGTGTTATTTTCCAAGGTAATCAGTATTCTTCCTAAAAACTCTGACTGTTCCAACCTGTGAAGAAGCGTCACTGTTTTCTGGGGAAGAAATGTGTCTGTAGAAAGAGCCGTGCTTTGAGTGCAAAAGGCAAAAGTCTGTGGATCTGGAAAAGTGAATTAAAAACAGTATGGATTGGGTAACCCTATCTGTCTGTGTACATCAGTATTGTATGCAGTGTTCTACATGCATGAGAGCTAGGATTCTGTTCCTCCACCAGCCACATACTGCTTTTGTTTTTTAGCACGTGTGTGTGAGCGTGTATGAAGAGATAAGCCTTTTGGGACAAGAATATAGAAATGGCAAATATGCACTCACTACAAAATAAGAGCATAGCATAAAATTTTCACCTTGAGATCCCCCTCCCTCCAAATATTCTTGATTTGACAAAAATCCCACAAAGCTTTAGACTTTTTTTCCAAAAAAGTCCTTAAACATTCTTCTGAGTGACGGTAAGAAATAGGCACTTCCTGTTGTTCAAAGAAATGCTCCATATTTTGTCTGCCTCCTCTGGAAACAAAATGATTCTTTTCCAAGAGAAGGAATATCTCTACAGAGAGGTCAAAATGGTGTTAAAATGGGAATGAGATTTAACAGGCTCAAAAAGACTGTGAATGAGAAAATATTATCACAAGGAGTCTGTTTTGCACAGCATATCTCTAATCAGAAATCAAAGACATAATGTGTCTCCTGTTCAGCAGCTTTTGTGCTTTTTCACAATTGGAGGGTGCTGTTGTTCTCGTTGCTAGCAGTGTTTTAGAAAAACTTCAGTACAGATGAAGACACCCCTCCAAAAAAGGAACTTTTTCCCCAACAGCCAAGACTGTTGTAATTAGTTCTGGTGTATATTCTTAACTTTTTTTTACATGAGCATTACCAAACAAAAATCATGTCTGGGCCTTGGACTAGATCCAAAGGTCTTGTGTTTTAAAGTGCTCATTGTTACTGTGTCCTGCTCTGAAGTGCCTTGTTTACCTACGGGAATAAATCACCGGCTCCTGTGAAGTATGTCAGCTCCCCAATGATGCATCAGGGCAGTTAGGAGCTGGACATATTTCAGTTCACTCTGCTGTCAACCTACGCAGGGCACGCACAGTCTCATTTAGATGTCAGAAACAATCTAGTTCAAATAGCACAAGGCTCTATTTAGATTTATTTGTCTTTCTGAACAGGGTAAATTAGTTGGAAGATGGTGCTGCCTTAAGGACAGTTTAAGCTAAGCTTGAGTGTTTGCCTGGACAATTGTTACAGATTGTTAATTGTCACAGATGTATCAGTCCAGCTATGGCTAGCTCTGCTGACAGGTGGTAACTTTTTTAGTGGCTGTGACTTCATTGCTTGCAATTGTATTTCTCCTGCAGATTTAGCCCAAAATGTGATGTTACAGTTAAGATATTTACTTGATTCATTCTGTTCTTCTGAGTGTATTCAGTACTTATTTTGGAGTAGTTTTTACTTGGGAACAGTGTTATGTATAAAGACACATTCTTGATTTGCAGATTATTTCTTCATTAAACAATGTCAGCATTCCTCTATATGTAAAAATAATTAGACTTGAAAAACAGATGCAATTATCAGAACCTTAGAATAATTATTTAACTCAGACATCCAAAAGAATGCCTGAGAACTAACAGAAGTCAAGACTTCTGGTTTTTTACTGTTATTGTTACTAAAGTAAACTTTACTGGACAAGAGCATTCTGAGGTGTGCAAGCTGCTTACGTGTGTACTATGAAATAGATGCAACCATCATACAAATGCCTTTAAAGAATATTCATTTTCCGTGCAGTTATTAGCATTGTGTAGGGAGCAGTGAATGATAAAGGGTATTGTTACTGGAAGGAGTACTGAAGAATTATCGCTAATGGTTTTATAATAAAATCTTGAGAGAATTAAATACTTTGGGCAGAACTTAAGCTTAAATTTATTTAGCAGCAAGGTAAATCCATAGCGATTTAAGAGTCAGAAATCTGCTGGAGAGTGCCACAAACATATATCCTTAAGTGGTAGAATCTACATTTCCAGGTCTGATTTTGCTGAAGGGTGTATGAAATCTTACCTGGTTCCTGTGTACCTGAGCAAGCTCCAGAGTAAAAATTAGTTTCCAAATTGTTTCCATTTTGACTTAATCTCAGAAGATTGCCAGTGGATCACTCTCTTTCGGAAGACAGAGTAAGAGATTTAGAATAATCTTGCCAGAATACCCTATCATATCCCAAACCATTGACATTTGTTTGGGTTTTGCCATTGCTGGCATGAAAGATGACTGCCTTAGTACAGAAGCTGTTGTCAGCCTTTTAAATACATTACTTGTTCTGAGAGCCACAGGCAGGATCTTGTGGAACTGAAGAAGCTCCCAAGTGGAAGTGTAAGCACTTGTCCCTTGAAGGACTGAAAAATAGTATTTGAAACAGGACAGACTATTTATATAACTGTATGCAAAAACACCCTTGAGTTTTCCTTTGGGAAACTTTACAGAAAACTATATATTGTTGCTGTAGAATCAGTTCAGTCGCATGAAGTAGTTAGGAAGACACACTCAGGACACTGAAAAACAAAGAGGGTTTGGAGGGAAGCTGCAAGCTTCATTCTGCAGGTGGGAAACAAGGATAAGATAGTGCTGACTGGATAAACAAGATAAATACAGGGTGTTTGAGACTGTCATCCCTAGATCTCTCCACAGCTTTTCATAGGCATCTGAGATTGCATCTATACTAGTTTTTTTGGTCTGGAACAGGAGTGTGCCTTTGTAGCTGATCTTGTTTCCACTTGTTTCCACTTACTGTGCTTCCCGTTGTGTCACAAAGCAGTCTCAGAGCTTGCAGACTGGATGCCTTTCAGATGAGACTAAATAGGAAGATCCCTGGGTCCCAGGAGTGTACCTAATGCACTCCAAACACTAATGGTTCTCAAGCCACAGGATTAGACGTGAATTTGTCCAAAATAACTTCCCATAACACACTCTGTGGTCACTTTTCAGCACTGTTTGCTCTTACCCTTCAGTCCTGGCTTATATAGATGTGGTCTGAGATACTCTTGCCTGAGTGACAAAGGGGAAGGTGCTTGTGAGAAGGGTTCTTCTTTCTAACACTACACTTTAATGCAAACTTATAATGCCCTGCAGGCTCCTGTGAGTGACTTACCGTCTCTTTCAGTTTCTCCTATGCATGTGTGATCATTGGGAGTTTAGAAATAGGACTTGGTAAATAATCTCCTCAATCCCTCTATCCTGGGTAATGCAGCAATATTCTCCCAGTGCTTGAAATGGAGTGTCCAGCCCAGCTCTGAATGGATCGTCCTCCTGGAGCAGATTCCAGAGGTGGCGTATAGACAGCTAATGGACAAGCTGCAGTAAATATCCAGCACACCAGCCAATCCACAATTTGATTTCAGCTTGTGCTACAAAACCTGTACTCGTTTCTGCAGACTTATGGGAGTAATTCTTTCAGAGACTGGCTTGTTAGCTGTCTTTCTGTTTGCTACTCCGTCAGTGTCAATATAAATTTCCAATATTGCTGTAGAAGCATCTATGAACCATCCTGTAAATGAAGAAGAATGAATCACTAAATAATATTCTTTCACCCATCAATCTAGCAGTAGGCTCAGAAGATGTACTGCTGATACCTTAGACATTGTCAAGGTGTTATTTTCATGAGAAAATCATTCCTGTCACATGTCAACTGTAAAAATACAATATGTCAGTACAAATATGATATGGGGTATTGCTATGAGGAAATAACAAAAAAAAATCATACGGACTTGAGTAATTAATTATTTGAGAACTCTTAATTCATTGTGTCGTTCAGTGAAAACGGACTAACAAAAATGTGGAGAGTCAGACAGCCTTAAAGATGGTTCAGAGGTCTCTTAAACGTCACTTTTTACTTCAGTTTTCAAGTAACTGTTCAGATCAGTGATCAAAGGCATCCAGATATTATATAGAGTGCTTGAGAGTGTTTTTATGCACGTTCACCTTTGGAGATCACCCCTCACAGCAATCTGAGTTTACTCAAACATTTTGGAAACAATTACTATTTCATGCTCTAAAAAGGCAAGGAGAAATCAATGGGATATATTCTGAGAAAGTATAAAATGGGTGCCATACTTTAATGGAACTGTGGACATTTATACTGCTGGGAGGAGGAAGCATCCTTAGGTGTGTGTATATCTGCGGTTGATGAGAGCTGTTTGATTAGCCCACACATCATGCTTGGTGGAAATCTAATGTAAGGTGCAGTGGCAGAGGCTGGCTGAAGAGCAGAAAGAAGCTGGAAAGCGGGACTTTGGAAGTTGGGGTTCCGTAGATGGAACGGTTCCCAATGCAGCAAACTTCAGAGGAAGTGAGCAAGTGACTGAGGTAGATGAATACTTGGTGGATGGGATGGTGTCTCCTAATGTACATACAGCAGTGTGAAAAGGAGGTGAAAGAGTAATTAAAAGGCTACTTTAGCCCAGGTAAAGGGAAAGCCTGGCAAACCTCTCTGGGAGTAGTTAGCAAAGATGGAATGGCTGTTTACTCTGGGAAGGGAAGGTGGAGAGAGTGTGAGTGCTAAGATGGGCCTAGGATTTGCTTCAGTACAATGTTTTGATGTGATAACTCTTTCACTTCCCTTTCTCTATGTACAATTGTCATTTTGTGTGAATGGGGGTGCTAAGCTCATACAGTGGCAAGAAAATGAAGCTCTGTCAATAGCTAATATTTATATTTACTAACTTGACATGTTTGGTTTCTATTTTCCAGTAATTGGCATGTGATTTTATCAGATGTTGAAAGGGCAAAATCCTCAAACACCAACTAGTGAGGAAAGCCCTGGAACTTTAATCCAGATCACCTATGTCATTTGCCACTAAAATAATGTAGATACAGCCTGGAAGATAGAAACTGTCATGGCAGGGACCATCTGAACAACTCTGACAACTTTCCAAAGGTTACATGTTACTTCCTATAATAAACACTTGGGGAACCTGATGATGCCTGAGGGAGCTCCAGTCCTTTCCATGCTCTGTCTCTGTCTGTTGTTATCACTGGGACACTACCAGCTGTTCTTTGTTTTGCAGCTCTTGGTTCAGTTTTGTAGTTTCCTAGGTTCCCATCCCATCTTCAACTCATGCCTAGGCATTATCCAGCTTTTTTAACTGAGAAAGAGTATCATGGAACTAGTAACTGTGTAACTGTAGAGTGAAGGGGTTTTCCTCCTCCCTTTTAATGCTCCGTTAGCATGGAGGTGATAGTATTGGAGGAAGATGACTCAAACTTGCATTTGCCATCTTCTGGGTAAATGGAAGATAGGAAGGAGACGTGGCTGAACCCAAAGAAAGGGAGCTCTTTGTCTGCAGCTTGTTGCTGGAAACATGCAGAACCTGAAGCAGTAGGGCACAGCATGAGATAAATGATCAACCGGCCTCAGTTCAAACCAGCTGTAGTTGAAGAACTTTGGTTTGGTGAAAGCAACAGAAGAAAAGAAGCTTCTGTTAGAACATGAGAAGTTTGAAACGTTAACTTTGGCTCAAGGAGGGAAAAGGATTGTCAGCATCTCACCGTTTTGCCTTGTCATCTCTCTGGGCACATACTGGCAGCTCAGTTATGACCAACATGTCCTTTTGTGCTCCAGATTTCCTCCAAGACACTTCAAACCAATATCACTTTTTAGTCTTTTGCTAAATAATTTGGCTTCGTAAACTAGGTTGTACCTTTAAAATTGAACCCCTCAGGTAATCTCCCCTTTTGGAAATGCTGCAGCAGCTGATGCTCTTCTCTGTTCTTCTCAGCTTGCATTATATAGGCCAGGGAAGCCAAAGGCGTAAGGAAGTATGGATGCATATTTACCTTACCTTGCAGAGATCCCTGGTGGCCTACGATTGAGAGTTTACAATTGAGATTTCTCCAACAGCTCAGATACAGGCAGAAATCATATTGTCCTTGATTTTGTGGCAGAAGGGGAAAGATGTTAATTAATCTTACATTATTTTCTAGTGTGATTTGAAGATTCCTCCTAACTCTTCCTTAGAGTGTTTCTAGGTATGAAAAAATCATAGTGTGGCTTTTTCATAGAAGAAAGAATTTGATGTTGGCAGAATCTTGTGGAAACATATAAACCCTGCAAATGTTGTGGAATTTAAAAGTAATTTCTAAGTAGTGCTGAACACACTTTGCATTAAATGTTTTAGCTGAGATTTATTACAGTAGATTTATGACCTCTTAAACATGATGTAAGAGTCTAGGCCTTCATAATTAGAAAGGCAGAGTGTTAATGCTCAGATATTAAAAATATCTGCACCTAACCTATGGGAAAATAGCATTAAGATAATAACTAGGCTGCGGTCTTCCAAGCGCTTTAATTTCTCTGCAGTCTCTCCCTAATAACAGAGTGTATATCTGCTTCTTCAATCAAAGGTTCGTCAAGATGTGGTGTCACAGTAATTTCTACCCATCACAGGAAGCTGATGTAGTTTTATTACATCTCCACTCAAAGTCTGTTGTGTGTTTATAGGCCCTCGTCCGTAGTCACCTGACCTTCTCTTAAGCCAGAGGATTTTCTGGGAATCTACTTCCTTCTGCCTGCCCTTGGAGGCATTCTGGCCTCAGTCTCATCGTCTTTCCACTTCCCCTGCTGCCTGTCTACCATGAACAGAAATCTAGGCTGGGGTACCCACATGGCGAGGAGAGCAAAGAGCATACAGAGCTTGCACTTGACTGTGGGGATGGTTCCGGGTCCAGTGATGCTTCCCTGTGGCTTCCATGCAATCATGGGCTAATTCTTACCATCTGCTCCACTCATTCAAGCAATTAACACAGTAGATGTTTATCTTCTGTTCTCTCACATTAATTATTTAAGCTGCTGCTCAATGTGAAAGTTTAAACCATTAATGTATCAGCAGTGTTAATATTTGATGATCTAAGGCATAGGGAGGAAGAGGGAAGTCAATATTTGTACAGTGTTTTCCTCCCTGTTAAGAGAGCCACAAAATTTTTGCTATCTATCTATGTAAGACACTGATATTAACTGAAGCACGGGTGTGGGCTAGGTCCTGAAACTGTGCTGTCAGTCTCGCAGTTATTTTCTTCTAGCTATTCTTACTGGTAGCAGGAAGCCAGAAGCTGCCAGACTTCTTTAAGCTAGGCAACATAAACATGTAAAAAATGCCTAAACTGATTCTTCTCTGAAATGGGTGGAAGTCTTTTTCTTATGAAGTTTCCTGTTCTTGATTAGCTCTCAAGTCTTATAGGATTGAAAGAGAAGAATTCATCTCTAGCATGCACATGTCTTTCAGGAACATCAGTTTTAAATGGTGGGGAAGGAGGAGGGTAGAAATCCAGTAACATATGGGGGAACCTTTGGGGAAGAAATGCAAGTTGTGTTAATTTCAGTAACTCAGTAATTATCGGTCTGTCTTGAGACTAGTCTACACAGAGGAGGTGATTTTTTCTTCACACTCTCACTCTTCCAGTAATGAAGCTATTGTACAAGAATTCTGTCTTCCTGCTCATAGGAATTCATAGTGTGTAGCAAGCTGAACATGGATGGACTTTGTGTTCCCTTTAGTCCTGAGGAGCTTTGGAGTTAAGTTAGGATGAAACTCTATGAATGTACTGCTTTCCAGTAAACTGAGATGGGAACAGATGCCCCTATTTGGCAAAAGAAAAGTGGTACCACATTTTACAAACTCTTGCCTTTACAGGGTTATTTCAGGTGTCTTTGGACTGGGGACCATCTCCAGAGGGAAAAGGAAGTTATTTTTTGAGGTTGTTGCAATCTTTGTAAATGACAAGCATAAATCTCAGAACAACTGACAAAGGAGACAGTCATTTATCTGCTCAGTACTATTCCTTGTGGATTATCTGTCTGCATAAAAGAAACATTTTGCTGAGTGCACCTTCCTACCCAAATGTCATGAATACCCATTAAATTGCAGCTAATGACAAGAAAGAGGAAGCTCTGCTTTTCTAAAGAGACATATGGAAATATCTTCATAATCTGAAGGAACTGTCAATCAGTCAATAGGCTGAATAGGTTCCTAATTTGTATAAAGTCCTGCAAAGCTGAAACTGTGGAGGCAGCCATTCTGTGAGGCTCGCTTGGATCTGTCTTTGCTGCACTCCATGGCTGGAGGGCTTGCATCTTAGATTTTACTGCCTGCTCAGCATCTAGAAAGTTAGCCAGACACGTTTGGGGGTGGCCTCTATTTGGCTTCTGGTTTACAGCTTTCTGGGGGTTGGGAATTCTCAATAATGACTGACTTGATCAGGACACTTGGGGGAAGTCAGCCAAGCCCTGTGGAAGAGCTGTCCAGATACTACTTCTACTGGACTGATTTACAGACACCGGCTGGAGTGTGTTTGTTGGTTTTGTTTTGTTTTATGATGAATCCTTGGAGTGGCAAAGAGCAAGAACATTGTATACCAGTGGTAGATTTATGTCTAGATAAATTACATTCAGAAAGTCACTAATGCATCATGTATAACTTATATTTTAATATCCCTAGTCATTAAAAATAGAAAATGAATATTTCTAATAAAAAGGTATTCGAATTGTTCTGGAGTGGGTTATGCTGCAGGGGAACAACAACTCTGGTGGGAGTTGGTCTATTATTCTGAGTACTTACGTGACAGAGTTAGGTTGCTGCAGCAGGTGTGGAGTTGGATTATTCTTTGCCTCTTCTGTAGAAAAGTTAACTTGCAAAAAGTGCAGTTTTGAGATCATCAAATCTTGGGAATACTGCTAACACTCAATGGATAGTTCTGTGTTTTCCTCTCAAAGCAGGAGGGAGAAGTCAGATACTGAAACAAAATATTTTAGCTGTCATGAAATGAGACATTTTGTTTCTGGAAGTGTTCCATTTCTCTAAGATACCAGCAAGGCTCTGTGTCTGCGGCCCTGCCAGATTGGACCTTTCCTTTCTGTCTGTAGGGATGGCTTCTCACTTATTGCTGGGTAGATCTCTGATAGCCTTTAGAATAACAAGCTCCCGCTTGCACTGGTCTGTTTTCAGAGACCTTGTCTGCATTTCTCAACTGCTTTGGTGTCTACTCAGGAATTACTTGTAAATGATTAGACCTGTGACATGGGTGTAACATTTTGGTGGATACTTATGAGAATTTTGAAAAGCAGCATGTGGGAAGCTACTTCTTTTCATTACCCTGAGTAGTTTCATTATGCTGAAACTACTTCTTTTCAAACCTTGGAATTTGTGATTAGATTCCAAAGGAACTTTTCACAGTCTCTTAAAATACATCTGGTTGCTTTACTTTTGGGTGTCTGACTTCGCACCTAAGTATCATGGAATGATTAAAAAGTTACCTCCTGGGATTGCCAGTGTATGCGATGAGACTGAACTGAATAGCTGGACCTCACATACAAGAAATATTTCTGCCTAGAAAATTATATTTAGAGAAGACACAGCTTCTGTATCAGAATTCTCTGATTCCCAGAAAACCCACAATCTCTGCCACTATTTGTGACCTGCTTGTCCAGGTTTTCAGTGACTGCGCTGAGCCAGTTTGAGGTTGGGAATTGACAATATATGAACTCTTAGTGCTTCATCTCTCATCAGGAAAAACAGCTGGTGGAGGATTGGAGGGAGGGAATGGAGTGCGGTGTGTATTAATATTAGTCTAGCTGTGCTGAAGGTAGCTTGTGAGCCTATTTTGTTCATGACACCCAGTTTTCCTAAAGCAGTCCTGCTGGGTACAGAGAGGGACAGCTGTCCTGTTAGCTCTGGGCTGATGAGAGATGACTAGTATGCCATAAATTGTTAGTAAACAGATTTCTCTGGGAGGCCTGTGCGAGAATAAGGAACAGAAATACATGTTAGGTGTTGGAGGTCATCGGCTCACTGGCACCTAAGGAGTCCATCTCGGTATTGAACAGGCAGCAAACACTGAGGCGACAGAATTACCTAAGCTCATTTTAACATGTAAATATTCCTCCCACACAGAGCTATAAAACAAAACTGTCGCTTTAATGGGAAAGCAGATCCATAAGGATCAAATATTTTTCTCTCCTGTTCAGCTTCGATGTGTTTGCTTTTCCCTGCTTGATTTCTTTTCTTTTAGGTTATGCTCAGAGCTCCAGTACATTTAAGGTAGCGTGCCTTGAGAGGTCAGGCTGAGTGAGGTCCTTTTGGGGACTTACCTTGACTAACTCAAGATACTGAGCAGTACCAAAGCAACTCCTTTCAGAGCTGTCCTGATTCTGGGTGTGAATGAATCCAACTGAAATTAATGGGCCTTCCCCAGTGTGGGATTGACTGCAGGACTGCATGGTCGCAAGGAGACCTTCTGCTTAGAGGCAGCAATCGTGCCAACTTCCCACATGCAGAGAAGGGGAGGGGAAGATAGCCACCATATGTGAACATTTACTAGTAGCATATGTTTTATATATTGGATTTAGGATGATGAATGCATTCTTTGGTGTGTCTTGGCAAGATTTTATTTTAGGCACGTGGTGTATGATATCTCAAATATTACATGATTGGGTGTACTCTATACTGTCACTTGGGATCGCAGCCTTGGTATATATGCTGATGACCTTTGAACTATATTAATTACATATATGTAGAAAGTCATGAGAGTCCCTTAAGTAAATGTATTTTTATGCAATTTTTCAGAGGGTTTGTTTGTTCTCTAGGAGCTATAACCTTACTCAAAATACAATTGCTCTATATTTTTGTTTGCCCAGTTACTGAGGCTAGCTAGCATAAAGAACTTGCTGTTAATTCAGTGCACCTTCTCCACCCCCAGAATCTGAAGGAACTGAAAATAATGTTGCTGATAATGTGAATGGTAACATTGCTCCCTGATTGTTTTATCATTACTTTAATAGCATATGGATCCGTTAGGCTAGGTAGCCAACATAATTTTGAGCACTGTTTAAAATACTGTAAAATGCTGATCATTCACTTTTATTCCTATATGAAAAGTTATTATCATCCAGCTTTTGGTAGGAGTACTGGGTTGTGCTCTGTACCTTCCTTTCTAGTTAACCATCAGCCTCTGTGGCACTCCTGCTGACTGCCGTTACAGGTAACCGGCTACAGGCAAAGCGCTCTGTACAAGGTGGTTACAGTTCCTAGTGCCATCTAGTGGTTGTTGTTATCGAAAATAGTTGAAGGAGGAGACGTAGAAAGGAATTAATTTCTGTGTATAATTTGCCACTTGCTTGGTGGAATCTTCCTGTGTAAGATGGTTAAGAAACTGCATATTTTCCTTTACTGGAGAATGTTAATGCATTCTTTTAAGCTGATGAAACAAAGAAGCTTGATTCTTTTCCTCCTGCTCTTCCCACCCTTCTCAATTCTGCCAAGGCCTTTCTTAAAGCTCCCTTTTATATCTCACAGGCATATGTTTCAATTTTCACTTGCTAGGTGTGATATTTGGTAACATAAGGATGAGTCATATTAATCACTCATATTGAATTAATACATAAACTGTCCCCAATCATTGCTAGATGTGCTGTAGCCTTTATTATTGTGGTATCACCTGTCCAGCCTTAATCATACTGTGCTGTTTACCACACCTGGGCTTTTCTCAAATGTGTTAGACCTAGAAACCTTATCACTTCTAGCTCCAGCAGGAATATTTCTCTACTCTGATTTCCTGAAGCAAATTTTCGTTTGGTCCAAGAAGCGGCTATGAAAATCCTTTAATACAAAACATCTGATAAGACTTTTTTTAAAGCAACAAACAATGAAAACTGTAAGAAAGATCTATTTAAGTACTATTTTTACTTTCAGAAATAAAATATTGGCAAAATAAAATGAAAATTTTACAAAAACAAGTACTGAAATTGTGTGTAAACATAACCACATCTGCTGTAAGTAATACAGCAATGTTATTCCACTGTAAATTGCTATAGTCATCCGAGCCCTAGAACGCCATGAAACCTGTTTCCAGACCAGGCTGGCCAAGTCAGAAATCCCATACTACAATAAAATCTATATTTCTGCCTACATAAAATCCTCTGGCCAGAATATGGTGACTCCCAACTCTTACTCAAAATGAGATTTCATCCTCCTTTAAATCTTTCCTCACTGTTTCATTGCCAAGGTGGCACAAAAAAGGTGCTTCTCTGATAGGAAAAAAAAAAGATTCAGTTCTGTAGGTGTAATTCAATTTCTGCAGGTGTAATAAGAGCAAAGGATTTCATTTTCTTCAGAAACAATTGCCTTTTGTTGGAGAATGCATTCCCTCACTGTTCAGGAAAACATCCTCAGTCTGTGTCCCCTTTTGTTGCTTTCTTCCTAGCTGACTAGTCTGTTCACAGGAGAAGCTGCTCAGGAGCTGCTACAGCACTTACCAGTGCCAATGCTGAGAGAAAGGCAGAAGCCATGTGGTTGGTGCATTAATGTTTCCGACAGTGTTGTTTCAGATCAGCTTACCTGCCTTAGTCTAAGAGGAAATTGCACAGAGAAGCCACCATTCAAGAAATCTTTTCTATCCAGTGAGCTAGGGGGGGATCTATCACAACTTGCATCATCTGGATACTGCCTTGAGAACTCACTCCTTTGGAGGTGTCAGCAGTTGGCAATCCCTCATTTGAAGGGTGGATGATATTCTTTATGAGTGATAGAGAGAAGACTTCAGAGCCCTTCTCATCAGCAAGGAGCTTTCCTAGAAGAGTAGAGGTCTGGGTAACTTTCACAGGTTAACAGTCAAATCACAGGGTCATAAATAAAATGAGGATTTCAAATAGATGTGCCTCAAATCACTTGACTGATTGACATCAAGTAATTGACTTTACCTGTCAGTATTAGCTGACGTGGAAAAGTTTTACGTGGTTTTGTCATGCCACAGTTATCTTGCTCACTAGGTGATGACTTATGTTCAAGATCATGATAGGCAGATTGAGGAATTCAGCTATAACAATCCTTTGTACTGCTCTGGATTGGTGTGCCCTGAGCAGCCCAACTGAGAAATGAAGCATCACATAGGAGCCAGTGGTGAGACACAGCAGAGGCAGGAAAGAACTGAAAATCACCATCCATCAGGGAAGAGCTGAGTAGGCACATGCGAATGGAAGGCCAAGAAGGAGCAGTACAGTGGGAGCCCTTGCTCATCCCTTGTCATAGTAGAGGTTCAAAAGGACTAACAGAGATGCCTTCACTGGTAATTGCCGCTGCCGTTCTAGTTCTCTTTCTGGTCTTGGTTTCTGTTTGGAGGCCATATTTAGTAAAGCTGATGTTTAACCTTCAGAAAGATAACTTGGCTTTCATATAATAATTCCTTTCCCTATACTCTTTTACCTCTTCCTCTGTGCTCTAACATCAGTCCTCGTGTGTTAAAATATACGCAATCTGGTACTCACTGGTGAGGTCTGAAGGAAGATACAAGCAGACAATGGTGGATGTTGACCTTGGCCCATTGAGTGTGAGGGCTAATGTAAACCTCCTGGTGTAGGGTGCTTAGTTTTTTAAAAAAATTGTTCACAAAAAATCATGAATTAAGGGAAATGGGGAATTGCAGATCCATTGAAGCTTTTTCCCAGGACATTCTACTTAATTGTTACTCCGTGCTCTGGAGGAATGCTTAGAGATGCACTGCACATGATTTTCCACCAAGAAGCAAATATGAAATCATCATTCTTGAACAGTTTATGGTATGTAAGAAGGTATATGACCCCTTGGGAACCAAGAAGGGCAAACAGTCCTTTTGGCAAGAGAGAGTCTTGTAACCCGGAGAGTCAACTTGGAATCAGATTCCCAGCTAGCAAATTTAAAAGGCCCAGGAGAAGGAAAGAGAGCTTAAACATGGAGTTGTCCAAGTGCAAAAAGCTGTTGTCCTGAGAGGGACAGGATAATATTTCTGCTTGGTATCGAAGAGGAAGAGTTGTGGAGTTGTTGTGGTCCTGATTTTTTGCAGGATGGAGTTGCCCTGTTTATTTGATGACAATTTTTATGCCAAATAAGCTATGGTACACACCTATCCTGGCTGGCAGGAGGCTGCCAGGGTGGTTTTATACCAGCTGTGTACCTTTGCTCTGTGGTCATTTAAGAGCTGTGCATAAACAAGCACAGAACAGTCTGTTCTAACCAGGATTAATACTTACTTTGCTTCTGTTTCCCTTTTTCGGTGTTTTATTTGGAGATATTTGTCTTTTTTTTCCTTTTGTCTGTTCTAAAGCTTTTTTAAGCTATGGGGGATGCTTATTGTAATATCTTGTCAAAACTTCCCTGGGAATGTATGTTAAGGTACAAGCTAATTTTATTAATTTCTCCTGGATTAAAGTTTCTTTGTACTTATTTACCAGTGGAGCCAGTTCATCTGTTTATGATGACATTGCAGCAGTTCAGATCTAGAGCTAATGGAGTTTAGTCTAGTTTCTCATTTTTAGAGCTGTTTTTAAAGTTTTCGTTTATACACAGGCAAGGAGAGCAATTTCTCTGTTGGCAGCAAAGCTGTTTCAGCTAGTCTAAGAACTGCAGTCTTTCCTACGAGGAATGTGTTCTGTTTTCTTGTGTGGAAGTAATGCTCAACCCTGACACTGAATACATTTCTGCTGTCTTTCAGTAGTAGCACACAGCTAAACCTGTTGCTGGCTTAAGAGTACTAGATAGTTTGTTTATTCAGCAAAACAAATCACTACAGATATTTTATATCTCTTTTAAAAAGTTCTGTTTTTATGTGAAAAACCACTCCTTTCCTTCCTCTCTCTTTGAGCTTGTTCTTTCATGATAAACTACTGAGTGCAGAATAAGCAGCCATGCAAAGCTCAGGCAATCTATGTGATAGAATAAAAGTTGAAGAAATCAGTTCCTCTGCCTACTGATTATTTCAGTAGTGAGAAGGCACAGCTGGTTCATCTGTGAAGTGCTTCCTTTGCTGAGGAAGCCTTTTGTTTATGGCTTTTATACCCATAATAGAAAAAAAAAATCTAAGGTTTGTTTCTTAAACACTGAAATGAAACAAAAATTTTGTCCGACTGGGCTGCTAGAGTGCTCTAGATGTCACCAGAACAGGAACAGCAAGAAGCTATGAAAGAAGATCACTGAGGTGAGCACTTATGAGCCACAGACCAGGTTGCCATCAAGGTATGTGGTTGCCATCAAGAGAATTGAAGGGACTGAAGTCCATGAATGCTATCAGCTTTCAGAGTACCAATTTGGATGTCATTCTGAATGGACGAAGATGGAGCAGGTCTGGAAAGCAAAGGGTTATCCAGGGGAACCACAGAGCCAGTTTCTGGAAGGATTGCTGCCATGGTCCTGCCTGCACCAAAGCTCCAGCTGGAAAGGTTTTATCCCATGGCTAAAAGCCAATAAATATAGATCTTTCTTGAACACCATCACCAAGCAGCATTACCCCACATAGCAGAGTTAATCCAGCCTAAGTAAAGATGTATCAGCTGCAAAAAGAAAAAAATAATTTTGAGAAATGAGAAAATAATATCAACACCTAAAGAAAAGGTATCTAAGTCTGGAGAGGAAATAACCAAACTGAATCTAGGAGGTGATCTGCTGTCCAAGCCAGAGTTTCATTTTTAATGACAAGATCATACCAGAGTGACTACAGCAGGTACTGATGGTATCTGAACCCTTAAGTGACAAGCAGGTTTCAAGTATTCATTTTGACAACAAGCAAGTTTCAGCCATTTTTACTCCAGAAATTTCCCTTCAGAAGGCTCAATTGTTCTGGCAAAATGCAGCATTTGAAAGCAGTCTTAAATGCCTTTTTTATTATGTCTAGCACATGTTGGTTTATGAAGAAAGAAATGATGTGTTTTCCTTGGGCTCTCTTGATGTAGAATTTTATTCTATAGCAAAGACTGTGGTTATCAGTGCCTGTTGCTGAGGTCGTTCATTAGATATTATTAGCTTCAAATACAAGAAACAACCTTTGCTCCTACTTATTTCTGTAGGAAAGATGGTAGCACACAATGATTGCTAGTCATCAGTATGCTTTTCTGACAATTTGGCTGTGTGGTGTGCTTTAAAGAGATGCTTTTGCTTAAAGGAAAATCCATGTGAATATATCTCAGTGTGACCTATGGCATGGCATGCAAGAAAATAAACAGGAATTCAAATAAGAGATAGGACTTTCAGATTGGTGTTATCCCTCAAAATTGTAGGGATAATTAATGTCTGTTCAGGTCTTGTACGTGAAGGTTGATTTATATACAATAAAAATTACAAACTTTTTCCTAGCATAGTAGATTAATTGTCTAGAAGTTCAAAGGCAGATTCTGTCACCTAGTGATGATAACTCAGGTATCGAGTGATTACTTTAGTGCTTAAATCATTCTTGATTTACTCTTTCTAAGAGTTTGTATCAGCTGAAATTTGTGCTGGTAGTTTAGGAAAAGGAAGGAAAAGATAATAAAAATTAGAACTAAACACAGCTTTTACTGTTCTTGTTTAATGTGCTAAGGATACTGATGGATTAACATTAGACATAATGATTTCACATTTAGAAGATGACTTGCTGCAGTTTCAAAATCAGCCATTCCTATTAAGGTTGATCTGTTGTCAGGCTATTTATTCTGTACAATATAAAACAGCAGTAACAGTCAACAGGGTGTGGGTTGGAACGTAATAAGTGCATTTCCCAAGAGCCTTGGAAAATACTGCCAAAGTCTGAATCTGGATACACATCTTAGAGCCTATTACTGTGCTTAGGCAATGAAGCTTTCAGTATTATTCAGGAGATCTGATACTTAATTCTCTGTGTTTGTTTTTGGAATGCCAATGTTTCATGCGTAATTTGTAAACTAATTCCTTTCAACTTTAAATTCTGCCTATTTGTACCATTTACTTTAGGCTATTTGTTGAGAACCACATTTTAGCAGCTATGGAGCTGTGTAAAGTGTTAAGTATATGGCAGCTTTCATGAAACAACTTCCCATCAAAGCATGTGGTAACACAGTTCATTGTCCTAAATGTAATTGGGCTCCTTTGTCCAGTCTGTATTCTTTTGCAGATATAATGTGAGATAGGGGTGGCACAAAACAGGCAAGGATTTCTGTAAGGTACACCTAAAAATATTTCTACCTGGAGAGTGTGGGGCTTTTCTTCTAACCCCCAGAGTCC
This sequence comes from Dromaius novaehollandiae, assembly GCF_036370855.1. Taxonomy (NCBI): domain Eukaryota; kingdom Metazoa; phylum Chordata; class Aves; order Casuariiformes; family Dromaiidae; genus Dromaius; species Dromaius novaehollandiae. The sequence goes on along the minus strand of NC_088103.1, from coordinate 13,311,829 downwards.
CTTCTCCACAGAGGGATGAACAGCAAGTAATCCTAAGCCCTTTCTCAGTTAAATAGATTTCATAAGACAGTATAAATTTATCCACAGATGGATGTTTTATGGGAACTATTTGGGTTTCAGCAAACTCGGACTAAAACACCAGGTTTCTGGACAAAACGCTGCCTTCCAGCTGCCCTGCTCCTCATACTGGAAACTCTCTGTTGTTCAGCTGTCCTTGCTCCAGGAAGCCTCACAACCACAGATCAGGATCTTCTTGTCTACCTATTGAATCCTCTGAGCACCTCAGTTCGGTGAGGAGTCAGGGGCTTCTAGGCTTGTCTTGCTGCAGCAGAGGAAAGGAGGAAGAGGTAAAAAGTTCCTCAAGTCCAAGCATCCTGAGATGCTCCTCGTACAGAGTAGCGCGGGGAACCCACTGGAGGTGGGATAATCACTTCCTCTTTTCCCCCCACATCAAAAAAATAAATTCAAGGCAAATATTTATCATATAAAAAAGTCACTTCTAAGAATATTTTGTGTCCACAAGAATCTTTGAAATGTCAACCTTTCGTTCTCATCTGGAATTAAGACTTGGGAAAGTTTTGAACACTTGTGGATATGTTTCTTGAGAAATAATACATTCCCAGCACAGGGACATGATGATCTAGGCTTCTCCCAGTTTGTCCTCCTGCCCTGAACCCCTGCTCCTTGATGCTTATTTACAAGGGCCCACAGTAAATAACAGCTGTCTTTCAGCTTCCATGAAATGAGTTGCCTTTTTGCAGCTGGGAAACTGAGGCCTAAGAGGAAAGCCCTTTGCAATGTCATGGCTTCAGAAAGCTTACTGGGAAGCTTGTCAGAGTTTTGGTCTGACTGACTCACAATGCCTTCCCCTTCCCCCTGCAAACGAAAGACTCCTCCCTCTCTCAAAGGAATAATGCTGGGGGAAAGCTGTAAACAGAAGGCTCTATATTGTGCTCTTTCTTTCTTTTCCATAACTAATCTCTGAAGCTTGTTAGTGGCTCTATTTTCCCATCACTTCAGTCCTGGACACATGGAAAATCTCTCCCTGTTCTAAGGGAAAAGAGATGGGAGGAAGTTGTAACCACCTTCTCCCCATCAAAATACCTTAGGCCAAGTTGTTTTTACCTTCATTCCAATTTTGGGTTACTTTTTTCCAGGAAACTTGGCTTTTAGTGCAGCTGGTGATGTTTTTGCCCAGGGTACCTTGCCAAAGGAGTGTCTCTGTTTAAGCCATGCCCTCAGACCTCAGGATCAAACTGAGCCTACGATAAACTAATGTCTTGTGCCCTCCTGCGTCCAGCTCTGTGGCACTGATATGCAGGCGGGTTAAGAAAGGTGAGAGTATAGTTCTGCAACACAAGCGGAATATTTAAATACAGGGTTATTTCATCTTTTTATTGTATTCATAAAAATGTTCAAGTGAAGGTATGATAAAAAAGAAGAGTGGCTTCATTAAATGAGAAATAATAGTTTGTAATGTTCCAAAGTATCTGCCTGAGGTTCATCAAATGACCTGAAGGCAGAGGATTAAAATAAATGTGAAAATAGCCAAGATTCAGAACTATTTATAAGACAGACAGAAATGGAGGAAAGCATGTCTTTACATTAGCAGAGTAAAATATCCATTTTCTTTGCTGGAAAACATGCTGTGGTTTGGTGGTCAGATGGCACCTGATAACAGGCCAGCTGTTGCGTGATGCTGTGACTTTGAGCAGAGACATGAGCAAAGTGTAATGCAGGCGCTGGGGCTCCCTGGAGATTCTGTGATGCAGGACACCTCTCAGTCACTCCTCCTCTTTGGCCAGTCCCAGGGGGGAGTGGGATAAGAATTTTCCTTCTGACCTAAGTTAGACCTCATCACCCCCCAGATGGGCAGGCTGCTTGGCTACTGCAAGCAGTGAGGAGCCCAGATTCTCCCCATACTCTCCCACATCCTCTGCGAGTGGAGCTTAGCTGCTGAGTGGTGGAGCTGTAAGAAGAACTGGCTTTTTTCCTTTGTGTGTTGATTTCTATTCTGAAAGTGACAGAATTAATAAAACTTGTTGCTTTGGGTTTTGGAGTTTGGGTGTCAAACATGCTTTGAGTTGCAATAGAAACATATGCAACTGCTCTTGCTTATGTGGAACTGGCGGTACCCAATATCTGAGCTCACGTCACAAGTCATCCCCTCAGAGTGTGCACTAGTAGGATCTCTGTCCTTTAGCTTGCTGTTTGTTTTCATGAAACTTGTAAGAATTTGTCTATTGGATTGCTGTGGCTGTGCCAGGTTTAACGAAAATTAGCTACTGGGCCCCAAAGTTATTAGGGAGAGGAAATGGTGGCAGAGATGGACAGCAAATGTTTGTGTAGTATGATCACCCAAACCTGGTTTTCTTGCGTGTTCTTTTTTTAAAAGCCCAAATGTTTATGAATTTGGCATGATTTTCTGGATGGTTGACCTGAAACTTCAATTTTTTTGGCAAATTAACTATTAAAAGAATTTCTCCCAGCTCCATCCAGTAACCCTGGTTACTCTTGAACATAGGTTGGTAAGCAGTTTGGTAAAGGGTGACTTTTTATTAAATCATCCAGGCATATGGCCCATGTGGTAGTGTAGTTCAAAGAGCCTTTCGTGTCTCAGAACGGAGACAAGGGTACCGGAACAACAGATAGTGAATGTCAACTTCCATTTCTCTGGCGTTCTTTTGCTTTTTTATTTTTTTACTTATTCTGAAGAGGGAGAGGGTTGGGCAGGAAGGCAAGGAAATAGGACAAATAAATTGCTGAATTAAAAAAAAATTAATATCTCAATTGCAAAGGCATAGTGAAAACAGGATCCTCCCTTGTTCTTTCTTATAACATGAGAACCTGATGATATTAAATAGAATAAACATGGATCCAGTAAAGGGAAATAGTACTTTTATCTAGTGTCTAGTAAACCTGTTTAATTCAGTGTCAAGGAAGGTTACCAAGATTAATACTGTAGCTGGATATTTTTAAAGGGCTAAATAATTTTATGATTGATAACACTTCCAGCTCCTTAAGCTAAGTGAAATATCATGCCTCAAAACATACCTGAAAAGCAAACCACTCTTCTCCACCATATGTTACTACATCAATGGCTAGACATGTTAGAGCTTGGCTTCAAGTTGCCTTCTGCTGTAAAGCACTAACTGAAGACTGGATTTTAGGATGAATTGCCGAAAGCAACTTGGTATTTACTTAATTCCTGAATATTGCATGCACAAGAATGTTAGAGACCTGTTCTACATGGCATAGTAATAGATAAAAAATTTTTAAATTTCAGACATTTTAACCTTAAGTTTAGATTCATCTTCGATGTTGTATCAAGCTTTGTAAAGGGTCAGTCCAAGTAAGCATCTTACCTGTAAAATATATGGCATCCTCTTTTGGACTACAGTGACAATTACATCTGGCCCCAACACTTCCACTTCTCCAAGACATGATGTGTGGCCTGAATTGACATGCAATAAACATGAAAGTCTTTTGAGTGCTTCTCACACATCCACCTCCAGATGAAATCAGGAAGTGAATCACTTCCTGAGGAACCTGGAAGAGGAACCTGAATCACTTCAGGTTTCTCTTTTTTATGAACTTCTAATAAGTTTCAGTTCATATTAAAACTTACTCTTAAGTCAATATTAACTCACTTCCTCTAATTCAATCTTTGGCCTACTAGGCTTCTAAGTTCTTCTTGTCTTTTTACATAGTCTTCTGGGTTAAATGCATGGCATTTGGTTTTGCTATTGCAATGATGTTATTGTGGTTCTTCTCATGTCAAGTCATGAAGGAAGTTGGTTGTGTTTCTTGTATTAGAAGTGTTGAAAAATAGCATTCTAATTCTAAGATTGTGGTTATTACATTACTAATTTGAGTCTCCTTTTTTGGAGGGAACAGTTACTACTGGGGCAACAGGATATAATTCTAGTCTGTACAATAAAGACACTGTTCATTGTGACTTGCATTTGCCTCCTCCTCCCCTCCCCAGATGAGCCTGTCTAAAACTGAAACAAAAAAGGAATGAGAAGAATCTGAGAAGACACAGAGATCTGCTGAGGTCTTTTGAGATACCTTGGGATAGGGTGAAGGAGGTGGCTTTCAGTGAGTACTTGAACTGTGTGAGGTCCAGGCCAGGTGGGATTCAAGACAAATGAACATGGGCAAGAAACATGTCAGGAGAGTAAATCTCTGAGAGTAAAATAGCTCAACAGCTATCCTTCTGTTGCAACTTTCATGAGAGCATTCCTTTGCCTACATATTTTTCTGACCTTTTCTTCTCTTCAGACTGCTTTAGAGACAGGTAAATTCAGTCTATTGTTTTGTGTAACCCACTGATTACATCCTTTGAAATTGCTGCATTTGTACAAGGTTTACCATCACTGTTATGTCAGATACGGCCCAGAAATGAGACTTAAAAGCTGAGGCTTAAAATGATCTGAGATTTTCAAGGAGTAACATCAATCTTCTGGAGTTTTGTAAGATCTTATTTTTCATTAAATTCACATTATTTTTATATTTTTCAGTGCTTGTGTCTCTAAAACTTTTCAAGTTGTAACAGCAGGTTTTGATCAGACATCTAAAAATACAGAAATTGCTTTTTTGTAATCAATTACTTTCTGGTTTAAAAGTGCAGACAGTTGAGGACAAAAAACAAAACCTGATTTTACATGGTTGGCTTTCAACACAAATAGCAAGTAGTCACACTAACCAGATCTTGAAAAGCACATAATATTACAAAATGTTTCTCCTTCGCTTGGTCATTCTACAAGATTGGATTGGTTTGTGATCATGGTGTTAACTGAGAAAAGGGTAACTTTGGAATGGATTGGATTCATAATTAGCTCAGTTGCTTTGATTTATCTGGGGTGGGCGAAGTGATATGCTGAAGAATGTAATTCTCTGTAAGGCATGTGAAGAACTTCTTAGATAGGGGTTAGAATTTCACTTTGTTACAGTTTCATAGGAAATTCAGTGAGCATTGCTTTTGCCAGGAGTAATTTAGGTTTCACATCCAGAAGGACTTCTATTGTGTTTGTACAAAGGCAATAAGAAATGAAGTTAAAGGCCCCACAAGGGTGCGACGGCAATATATAGGACTTTTCTTTGCCATTTATCACTGCTCTAATCTGATGATCTGGACTGCTCAGTGCTAGGGACGCCCATAAAACCTGATGGTCTGTTGATCTAATTCTCTCTGGTTCTCTCTGTTTCCCAGCCTCCTTGGCAAGGAGCACTTTCATGTCAAGCAGAGCATGTGTGTGAGCCAACATGCTGCGGCAGCTCTCCTGGGAGGAGCTGCCATTTTGGTTCCAAAGTATGGGTGTAGCAAGTAAAATTTTTTGTTGCTCCCTTAAAGAGATGAGTGTTTTAAATAATAAACTGGCAATGCAAAGACTAAAGGGAAGAGCTGTCACAGCCTAATTGAAAGTTCATTATGCTGCTTCTACCACTATTGTAAAACTCTTTATCATGTGTCTGTAAATGTGCAAATTAAAAACCCAGAGGTAATTTTCTATTTTATCTGCATGTAGAAAGATCATGAAATTATCATCTCTTTCATAGTTAAATAACTTTAACCTGCATGGTGACCTTTGAATATGAAAATAACAGAGCTTTGTTGGGTGGAATACATTTTGTTAATTGTAAAACGATAAGTGGAGAAAATCTGAAGAAAACAGGAATTCACTTTGAAGTAATCATAGTCGAAGGTTTATGTGATAAGGAAAAAGGAAATTTTTATATTTATGTGCAGGCTCAGAAGAATGATTGTCTACTGCTGTTCAAATCTGTGACTCTGCAGCTGTAATCAAAACCAGCAGGAGAATTTCTAACTTACATCACCAGCAGCAAACTTGATGAATACATAATGCATGCCCAGAGACTTTCAAGAATTTCAATAGGCTCTTAGGTAACAGGGCTTTTTTGTGTGGGTTTTTTTTTTTTTTTTTTTTTAGTTTGTAAGATGTCTTTGGAAAAACTTGATGTTTTGACCATGGAACTGAGGTATAATTAAACATTTTTCTGCAGGTCAGAACGATCATTTTCACATAAAAAGGAGAGAGAATGTAATGAATGTACGGAGAAAATTATTTGCTCTTAGGCATGGTACAGGCTGGTTTTGAATAAATCTCTCTAGTCTCTTCTCAAGACAGGCATGCTGACGTGTGACTTCTCTGCTGTCTCCAGGCCTGCTCGCCTCTGTGTGTGTGTGTGTGCACATACACATTTGATATGGCTGTGCGTTGATTTGGTGATCTCTGGAATGGTGGGTTTTGTTTTCAGTTTGTGCCTGGGACCTGAGCAGAGACTGCAGTTCACCTCTGCAGAGGTATATGGTGGGAATGATAAGCTGCTCTGCTGTTCCAGCCCTTTTGGAGTGTCTCCCACATACCGTTCTACTCCTGTAGTCAGCAGATTTTAAGCAAATTTCACCCTTGATCTCAAGGGGAACATGTCCAGACCCTCAACTAGTAGTGTCATGTGCAGCTGACTTTTGCAAGCAAAGATTAATACAATCTTTGGTTTGGAAAGAGCGGGTGATAATGCCTGCAGAATACCAAGCTTTACTCACGGGATACTTGCTTGAAGATAAGGCTAAGGGTTAAACTAGAGAAAGTCTGTGTTTTAGGGCCACTTGCTCTTGTTATGCCTTTCACTAGGAGAGATAAGGCAGACCTCTGTATTACTACAAACCATGGTGCTTTTTAGGCAGCTCGAGCTCTGTAGGAGTTTATGTAAGAAGGAATGACAGAATCAAATTTGAACTGTAAATCTACTGGCTGAAACCTATGAATGCTTTTTACAGGCATTTATTTATTTTCATAATTTCCGTATTAACAAATGTAAATTATAGGCAAGTCTTTCTTTCACCTCTCATTTTCTTACCAGAGAATATTTGTTCTCCATTGAGCCATAGCACAACCAGTTCAAATTTGTTGCTTTGAGGCTGCATTGTTTGTTTGCATTTCTGCTCTGAAAAATCAGAAGATAAAACCCCTTTTTTGTCTCATTGGATTCTGTAAAACTCCCTCTTTCTTGCTGTAGATCCTTCTGATTATTGCTTACTATGTAAGTTTTGACAGGAAGTAAGACAGTCTTGGAATTAACATTCCAAAGGGCTGCAAGCATGCTATGTTTTGACTACTCCATATGAATATTTTTAAAGGCTGCAAACTATGCTGTCAACCAGAAATACATCATATGAGCAAAATGTGGTTTCTCTGGCTAGAGTGTGAAGGGCTTTTTCAAGGGACACGGACATGTTACAAGAGAAAAATCCCTAAAGACATGGTTAGTTTAAGTGTCTCAAAAGAGCTGACAGTAATGTAAATAATCCGTGAGGATATTTTGTTGTAAAGACCCTTCTGTAACATTCATATGCTCCATGCCGTAAAGAGAAACCTCTTAGGTTGTTATGTTCCAAGAAGTGCAATAAAGGCATAGAAAGTAGAGAAAATTGAATTCAAACATGCAGGCAAGTTATGGACCATTTGTTGAAATGGTCTCATATTTGTACCTGTAAGTTTCTTCTGAATGTGTGAGCACAGAAACTTCAGAGCTGCCATCACACAAGTCACAGCAGCTGAATTTTCTGTCATTTTCCCACAAACTCCACCCTCAGGAAAACTCAGGTTTTCGTTCCTGAGCCCAATACTTCTGTCCTTATCTGTTTTCTGTAGGCATCTAGATCACAACAATGTTATGAAGGAACTGGGGCAAATCCAAATGTGGGCCAGATTCTGTTCCTTTTACTTATATAGGGTGCAATCATGAGATTAGTCCATAGCCGAAATCAATGGCAGTTGCTTCCTAAATACTTCCTACTGAATTAAGCCTGTTAGAAATTATGAAAATACCAAGGCCTGGAGGCTTGCTGGCGGAGAACGGCCAATGTCTATGCTTGGAAACTCTCTGAGCCTCCACAAGAGGATGGCTGCATGAGAACTGCCAGTTGGGAACAGCACCTGGAATGTTTTAACTCCGACACACACCTACCTTGGCATTGTCTAGGCAAATACTGTTTTGCCCGGGCCAGAAGCCGTTCTAACCATTTAAGCACATAGATGCTCACATTTGAGTGGCTGGAAGTGTTCTGGGGCATTATTTAATTTATTGTTGTACCTTGGTGTAGCCCTAGTGGACCAAAGAAGTCTTTGGTGAAGTGGCAGTATCCAGGTCCCTGGCAACTGCTTTACGTGGAGAAGGAGAAACGTCAGCTGCTGAGATGCCATGTTTTCTGGAAAACGATCCTGCAGAGGTCAGCCTGAAGAGTCTTCAGTGGCAATTTATTTGCTGTGCTGGAAAAGGCTTTGTTAGATAAATTCCCTAGTCCCTTAGCTTGTATTCAAGCCGCCTTGGCAAAAAAGGTGGTTGTAGAGGTGGTTGTGGTGATGCTTGGTAAGTAATGGACTACTCTTTATAGAAAAGAAATTCTGTGCATCTCTATTTATTTTTGTGTTGCAGAGAAGGAAGACTATGATTGAGGGAAACATAAGCAACTGGGTTCTAGGGAACACACACATGCCAAAAACTTATTCGTACCCTTGTACTGATAACGGACTTACCCAGTAGGAAAGTCATAGCCTGCAGACTTCCAAATCTGAAAGATTTGAATTCACTGATTTTGGTACCTGCTATTTCCCAGACATGTAGCAGGAGAAAGTCAGACGGGCCAAAGCAAAAACCTGTCCTAAGAATGTGTGAAAAACTGTTTCCTGTAACATCCACTTGCTTTGGGTTTTCACTAGCAATAGGAAGATACTAGAAAGAATCTATTGCTGCCAGTCCTCAGATGGAGATGTGTTGGTGAAGAAACAAATGGAAGCAATGACTATCCACACATCTTTTGGCTTTCACTGTCCTTAAAGAATGTCAGCCCTCACTTGATTGTAGCTGATTTGGAGAGTATTTTCACCCAGTGAAAAAAACAGGAATGCCTTCTTATGGGGAACCAAGGTTAACAGTTCAAATAAGCTGCATTCCATTAAAGTGCTCATTTACCTTTTTATAACACAAGAGGCAGTCGTACATCTGAAACTAACATTTTAAATGTTTGCCATTATTAGCTATAAAAGTATAGTCATATACTAACAGTTTGTGTGCTAGGACTGAGAAGTGAACATATTCTTCTTATGCAGAAAGGTTGTGTTAGAAGTTGGATTGGAGTATTACACGAACTTAATAGAAAAAGAAATCTTTCCCACCACCATATGGTTGTGATATAACAAAGCATCTTCCTGCCAAGATATCACATTACAATGGCGGGCTGCCAGTAACTTCTCTTTTCCTCATTTAAACGCAACAACAACATCCAAAAAGAATTCTTTGGCTGAGTCAGACTGTTGCTTCATTATAAATACATACTATTGGCTGCCACTTATTCTACATGCTCAGTTTCTCTAGAGAGCCAGTTCATTTCATTATATTTTATTCAGAAGAGTACTGGAAAATGGCATTTCCAGCACAGATACTCTAAGACATTTCTTTCTATTCCAGGATCTCCCTTGGAAAGAAGAGCTCTTGCATTGCTGCAGCCCTCAGTCCTCATTGCTAGTTCCTGCCTAAATTAATTTTGGTCTTGATGCAAAACTCGACCCATCTTAGTCATTCTTTGCATCTGCACTTAGGAATGGACAACTTTACGAGATCCAAGGCCAGTATTCTCTGAATGCTTTGGCAAGGTCTATTTGTTCACTGCAGCTAGGAGTAGGAAAACCTGCCGATCTAGGCCTTGTCTTAGGGGACTAAGGATTTGTCATGGGATCTCTCATTCCTCCCTGAGGATAGCTTATGTGATTAATATATGTGGCATCGAATTATGCTTTCTCTGTTTTATAATGAGGAAACTGGGAACGTTTGTTCTTGTTTAATCCCTACCAATAGAAAAGGCATAATTGTTTAATCACAGAGCCTAAGGCAGCCACTAATACTCCCTGCATCAAAGCACAAGTCTAGCTAGGGATACTAGTTCCACAAAGGGCAGTGTCCCACAATGATGCTGATGTATGTTCAGGAAGCATTAGTCCTTTATAACCATTTATGTCTATTCTTCCACCCAAACTATCTTTACCTCTAGGAAATGCATCTCCTAACCTTCACATGAAGCATAACTGAGTCTTTGATGAGGGCATGGTTATATATTGGATCACATCCTTGGATAGTATAATTTGTCATAGCTTTTCTGGCCTTTTGCATAGATGTCTCCTCTATTCTACTTCTGAACTGTGTGTATCTCCCCTGAGTGCAGTTGGACACAGTTACTTTGTGACCTGAAAGCATGTTATCAGTATCTCAGGACATCTGACTTCATTATTGTTCTGCCTGCATGTACCCACACTTTATTTTTGTATAGTTCCCCAGAGAATATGAGAATGTATCAAACCATATAGCTGTCCCTCAGAGAGCAAAACAATTTTGCAAAATGTTGAATGATTGGTCTTTTGGCAAAATCATTCATTCTGTGTGTTGCTGAGCTTTCAGTCTTGCTGAGAGTAGGAAATGGTGCTAATTTTCCTTGTTGTCCTCGTTTCCTAACCAGGTAGAGTTGGGTTCAGCCCAAATAGATGGTCATATTGCACTACAGATCACTTTACTTACTTATATCTGTGTTGTAGTTGGTCACAGATTATTTTGTGTGGGAAGACTAACATGTGATTAGCCATATTTAGATTTTTTTGTGTTTTTTTATGTCTAAATTAAGCTGGATTATGTTGCATGGTTTTTAGTTACAAATGGCATGATTTTTGAAATTGTAATCTCATATTCTAAAATTCCTGTCTTGTCACTTTGTTCCTTTTTCTGATAGTTACAGTAATCTTTATTTCAATTCACTCAGGTGAAGATTGTTCACAGGCTGTTTTTCTCAGACAACTAATGTTGACAGCAACCCTGGAAAAGGATTCACAGGTCATCTTAGATATTGCATAAATGTTTGATACTCAACTTTAATAAATAAGGAATCATACATGGAATGATAGATGGACATCCCCATGGTTGTGGGGTTGGGGAGTTGTCATTTTTTTGCTCTAAAGAATTTCAAGAAAGGATAACCAGAATGAATGGGTGTGAGCTGTAGCAGGTCCTTCATCCTCCAGTGCCAGAACTCTAGAACCTAGCAGGTCTGCCCTCTTCTGTCCTCTACTTGGGCAAAGGGTCCATCTCACTTGGCTCAGTCCTCTGCTCCTGTTTCTCGTCAGTGTCTCATAGTCTCCTGTTCCAGTTGCAGTCAGCTATTTTGGATAGATGTGCTCCACTTTGAAAAGAAAGGGATCCTGCCACTGTGGTTTATCCTTCCTGGGAAGCTTTCCAAGTGCAGGCAAATCTGAAGAGCTTTCTGTTCTTTTGTTCTGTGTTGTATACTGGACAGAGATATCCTTAGATAACCCTCCTATTGTATTGTGGGAGTCCAGCACAGAGAAAAGAGGCCTTCAAGTCAGTAATGACCCATTAAATGCAAGCCTAATTGTTCAAGGGTTAAAAGTAGAAACAGTTTCCTGATCTGGCTCTTTCCAATTAGGTTGTAGTACTTGTCTGTCAGCATATAGTTAGGCAACACAGCTGAGTTGATGTAACAGCATGCTGTGCCTCCCTTGCCCCTATTTCTCCTTCTTAGTTTTCTGCTGAATTAGTAAATTGAATTAAGGAGCTGCTGATGGCAGTCAGGTGAGCCCCAGGAGCAGCAAGAGGGGAAGGGAGGGGCTCCACGAATAGGGAATTGAGAGGGTGAAAATTCTCTCCCCTGCAAGCAGGGAATTAGGTTGGTTCACAGGTTTGTGTGTCAGTATTCTCAGTCTCCCAGATGGTGGATGTGCAGTGGGCTGCTCTGCCGTGGTAAGAATGTTTTCCATTCTTTTGTGTTGCTAATGAAGTGGTGAATGGAGAAGCTGGTTATTTTGTCAAGGTTTCCTAGGTCTTGGGTCAGGACAGTCCCAGAAACAGAAGATATGATGTCAGTCATAGTGTACACAATCCTGTAGTGAGGAGGGAGGGAAAGCAGAGAAGTGGTCTGCCATCTGCTAAGGTGGCTCTTTCAGAAGGGTTCATATGTATCTTGAATGCGGTAGGGGGGAAGGCATCCTCTTCTAATGTGGCCTGGTGCTGTTTGAGTCAGTCCTGAAGGATTATCTGCAGATTTCCTCTTTGCAGGACTGTAAGCATATTATGAGGAGAGCTGGCAAATGCCATCTGCCTCTTGCAGCATTGAAGGTATGTGGTGTGGTGTGAAGAGGTGTACATTGCCCTGAGTTTTGGAGGAACAGGAAGTGTTCAAGCATAGTAGCCCCAGAGCTAACCAGGCCTTCTGTCTGGCCCACAGGAAGGTGTGAAGTAGGTGCATGCTACTTTTCTAGCTGTTTGAGTACTTTTCCTTTCTCCCTAGTTCATTTCTTGTATGTCTAGATATGGCCTGTGGCATAGTTCTAGGAAGTGTGTGCATACAGTAAAGGTACTTCCAAACTACATCTAGTATGGTGTAAAATGTTACTAACTGTTTAAAAACACATGGTCCATAACTGTGTTCCTATGTTCCACAGGTGTGTAGGTAGAGGGCTTGGCTGTGTGTTTTTGTATATAGCTAGGTCAAACATCCTTGTAGTGCCGCCTTCCTTCCACTCCACCCCTTGAGTATTTACTTCTCCTCACAAAGCAGTATCTATGTCCACAGCAACGTTGGCTTCCACCAGGACAAGGGTGCCTGTGGGGTGTTTTCTGCTGTTCTGCTTAACCAATGTTCCTACTTGCTGTGAGATACAGCAGGAAAGGCAGTGATGCTTGGGCTCTGTTCCCTTTTGTTTTTAGTTTTGTGTATACCTTGAGGTCTGTCTTCCAGAAATGACTGTGAGTAAAGAGGAGTCCATGACCATGAGGCTTCTTGGAGCAAGGGGATGAGAAAAGTCTCTCAAGTCATAGCTGGAAGGTAGAATGAAGAGGAAAAATTTCATCTGCTGCCATTATGACCCAGTAGAGGACCTTTTTTCTTAATGGAAAGCAGGATCTTGCCCTCTACAAGTGTTTAAATGGTTTTGCGGTGACTCATAATTCTAGAATAAGTCCTTTCATATTCCAATTTGTATGTAGTGTTTGGTATTCTCTTTGTTGCTGCTTAGACCTGTAATCTTGCAAGATGCTTGAAATAGCTGTTTTCCACACACTGAAGGTGTTGGGTGTGGGGTCCTTTGCAGGAGGGGCATAGGGAGGGAGGGATGCGCAGCTGTAAATCTGAGGTAAGAAAATGGTGCCAAAAAATTGCCACAGATAGTAAAATAACTAGCAAAGAACCTGAAGTCTATAAATAGGAATCTTTTGGCTTTGGATATCATAACAGAAAGTAGATATTGGGAGGCTAGGTAGTGTAAAGTACTGAAGGCTCAGAGCTCGTGGCATTTCACAAATCACAGGAAATGTTTTAGGCTCTGTCTTGGAAAGGCTGTCATGGAGATCCAAGAGTGACTGACATGCTTCAGGCCTTTTCTTTAAAACCTACCCATTCTATGGGATGAATGTTTTTGTTTGGTTTTGGTTTTCTATTTTTTTTCCTTCCTAGTTCTAGGGTAACTTTTAGTCCCCAGTAGGCACCGGTCCTCTCTGTGCAGCACAATAAAGTATGTTCTTCTAAAAAGGTTTGCTTTTCATGTGATGTGAACAGTTGTTGCCATAGCAAATCTGTTCAGAGCACAGTGACAGTTCCTTTAAACTGCAAAATGGAAATTCACTGAAGTTCATTACTGGAAACACTGCCATAAAAAAGCCACTTTAAGAACTAGCTTAGATACGTAGTTAGCTCCTGTTGTGTTTCCATACAAGCCATAATCTTTTCTATTTTCCAGGCTTTAAAGAGAACCTTTGCCTTTAGAGCTAGTTAAAAGGACATCTTAGTGGAAGAAGTGCTGTGCAGGACCAGTTGTGTGGAGGCAGACAAAGAAATATTTGGTGCAGATTAAAATGTGATCAGCTGAAGACTTCCCAAAGGGAATATCAGGCTTGCTTACTTCACTTGATTCAGACTAAGAGGCTTTGATGCAAGCTATCCAGTCTATGGAAATAGACCTTTAAAATAAAGATTATTGCCTTCAAAATTTTCTGGAAGGAACAGTCCTGTTAAGGAAGCAACGCTGTACAATTCTTTCCTTCCCTTTTCCTTTTCATTTTAAAAGGATATTATTTCTTATATCCAGCTGATGAAGCAAAGGGAAAGACTAGTTTCTGATGTATGCCAGTGGTAAATGGTATTGCATGCAATTTTCTGAGGAAGTGCTCTGTGGCAATAAGGTCCCCAGTAAACCTCCAAGAAGTGAGACTAAAGCCTTTTCCAGGTCTCGTTTTTTGCTGCTGACTGTCTCTGGGCCAGTCTACTTCTTGTCTTTCATCTCTTCTTTCTGCAGTGGAAAAATTTCTGTATCTGTTTTTTTTAGTCAGAAAAGGGTTTTGAAATCATCTGATGGGAATACCATTAGGCTAATGTGATTGGAAGAAAATAAAGAGCCTATTTAAACTTTTTCTTGTCTAATTCTGAGTCCTACTGAGAGTCCTAGAAAACTGTATCCGGACAGATTCAGTCTTAACTTCAATAGGCTGAAGTTTGACTACTGTGGTCTACAGGCTGACAGATGGAGTGAGAAGGTTGTCTTCTCCAGAAGCAGCCCAGCCCCTTAGAGTCTGCTCCTTCATAATGGTGTGCCTAGGGTGAGCTTTGCTAAGCAGCCCCTCTATTTTAAGCCTTTTTCCTTTGTGCAGTCTTGGAGCTTGGGATTTATATTTGCATGTTTACACATTACCTCATCCTTTGGTTGGACTGTGATATACAATTATCATTTTATTTTCCAGCCTTCAAAAGATTTGCCTATCATCTTTTGATATAAGCTCTCTTTTTCTTTCATTTTCCTCAAATTTCAAAGGGATTGTCCCACTTCAAAGATCTCTTTTGAACCTGCATACTTATTACAGGTTATACTTATTGCTGTGTGGTAAGGACTCTTTTTTTTTTTTTTTTTTTTTCTTCCCTTTTTTTTTTTTTTTTTTCTTTTTTCTAATCCTCTCCCTGCATGAGGTTTCTGGGGCTGTGTCTTTTCTACTAGTGAAGCCCAAAGCCTTTCTACGTAGGAATTCATATTTCTTTATAATGTAACTTTAGAGTTAGTATCTTATGAGTAAACACAATTGTTTGTGGAGCCTAAGAAAAAGAACCCAGTATCTTTAGTCATACTGTCTTTCAGTTCTCAGCACTGGTCACTTAAAGGCATCAAAATCCGAACCTCAGTTAGGTGCATGTATTTTTCAGAAGTGGACACACTTGTAACTCTGTCACATGATATTCATATATGGATTCTAGGAGATACTAATGAAAGTTTTAAAAGTCTCCTTGGGCCTCTGTCTTTGTGTGTGTATTTCTCTGATCTGAAGTTACCCAATTGCTAATTTACCTAGGCTTCCTGCCCAGTCATCTTTTTGACAGGTTTGTGCCACGATCTTTGCACTTCTGTAGTTGTGGTGAGTCTTAATTTGTCTCTATAAACAGCTGATATCTTTGGCTTGTCAGACACACCTCAAAGGGAACTGCCTGCCTGTAGTGTTTAGGTTTCTCCTCAGCATTTGTCTCTTCTCATTTCTTCTAATACCTGAAAAATGATAATACTTTGGGGGGGGGGGGGGAAGTAGGAAAAAAAAGAAAATACTGCCAAACATAATGTGATGGAATCGGAAATAGAAGGCGTATGCAATTTCTGTGCAAATCCTTAAAAGTAGCTTGTGCTTTTATTCTAGTATTCTATACCTTGAAAATTTTTGTTTGTTCTGTACGTGGAAGTGCCAGCAGTCCCTACAGGTTTATGGGGTATTGTGCTGTGATGGAATACATCCATTGTAATCAATCTTGGATACTGCAGAGTGTATTGCTGTCCTTTGAAATCAATGATATAAGTATGGGTTGAGCTATAAGATGGACTAAAATCTAGCCCCATCAGTTTAAATTTGGACGAATAATATAATCAAAGACAAATACAATAATGAAACGTCACTTAATTTAATTATATTTGGGTTCAAGCTAAAGATTTGCAAAATCATTGCTTGATTTGCTTGATTTGTTGGATTGTATTGCTTGCATTTGTGGATTGCTCTAACTTGGTATCTGTTAGTCACTTAAGAATTCCAAAGGACTTCAGCCTGTCCTTTATAACCACTACTATCTTTTGACTTGGTTTACTCTTTCCACCTTTTCTCAAGCCTAGATGCTGCACTGCAAAAGGTGCAAAAATTTACATGACAGAGTGGTAAGTGTATCTTTGCTTCTAAGACATGCTGTACTGCAGCACAACTACCTTGTAACGTAGAAATTGCCATAGTAACTACTCATTTCTTATTGATTAGATGGATAAAAATTCTTATAATATACAAGCAGAGTAACTTGCTGGCATATGGCTCCAGGCTACCCCCATGGCAACTCTTACTTATGCATTCTCTCCTTTTTCTGTATGTAAGAGATTTTTAATGAATTAGTATTCCTTGGATTAGACTGCAAAATAGGCTTTTTTTTTCCTGCCACAGTACAGCTTAAATCTTAAGTTTAAACTTGATATGCAGCTCACAAAGCAGAAGATTAACTTACATTGGTTTGTTATTGGATCAGGACCACTAGATTTCACCTCAACATGAAATCTGAAAGGAGAAAAGGAAGGGAAGAAGAAAGATTTTCTTTCTCCCCCTAACCTCAAATTAGTGACAAGGCTAACCACTTTGCAGAGCTGGCCTCAAATAAGCAAAAGAGAGTATTCTAGTTTGGCGCTTGTGTAAATATCTTTAGAAGATGCTTCTTACATCAGATTCACTTGCATGAGAAAATGAGTAAAGTTTTTATGTTTCTCTAGTAATTTTATAGACATAGCAATGATTTTCAGCAGTGGCGTTATGAATGCTTACTGAAGGCAGGATTAGGCCCACAGTGAGTTATAGTTGCTGACAGCTGTCTTGGTTCATGTACGGCTGCTGCTGAACCTACTATTGTCTCTTACAAGTCTTCAAGATGCTGCAACAAAGCTTCTACCAAGTTTAGTTTGAAAGACAAGCTTTTTGTGAATTCTGTCAGGGGATTGAAATTGTGAAGCACTTAGGCAGAATGCCGGGTAAGATTAAGTGCAACACATTCTTCAACTGTGAAACATCGGTTTATTCAGAATAATATAAAATGAAAGAACAGCAACACGCAACCAGTTTTCTACACTGTAAAGTCTAATCTAAAGCTATTCTGGAGTCTTCTGTGAGGCCTAGGTGTTAACTGTATTTTATCCATCCCGTATGATTATTCCAGAATGCTGTTAGTTATGTGTGTAAGAGACTGAAGTGTGGGGTGTTTTGTGGTTTTGTTTGTTTTTAGAGCAATTTTTAGTTCAGGTCTTCCAAGCCGTTGTCATAGATGTTATCCATGTATGTCCACTTTTCTTGACTTAGAGCCCTTTCTCAGCTCCCAGAGTTAGAAATGCTGGGTTATGACATTTCTTTTATATTGTACCACCCTTTTGCTTCCTTATTTTTACCTACAGTCTGACAGCCTCATTTTAGACACTTGTATGACCTTAAGACTTTTTTGAAGGAGATACTAATCCATAGCACTGTAGGAAATGACACTGGCATTTCAATCAGCTAGTCCTTCAGAGAATGACTATGCAGGAAAACATTCTTCTCTTTGTAGTAGGCTACAGACAAATAGAGGAAGCCCTTTGGCAGCTGCAGATATTTTCAGTCTTTTACAAGAGGAAATGGCTTGGCTCATCTTAATCTAAGATTGGCCTGAGTTCTTATGTGCTTTTTGTGGAGGCATTCACAGGCAGCAGTGGGAAGTTCAGTGTTTAGTGTCTTTTGTCTTTGTACTGAGATCTGGAAGATAGGCCCAGAAAGCAGGCTGAAATTTAGACAGCAAGAGAGCAGCAGTATGGAGTGGATGAGGTAAGAGTAAAAGTAAAGTTCTCATTTGTGTCTTTACCCCCTATTCCCACTTTAACCCAATCCAACAGGAGAAGAAAGGACCTCAGTGAGCCCAAATGAGGAAAAGGTTGCATGCAGCTTTTTAGGCTCACCTGCAAGACAGACTGAGCACCATTTGAGTTTCCTCTATTAGCAGCTCACAGGGGATCATTGTGGTGGAGCTGACTGACAAGAGCTCTTCCTGTGCTGGCTTTAAAATACAAGAGGAGGTTTTAAGGACACAGGTGATGTGCAGTTGTCTCGGGCATTGGTGTCTATTCCATTAGGTGTTGCTTTATTTTGCCACTGGTATGGTGACCAATTCTGAGCAAACATCTTTGCTACATCTGCCATCATGACCCCTCTTTATTGACTCACCATTACAGATTAGGAATATTTTATTTCTCCTCCTCTCACAAGAGAAGAGCTTGTGTATTATTCTTGAATGGCTTCTTTCCTCTTACAGTAGCATGGAAAAAGGTGGAGATATGAACCCAAGGACCAGAGGGCCCAGGTCTCTCCAATCTGGTGATTCAAGGGTTTTCTATTGACACAGAACCAAAGAAGCAGCCTGGTACGGATTTAGGTGATAGTGTTCTCTTCTAATGCTTTTGCAGAGTACTTTGTGATCTTCCTGCCTGAAGAACATTGAAAATATGCAGGATGGTGTTAAACTGATCAGCCATAAAACACAAACTCACAGTGTCGAGCAGGCATGATCTGAAAAAATCCCAAAGAATCTCTCATACACATCTTCTGTATGTATATTCCTATCAAAGTTTTTAAATGAGGCAGAAATAAAAGCATTATTGTTTCCTGTACTTTCCACTAAAAGTTGATTTAAAAACATGGAGCAGAATATTATAAAATAGCCCTTAAAGATAGGTTGTGCACTGTGTCAGACACAGGTGCTTTCATGCAAGATCCTCTCAGAAAAGAGGCCAATCATACTTTTTTTCCAAAGAAGGTAATTTCCAAAGCATTAACCTTCCTGAAAGCTAGTTATTCCACTGCTGCTGCCCATTCCTTCCGGATGATGTAAGGAGTCATTCACAAACTATACACTGTAAAAGGTCTAAAATATGCTTTTCCTGGACATGCAGTTCTGTAACAGTAACCAAGTTAAACCCGAACTTTCTCCCTGGGTTTTCCTAGAGTTTCTGTTGCAGGACTACTTGGGGCAGAAAGCATTAAAGGCTTGAACACCTCCCACCTGACTGTCACTTCCATTCTCCTTATACTGCAGTGGGGTTTAATCTGCTTCTTTAAGCTGTACAGCTGTGAGACTGAATTAGGAAAATTCATTTCAATTGCTTGGGAGAAGCTAATGCCACTTGGTAGAGAGGAGAGCTGCCCACCACCAAAACACTTAATCTTCTTGTATGCATTTTACTAGATACAGCTTTCCCCCTTCTATCTCCCCTCATAAACAAAGTCATCCTGTAACTACTGACTTTCCCCTTATGAGCAATCTGTTTGTTTTACAATCTGCCTTAATCTTTATTGTTGAAGAAAACTCTAGAATGTGCCTCCTGTACAATTCTTGCTGTCTCTTTACTATTTTTGTCTGTGTTGACTCTAGCACTTCTTGTGATCTATGCTTTGAAATATCTCCAATTTTGTTACTCATCATGCATCTGAGGATTGCAAATGGTCAGTCAAAAATCAAACCTGCCATTCTGGTCAGGTTAATGGCAGAACAGGGGTCTTTCTGTACAGTGTTTTCAAGTGACACTACATAAGCGACAGAGGAAAAAAAACATACTAAGTTGTAGAGCAGACACTGGGAATACAGCCCTGTGGGTAGCCAAGTTGTGTCCCAGTCCACTGATTTGTACATGCAGTTTGACAACCATCTGCGAGAAAGAAATTGCAAAACCTTTACTAACACTGTCAACCAACAATTATTCCAAACCAATATTTCTGTTACATTTTATAGCCGAGCTGATTCATTGATCTTGGTAATCATTTCCAACGGCTAGAGAAATTAGTTCCTTTTTTTTTTTTTTTGAGGGGGAAATAATCCATTAGGTAAGTCTCATTACACTGGGGAAACTTACATGGTAATGATACATTCCAGGGAATTTACAAAAATTTATTTTAATCAGTATGTTGTTCAGAGAGTACCATGTGCTTAATATTTAAAGCCCTAAGGTTAAAATATTTGTAATGTTCTAGGCATTTCTGTAAGTGTTTTTACAGATATCTGCAGAGTGTTTTCATCGGCAATCTCACACACCGTAATAAAAGCTGGATGTGTTAGGCATTGCCAGGTGTGTATGGGTATCTACATGTGTATATGATATATTTGTGTGCATCTGTAAAATGCATCCTGAATGCAGACATTAAAAAACAGATCCTCTCTGGGATTACTTTGTGACTAAGTTTCTGCAGAAAGAAGAACCTATCCAGAGTAGAATGGGTTTTACTGCAGTTGCTGTGGATTTACAAAGCAGTGGTGCAGTCAGAATCTGGCCCAAGCAATTAACTTACAAAGGATGAAAGGAAAAGCAGCATGTGAAAGATGTAACTAATAGGAACATATTACAGTCGGCTCACACGTAATAAATTGGCAGCTATGCCTGAGGTAACTGCCTTTTATTTGCAAAATACAGTTGGAATTTTTTAGAAAGGAATTGCACGTTTTCTTCTATTTCCACGTGGTCCCAGAGAACACAGTACAGTACAAATACCAACAGAAACACAATAAAATCATCGTTGTTACTATATTTTTTTTTTCCCAGGCTTGGGGCTATGATCTTATTTGAGCCGATGTCCAAATGAAAGGAGGAATACACTTTAGCTTGGGAAGAGACAAGTAGTAAAGTATTATAGTGAGCTTTAAGATGGAGTAACCTAAAAGGACAGCACAGGAACAGCTAGAATAAATAATAGTAAATGGTTACATATCAATTTGCATAAGGGATTTGGTAATGTAATTCTCCTGGAAGAGTGAATAATGGCAAAAATAGATGTTCTGAAGTCATTCCATATTGAAGGCTTGAATTTTCCCAAGGCTGAAAGGTTATCGCAGCTTTTCCTGAATAGCAAACATGACACCAGTTGTTCTTCAGGTATGCCAGTCTCTGGCTGCAGGGTGGCACAGTGGTTCCCCATGCGGCAGACTCGGGCAGCCTGCTGGCAAAACAGCTCCTCTGTCCTCCCTTTCAAGAAACTTGCAAGAGGGCGGTGAAGGGGTCTTGCAACCAAGGTTTGCTGTGACCAAACACATGAGCTACTAGACTTTGAAACTGCCACTTCCAAGCTTCTTCCTGAATTACGTGGAACTACATGTCAGTCCCACTGCTGCTTATTGTACGTGATCCCCTGTGCATGCAGCTGGGGAGATGGACCGCCCACCATTGAAGTGGTTGGTTGGTTTGTCTCTCCCTGCTCACACCCCCTCTGCTTTTAAGCAGTCTGTCTTTGTCTGTGATCGTGAGGATGGAGAAAATCCAAATTTATTATATCCTAAGCGTGGGGGAGGATCTGGCCTATTTTGTCTGAGAGTGAATGGGGATGGGAGCCAGTAGTAACAACCTAGCATCAGCCTGAGTTCTCACAGTAAAACTGATAGAAACTTTGCTGGTGCTTGAAACAAAACAGCCTGAGTACCAGGAAATATAGTTCTGTGTAAAATACTCCTGCAATAGCTAGTCTCTATATTGCTGACTCCAGGGGATCTTGGATTTGCTGCAGGCCAGCAGCCTGGTAGGCAGTTTGTTGCTGAGCTAAGCCTTTAAATAGACAGTAAGTTCAAAAAAAGTATGTCCTGCAATTATTGTGCTCATGAATTTGGAATGATGTTTGAGGAAGCTCAGCATACTCCAAATTAATTACAAGGATCCTTTTAACAGGATAATTAGTATATCAGCAAGTGGTAAACTCAAAATGAATGTGAGTGGTCCTGGCTCGCATCAAAGAGGAAGAGAGGTGTTACAGCCCTACCAGCCAATTCTGAATTCACCTCAGTGTGAAAGTTTTTAGACAACACAGCTGGTTGGCAGCAGCACTCTAGTCTTTTACCTCTAGACTTAAATTAAAATCCCAAATGAAGTTGCATTACACTTTCCATATGTCCACCTCACAACAGCATTGCAAATAATCATCAGCAATTTCTTTTATTTTTGCTGGATAGCGGCCCAAAATGAGAAGAGCAGGAGGTGTTGCATGTTATTACTAAAGGTAAATGGTAGAATGGACTAAGCGGTGTATGAGATTTCATGCCTTCTTTTTGTCCATATTCTGCTTTCATAATGGAAGGGCCTGATCACAAGGTCTAGCAGCTCACAAATATAAACGGAGGTTCACGTGTCTGGAGGTTGGAATTTTTAAATAGGTTCACTTTTATCTTTTGAAGAATGAACATGTCATTGCTTATCTGGCTATTGATAAATAAGCGTATGACTGCTGCAATGGAGGTAGGAACACTCTTATGCATTCTCCAAAACAGATTCTGTCTCCAGGTAGCTGGGGCTTTAGAAAGTAAGATTTTATTGGGAAATTTTAACAGACTTGTCTTAGGTCACTTTACATTTGCTAGTTGTTTCTTTTTTTTTTTTTTTTTTTTTTTTTTTTTTTACTATGTTTTTCTGCCTTCTTTCAGAATTGATACAGAAAGTTGTAGAAGCACCTGTGAGCATATTTACACAGACTTTCCTAAATCACTTGTCTTACTTTAAGCTTCTGTAATTCAAGACTAAGCGCAGCAAGGTCAGTGGTTTTACACTGATGTAAAATTCACTCCATATGTGAAAGAAGTAAATGTATAATTATCAGCCATTTCTTAAAAATGAATCTTAACACTAAATAGACCAGACAATCACTGAACTGATTACATGGGACTTTGTGGTGCTTTATGAAATGCGAAGCACAAGCCAGAATCCTTTTAGATTGTCTAGACTGTCTTGTCAAATGCTAGCGGTGCCATTTTCTTTCCAGTTAGATTGTATGCCTGAGCCAGGCCATTAAAAAAAAAAAAAAAAAAGTTAAAATGGAGACATTTTTAAAACCTTTGTTCAACTGTAAACACTGTGAAGCAGGGGAGAAAGATCTTTACACCTGTTTTCTGAGCAGTAGAAACACAAAGGCAAGTAACTCTAGAAAATGCCTGTGTGGCAGATGCAGTTGTCTTCTAATGATCTGTGGGGCTAACTTTTTTTTCCCCTTAGGCTTAGATTATTCACACTATGCATGTCCTAACAAAAGATTTTGTGCATGCTATTTCATGGTGTTGCATAGTGTGTTTTTTTTTGTTTTTTTTTTAACTGAATCCAGGCAAGGATGAGGTAACATTCAAAGAAACCTTTTCTGCATTTCTTGAATGAACAATGTTTAGATGTCATAGTAACAGTAGAAATTTATCATCTGCGCTCACTTGCATGTCTGCACAGTTGTCACTTCTGAGGTTATTTCTGTTCCTGGAGAACATACCATTAACCACCCTCTTGTTATAGCCCGACCATGGAAGCAGTTAAATACTTCCATATTTCCCATTACGGGATAGGTTTGTCCTTCTATGTGAATATGTGTGAATACATATGTTAGCACTGTACCACCAAAGATAACTTTGTTAGTGTGCCAAATCTTTCTTGCTACTACAAACTATGGCTACAAAATCCCTGTGGATAATATAATAGAGATCTAGTCAAAACCCACCAAAATCCAATAGGACATAAAATGTCCCAGTTCTATGACTTTGCTTCAGAAATCCCCCCTATACTTTCGAAGAAATCCTTGGTCTCTTGATGGAAGAGATGAGAAAGATGCTCAAGGTCTATTTGATCATAGAAATAGACCAAGCCCTTTCAAAGAAGCTGTGGGAAACACAACCTTTTTTGAGTCAGTAGCTGCACTCACTGATCTTCTGATGGAGCTTCGGACTCCTCTTTTGCAGGAAAAGCAACACACTTTTTCATTTCGGTATCCTGGTTGGCAGTATTGTGAGCACAAGCTTCATAAGGCTCACATGGGCAACAGTTGACTTCTTTCCTGCTCTTCTGCAGCAAGGTAGCACGAAAGTCTAATGTTATCACTGCTAAACGATACAATTGTAGGGTCACAACTAAGATATTCTTAGCTGTAAAGAACACCAGCATCTGATTGAATATCCTGAAGTGGCCCATCAGGATTGAACGCACAATGAAGAAGGGACCATCCTGTATGAAAAGACTGACCCCGATGTTCCACAGTTCTGCACTGTACCTGCACAAGAGCAGGCTGGGGATTCGCCTGGCCGATGGAGTTGGTTTGCAGCCAATATGCTGTACTGGAAATAAAACACACTTAGGTTAAAGTACCTCCCTAAAACTTAGCCAGGATTGGCCTAAAGGGCAGCTCACAGGAACCCTGGATTATAAATGCATTCAACTGTGAAGAGTTCAACATAAAGCATATCCTATTTCAGGGATCTGTTTCAGCAAAGAACATTAAGTTCACGTTAAGTAGGCACTTACGTGCTCTGCTGAACAGGACCAAAAGCCCCTTTCTCTATCCCACAAAGGTATCAGGATATATATGCATTAAGACAAGAAGTAGTAAATCATCTAATCTTCCTGCAACAATTTCCCCAGACACTTTTCTGTTAAATGAAGTAATGGGATAGACTAATGCATACTTTTTAAGAAAAACAGCTATGCTGAATGGCAACAGTCTGAGCTGTAGCACTTGAATTTGTTGCAGTGCATCCTTGATACTGCTTTTAAAAGGTTCACCTGCTAGCATTGTTTTTTGTGCGTCACTTTCTTCAAATCATGGATAGAACAGGTGATGTTTGGCCAGGGGAATTTCAAGCATTGTGAATGGGAGGAAAATGTGGTCCCTGCTTGCCATATAAAACTGGAGCTGCTGCTGTTCATTTTTAGTCTTCTGGGTATCATATTTCATGTGACTGTTGGAACTTGCATGGATATGTCCCCCTTAACTATAACAGTGGTGGTGGGTTAGAACACTCTTTGTGAAGTAGTGTCTAGAGATGGATCATCAGAGGGTTTGTGTATGGTAAATATTGCAGCCCCCAAATGCTTTAACTTAACAAAAAAAAAAATCTGTTGTTTAAGTCAACACTGGGGGGGAAAAAAGATGAGAATGAAAAGTGGGAAATGAATTCTAGAAAAGGGAACACGTTTTCTGAATTCATTAATCAAAGTTTCAACAGCAGCTAATTTTTTAATATGTTTTTGTATCATTTAATAGTCCTAACTGCATTATTGTAGTCTAATAATGAGTCTGCTCAAACTGCTATTTTAAGCCATGCTTGATGTGTGAGTAAACATTACAATGCTTGAATAAAAAGTAATGTCTGTGCAGCTGTATAGAATTACCTAAAATAAAATTTTACCCATATTGAATTTCAGGGTAATATGTGTTTTCAATAACTTAATTTTTAACTGGCAAAGGTAATCAAATAAGTAGAAAAGGAATAAGCAAAGAAAATGCCATGTTTGTTTAAGTACCATTTGAGTGGCGGTAGCAAGCTTTTGTGCGTGTGTTGTGCATCTTTAACAGAATGTATTTTGCTAGTATCAGGAATCTTAGCTGTAATAAATCTGAAATGCTGCTGCATCAGTTTTTCAGGAGGTGAGCAGCTGAGTGTTGAAATGCTAAAATACTTTCTCAACTTTAGTGTTTAAAATAAAGCCTAATGCTGTCCCTGACAAAAAAGCTAATGAAAAATCCCTAGAATCATTTTTCGTTATTTTATTCATTTACTATTTTAATCAATGTGTCAACCTAGTCATTAATTTCATAGAAGATGCTGGTGAGGGTAACATCTTTGAACTGGTATACTTGAGTTGTAAACTTGTAGTGATTGGAGGCCAAAATGTTTGGAACAGATGAAGATCTAGGAGGTTTCCGTTATCCTCCTTGGATCTAGAGAAGCCCTTTCTGTCTAGTGACAAATACCAGCCTAATTTGGCTGAACTTTGGGCCCTTTTAGTTTGAGATAAGAATCCACAGTCTCAATATTGTTCTATAGGTTGTGTGTGAGTAGGAAATCTCTCTTTTGAGCCTATGACTTCTATGCTCTTGGCTGTGCTGTTTCCTGTGGTTAAGGATAACCTATCTCACCATAAGGTCCAGTAGCCTACCCAGATTGGAGCTGTGATATAATCCAAGACCAGATCTAACCCAAGAGCTCACACAGAGTGAAGTTTAAGGCAGTAATTAGGAACTGGAGCAGATGCTCCAACACACTTTCTGTAACTTCAGTTTTTCTGGAAGCACACAGAGTTTTATTGTGGAGATCAGAGGTCTGCCAGAAACAAGTGTTTCCTCAAAATAAACCACACTGTGCTTTCTTCAAAAAACATCATTGTATTTGTCATATGAATTGCTTTCCACCAGAAGTCTTTGGTTATAGCTGGTAGCGTGTGCACAAAGCTATCGGTGTGCACAGCCCCAGGACATTCCAGCAAAGCTCTAAAGGAAAGTACTTGGTTTTCTCTTTTTGTGTCTATTTGCAAATACTAACCTGCAAGATCAAGTGGAAACTGTAACATACTCCAGGTCCATACTGCAAGAATGGCATTAATGAGAGCATAATTCTTCCTACAGGAGGGAAAGAAAGTGATAACAGTGAAGATGCAGTTTCCCTATGTGATAACAGAAATGTTTCCTTTAGTATTTAGAATGTCAGTTAAAGGGAGATTCAGCCAGTGATTAATGCATGTTTTTGGGATGTGCTAGTAGGACTAAGGAAGACAGGGGTACCTTTTGGCATGGAATTTCTGCTGTTCAGGCTATGTGTGATTAGAGTAAACATCTGATGTTAACATTACGGTGGTAAGCATATGGAAATGGACTTTGTGGCTTGAAGAAGAGATATCTTTACCCTTGTAGTGATTTTGCATTTCTTGCAAGCCTGAAGCTTCTCTGCCAAGGGGGAAGGACCTCTCTTCCTGACGGAAAACCTCCTCTGTGATATAGAAGACATGATTGAATAGTGTGTCTGTAAGAGAGGATGAACCTCTTCTGTGATTCTTTTTCTGTGATGGATGTTCGCAATTCAGCTTTGTGCTATGAGAGGGAGATGGAGCTTACGTTCTCTGGGGGAGATTGCAATGCTGAAAATTTGCACCAGAACCATGCCATTCCCTTTCTTTATCTGTGAACACTTTGTCATTCTATCATGAAAAAGAAAGTACATTTGAGATAACCAAAGAAGCAATTTGCATAACAAATCGCTAAAGCAAACTCTAGTTGCCACCTTGCTAGTCTAGAACAATTTATTAACCTGGAAGAGGTTTACTGTATATCCCATGTTTTGCTACTGTAGCTGTACAGACTGGCAATGCAGGGCAGTTAGCTAGTTGTTTGGATCTTTGCACCCTTTTATTGTGATGGATGTGACGTGCTTCTTTGCTGGCAATAGAGGAGTAATCTCTACCAAAGCTCATAGGACCGTTATGCCTTTCATGGAAGGGAAGGAGATGGGAGGAAAACGAAGCCCTTGAATGTAGCCTTCTGTTACCTGTGGGTAATACGCTTCTGATAGTCTGGACTCCACAGACAGCATAAGCAAATCTCAAAACAAATCTCTTGAGTATAATAGCCTTGCACAATGCAAATGTCTTATGCCAGCAAATATTGCTTACCGTACATCTTCGATGTCCAGGGTTTCACTAGCAAATTCAAGTATATCTGCTGCTGTTCCCACAAACATGAGAAGCAGCTGAGACAATTGGTCCCGGGTGATCTCAACCCCAATGGGGAGAAGCCATCTCCCAATTACTAGCAGCAGTAGAAAAGTCTGGTGGAGGGCCAGTGTCCACACAGTCTCACAGATTGTGGAGAGCTGATTGACAAAGACTTTAGCCTGTTTAAAAGACCAAAACAACAATAACATGCTGTAACTGCAGGAGATTGACAGTAGGGGTACCTTCCAAGATGGTATTCACCCTTGAGCCCAATTTCTTTCTCCTGCACACTGGATTAAAGCAAATGATTTCTATGTTGCAGGTATGACTTGAAAAAGGCACATTAATACAAACTTTTTGGCAACGAATAGTGACTCTTTTTCCTTGTGCTTTTGCTCCACTCTCATTTTTCAGCTGAGCATTATCTTTTGCAGAACTGTCACGCAGACACTTGCCAAATTCAGTTACTCAAATTTGGAAGACAGCATTGGGATACTGTCCTCCTCTTCACACAGAGATTTTTCCCACCAATAACAGTTGGTGCACAGTGCTCTGTAGGTCACTCTTTTCACAACATTGTTTTGCCAAACTATCTTCTTGTGCTTGCTGTGTGAGAGAGATTGCCCAAACAGACCCAACAGTCCTTTCTAATTGTTCTTTCCCTGCATATCATAAGATCTCTGGTAGGGATAGGAAAAGATGTCCCACCGTCTGAATTATGTGGTGGTCTGTTCCCTCGCTTCCGTGACTGCTGTCTCTGGATTGATTGAAGTCCTGGTTGCTGACATTCACCTGAACTGCTCCAGGCTCGTTACTGCAATACTGTTGTGAACAAAAACATCATACATGCGTAAACATCCTGCAGAGGGAGATGCACCCTGTGGCTGAAAGGGGCTTGTTTTACTGAACTGCAAAGGGTTCACTTGTAAAAGTTGGTGAATAGGTATAAAGGTATGTGCTCGCTATGAGTGTAATTTGCCTCTTGTTCGGAAGGGAGGAATTCCTGTTATGAAGACGGAAGTTTTGTGTAGGTTGGCCTTTGAGAAGCTGTAGGATTGTACCGTAGAACCAGATGTAAAATCAAGGGCTGATGGAGCAGGTGACACTTCGGCAAAGTTAAGACTGCACTCTTTGAATGCTGTCTGCTTGCAGCTGTCTTGGACCAGGCTATGGGGTTTCCCGCATAATCTCTCTCTGGCTGAAAATGTAAAATAGGGTAAAAGCTGGTCATGGTCAGTCTGAAATTTTATGGTCACAGAGAGAGAGAGAGTCTCTGTACTCAAACCTGTTTCTAAAAGAATCTGTTTCTTGTCTGTACTATCTAGAAAAAGGTTCTCTAAAAATGCTGTTGTTTTCTTTCTTCTGTATGACTTTCCTCAGGGATGAAATGAATACATTTGAGGGCAGTGGGGTTTGGTTTTGGGGGGTTTTGTGTGGGTTTTTTTGTTTGTTTGTTTGTTTGTGGGTGAATGTGGGTTTTTTTTGTGCCCTCTCCCCCAACTGTGCCTATTCTGCAAGGAAATTCATAGTGCGAGAGGTAAGATTCAGGATTAATTAAAGAAAGATGGCCCTGTGTTACCTATCCCTGTGCAGTAAAAAACCCAGGTATTTTAACTTTCTCTGAGTACCAAGGCTCCAGGAGGCTAAAACATAATGTTACTTGAACTGCAGTAAACCAGTGGTGGGACTGTGTGCCCAAGAGTTTTGAGGTACGCAGCACTGCACTGCCATTCTACCTTCACCCCCAAGGCTGGCCCTGGAGCAGCTGGGTTATGACTTCTAAAATCTGTCTTCGTAACAATCCCTTAACATCTTATTTCATTGTAATAAAAAAGGGATAATTAGAAAATCAAACCATGCTGTTATTAAAGACTTTTATCCTGTCCTATTTGTGCCAGAGAACAGCAAATGACTTGCCTTTCTTTCCTGGGCCCCCCACCATTTTATTGTACAAGGAGCGATTTGCTGTGAGAACTGGACTGTGTTCTAGTGCATGCTGAATAGCTGTATTCAGCATAGCGCCTGCCAATATAAAGGCAACATTTTCCAGCAAACATCACATTCCAGCAAATTTCAGATTCCACTTTTCTCCTTTTGATACTCTGCTTCATCTCTGATAATATTGCTCAGCATCTGGACAAATGCTGTCTCTTGCCTGCCATGGTAGATAAATGTAGCAACTTCCTGTGGTTTGAAAAATCGGGGGAAAAAGTCAGTACTTGTTGCTTTTATAGTTGGTGATAAAGGCTCTTAAAGTGAATACGTGGCTTATTTGGACAGTGGGTGTGATAGCGTTGAAAGATTGACTCAGATATGTGGGGAACATGCTTCTATTTGGAGGAGGAAAGTGTACAGTTCTGGGCATGGAAAGAGTGAGACAGAGCGGTTGGTGTTCTGGCCAGCTACAGCCTCGGGGGGGGCTGATCCCCCTGGCTTAGCCCTTCCGTTGAAGGGGCGTGCGAGGGAGAGGCAGAAGGGCTGGTTCAGGGGATGTTAAAGAAGTGATACTCAGCTGGTGCTCTGGACAAGCCTTTTTCTCTGTTGCCTGTAGAAAGAGTCTTACAATCTATGAAGACCAGCATCCCTGGCCAAAGTCAGGCCTTCTGGGGTGGACTGAGTTTGAGCAGCCCTTAAAGGCAGCATGAGATGGTCAGCTGAGGAGAGCATGGCTTAAAACTATTGCATAACTGAGGTGACCACCCCAGAAGACTGAGGAGAGATGTGAATATCCACAGTTATAACTAATGTGGGCAGGGCGATGGGACTGTTAACTTGTGCTAGAGGAAGCTCAGGGAGGAATTTACCAAGTTTGAGGCTGAGCCCTCAAACCTGTATACGCAGCCTGCCGCATTTGCTGTACGTGAAGGGACAGGGGAAATACCTTCTCAAAGACGGCCAGAGCTCCCAGCGAGTAAATCAAGGGGTAAATAACAAGAGTGAAAGGTGAACCTGTAGTGGTTACGCTGGGTGGGCAGCAGGCTGCTGGCAACTCTCGTCTGGCATTGCCATCGCGGGGGTGCCATTCAGCAGGTGCCGTGACCTTCCCCCTGCCGACAACAGGGAGCAGATAATTCTCCCTGCCCTGGTGCAGCTGAGAGTGCCGGCAGCTCCGGCTGCTGGAGGAAGGCAGGGGAAAGCACGCAGTGGCTTCTGCCTGGCTTGCAAGGGGGGGATCGTCTTATTCTCGGCAGCACAAAGGTGTGGAGAATGTTTCTTTAAGAAAATCAACTTATTTTATCAGTGTCTTCTGTAGGTTCCCTGTCTGTAATTTTCAAAACTACTCCTGGCTTAATGGGAGGTTACTATTTCGGTGTTAGGCTTCATGAATTCTGACTGAATGGCACTCCTCAGAGCAGGGACCATATCTCTTCCTGACTATGTGTAGGCAGGAAATGGAAAACAGCAGTTGCAAAAAGCAGTCATAATTAGACTCCTGATTTTAATTTAAGTATGTTCATATCTTGCTTTGGTTTGTTTCTCTCTGTATATTTATTGAGTGGTGTTTGTTCGCCTGAAAGTTTGGAGAAGAGCCTTTATTTTACATCATATATATGCATGTGAATGGGAGTGTTGGTGCCAGACACATTTGCCTAGCCAATTATGTATGTGTAATGCCTTAATGGGAATATGACAAGGACAAAGTGAATGCTAAATTTCAGAGGCAGCTGATAAAACTAGTTTGCCTCTTTACCACTAGGTGAAGATGGAGCCCGGTTACTCTTGGATATTGAGACTGTGTGCATAGCTAAACAAAAATGTGGGGTTTTTTTAACTGTGCAAAAATGAAACAGGAAGAAATTGTACACATCTTGCAGAAATTCCAGCTCTGTTTACTTCCTTTTGTTTCTTCTGAGATGCAGCTTACATTGCTCTGACTTACATAACATCTCATCCAAAACAAAACGTGTTGCATGATGTGGTAGCGTCCTAGTGTGTGGCCTGCAGAGACCTTGCTGTCAATACATGGGCAACCCCTGACGTACTGAACTAATCCAGCAAATTCCTATTTCGTATTGTGAATAACTTGCAAATAGAAATGAGATCAGCTAGAAGTTCTTGCAGTGCGTCCGGCATTGAGGTGATAAAATGATGCTTGGACACCCAGGCAGAGGACCCTCAGTCCCGTTAAGCTGTGCGGAGGCTGCCCGCCTGAGTACCCAGCAGAGGAGGCCGGCCCTTGCTGGGAGAACCAGGCGCCCCGCTTGCCCCCTCCGCTGAGGCCAGCAGTTCTGGGGGAATATGGCAGTGCCTCTATGTGATGCCACAAACCCTGCCCTGTGACTTCGCTTCAGTCATAAAAAGCAAGCTGAAACGTCAGGTCGGACACTTGTTTAAGCTGGATGATGGGTAGGGGAGGGAAGAAGTCACACAAGCTGTAAGATCACTTTTAGAAGAATGATGCACTCAAATTATTTCTGGTAAGAGGATCCCACTTCAGAATGAGGCTGAGGGATATGGGCACCATATTTGATTACTCCTTAAATGCCCAAATGAGGGTGGTTGAGAGTGTAATTGCGAGACTTACCAAGAATCTGTCTTTTAACTGAATGGGAAGCTTATATTGACTACTGCACTAGTAGCCAGGTGAGCTGTGCTAAAGGTGGCTAATTATTGCTCTGTGGCACTGATGCACCAGGCATTTGAGAAGATAGGTGGCATTTGTTCATCTAGGTTTTTATGCGTTACGAAGGAAGAATGGATTTTGTTTTTAAATGGATTAAATGACTTTAACGTTCTTTTCACTCTGTTTTGCTGACAGCAATTTTTTTCGCTCAATACAATTCAATTTACTTCATAGAGCCTCTCTCAAAAATGTCCTGAATACTTTACTGCAAAGCAGTACTTTCTATGCAGTGAGTATTTCACTGTTGATATATGAATGGTATTACTTACGTCCAGTTCTGCAGTAACTCGGCGAGGCAAAATTGCCTTGGCCTTCCGGAGGGGAGGCTGCATATTAGAACATGCCTTAAATAATATCAACTGCTTGTGTCAGTGCTGTTGTTTCTTCTCAGGGATTCAACAGGAGATCAAAGTTTAGCATATGGTCTTTAAGGCAGTATTTTCAAGATGTATATATTAAAGTCTGAGTCTAGCAACTGCAAAATTACCCATTCCATTAGTATTTTAATAAGGAAAATCCCAGCAATACTTTAGTATAAAGAATTGTACTTGTCTGGGTACTGCATTTGGGGTTAACTGTTTGGAGGGCTGCTCCCCTTCCGGAGGTATTGCTTTTGAATCTATTAGATTGTGTGTTTCCAGAACTCTCTTTCCTATCTCTTCAGGTATAAACTAAGCTGTTAACTTGATATACTCCCTCTTTAATTCACAGTAGCAGTATATCAATAAGAACAAAGTATGCCATGTTCTAACATCATTTTGGGAAATAAACTGCTGCCTTTGACTACAGAATTAGCCTGTTTCTTGGACCAGATTTAACTATGACAAATGTTCTCAATATCCACATTACCTGTCTGTGACTGTTTCAGGAGATTTGGCAAAACGAGAGGACAATAAATTCCTGCTGCTGTATTTAGAAAAAGCCTTAGGCATTTTCAGTGTAAACACAATTTTGAATATTTGATTATGTTTCTGTGGGCTGTAACAATGTTTCAAAGAAGAAAATGAGGCACTATGTCTCCTTAGTCTAATTTATGTATCTTTCTCTGTTGCTTTTTTTTGCTGTTAGTCCTGTTAGGCCCCCTTCTGCCACAAGTGTAAGGTACTGCATATATACAAATGCTGGGTCAGATAAAATCCTGTTTTCACTGCACCAGAAGTGCAATGGGGACTTGAAAGCAGCCTGAACAGTGGCTCGCTTGGCTTGGGGTGCTGGGCTAAAGGGCTCTATCCCAGCCCTGGCTGACACCACCTGCCAGAAGAACTATCACCTTTAAAAGTTCTACCACGTGCTTAGGTCCAGAAGTGGAATCCAGACCCCTGTGTCTGGTGCCCAGATTGCTATATAGCACAAATGCGAAAAGGATATAAACACGTACAAACGAAATACCACATGTTGGCTAATTTGTGGTGATAATTTGTGAGTATGTTCCTAGGTTGCAGCAAATACAAGGAAATTCGAGTTTAAGATCCCTTTCACTGACACCTGCCTCAATTTTGGCTTGTTTGGAGTTGTGACATCTGCCTGCAAATGCTGTGAAACCAACGCTTTGTTTTGCAAAAACCTCTAAAGCAATGAAATACTTCCACCATCCTGAGCAGGATTCAGAACAATAACCTGGGGGTGAAAGGCTGTATTTCATTAACCTCAAAATTGCTAGGCCTCAGTTTCCCAATTGAATATAAATAAATGGTCTCATTTGAGGTAGGAATGAGGCTCATTACTTGATATGGAGAAAATGCATAGTAGTGCACTGAGAGTGCTAGTAGTGCTATGGGACTCCCATAGCAGTGGGAGAGCCACCAGTATAAAATGGAAAATAGGAGCAAGACTTGACAGACTTCTGTATGCTCACATCCAATTAAATAATACATCAATTTCCAGCTAGTCCATCTTGTCTCATAATAAATACCTGAGTCCCATGATGAATTTCTAGTAGCCATAATGATGGTACTGTGCAAATCAGATATAAAAATATTGCTGGTGAAAACCTGTGAAGGAAAAGAAAAGATACCTTTGGTATTATAGCACATCATAAATACCATGTATCCTGTCATTATTGGAGTTAGACCTTGGTAATGCAACTTAAGTTACAGTTCACCTTGAGAAGGATCTTGTGCCATCTATCATATGGGCTATTAAGAAATGCAGTAACTGGTATTTCTAGGATTTTTGTTTCTCGTTCACTTCCCCTGCCACCTTTCTGTTTAACTTATCATAAATGTTAGCAAGGACACAGCGAAGCTTTATGATCTCCACCTTTTTGAGCTGTGCTTCTTCAGGAGTACTGGAGAGGTTTCATCACTCCTTCTGTAAGCTCCAGTTTCTCTGAGGGTTGCTGAGGCTTCTTATCAAATGGGTGCCAAAATTTGTTACTATCCTTATCCTTTTGGAGTAGGAATGAGGTCTGATGCCATAAGCATTCTGTCTGCCTCTGCCGTGGCATGGAGCAAGCGGCGTAGCAGCACTGCGGCGATGCCCGGCAGCCTGGGCATCAGCTGCACGTACTGGCCTAGGGCAGAGCAGTGGCGTCAAACTGAGCATACTCGCTTGAATCCCTCTCTCCCGTCACTGGCACGTTCTGCAGTGAGTTTACATAACTGCTCTGTCTGCAGCAACATTTCAGTAAAAAGTTGCTGCATTTATTGTCCTGAATGTAGCATTATTCTTGTAATCATGACTTTTTGACTAGAGAGTAAGTTTTGAGGAAGAAAAAACTCCTGCTTCTCAGGAAAATGCCTGGGTTGCTGAGCTGCTATGAAATGTTTCAATGACCCCCTCAAAATAAGGTAGATATTTTTAACAAAATAAGCTGTAACTGATTCTGTGGGGTTTTAGCCTGGTGGTTTGGGAAGAGAACACGTATCTCATGTGAATTGGAGGACTACCGTGTTTTACAGTATTTTCAGCACAAGGGAAAATCCATCCAGCTGGCAGGTTGTCATTGCTGAGCTAATGACACCAGATCAGGCTAGGGGAGTTCAGGAGCTTTAACCCTGCCTTCCTTTCAGAAGGAGCAATCTGGAGGAAATATTACTTGGCCAGGTCCACAATATTACTTTTTCTCCACATTTGCCATTTAATTACTTGCGCTGGTGTAATAAGCAACCATCTCTTGTCAATAACGAGTGGACAGAATAGGAGGCTCTTGGAAGCAGGAGAGGTCTGTGGCACACTCTCTGTTGCCTGGATCAGTGGACAGCTATAGATATATTTCTAAGAATGTGGATGATTCTGTTTTGTATGCTAGTATTTTCTGCCAGAGGAGAAAGTTATCCAGGTGTAAATGGATGCTGGCCATTTGTCTACAGGTCTTATCTGATGTACTTTATTGTGCTCTCTAGAGTGCAGGACCACATCTCTCTTACAGATTTGCTTCTAACTAAATTTACCCCAGTTTTCCAGTATGCATTCATCTGAAATGAATCTGCTTTCTGTAGCTATTTGGTTTAGGTTTTTCCAAAAGCTGGCATAGCAAAAGTTCCTTCATGAAGCCCCTGCTGCTGCCGCCTCTCCTCAGTGAATCGGGTGTGCTCACTCTGCCTCCATTTTGTAAACTGGGTATTTGGAGTTCTGCTGCCTTTAAATATTCCTGTATCATTAGGAAGCCCAGGCTTTATCACTGCTGTGACTGCATTCAGATTTAGAGTATGGAACATTAGTGTGAGTTGTCACACAGCACTGCTGCTGTTAGTTTCGCAGGTTGCAGTGGATGGGAATTTAAAATCATTGAAATACTGTAGTCTTTTTGTCCTGGATTTGTCTCGGTGGCCTGCAGTCTGAGGTTTTTAAAATTAAAAGATCCTAATGAAACCTTGACGATTAGTTACACGACCGCTTCCTTTGTCCAGAGCATTTGTTTGGGCTGGCTGACTGTGCTGATGAGCTGTACGTGGCTGCAGTCATCCCTCGTGAACACACATTCTTTAGATGCATGTAAAAACCATGTGCTCGGGCAAGCTCTGCTGTACGTTTTTGTTTCTATTTCATTTGTCGGGCAACCTTTCCAGCTGGAAGGCTCCGCTCTAGACCAACCTCTCAAATTCGAATCCAAACATTTAACTGCTTGTACTGTATTGTGAGAATGATTTGCTGCTCATCTTGCATTCGTCACTGAGTTTTAGCTCTTGCGTTAGCTTCGGGTTAGTATCGCTGCCGGGAGCGGGAATGCAGGTGCCCTGGTACGGGGCGAGAGGTGCGGGGCTTTTGCCTGGAGCCTGTTGGGGCCCTGGTGCCCTCCCACGCCTCTCGCGGGGCCCTGACCAGCTGCTCCTGCCTGGGAAGGTGCCCAGCCCCTCCGTGCCCAGGGCGGTGTAGGAGCGTGTGCTGCCCGGCCCCAGCCCGCATCACCAGCACTGCAGCACCTCTCTCGTGCCTGCAGCAAAGTTCCCAATGCTTTTCAGCCGCTAGAGTGAATGCACACACACATACGTACACACACACACACACAAAATATACAGAGAGGCTCCCAAACAGCCTAGTGCAAGGCTGCCTCTCCTGAAAGTCCCCTGGATTTGGCAATGCAATAGCCAGGACTTTACCAGATTTCAGTCCCCCAGAGGCAGTAGGGGAGAAAATGCGACCCCCTGAAATCTGGACAGAAACAAAAGCAGGGCAGCTGTGCTCCAAGGCAGCAGCCGCAGAAGGGAGGCTCCTATCTGCAGCAAAGTACATGCAAAGAAGCAAGAGGGGCTTTGTCAGAGCCGGCGGGATATGCTCACCATTTGTAGCCTCTGCCTTGTTTAAACTTGAGGGTGAGCCCTGTCTCCAGGCACAGGAGAAGATTGAGCAGTGCCAGCAGCCAGTACTTGGGTTCTTTCTTCGCTTCAGTCACCCTCCAGACCCCGATGAGAGAGTGCAAAACAAAGAGCAGGCGCGTAACCAGAGCGTTGCACAGCACCATCAGCTCCATGCTGGAGCAGGCCCCCTCCTCTGCCCCGCAGCGCAGGGCCCAGCGCTGGCCAGGAGCGCCGCGAGCTTTCCCTGGGAAGCGCTGCGAAGCCTGCGCACCGCAGGCACCCAGACCTCTTCTCCTCTTCCATCCCCACAAAGGGGCCCATTATAACAAAAAAGAAACAGCATTGCCCCTCCCCCAGACTTCCTGAAAACTTTTTAAAGGGAGGGGAAAAAAAAAAAAAGCTCACGCTTCCAAGCTATAGTGGTTTGCAGCGCTCAGCACAGCTCTGGCCGCGCTGAGACAGGGGCGTAACGAGTTTTTCTGTTGGTTCAATCGTCCGCTCAGGAGCTAAAAGGCAGGGAGGTTTCTATGTCATACAGCACCCATCTCTCTCCTAGCTCCACAGTGTTACTGTGTTAGTAATTCAAATATTGCTTGCTAAAACTTCCTCTGCATTACTGTGACTGAAAACTTTCTTTCCTTTTCCCTCCCTCTGAAAGAGATAGCTTCTGCTTTATTTATTGTAAAGTAAATGAACAATTTAAAAAGCTGCCCAATATGAACTATGTACTTAGTTCAGTATTGGAAACCTTGTATGCAAATGCTTCAGTGTGGTGGTTGGGTGTTGAATAGATTGATTAAATTTCATTGGTTAGCTTTTCTATCTTGTATTACTTCTCATCTAAATATTATATTGAATTATCTACAACCTGCTTCAGGATTAAGAAGCAGCCCCAGTGAGGAACTACAGAAAACAGGCTGAAATCTTAGGCTAACACTCTAACTTTACTTGATAGGCTGTTGGGACATACATAAAAAATACCCAAAGTTTGACTATTAGGCCAGTTATCTCTAAATCAAGCCGTACTATCTTCTGTGGGAACAGTTTATGAAGTACAGAGTATATTAAAAGTTGCATTGGAATTTCTTATGGTGATTATAAATACTATTTGAATTTATGCTTCTGTAACTAAAGAGAAACCTCTTCTTGATGAAAATTGTTCCTGTGTTGCTCCAGTTTTTTGTTCATTTACTTCCAAAGCACTTAAATGGAGACACATCAGTGTGAAAAAGAAATGGAGAATCAAGTACGTGCGACTTCTTATGGCTGTCCAAAGGTCTAACTTCTGAACAAATTTAGTTTTACATATCCTGTTCTACTTTAAACATAATGAAATGCTCCTCTAAGAGCTGTTGTCCTCGTAAGAAGATATTTTCCTTGATTATTAAACTCTGTCAATGCTTAAATCCAAGTGTTTCTCACTACAAAACCAAGCCTATTTCTCTGAGTCACTGAAACCAGTGCTGGACAGCTGATATCCTTTGTAGGGGAGAAGACTACTTAAAAATAAACCTTCCCAGGAAAAAAACCCCCAAATTAAAGGTTCTTCCACAGCATACGTCACCCGCTTAGGAAATACCTGAGTAAATAGATGGACATGAACATGCTAGCCGCAGAGACACATTGTGAGTTTGGAAAGATTGTGATCAATGGGACAATCCATTCCTGTGATACCACAATTCGGGAAAGATGCAGTGGGCGTTGCTGGTAGTTCAGTAGTTCTGCATGTTAAACAGTTCAACAACAAACTGTTTTTAACAAATAAGCTGTTTAACAAACTAATTGCACCAAAGGGTAACCCACACTCTGCGTGGGTGCAAGTCCCTGACCTGAGCAGGAAGAGTATAGTTTTGACTCTGCATTGCTGACCAGTGGAGCAGAGTGGCAACACAACAGGCTGAGTAGAGGGAGAGAGTATCAAAGGTGTATACAGGACTTTGTCTAGATGGGCAAGTTGTTACATCCAGACTTGACAGAGAGGCTATGTTTTTAGATGTGTCAGGAGGTGTTTTGTGGAGCACTGGCTTGGGACCGCAGGAGGACCAACCCTTTACTTAGTCCTGAGTGGCTCACAGGATGTCATTTAGCAAGTAATAGCTGAAAAGCACATTCCCCCCTCCCCCCCCTCCCCCCCGCAACAGGGATCTTGTGCGCTTAGATTCAGCGCCCTTGCAAGAGTAAGATGAGCCAGAGTTCTTTATCATAGCTGTGTGCAGCTTCAAAAAGGGAAACTGGGCACACATCAGGAAGCTTGTTAAAAGTAAGATAGATTAAGGACCTAACTTCTTGCAGGGGTATGGACACTGCTTCAACATATCACAGTTATTTTCTCTGCTCTTCCCATGTGTGTAAAGAAGAGCCTGAGAAAGAGTGAACAGAAGCCAATATTGGCAGGGTAAGTGAGACTGTGTGAGCAAGAAGGCATCCTTCAAAAAGCTGAAGTTGTGTCCAGATGAAGAAAATAGAAATGATGATAAACTCTGGCAAGTTAAATGTACAAACATAAGGTTGGCTGAAGGAGTTTGAGGGACGATCGGCAAAAGGCATAATAAATAAAATGTTACCTGTTCAAACACATCAGGAGCAAGAAGTCTGCCAGGGAATCTGTTGGGTCAGTAGACAGCCAGGTACCACAGGAGTCATCGCAGATGATAAGGTCATGCCGGAGACGCTGATGAATTCTTTGCATCTGTGCGAGGATCTGGGAAGGTTCCCATGCTGGGACTCCATGTGGCAGCATGAGGCAGCACTGACCCCCATACAAAAGCCTGCAGAAGTCTCATTTTTTCTTTCTTACTATGTCATATTTACCAGTGTTTCCACTAATTCTGTTCTTTTTTTTATATTTCCTACTAATTTCCCCCTTACAGTTGTCAGACCAGCTAGCACAGGATAGGGAGTACTTGGGGAGAAACAGTGTATGTTTACCCTGTTCTTATACTCTTCCTTGAGCATGGACTTATACTCTTGGAGGCAGACAGAGGGATGGACGGATCTTTGCCCTGACCCAAGATGGCTACATTGCTTTCCAGTCTCTAAAGATATTGAGAATGGAATAAGAGGAAAACAGTTCATGCATACGGTAACCTAGCAGTGTTAGCTGGATACAAGCTCAAGGCAAGATGGGTGTCTGTAAGGAAAGCTCTGCTAATAACATTCCTTCTCCTCCTCCTCTTCCTCCTTTTCTGTCTGGAAACTTTGTCCATGTGAAAGCTGAGAATTGTTTTCCTCTGGGAGCCTTTGTGAATTAGATGCCTCTAGATGAGCCGCTGTACTTCTGCAAATCCTGGACATGATGGTGTGAGCATGTAGTAGTGTTCCTGGGGTCTTCATACAAGGCACCTTGGCACTGCATGTCTGTACTGCACATAGTAGTAAACTGCAGCAAGTCAGATGCACTTGGGAAGCATGAAGTAGTAAACTGCAGCAAGTCAGATGCACTTGGGAAGCATGAAACCTTACTGTGCCTGTACCACCACCCAGTCAGCTTCTGCAGGAGCAGTAAATCTGGCATTCGAAAAATCTGTGCCACAGAATCATTGCACAGGCGTTTGTCTAGTTTCTGCTTCTAGGGTAAGTCCCTATTCCGATTTCAATAAGCAGACCCAGGAACTGTCAGAGACTTGGAAAGTGCACCAGTTCCCAAGAAAGGAACCAGGATGGGGTGAATCACAAGCTGAACACAAATCAGCAATACTGTGCTGTTACGAAATGGACGGTCACATTACCATGTAGAAACGGAGCCAAAACCTGCAAAGGAGCTGCTCCCCTCTGCTTGGGAAGGCCTTAGCTAAAGTGCTGTCCTAATTTGCTACAGCTCTTCTGAGAAAAATTGTTTATCGGTTAAGGAGAATCCAGTGGAGAAGAGCAAGAGTGTTTATATAGTAGGAAGTGAATACATTGCGTAAATGAATGGTACATTTTTGAGGTTGAAGTGCTTAAAGAACTGAAAGACCCCCATTCAAGCACTGAAAGACCCTAGTTTAGACAGGAGTGCAGGGGCTGGAAATCCTGTGAGGAGCAATCCCAGTACTGAAGTGTTTTTGAGAAAATGTGCAGTATTGGAAAAGCTCTAAAACTGCTGAGAGCATACTTTGTGTTGAACTTTAAACTCAGCAAAGGAGAGGCTCTCAAAACTTACTCATATTGCGTGTTTATGAACTTGAATGTTTTGACTGTGACTTGGGGGTAGTGAATATTAGATATCTTCAGTTCAAGAGAGACTTGTAACTTGATTTACAGTATTCATAATCAAGAAATAATTAAAGGATATTAAGCAAGTAGCTGAAAGAAACTGGGGATGAGAATGAGTCGTAAATCCAATGCGAGTCAGCAGTGTCAGTCTGTGAAGGAGACACACTGGGATGTATAAACAGACCTGGAGCCTGCAAAATGTGAGTTATTACTTCCAGCTTCCTTGGTGCTGGGAAAGACCTCAGCTAAACTACCCTATTCCAGGTATCATATTTCCAAGAAGAGCTGGCCAGATAGAGAGTCCGGAGAAGCATGAGACCTGCTGAGGAAAGAATAAGGGGGTGCTGTGACTCAGCCTAGAGAAGAGAAAACTGAGGAGAGAAGTGGCCAAGTATTCAGGAAGCTGTGCAGGAAGGCCAGGAATAGCCTCATTCCCAGTCCCAAAGCATAGGGAAGGAAGTCAACGGCTTAAAAAAACAGCAAGAAAGATCACAATTAGGTATCTGGATACATGTTCTGACAGGAAGGAGAGTGAAGCACTGAAATAGTGCAGAGAGATGTCAAATCTCCATTGTTGCAGGCTTTTAAGCACAGATTAGGGAAACATCTGTCAGGAATAACAGCAGTTTAGTCGATCATGCTTTGGGGCAGAGGGCTAACTAGATGATCTCTGGAGGTTTCGCCAAGTCTTATCTCCCAGGGCTCTAAGGCTTATTTCTTTATTATCTGATCATTGTCCCAAGTCACTGTGGAAGTTTCTTGTTTAAATTAAATCTGCTTAATTTAATTTTCAATAGGGTTCTTAAAGAGGAGGAAGCTGTTCAGTTTTCTGAATGCTTGACTGCAAACTGTGAACAATTATGACAGCCTTATAAAGAGATCACAACATGTGACAGTTAACATATATGTTGAAATGAATAGAAATGACTCAGTTTTACATGTGAGAGAAACAAAAAAATCAATCCAATTTTGGCATAAGTGAAAGTCTGACTCTTGGTGATCAAATGCAAGAGGGGAGAGCCAAATCTTTGAAAACATGATATATAGTAGAAGGTACTAGCTAGCTTAGTAAGACTGTGAAGGAAATGGATAAAGGAGTGAAAAAACAGCATATAAAAAGATTAGCTCTGCAGTAAAGAGCCAATATGATTGCAGAAGCATTAAAATCCCTGCAGGAGATTTACTGAGGACTCTGCCCTGGATTAGAATTTGATATAAAATAACTTAACTGAAGTCATACAATTTCTGTGCCATTTGTAGCTGAGTTAATAGCATATGTTCCTGGAGGATTACAGTCAATGATTAAGGAAATTAGGTTTTGTTTGAATTTAATTTAGTTGTATAAAGCTGCTACAATAATTTACAGCTTTGATATTTAATATTTAATAACCCAGATCTTAAAAGAATCCAAGATATAGCAGTGTCATTATATATTGAAATATTATCCTCATAACTCATTTATATTTGCTAGTTGATAAGAATGTTCATCAACTAGATGGGCTCAACAGGAGCTATTTGATAAAACCAATGCCGTTTTACAGGCAGGGGAGAAAATCTTTCTCTGTTATCTGGTAAATCATAATTCATTTAAAAGGAACTTTGCAGTTTCAGTAATCATTTAGTGCAAGAAAATACCTCTGATAGTTTTCTTTCTTTTAATTTCCAAGCTTGTGGCTTCACGAATGTTAGAAACCCAGCCTTTCCTTTTTTTATACACCTGCCCTTTGTCATCCTTCTGCCCATTCCCCCCAGTATTTTTTTTTTAATTCTTTCTTTACTGTCCAGTTTAGCAAGTCATCCTGGCTCTGTTCAGAGAGAAGGAGGTGCATAATGGAGCACCCTGGCCCAGAAATCCAGCCCTCAGTAATATGACTCTGCCACTGAGTTTAGAAGAGCCAGAAGATACAGGATAAGTACCATCCTGTATGTACACTGCAAGCTCCAGAACCCTCTCTCTCAAAAAACACTTGTACAAGCTTCTGATCCCAAGGGCAAAACTCTCAAACTGCACTGTGCAAAGCAAGAGAGCAAAAGACTGCCAACGACCTGCCTTTGTTTTCATTTTCTCGCTTCCCTGCTATATCCTGGACATGCATTCCGCTCCATGCTTCCTTCTTAGGGCCTGTAGTTGTGTCTCTCCTTCTCTATACCCATTTCCTTGAGGATGGGACCGCTCAAATGGGTGGCTTTTTTGGATAGCTACCACCCATTGTAGACCACTATTTTCCAAGACTTAGATCAGCTTCAGGGGAGTAAGGTTGGCATGAACTTCAGTTCGTATTTTAATGCATTGTGAGTACAGCTTTTTAGTGGGAGGAGGTAAAAGCAGAATTCTCAGTTATTAGTGGACATGGGACTACAGCAAACTGCAGGCATCCAGCCAGAGCATTGGATGGCACGAGCTGGTAGAGCTCCACAGACGTCAAAGTTTCTGCAGCCCCAAAATATGGCACAGAGGGATACGTTCCCCGCCCCCCCCCATTAAAACTAGGAGAAAGCACAGGTGTGGCTTACAGCTCTTTGCAATTGTATATCTTTTCTGTTGGGTTTATAGTTTAGAAAAAAACTCTTCTGAAGGGACCATTCTTTTCTTAAAGAATTGGGAGAACAAAACAGTTCCAATAATTTTACCAGGATTTATAATTTCTCCTCCAGTCCAAGCTTTATTTCTGAGAATGCATGAGAGTTCTGCAGCACTCTATATTTCAAAGACAAAAGAAGAAACCATGTTCACAGATACTACTTCAGCTATGGTCAGAGTAGGAATAGCTGGAGTTACAGACATTGAAAAACTATAGTATTCATCCTCAATAAAGAGGAAAATGTCCCATCCTTTGTTTTGGCTACGTATCCTGTCGAATGACCTTTCTAGCCATTCTGTCCCCCATTTTGTAGCATAAGAATCATGTAATGACTCCACAGGAAATGTTGTTTGGGTTTGAGGCACAATGAAATGGTAGCTGGGCACGTGGTTCTGGTGCAGCTATGACGAAGAAAGGTCAGCTCCTTTTGCACATGCGATACCAGCCTCAAAGGCAGATTATCTCAGGTTTTGTAAGGCACAATCAAGTTTACAGTGGCAGATGGCACTGCTTTCATTTACACTGTGGGTACATCTGCACAGTATCTTGCAAGCAAAGGCTTTGCCCATGCTCTGAACACACTGGAATTTCTGTGAAAGTAATTACCATGGCACCAAGTCTGAGCTAACAGGTCTGAGGCCAAGCTAATATGCCCAGTGTCTTTATGCAGCTTAATCCTTTTGGACATGGTGTCTTGCCACTTGCAGTCACATGCCTCTGATAACCTCAAAGCATCAGCAAGAGAGTTTGCGTCAGTAGCCAACATTTTGAAAATATATATATCTGTAATGTTAGTGCTGGGTAAATGAGAATTCAGGTCTCTCACAAAGTTATGGTGTATCTCATGGGGAAGTCGTGGTTAGGACCCTGGGTTCTCTGTACGTCTCTGTCTGATAAATAATGTCTCCGCTGTTCTTTA
Source organism: Dromaius novaehollandiae (assembly GCF_036370855.1). Lineage (NCBI taxonomy): Eukaryota > Metazoa > Chordata > Aves > Casuariiformes > Dromaiidae > Dromaius > Dromaius novaehollandiae. The sequence continues at coordinate 13,267,184 of NC_088103.1, read as the reverse complement.
TTATATTTTTCCATCATACAAAGGATGCGTATAGGCCTTTGCCATCATCACTCAGAACAGCTAAGCAATGGTACTACTCTGTTGTCCGAAGAGGCCTTTTTCCTCTCTGGCATTACTGGGGTCCAGTTATGAAATATCTATCTATAGCTATCTATCTATCTATCTCTGTATGTGTGTATATATAGATACATGTGCACACAATATGTATGTATAGGTATATATTTTGGCTCTCCCTTGACATGCGTTCGGAGGTTAACGAGGAAAATAGTACTGAAACAGCCTATGATAATGCCATCACCGTAGTATTTCCACAGACTTAGTTAAGCTGGCATTTTAGTCTCTTTGGTGTTGGAAGTTTCCAAGAGCTGGGAAAGGACTGAAAATCTGGACTGTACCTCAAAATATAGGTTGGCAGACGGGAAAGCTTTTGCGTGAATGTGGACAATGGAAGGGGATGAGTGGAAAGAAAACAGCTCTCACCTTCTCAAAAAACCTCAGTGACAATCTGTTAATCAGATTCATCATCACTGCAGCAGAAATGTAATGACACGGGTCTTTGTCTGAGAGCAAGGCTTCCGTAAAGCTGTGAGGATGTTTAATTATATTTTTCTGTTGCATATGAGTGCAGCAGACATGGCAAGTAAAAAAAGAAATGTGATTAGCCATACTCTTCTTGAACCTAAATACTGCACTGCCTTCCCTGTCCTCTTACAATCAAGGAAAACTTTCTAAGGACAAAGATTGCCACATCTTTGTTGATTGCAAAATATATTCAGTTTTACAAACAAGCTTCTTCCCAAAGGCTGTAGTTTCTAAGCAAACCATCTGCTCAATTGTTTTTTTTTTCTGGCAAAAAGAGAGGCTGAGTGCCAGAATTTTTTTGTAATATTTTTTAAGTTACTAATACCTGATCTGTCATCCATAGAGATTTTGAACTTTTACTGGGTAAAACAATATTGCTGAGTTGTCTGACAACATCAAAAAAATGAGCGATCATTAAAAATTTTGTTTCCGATCACCCCCACCATGTGGCTAACAGTGCCAGCTTGTTTATAAATAATTTAATCTGTTCTCACCTCTTGAGTGTTTTATCCCGTTGACTACACTTCCCTCAACCTTTATTTGAGACATCTGTCTGTGCCAGTCCTGGTATAGATAATGACTTGAGAGACTTGAATAAAAACAGCTTATATGATGTAATAGGCACCTACAAATATCCTCTGGAGTTTAAACTCAGCAATGTCACTGTATGTTCCTAATGGTCTTTAAACTGCCTTCAAGTCAAATATCAAACCCAGGTATTGCTTATGGGAAAAGTCACATGTGGAAAAGCTGGTTTAAAGAAGAAAAAAAAACCAACCCAGCACTAATGATCCCAGTGAATGGCTACTAGTTTTTATGAATTTGCTGAGTCTGATAAATTGTATTTGAAATAGCAAAATCTCTTGTGACAGAAAGACCTTCAGCATCTGCCAGGAAATAATAATGAAATATTTTGAACTAAGTTTTTTTAATTACCTCCTGACTTTTCTGTATTTAGTATATGTGTATTTAGTATATAATATTAACAACCACTACAGGATGTGAATGAGAGGACAAAAGGAATGATCTGTTGCTATAGTTTTGACATGTGTTTAGGGCAGCTTTACCTTCAGACTCCTTCAGAGGAAAGTTTAGAAGTATACTGGAGTATTTATACTAAATGACAAGCAGAGGACAAAAACCATGAAGTCTCATCATCAGGTTTTATTTCCGTTTTTATGAGCAAAAACTAGTTATTTCATTCAAGAGTTTCCATCGGAATACTTCAATAATGTCAGTTTCTGGTAACAGCTTAAATATGGGAAGATACTCCTGTTGCTCTTTGGAATGTCTTGGATGATTAATAGTTTCCATTACCTCTGTTGGCTAAGCTGTGTATTTCCTCTTCTGGAAGTTTGGGTGGGATCTACTCATTTAGTGTTTTAACATTGACTTTGTAGAAATCAAAGTTTATGCAAATATGCTATGTTATTAGAAATCCTACCCTTGAATTCTTTGGTCTGTAACTGAATCAAAAAACAGAGGCTTTCCTAGAAAAGGAAACATAAAATTCTCTGTTATTTCGCGGCTTGAAAGTCCAATTTGGGATCCCAAAGAGTGACAACACACATTTAGCATCCTTGTTGAAGGATCTGAGAAGGGGAGAGGCAACATGTTCACCTGCGTTTCACAGGAGGAACCTTTGTTATTTTGACTGCGCCAAGTGAAAACAAAATCCTTTAAAATAAACCTGTCAGGGCTCGAAGATTCTCAGTCCCAGTAGAGAGGTGCAATTTTTGGAAGTTCTACAAAAATGGGCCATAATTAAGTTACATCAGAAAAAGTTTGCTTTGCTGATTACAGCTAGTCTATGTGTTTTGTGTTACTTCTTTTTGGGAGGAGAGGATAGCAACTGGAGAAAGAGAGAGGATGAGTAAGGACAATGGAGGCCTGCTCAAGCTGTCCAAAACTATGTTTATTGCACAAAGGTAGTATAAATCATATGGTGAGGTACATTAGTTTGAAATGGAGCCCAAAATGCCCAGAAGCTCAGCAATCTGATTTATAGCACTCGAGGAACTGAAGACACTTTGCCAATTCTGTCATTCCTGTGGTGAGTCAGGAAATATTTAGTACTTTCCTTGAGAATGAATGAGATTCCATGAAATCTCAGGTTTTTCTTCAAGTGCATATCTAACTCTGTCTGAGGAGTACTTTGCAACTTCTGAGATTCAGAAAAAAAATCTTATATTCTTTAAGTTTACAGAATCTGTGGGGAGGGTCTGGCTCTTGATCTTTCTCTGTGGCAAGGAGTGTTACGTTCTGTGACCCTGAACTGCAGCAGCCGGTGCAGAAGTCGGATAGGTGACGCTGACTTTGTTGTAGTTGATACACAGGAATGCAGGACAGGGTGAACCGCCGGTGCTACAGGACTGGCAGCCTAAATCAAAATGCCAAAACTGAGGCGCTAGTCTGACACAGTGAGTGGCACACGAGCATATGATTTATAAACTGCAAGTTGCCATACTTTGAGGAAACTTGATACATTTAAATGATGTCCATGTTCTGGGAAGGTGATACTGCAGTATGGATGGATGGTACAATAGTTCTGGATGGCGCCGTGTTTCTGCATAAACTTTCTGTATATTTTTTGATTAACTTCTCTTTATTACTTGACAGTTTTCTTTTTAACTCTGTCTTGCTCATGTTTGATGGCAACAATTAGCCCCATGTCTGTGAACTGTCATGCACGAAGGAAATTTCTAGAATGGAAAAGGTTCCAACAAAAAAACAGTAGACTTTGTTTTAGTCATTGTCATTATTATTTATGATATTGTTTGTTATTACATTTACAAGACAGAAGTACCAGTACAATCCTTCTCATACTTATATTTATATGAATTTCATGCTCTGTCATTGTATGTTAATAGCCTTCCAGTTTTATTAAATCTAATTTCAGAGCAGTGTACTGATGCCTCTCTCTCTCTCTCTCCACTGTGAAGTGACGTCATTTTATTTTGAATGTGTTTAATGAAATTATATCCAAAACTGTTTTAGTGCAGATCATACGTTCAAAGGGTTAAAGGGTAGTGGGACTGTGATTTGAAATAAGATGCAAAGTTGAATAAACTCCTGGATGTTGGTACAGGCTCCAGGGAAGTCAGATGAAAAAGCTGTTGTATCAACAGAAGTTAGGTGATGTTAGGGGGTAATAAAGGGTCAGTGGTAGATGAATTAGGAGCACCAAAAAGATGGCCTGAGATAGGCTAAAGGAGGCATCCATAAAGGAAGTCGAGGCAGTTAGAGCTAGCCTCTGAAATGACTCAGATGTCGGTCTTCCATTGCGGTGGTTGCATATGCATCCTTGAACTCGTAAGGACAGCACCATCCCGCTCTTGAGCCTGGCTTGCAACCAAAAAGTGAGACGTGGTTGAGCATTTTAGATGAGGCAGAATTGAACCTATATTGGAAGTGTTGATGGAGAGATTTACAGATGTAGCAGGAGGTGAAAGAGGGTAGCATTGTTTAGGATGACATCAGTACTGAATCATGGATTAGTATATTTAGCAATAAATACAGTACCTCGTGCAGGATCCTAAAAGGACATACTGCCTGCTCTGGAGGATGTGGAGAAACTGTTCACCTATTCTTGGCAAGCTCTACAATTTTAAAAGTCCTACATCCCAAGGTTATGAAAATAAACTTCTAAAGAATGAAGCATTCTTTAAATGCCTGCATAATGCTGTAGATAAATAGGTTTACGATGAAAGAGTCAAATAAATAGAATCAAGAAAAAAATAGAGCAGGCAGAGCTGGTTTCTCATAATCTGGACTGTCTGTCTCTCTCTCTTGTACTTTGAGACAATCACCCAAAGGAAGTGAAGAAGAACTCATAGGATTACAGATTCAGTGGTAGCAGAGAGGTTTTACAAGCTCAGCTGTGTTTCTGTGCTTCCAGCTGTACTGCAGGTTCTGACCTTTTTTTTTTCTTTAATATTTCCTTCAATAGACCACATAACCATCTCTTCTTTTCAATCTGTCCCTAGCAGAACTGTGTGTGTGTAGGGGGGGATTCTGCACCAGCGCACTCTTGATGCCATTTACCTTTTCATTTGCCTGAACATCACATTCCAGAAGGAATGGTGTGTGGTGGGGTTTTGTGCTTTTTAGAACAAGATGCTTAGTCACTGTTATCCATGTATCGTACACTAATAAAACTGGTAAGAGGAGAGAGATCATAGTAAAGCAGATTAAGTAAGGGACATTTCAGGGAATATGGAAAATACCATTGTAAGTCAAAATAATTAGCCTTGAAAAACTGGCAAGTGCTATTGCTATAAATACAGCTGCACCAAAGAGGTTAAAAAAGATGTCTCCATGGAGGTATTTAAAGGTATTTTAATACCTCTGTCACTACAGTAACTGCATGCCATCAATGGGTGCAGCCATAAAACATTGTTCACATGCATGAGAAAAGAGTTAATTTGAAATATCTGTTAACAGCATGTATAACTTGTGTATCCTCGCAAGGTATTAATTGTATAAAAAAGAAACATCCCTTAAAATATAGGATATGTTTTTCTGACAAACTTGCCGGGACTTGTAAATTGGTGGCTGTAAGTGGGTCTATTTCATTTCTTGCATTAGCATCCAGGGGCAAGTTTTTAATGGAGTTTGGATTTCTCTTGGATTTCCACATAAGCTGCTTTGAGCCCTTGCAACATAGTAAGCAGAGCTGGTGGAGGGGTGTTGTGTAGGGACTTGTTGTGGACATGGTGTCTGCATGCTCAAAGCTGCCAGCGTAGGAAAGGCAGGTGCACTGCAAAGCTTTGGCAGGTAAAATATTGCTATGTCTTGATGGTATCTAATAAACCAAAAGAGTGTTTTAATGCATTGTGCACCAGTCTGAAGCCATGCAGGAAGGAAGCTAAGTATCAGACTAAGGACAGATTGAACCTGTTCTGGCTCTGAGCAGATACAGAACAGGGATGATGCTGCATCACCCCAGATTTTCAGGGACAGTCCTGTAAGCCAGCATCACATGTAACTAAGTGGTCAGTTACTGTGAAGCTACAGGTTCAGCTTGCACTGCTCAACTAGAAACCAGTGTTCAAACTCCCTTTCCTTTTACAGAAAGCACCCCTGGCCAAGTTTGAGATCATCTAATTGAAGCTTATATTGCAGTCCTGAAACAGTCTGGATTCAGGCCAAGAGGTGAAACTATACCTGCTTTAGTAGAATTGTGGGGGTGCTGCTATCAGAGGGCCTCAGGCTGTGGAGCGCTGGCCAAAGCCCAGCCTAACAAACTCTGCTAGTCTGAGACCTTGGTGAATACTGGTGAGAGACCACACCTCCAACTGGAGCAAATGCTTTCTGTCCCAGGCCATGTCTAGTTGCTTCTAGGTGAATAGGCTGGGCTGTACTCTAAAGATGACACGTAACCCTGTTTGCTTTTGCCTACACTGTCAAACACACTGTTAACCTACAGCATGAAAACTAACACCATGCCACGTCACTGCAGCATGGCAAAGCTTGCCCATGGTTGAAGAGTAGATGGGAGAAGCTAAACTTGACCAAGGTGACAATGACTCCGGTCAGCTGACAAGACCCTTCGTAGATGCCCCCGTGGTGACACACCTCCGCAAGGGAGATCAGCAGTACCTCACCATAAAGCCTTGTGCATCTCTGAATCTCCAAAGAGTGCAGGAGCGTCCTCACTACCACAGGCTTCTTGAGCACATCAAACCTGTCCTTTCCACCATGCTGACTTACTACCCAGGACTGAATTAAGCTCAGCTCTGCAGCCCTTTTCTTCACAGAGATCCATGGCTTAGGCACAGGCCAGCTAAAAGGCAGCTGACAGCTCTGTGGTTAACAGCTTTCTCTTCTGAAATAATGGAGCTTTTTTATGATCAAGATACAGGCCTGTGCCAGAAATCAAACTTTCTAAAGGGGGCAGCGTAAGACCATGAAATACATTCTCTAACAGTTAGGGACCTTCACAGATACCATATCCTGCTCCAAGTGCAAAATACATCTCTTTGATCTTGGTTCCTCTAAGATACACAGGTAGCCGTGCAGAGTTTTGGGGGGGTTTTTTCTTTTAATTTCCTACCAAAACAAAACACTTCACTGCATATGCTGCTCCCCTTAAGGGACTGGAGAACTAACGACATATGACAGATATTAGTCATGGTTACTTCGTACACTACTAGAAGGCACTTGGATGCTACAGAAACGTTTATGGCATAAGGACAGCTTTAGAATAATGCAATTGGAGCTTACATTGGTATTTACAGAAAAGAAGTTAATCACTTGCTTTCAGTGTTTTGCTTTCACTGTTGACAATTATTTTAAAGCCACGTGAAGGGCAGATGTCAGATAGGAAAGTATGTTATTTTCCCACTGAGATCAGTGCATTAGTAATAGATGATTTATGTTCAAGGGAATTTGAAATCCAGCAAGGTTTGAGAAGTGTGAGTGAAGGGGGAGAGGAAATTCAAATTGCTACTGAGAAAATTGTTTCTCTAATGTTCTTCCCTGGCCCACATGCAGTGTTGTTAAAGATGCTAATGGACCTCTATTGTGCATGTATCTATATTGATAACTATAATACAGGGAAAAAAGCATTAAGCTGTGGTGCTGTTTCTCCAGCATATTTATTGGCCTATTCTACTAAAGCCAAACCTAGGCTCCTAGCTTGAACGCTGTCTATGTTCTGTAGATACTGTACGAATCTACAGATACTGGCTGTAGATACCGTGTTCTAGATATTGTGGGTCTGGCACAACCCTTATCAGAGGGGAGCTTAGGTGGTGTCATTTTCGCCTACTCTTACAGTCATGTGCCAATGCCTAAGCTGTAGTTTTATTTATTATGGACTGGGAAGGTCTGTAGTAACTCTAAGGGAAGTTCCCATCCTAGTCACAAGGATCAGTAGTTTTTGCATGCAACCTAGTCTGTAATGTATCTCTCTTTCCCAAAGCTTTGTAAAAGAAGATGGCTTTGCCATTAGCTGGTGGATTTGAACTGTCATTTTGGTTGCAGATACATAGCACAAAGTTTTACATGCCTCAGTGAGAACGTCTGTTTGGCAGCTTCTTCTGGTTTCAAATCAAATACTACATCCTCCCTTCCCACTGTCTGTAGGAACTGCAGATGAGAGGAGTTAACTGTGGCTTGCTTCCATGTCTGTTTTATGACCATCTTATGCAGTACTGGGACAACCGATAACGCAGAGAGTGCTCACCAAGCTTGGCTTTCTAGCTGTCAGATAACCTACAGCATGCAATACTGTAAGAAAATTGAGTATATGAAGAAAACATTCCAAGTGTGTTTGAGTTGGCTGCTCATGTTCATACTCTGGGAAGATAAACCATCATCCAGTACAATGGAGGAGACCTGAATGTCTCCTCTCAAATCCAGTGGGCACTGGAGCAGGTCTTTAAATGCCTTGTGAAAAATCTGCCTGCTCCAAATGGAACGATACAGTGTTTGTTGCTGTTCTTATCTGCTCTTTGTTAGAGGGGCTACTTCTCTGTAAAGTGCCATGGAAAAAAGGCCTTGTTGCTAGGGGTATCTTGATTTATTACTGCATCCAGAATGATCCCATGATTTCCCAGATATTCAGGGAGATGGAGGGGCTTTGGGGTGTCAAAAGGAGGCCAGGGAGGGATTGTAATCCCTCAGTAAGGAATAAGGATTCAAAAAATCCTTTATTGACTTCGTAACCCAGGTGTTCCAAAGTCGCTGAGCATCTGAGTGTGCACGGTGCAGCAGCCTGAGGGAATCTCTGTGTGCAGATTGTTCTCAGTGTGCGTGAGCAGGCTGCTAGTTCTCTGCTGTACTGTAGACCACGGTATAGACATGCTCTGAGCCTTTCTGAAAACCTGGGGACCTCAGGAACCTGAACTCAAGAAAATTAAAATGGAAAAAAAAATCAATGTTGCTTTAAGAAAAAGTTTTAGAAATGTTCTCCATTTCTCTTTGTATGTTTAGAAGCTTATATTCACCCTGCACATTAGAAAAGGGCAGGTTTTAGCACAGAGGTGACCAACCTTAGGCTCGTCTGCTGCCAACAGCTTGTAGGCAGTCCAGGGTAGAGTATCTCCACCCGCTGATGGCAGGGTTGTGCTGCCCTGGGGGCTGCTGGCTACACACGTTCCTTTGCCAGGGCAGAAGCAAACAGGATGTTGGGACTGGAGTCGCTGGGGCTCAGCCGCACATCAAGCTCAGCTCCCTCCAGCAATGAAGCTGCAGGATTGCAGGGAGCCGTGGCTTCTCTCCCTGCTCTACTTCCGCGTGGCTCTGAGCTGTGGATGTGGTAGCTTGTGGCCCTTGGCCACGCCAGGGTTTTGCTGTGCTGGCTCTCGTTGGCAACAATTTTGACCATCCTTCTGCTGCTGGGTTTTACCCTGTGTCACTATGCTTTCATGCATACAAATTGCATTTGGTATAAACTGACTCATTTCTTTAAGCAGATAACCAGACCCCTGCCTGCCTAACATTATAGACAAGGAGAAATCCAAGGCAGGGAAACTACTGAGGAGAGGAAGATGGTTTAAAGAGAGAGTTAGGGTGAGTTTCCCATCACATTAGCTGTGCATGTGTATGAGCCCTCATGCTATAGGTACATGGTTTTCAATAACTTTCCAAGGATACGTATGAAAACGTAGTAATTCCTGACAATTACCAGAGTTTGCTTGAAAAATATGATGTTGTGTGGTTTGTGCAATAATTTAGGAGTAAAGACATTTTTTAAAGAACAAGACAAATATAGCTGATCTGCCCAATGACAAACTGGAAAAAAAAATCCATGGTTCAACTATTTGGCTGTTGTAAGTAAGCACTTGTTTGCTTGGTTGTTCTTCCCCAGGAACTTGTCTTCTTTTGCCTCAATGAGACTTCTGGGTGGACTGGAATGGCAGAAATGAGTAGCAGGTAGCTGAATGCAGCTTTTTCCAATGATTCTGTTTGGACTCTATCTGAAAAACATGCTATTAAAAGAAAACTTTCATTTCAGGAAAGATGGGGGAATACACACAATGGGGTTGGGTTTCAAACTGTATGAGATGAGGATAAATGTTATCATTAAAGGCACTTTAAAACAGAGCTCTCTCTGAAACCGATTAGCAAGGGCTTTTAATTGGTGTGCGCATATTTTTAAGTACCTCTTCTTCAATCTTTTATGGTAATCAAGCTCTTGCATTTACAATTCAGCAGTGTCCTCCATACAAGTAACTAGTTAAAATTCTTAATTAGATTATAGTGACTATAGGGAAAGTTGTTTTAAAAGTAAAATTACAGATTGTTGTGACTAATGCTGTCCAAATTAGCACAAAGTAGCTCAGACCAAATTATCCCTGAGACTTTGCAATTAGGAGCACCTGCTATTAGTGCACTTGCTAAACTTTTAGCAATTAATCATTACTTCCTTGAATAACAAGAACAAAACTGAATGTTGTGAATATTGTGCGAATGATTAATTGTCAGTGGTAAGTTGCTGACTAGCTCCATTATTACTTTAAAGATTTTTAAAAATAAGTGTCTGTCAGTTCTATGAATGCATAAATTACACTAATGTGCTCAGTATCAGATGGCGTTTTTTTCTCCTACTTAGCTGCTAGCATCTGTTCTCAAACTTACCAAAGTCTCAGAAAGCCATTCAGAGCATGTATTATGTAACATGATATTATATTTACCATGTTCCCCCCCCCCCAAAGAGATACTAAACTTACACTCCTAAATCCTATCATTAAGAGACTAAATCAATAGCTTTTTTCTTCTTTAAAATTCTGAGTATAGGCTAATTCCCGTTATACTAAAAAACGCCTTTGACATCAGCAAAAATATCTGGTGTTTATGAACCTCATTGCCTAAGCTTACCTATTTGTCCCAGCTTTATGAAACAGAATTGTTCTGCTGCTTGTTCAATGCGTACATTAACATATGGAGAACTATCATTCCACTAGTTTATAAGTTTAGTCTTCCATTTTTAAAGAAGCCTCTATTTCCATGGGTCTTACACATTCTGAAAAAGTCAGTGATGTAGAATACTAATTAAGGGTCCAATAAATGATGTCACTTGAAGCCCTTTTATTTACACTAACTGGGGATTGGAGTGGATCTTAAATTTTACCGGTTCAGGAGTGTTTGCAGTTCTGTGTAATCGAGGGCATTGCAGCTTTAACTTAAATTAGAAAACCTAAATTGGAAAACGTGTCATTACAGCTGTTGAGTGAAACAACAGCAAATCAACTAAAATGCACAGTACTCTGTTACCATGTTCACAAGCAATATAGGAAAATCTGGAAATTATCAAGAGATACTAGAAATGGCTAGAACTGTTTATCTTGGCTGTTCTGAGATGAAGTCACTGCATGGATGGAACAACTCTGAAGTGCAGCTTGTGATAGCTGCCAGAAATTAAGATTTCGCAAAGCTGAAAAAATGGTTGTAAATCAGCCAGCAGCAAAAAGGTGGACAGATGTTTTTGACACACCTCAGAAATGTAAATGGGGAATGTATGGCACAAACACTCTTCTCGTCCCCAGACCATCAGAGCTGTAAGAAAGAACGCCTTTCTGCTCTCCCTTTGGCTTCCTAGAGAAAACACAAATTATGCCTACCGTTTCTAACATAATGTTGCTAAATGAGCAGTGCTAGTAAGTATCGTTTAGCTTACCTAGCTCCTTGTAGTGAAATGGTGATGACACAGGAGCAGCAGCAAACAAGTACCTATGATTTAAAACTAACCTAGCACCAGAAATGTTCTCAAAGCTTTATGAACACAGTAAATGAAATATAGTCCTTGTCCTAAATATTTCAATGAAAAGCCTTGCTCTGGTGCCATGGAATTTGGTGGAAATTCCTCTGGAGAGCTCTTGATGAGACAAGCTTTGTGTCTCTCTACGAAGTGCCCCTTTATTTGGAGCACTGGGCTTCCAAGCAGGAGCCAACCTGGAGACTGCGCTGCGTCACTCAAGGGTGGCAGGAAGGCAGGAGGGGAAATTACATCTGCAGGGTCTTTCTAGGGAGTGAAAGCAGTAGGTTCTGGAGCACTTCCCTCTGTTTTTTCAAACAATAACCTGAGGTGATGAGGAAATGAAGGAAAATGAGGCATTTCTGTGCAGCCACCAACAAGGCAACAGTTGAAGCCGGCCTTAAACAGCCATGTCATCCAAAGCCGTGTTCCCCTTCTCTAATGCTCTTCTGTCCAAACATCCATATGTCTTCAGTATCTCTTGTCTGAGAGCACTTGGCAGAGCAGGTCTACTGTAATGAACTCACCTTCATGATTAATTAATTCTTACATTGCATTAAGTGAATATCTGAAGGCAAATATGAGGCTTGCATGAGGTGTATACCATGCTTCACTAATATGTATGCACAGGTTTCAATTATATTTCCTAATACAATTATAGAAATTAATCTAAACTCAAATATTTTACCCAGAGCTGGTACTTGAGGCTTGTGAACCATGGAGATGAGCACTGCAGCCAGGGGCAAGCATTAAAACAGAGGTAGCCATGTAATGAATAGGCATAGTGAGGGGGTTACTATTAACATCCTCATGCAATGCAACAAGAAGAAAATCTTGGCTTAATGACAAGTAAAGCCTGTAAACTTGTTCTCTGCCTTTCTTTCCCTGTATTGACCTCACTTTCTACAATGCGCTGCTTGAGCAAATGAGGCTCTGTTTTATATGTGGTGCTGTGCTAAAGCCTAAGAAGAGTCTTCTTGGTTACTTTGATACACTCTGGATCAGACTCGTATTTGCAAATGCCGCAAGTAATAAATTGCTCTGGTCACGATGGGTGACTGTCATCGTAACTCTTACTCACATGAAGCAGCTGCCACAGCACAGAGAGAGAAATGGGTGCAGGGGCCTTAAAAGAATAAGCAAATCTGAAACCCATGGGACAGATGCTGAGCGTAGCAGAAGCCACACTGATTGACACAAGCTGAATATATAACTGCATAAGGATATAAGTCACCAGAGAGCTGACACTGAAAACACTTCTGCTAGGCATTCCCTTTGGCAGTCCTGTTGGCCTAGTTGGGAGTGAGTAATGAGGAAAAATAAAGTGATTCAAGTGACCACTGTGTGGCACTTTTCTCTCTCTGCTTCCCTGTGTTTACACAAGTCATCAAATATTCAGTGTTAGTCATTCTAGATGCTTGCTCAGTCACTTCTCTGTTTAAATAAAAGGCAGGAAATGTCACGAGTAGATATTTCTCATGAGACTTTCAGCACCTCCCCATTTGGACTTGGTCAAAAGCTCTGCTACAAATTCTATTCTTGCAGTATTTCCACTAGGCCTTTGCCAAAATCAGGGAGGAAAAAAAAATAGGCATCTTAAATATTTCCCCAACAGTTGTAATGCATGTTGACTTTGCTTTAAGCTTTATACCAAATAATGCAGCTGCTTTCATTTTATTTGAGCTAATTCCCCACATTCTAACTGCTGTAGGCTTCTCTTTTTAAAGTATGCTGCCATGTGGCTACATCTGAGTTATGCTCATAGCTCATTTGGAATGAATAAATTGTAGTTGAGAGCTGGCCTCAAAGCTGTAGTGCTAGAATGAGAGCTGTGCTTTGCATTTTTGGGGAAAATCATATGCAGGGAAAAATCAACATAAGTGTTGTCAGGCACATACCCAAAAATCAACTTTATGTGGAAATGTTTTTCTTGTTCAGTTCTGTTTCTACTGAATTTTGCAGCAAGTGGTGGTGAGAGAGTTCTTATATTTTCCCAGCAGATGCAGGGCTCATCTCTCTTGATGCAACTCCAGCACCTCCCTTTCAAGTCATGATAGGAATGTAACGAGCATCAGAGTAGTTATGGTCCTCAGCTAGCTGGCGGTACATTCGGATCAGAGCTTATTGGCTTACGTTAGTACAGCCCCATCTGTATGCTGGATTGCCCAAACCCAGTCTGCTGGTAGGATTGGTCCAGACCAACAAGGGCTGAGAGCAAATTCTTCTACCTTGTGGGAGAGCATCTGAGTAGGAAGGAAAAATTCTCATACTTCAGTGAGTAGTTGAGACTGTTCCTGATGCCCTGTAAATGATCATGTATATGCCAGCATTCATATATATATGTTAACATTTTGTGAATCTGACCTTTGCAACTCTTTCAAAAATTGCAGTGATCCTTTTAGACTTATGGAAACATGACTGTTTGGCTTTTGTTGTTCTGTACCAAATAACAGTTAACCCTTTTTGACCAAATTTAACAGTGTGATGTGAGAGAACACCAAGTTTCTACAAGTTTCACCCATCAGGCGCGAATTTGTCATGTCACTTTTTAGCTACCAGGGAAAGTCATAGGAGAAGAGGAAGAGCTATAACCAAAGTTTGCATGTGCTGCCTTAGATATCGAAGTCAATCAGTTGCAACACACCAATCTGAAAGAAATCAGTCTGTTATCCTGGTAATGTTCCTTGAGGCTGAATAAATTGGTTTCACAATACTCCTCTTTTTGATGTTTACTCTGTGAATTAGGAAGTGCAGTAAGGTCTGTGATAGTTCAGGTGTTGAAAATCTATTTTTTACAGAATATGTCTTGAAGATTTGTCAATTGCTCAGTATCATTATGTTTTAATTTGTGGGAATTGGAAGGGATCTTTGAAATAGTGTCATAGTTGCTTTGAATACAGTTCAAAGACTTGCATGACACTGCAGGGACTAAAGTACATGGCTTGCCAAGTAAATGTAGCTCATGCTAACTGTCTGAGGACCTTAGTTTTAGCAATATATTGGGTTTCCTGTTCTTGGAGAGATCTGTGTAGTTAAGAAAAGGCTACTTTCTTTGAATGTAAGAAATAACTGAAATCTAAAACTAGATATCATTATAATAGACATCTTAGGAACCCCACAGAACAAACGTGATTAGGTTACATGCACAGGCCTTGTTAGAGGTGACTGACTCTCTTCTCTTCCTTAAAAAGTTGCTTTACTTGCACACATGCGGTGCTATGTAATTGCCTTATATCATTAATTCATTTTTCAGAACAAATTGGTCTCATTAAATTTGGCTAGTGAGAGTTAATATGGCAAACTCTTCTAGAGAAATATGTTGCTGTGTGTAAACAGGCAGGCTTAGTTCTGCCTTTGCTGGCTTGCGAGCCAAAAATCACAAGTTCTCTGCTCCAGCAACAGCAATTACACTGCATACCATGCAACAATATGTCATCGCTCCTTATTTACAGCAACATGGTATGGCTCACTGGTATTACCAGTCTTCTGAAAACACCCCGGAAACGGTTAAATTTTGCAAGGACGAACTCTATCCAATTGTACTCCTGCAAGTCCCAAACAGCAAGAATGCTGTCATTTCTCAGATGAGGGAGTTAAACTGTGTTGAGTGTCAGCGTGATTTATAGATCTTGATTTGCTGAGGCAAGGGGCATTGTTTCTTTGTGTCATGTATATGTTGTGCATATCTGCAGAGACAACCAGAGTGGGTATTTGACTTGACTTTATTCCTAACTGTGCTTAGTACTGCTTGCCTTTAGCAAACATTCTTTGCTGTTTTGTATTAAGTATTTTCAGTGATTGATACATTTCATGTTCAAAGATTGATAAATATGAATCAGCTTTTCATCCTGGCCTAAAGGGATCCTTGATGGAGTTCAGCTTTTGGGGTCATTTTTTCTATGAGGTTTGAAAAGAGAGTGAAGGACTTGGATGTTGAGTCACTTGGGAATATGTGTTATACTGTGTGGCTTGGTCTAGCACTCATTATATAGCATACTCAACTAAGTGGCCAGGTCTGATGGGAATAAAAATACTGTCAGTTTTCTCAGAGAACATCAGTGGATGAATATCCTTCCGCAGACTTCTAGCCAAACTCCAAACTGAAAAATAAACCCGGTTGTCTTTAGGAGTGAGGAAAAAAAAAATCACAGGAGGCTTGGGGAGAAGAAGCAACGAAGTAAGAGTAGTGCAGAGAGGGAATCTTTGTGCAGGTGAGAGTAACTATTTTGCCAGATCTTGAGTGGTAGCAGTTTCTAGAGGTCCTCACTAAAAATGCTGGCTTGACCCACCAAAAAAATGCACATGCACGTATGAGATCTGTGAGTCAAACCAATTGTGTTCGCCCCAACAATGTGTTACTGGGAAGGGAGCAAAGAAAGGGGAGATACTGGTACACAGTGAGTCCACATAGGCAAAGCACTAGCCTACAAATACCTGTTAATAATTCCAGTTGTTGCTTCCTCGAGGAAGGGCTGCTCCACGGCTGACTTCTGCTGCCTTCTCGCTGTGCCCTGCTGTGTTTGCCTCGATGGCTCTTGAGCTCCAGATCTCCACTGCCTGCCCCAGTGTAAGGCCGCTGTGCGGGGGAGGCTTCCTGAGAGCTGGCCTGCAGCGTGCTCGCTCTTCTCCCTGCTAGTCTCCTCTCCGAGTCGTTGTGGTGCGCAGCCATGCTGTGGATGTTCAGCTCCTTCCAGAGACCGCTGGGGCAGCTGGGGTCCACCTAGTGCTTTTGTTGCTGGACGTGTTTCCTGAACATAGACACTTTTCTCTTTGCCCAGAACTTTTCTACTCCAAAGCCGGCTATTAGATTAAAGCTCTAGGGTAAAGTGGCTTCTTCCCCCTTGTTCAGCTCTTGTTCTCTACCAAGATGACAATTCCTGTATGTCTAATTTCTTAAACTTCTGGGAGCTCTCAGGAAATGGCTGTTCCTCTCCTATGAGCCCCCTGACTGCCAGGCTTCCACTGGGGAAAAGTAAACAAGGAAAAATATGAACAGACTTTCTAAAGTAAATGCAAGGAAGATAGCTAAGGTCCTGTAGTCCCTTGCCCACAAGGAAAGTTTGAGGTATGTGAGTAAGTTTGGAGACTGCGGGCTTTTTGTCTTCTGTGGGGTAGGGTTCAAAAGAGAAGCCAGGAAAGAAAGCAATTCTCAGAGCCCTGTACCATGTCACTAGGGTATAGTTTTCTGCACTTTTTTTTTTTAAAGCACCAAAGCAGGAGAAAATCTAAGTCTTCACATCGTTGCAAAACCAAAATGAAAAAGGGTTAATATCTGTCTCTAAAACTGAAACATACAGGCCTTGGAACCTCTGTCAATATAGCTTTGAAACAGTGTTCAACACAAGGGGAAAACATCAAATAAATGCATGTTAAGGTTTATCATAACTAGTTCCAGGGAGAATTGACTTTAATGGGATGCCCATTTAAAACAAAAACATCCAGGAAATTTTAGCAGGGAAAGTGTTAAAAATAATAAATGTGAAGAGAGAGTATTTAAAAAAAACAAAACAAAACAAAACCCAAAAGAACCCCAACAACTTATGAAGTTACCAGGATAAAAATCAAAACCTTCTCATGATCTACTTTTGCATCATAAAATGTAAAGGAGAACTGCTTATTGCTAGGCCAATTTAAAGACTCAGCTGAACATTAAATAGCCTGTTTTACCAACAAAAGGGAATTAGACATTTCACTGATGGAGAACAGCCGCAATTCTTCAAGCTTTAGGTGGCAGCTTTGCCTAGTATCTGTCACCTTTACTTTTGCTCTGATGGTTTCTGCCTTCCCTACTGGCCTAAGAAATCTCAACTTCTCTTGTTGTGGATGAGGAGAAAAAAAGCAACCAGAGAGGTGAAGAAGTTGATTGCACATATGGAACAAACAGTGGGTAATGCAGCTGGCAGTAATAGTAGCAAAGTCAGAGTGTAATGAAAGGCTTAGTTTCGGTATCATGTAAACATTGAAAACATGAAAACAGGAGCGAAGAATGAAAACATCTTGAAGGGGAGGTGCACAGGGGCAGGAGGAGAGGGGAGAAGTGTGTGGTATGTACTATACTTACTTAAGTGGAAATGTTTTATTTCCCTTGTTCAGTTGGTTTGTTTTCTATTTTTTTGTCCTCATCCTTATTTTCTCTTAACTTTGTGTTCAGAAAGTAGCAGTAAGTGGAGTTGCTCAGCAGCCATGTGGACTGTTATTACTATAGTACTGTGATTGATTTCTTGAAAGAGAAAAGTTGCAAATTAATGCAGGGGAGAGACTCAGGGCCAAAGCAGTCGTGGCTGTGGGGTGTGGGAGCAGTGAATCTCAGAGCAGTTGAGCCAAAAGGCTTTTATGCATGTGTTTCTCATTTCCCAGCTGAAAGGACACTTTTTTAGGTACTATTTGAATGACAGTGATTAAGGTGGATTTTCAGGTCAAATGTAAGTATTTCAGCTTCTTATACATAATAGTGGGCATTGATTTGTAGCTAGTATCTTGCCATCCCCTGGATAGCAAATCTCAGTTTGCTATGGAAGGAAATACCATCTTTTGAACCCTTTTTAGTTGTCAAATGTATGTCAGAGAATAAGTAAAAGTTTAAGAAAAATACTGACAGAAGTTATAGAAGAAACTATACACAATAGGCAGGGACAATTCTGATCTCTCGAAGATGTTTTTGTTTCGTATAGAGTAGCATTTGAATTTCTCACAAAGCAATTTCTTTAAAATATTAAGTCTGAAAAATTTCTGTTTCAGAATTTTAAAGATGCCTCAGAATTTTGAAGTTTCACAGTGGATTTTCGTTTGGGGGAAGAGGGGTTATATTTATATATGTATTTGTGAAACTAGGTGATGAGCTGTTTTTCACTGCAAATAGCAAACATTGTGATGTAGGAAAGAAAAATATATTTATATTAAAACTCAGTAGTAGCTGCTGTTGTCGCCTTTGAAAACCCAATACAAACAAAAAAGTATTTCAACTTCTATGCCTTACTGCAATGCTAGTAGGTGAGCATGTTATATTCACTATTATTTGCTAGCTGTGAAAAAAGATTAATAACTTTGTTACTTTAAACATAATATTTCCAGGAAACACTTTTTAAATGAATTTCATCCCAGAGTCTCTTTTTCCCTCTGTAGCAATTTTTGCTAAGATCTTCTTTATGTGGGAGTGGGAAGGCAAACTTTGCTAAAGGACAAGCTTTCATGTGTGCACTCGCCACATCCGTGC
This sequence comes from Dromaius novaehollandiae, assembly GCF_036370855.1. Taxonomy (NCBI): domain Eukaryota; kingdom Metazoa; phylum Chordata; class Aves; order Casuariiformes; family Dromaiidae; genus Dromaius; species Dromaius novaehollandiae. Next base: position 13,248,687 of record NC_088103.1, on the reverse strand, counting down.
AAAATCTAAGTGATTCTTATCGTGAGTAAGTCTAACACCACAGAAATCAGTGCAGCTATGGAAGAGGAAACTGGGAGGTGACACCCAAGGCTTAAGCCTGTGGACAAAACCAAATAAGTAGTACGCATGTGAAACACTGCCAGTAGGGTTAAGGCAGGAACAGCCAATTTCTGTGTGCTTTGAGACCTCTTTCATTCCCATGCAGGTATCATGGGGCTGAACACACAGAGGTGTCTTTTGCAATAACCTGACATTTTTTCTCCCTGCCCTGACAAGGTGCTGAATTTATCTCTATACAGAGTGATAGCTCCAATTTTGGTGTGGCCTACTAACATTTGAAGTCTGCTGAAGGCTGCCATATAAGTCTGCCACTTCTTGGCCATTCCTGATTTGAGCCAGTGCAATTCCACTGACTTCAACTGACCTGTATTTTCCTGTGCTGAGGCTGTGCTTCAAGGCTTAAGCAGGATAAATGTGCCTTCCCTAGTGTGCTACTATCCCAACTTAGTTTGGAGATTGAAATTCTAGTATATATGTAACACAGGAATGTGGAATGGAAGTCCCATTTCAAGGCTTTTTTTTTTGTCCTTTTTGTCCAGCTTTTACCACCTTCCAGAGAAAAAAGTTAAAATGACCAAAATGAATCTCTTGAAACCTTTAATCAAAGTATTGGGATGAAAATATGGAGCTTTAAAACTCAGAGGGCTTATCTGCAGGAGGCAGCTAATATCATCACTTCTTTTAAAAAAAAAAATCATATCAAACTGTTGAAGTGAATTTTCTGTGGAAAAGGAATTAAAGCAAAGTAATAGCTTAGGGTCGAATGCAGTCCTTTGCATCCATTGATTTTACAGAGGCAGGGCAAGTGAAAAGTAGCTGACTGATTATAGAAGATAAGAGCAGTGATGGTTCACGTATGTGGTCTCCTGTTTCAACCTAAGATCCAGTAAAAGCCTCTCTTCCCTCACTCCTCGCCTTTGCTCTCTTACAGGACCTAGGAAGCAGAGAAGGGGTAAGGATGCTAAGCAGCCAGTTTCTCTTGCAGCCTTTAATTGCACAGCTGGCGGACCCTGTCCTCTCCCAACTCCGTAGGGCCATTTCAGTCCCATCCCGTTGGAAGGGATGGGGGCTGCTAGGGAGGCCTGGCGTTGCTGCTCTAGACAACACACACATGCCCAGCCTATTCCAAGTGCTGGCAAATGCACAGAGTAAGATTTGGGGGGGCAGGGAGGGAGGGCCAGGATCAGAACTTAGGCTAAAGTTACTGTAGCGATCTTTCTGTCAGCATGATCCCTGGGAGGTAAAAACAGCTCATGGAAATACGATATTTAAGTGAATGCTCTAACACTTTCAGTATCTGCGTAGGGAGCACCATGCTGAACTAGTTATCCTAAGTTGGTGTTTCACAAAATGCAGCTTAGGCAGGCCAGCCAATAGCTCAGTAACACCCCCTGAAATATCTTGGCATATATCTGACAGGTCACTGAGAGAATATTGTGTAAAATTGATGACCTGCCTCCGTTACTCCAAAATAAAATTGAGTCAGTGTAGTGAGGTAAACATTGGTAAGGGTGTTTGGATGCCATTACAGGAAATGAAATTCTCCACATACATGGCAGTATTTATTTTATATTTTGTGCGTTTCAATAGGAAATGAGCTCATATTCATCTTCTCTCCATAGTCAGAGGACTAGAGCTCCAGAGAAAGTACAGCAGCAGTCTCCAGAGGTTTTCATCTTGCAGAGGTATATGGTACCCAAGTCCCTGTTGCCTTGCCCTACACTTAGGCTGCTGTGTAGGCTGGAGAGGGCAAGGGCCCTTTGGAGGTGCCCTTTGTGCTTGTAGACTTGCTTGCCGCAGTGTGCTCTGTAGCAAGGGGCAGGGAGCAAGAGTGCTCTTGCTGAGTAAGGAGCAAGAGCTCCCTCCTTGCCTCTTTTAAGCCATGGAGGCTCAGCCCAGATGCCAGGGCTGTACCGCAGGCAGCTACTTCAGGAGGGTGGGCTGGGAAGGGAGCTCTGCTGTGGTGGCCGAGCACAGGCAGTACTTCACCTTTCACCATGCAAGATGCGTGGGAAGCGGCTGTGCAGCACTGCTCGTCTTACAGAGGTTTGCTACCCTGGTGGCACTGGCGTTGCCTTGGTGAAGTTCTGAGCTCCACGTTCCAGTGTGGGTTGCCCAAGCGCAGAGATTTCTTTAGCCTCTAGGGAGCTTTCAGCAGCCAGCGTGTTTGCCACACTCAAGAAACAAACAAAAAACCCACAACCAGCAAAACTCTTTAGATTTCATTTTGTCTGCGGTTGTAATGGCCAGTCTCCAATTTAGCAAAAAAACGGTAAACTTCACAGAGCCAGAGCCAATTCATTTAGTATAAATTAGTGCTGCACTTAGCTGGAATAACCTACCCTCCTGACCCGCCTCAGATGTTTGGCCAATAGGACTTTTCTGGATGCATCTTTATTGTCATCGGAAATAAAAGTGCATAATATATGACTCTGGGATGTGGACATCAGATACCCATGAAATTGTCACAGGTTTATCTTTGGATACACAAATGAAATTGATGTTAGTTTTTACATACTGATCACAAAAACTCATTCATATTCTGCAATTTTGTACTCATTGATATGACTATAGTGCCCACAACCTGAAATCTTTTCCCAGAAGAAGTATGATTATTCTGTAGAACAAGCTATGCTTGAGAAATGTTTGCAAGTTTGGGCTTTAAAAGGGAAAGCAAATTGTGGAATGGAAAATGATTATACATAGAATCAGGTAACACATGTTTGTCAGATATGTTATAAAGCTGGGTTTATGTGGTGGATTCTTTGTGGGTTTTTCTTTTTTCTTTTCCCTTCCTTACTCTACCATGCAACAATGCGATAGTGGAGAAATTATCCTGTTTCTTTATTCATAGCTCAATAAGTTGTTTAGATTCTACAATTTAAATAATATTTAAAGCATAAATGGACTTTATTTCCATAGTAGCACCCTGAGGTGAGAAAGTTTTCAGTGCTACTGAATAGGGGGGAGGTAGGATAATGGGGAAATGAAGTGCTTTGCTCACATTCCTGCAGCTAGCTGTTGCTGAGAATCCAGTCTTTCCTTCTCTTATCTTTAAAGGGGCTGTGATTTTCTTAAACACCAGGAGGATCTTTCCTTTCCTGTCAGTTCCCTCTGTATCATGGAGGGCAGGCCACCAAAGGCATGGGACACAAAGGGACCAGCTCATCACAGTTGCTTTAAATAGTGAATGATGAGGCCTGGTGAAGATGGGGGAAGTGGGGCTGTCAAGTAGCTGGTCCTTTGAAATTTGGCTTGAAACTGGGAGCATCCCATTTAACCAGGCTTAGTTATACATATAATCCAGTAGGTAACTGGGAGCTAAGGCAAAGGAGATGTAGCTAGTGCTCTTTCTTCCCTCCCAGCAGCACCTGCTGGCCGGTATTTTTCTTCTAGCACTTGTTAGCCTACGCAATACATCAAAAACATGCCTTAATTAGATTCCACTTCAGTGACCTTACTCTGAATATTAGCAGCCATCACCACAAACGCCGTGGAAGGAGGTGTCTCCTTCTGGCCACGTGGAAGTGCACAGAACCCAGATGGGAGCACTGGTACATGTCCCACTCACTTCCAGCCAAAATGCTGATGTAGACATTGCACCCAAGGACACATCTGTAGAAATGAAACAGCAGAAATGGAATGTGTTCTGCATCCTGTTGAAATTTTTACTGAGCTCCTTTTATCTTCCAAAGCAATGAATTTGGCTGACAGCCTTCATGTTGTCATTGCAAACAATTCCCCAGTAGAGGTGGATCACGATCTAGAGTTCCTTCTCATGGCCAGAGGGCTATAAGAGACCGTACAGCCTGCATTTCTATATTATGTCTTTTCTGCATAAAAATGTGACTGTGCAGCACCAAATAGCTATAATGAAGTACTATTAAAACTTTTTTACTGAAAGCTCCGGTGTATATGAATAGGTATCTAAAATCTGTCACAAATGAGTAATACATTTGTTTCAACTATATTAACAATAAATACTTGATTTCTTTAGGCCTCTCTTCAGTTTTTCTTTCCTTTTTCAACAGTTCATAAGCAGAATGCAGCTCTGTTTCCCAGCCAGTCTGTAACTATGGCTTTAATTATTTTGTTTCCTTTGCTAGCTAAAAGGAAAACTCGAATCAAATTTATCAAGCTGGTAAAGCAGAGAGAGAATTTGCTCTAATTAGGACTTTACATACAGAAGTGGTCTAAAGAATCCTGTTAAATGTTATTGCTCTTAGCAAAAAAATCTGCAGAAGTTAAAATGGAAGTGGAATTTTGAAAATTAACTGTTCAATCATGTTCACTGAAGTACTCATGATTTTTATTTTAATTTACTAACTTGGTTTTTGTTTCTTCAGTAAAGGATTAGAAGGAATCTTTGATATAAACCGTGTAATCCTACAATAGCCTGCTCTTTGTTTAGCAACTGTTATGCCGTGCTGTGTTTCTTTCCCCAGTTGGCACAATGCAAGTAATGACAAGATAGATGATGAGAAATACCTTTGTTGTCACGTTTTCTATTGATTTCATGTGCCAGATTCTTCAAACCACTACAGAGTAAACCCAGTGCCGATTACAGCCTAACTCTCAGCCCTTTTCAAGTTTACTTTAAAGGAATATAAATTTCCTTCAGTCCTTCAGTCTTATCTGTATGGCTGTAGCCTATATCATTAATTCATTGGAACTAGTTGCCTGCTTCCTGGGCCGTAAGACCTGCCGCTGCTGATTAGATTGCAGGGTTGGAGCCTAAATAAGAACCCCCGTGTTCTGCCGAAAGAAAGTATCATATGATGAAGATTTGCTCATACATAACACCATTTGGGAATTAATCTTGTAATCAAATTGAAAACAGGATTAGCTCTGAAACCTCTTTCTTATATCTGACACATATTACGCTAACCTACATTTCTAGGAGCCAGGTGGCTCCTTCAGGAAACTGAGTCACTGTGCAATTGCTACAAGTTGGCAAATACACAGTGATAAAGGCTTGACCCTGGCCTCTTCATTCCTTGCTTCAGAGCCGGTGGAAGCAAACCTGGTCTGCATTCAAAACAGAAATGATTACATGGTTCATGAAATCATTTGGATACATTTTATTCTGCTTACTCTTTCACCATGCCTGCGTTGGGCTCGCTTGAATTCCTCGTATTGTGGATACATGTGTGAAACCCCCCATTCTGGGGAGAGGAATTCGACCTTCTTGTTTTCTCTCGATGGGTAAAACTATACCCTCTTGCTAGCACAACTGTGTAGCCATACAACAGCTCCCGAACAATGTACAATGTGGAAGTGTTGTTTTTGTTTACAATATTTAATTTTACATCTGTTATAGAAACATTTCCTTAGACGTGGAATTGTCTGTATTTTGTAACACAAAATCAAATGCAGGTTCTGTTTTGAAGGAACTTATCTCTATAGACATAGAGTATAGTACTGAATATATCAACTCTCTCTATTCTCAATATGTTCAGAATTTTGAAAGAAAAGGATCAAGCAGTTCTTTAAAGTTCACATCCTGAAATCGATAAATTTTCATCTGCCTCCATCTGCCCTCCCCCACCTGGTGTCTAATGATCTCTAAATATCTTTAGACAGAGAAATGCACTGTAGTATTTTGGACTGACCTGGTTTGAGGATAAAGTACGCTGTGTAGAAGAAACAGGAAAAGAAAGTGAAAAGAACACAAAGGCAAACATTCAGGGGTGATCAAACACGCCATATTTGTAGACGGACAGGATGTCAGGGTGAAATAGATTATGAAAGCATTAAGATCTGGCAACTGAAAGGAAAGTAAAGAATGCTTTTGATAGTTAAACATTGAAACTTTATTGAATAGGGGTCAGGGTTGTAATGAAAACAACATCTGTCTGTGATTGTTAAAACTTGATTGCAAGAGGGAAAACTGAATGATTTTTTCCTCATGCTGATTGATGTAAAAAAACTTGAAAAAATGGACATTAAAAAGGAGAAGTTAGACAGATGTAGCAAAGCAACAGCTGCTGGAGATGGACAAGCTTTCTCCTGGGACATACTGCCAAGGAAAAATAAGAGCCTTATTCTGATCGCCTGCTGCTACAAATCAGCATTAACTCTACTGAAGCCAAATTGCTTGTGCCAATGTAAAACTGGCAGAAGGTCAGAATCAGGTATTGAAAACAAAGCAAAGTGATAGAATGTGACAAATTTCTATCAAGAATCTAATTAGTTTGACATTATTATCACTTGTACCTGAGTTTGTAATCTGGTTTATTTTTTATGATTTATGGACGTACTCAAATATTGGCAGCATGCTCAGATATTTTACCAGGTGAAATACCCATACGACTATTCCAGATATAGAAAGAAGAGAAAAGGGTAGGTACTGTTTCTTCCTGTTGTGCATCATCCTGGTAAGATAAAATCAGTCCTTGCCTATTTTCAGGGATATTTGAAGGTAAGATGGGGACAGGAGGAAGACGGCTGAAGCCTACTGAGCACCTCAACTTGTTGAAGGTTTCTCAGCAATAGTTTCACTGATGTGGGGTGGGAGTTCCCCAAACTGGTCTTGCCTGGCCTCAAGGCACATGCAGCTCCCCAGTTCAGGAGCGTTCTCCAAGCTCTGTAGCCCAATGCGCTCGTGCCTCCAGGTTGCAGGTGCTTGGGCTCATGCCAAAGCCATCAGTCAGGTTCTGTAGTGTGGTGCTTAGACTGGAAAACAGACATAACGGTTTCCTGCTGATGTCAGCACAGTTACAGAACTGACACGAATGTCAGCCTTGCTGAGTTGCCCCCACTATGGGGAACTTCTCATGTGTATGTGCGATTCACCCCCAACCAAGAAAAACCCCCTGCAAACAAGAAAACCTGCTTTCCAGCCAGCCTTCCCTGTCACATATTTCTAAGTTCTTTGTTTTTTCAGGCAGTTTTCTTTTCACTCTAAACTGTGACCATGTGTTATGGGATAGCTGTTCCTTAACATCCCTTTCTTAGCTTGCTCTGATGCAAGGCTTTGAGTGGGGGCTGTTGCATCACGGAGAATCTTCCTTTATCCTCTGCGTCATGGACAAATGCTGGCTGCGAGAGAAAGAGTTGGAAGCGAGTGCGAGCTGGCAGACTTAAAAATCTGTCGTAGGAAAGGGGGGTGTTACTAAAGCGGAAAGGGATGAATTACTGGAAAATTAAAATGGATTTCCAAAATTATCTTTCAAGAGGCTGTTGGCAATAATGTTTTAACACCATGGTTTTCTGGTACGACAGAAAATGCTCTAATCTAAAAATTGGAAAAATCTAGGGATTCTAGAGAGAGACTAGCCTTCCAGCGTGGGCACAGCAAGTTAGGTGCCCAAAGCAGTGCCAGTACCCCATAAGTACTGCCCTGCAAGGGTGGGGTTGCAGACTGAAGGTAGTCCTTTCAGTTTTATCTGTTCTCAGAGAAAACACAAGATTAAGCATGTCTCACCATTGCTACCTTTTGGCTAACATAAAGGATAGATGGATGGATGCTCTGCCTCCTTTTCTCATCAGTTAACTGCATGCTGCTTTTGCCCACTGTACTTTAGGTTTCAGCAATTTCTTTAGCCTGCAGGTGTAGAAGTAATGTCTCATCAATAGGTCTTTAAACCTTTTTCCCTAAAACTTGCTAAGCTTTTTTTGCCCTGGCTTTCCTACTTGTTTCAGAATTATCTATCCCTTCCTCTTAGATCTCCTCCCAAAAGTCTGTTGTACAATGGTTTCCTTCTACAGGACCGATTTTTATGGAATTAACAGCATGGGGGGGGACCTGCTTTACACAGGCTGTTAGCGCTTTGGTATCAGCATATCGTTTTTGTGCTGAAGGAAATGTACTGTTGTTCACAAAGTTTGGTATCGAGCTCAAAGGGGTCATCAAACTGAAGGCTACTGTATAGTAGTGCCTCTTTGCCTTACAGATAAAATAATTTCTAAGTGAATTATTGGCCGCTGCAAGAAACAGCAAAAGTGTCCATAAACCCTTCATAAAAGATTCTTTTCGAGAAACTAACATCATGCACGTAGTTCTGAGGACTTAGGTGGTAAAGTAATGGCAAAAAATTCATCTCCTCCCATTTGGGACCCATTTGTGCTTACTGACTACAAATCTGTTTTGTGATATAGGGAAGAAACAATCAGATCTGGAGGCCTGGTGCTTATGTTATTTTCTTGTGAAATGCTGTTCTTAGGTGCGTCCTTTCCGTTTCTCTGAATTCGGGGACTCCGATCTTAAGTTTTACCATCTTTAAAAGAAATTTGCTGTAATTTGGACTTTTATAGGGTGGGAATCTGTTATATCTGCTGGTCATCTCAGGGTGTATCAGAATGGCCAAGTGCAGGTAGCCCAGCGTGTTCTCCCAGCTGCCTGAGCGGGTGCCAAGCAGATGGCAGTATGGTGAATCATGTAGCCGGGCTTGCCTTCCCTGGCCCTGAGCACAAGATAACACGGCTCCTGGAACCGAAGTGCATCTAGCTGACCTGGAATACAGCTGGAACCAAGTTTTTGTAGAGCTACCTTTACTTGATCTTATATTTGCACCATGCTAGAAATAGGCCATTTTGATAGTGAATATTATTCATATTATGATATTTCAAGTCTCCGTATTCTTTCTCACATTGTATGTTGCCTAATCACTTTCTTAATATTTCTGGAAAGCTCTTTTTCTTTAAACATATATCAAATGTATCTGTTTCTAATGAATTAGAAATCATGGCTTGTTTGGCCTTCTTAGGAGTTATGGCTGCTCTTGAGGCTGTTTGAATATTCAGTTGCGATTCCAGTTTACTGCAGCTGGTGTCAGGCGTGAGATCTCCCAGATTCTGTACACAGGCAGACCTGTCACTAAATTGCTGATTCCAGTTTGCTGTTTTTAGTGTGTTTAGTGTTTGCATTTAGAATAGTTTAGAACCTTGCAAATAGGTTTTAAACAAAATATTCAGCTTCACTTCATCTGGCTCAAGACGTGGGTGTGAGTCTTGCAAGACCTGTAATAGGTTGTCACCCAGTGCTTTGGAAGTAGTTTATCACTTCTTGTTTGCTTTCTGTATGATACACTTATGCCAAAGTCCATTTCAGAAAGCTAGCATCTCTGTGTCTGCATGCACTAATAGGGACTGATCTTTTCATGTGAGTGTAGTGATGGATATCATGTCAGGGAGCATTTAACACTGCAGTTTGCAAGGTTACTGTTGGAGAATTAGCTGCATGATGATCTAATCATTATATAAAAGTCCTATTCCTTAAAATTTACTTTTTGTGGCAACGGCTACCCCTTTTTTTCTGAGCAATGTCTAATATAATGAATCTTTGAGCTGGACTGGAGTCTTGCTCATATTTAAACATTAGGTGATAATAAATGTATGCATCATGTAAAACTTTACATAATGAAGTGTTTTGACATTCATTTTATGCTGTTATATTCATGTTTTGATGACAAACTAAATTGTCACTGGTGTGTAGCGTTCCAGGTGCCCTCTACCATTCCACCTGACTTGCTTTGAACTTGCCCGGTAGTACTTTAAAATCAGGAATGTAATATTAAAGCAGTCATGGGAAATAGCAAATTCTGAAATTTTAACCTTTCCCAACTGGAACCTCTGGGTTAAGCTTGGTTTTGATGTAGAGAAACGCAGATTTCCTGATGTCTCTACAAGGACTTGCTCCCTGTTAATCCACAGCTGAATTGGACCCTCTGTTTGCAAGTTCTCATTCTTCTTTCCTTCTAATATGTAATGATCTGTGACAATAGAAATAATGTTCAACTCTGTTTTGTCTTGTTCACAGCATGCGGTTAGAATATTGTACTGCCGTTTCAGTAATATTTTTACACTCGTCCCCTACTGTCTCGGCTGCTTGCCAGCATGGTGGTTCATGCTTTGTTTGCCTTCAGATGTGATTATTGTTTTGCTTTCCTAGATGGACTATCTGAATGAGTTCTTCACAGAATAAAACACTGGAGTTCTCAAATCAGAGGACTTGTTTAAATTAATTACCGGTGAAAATAGGCATAGAACTTCAGAGAGGAATGGGAAGTCCCTGGATAAAATTTTGGTTTCAGTAGAAAGTCTAAAACTAAATTATTTTGGCTTTAACAGTGCAGTAAGCTAGCTAAGATTCAAAAGTTTTAACCTCATCTTTTCAGATGGTGGATCCCTGAGATACATTTTCTAATCAAGACAAATTTTTCTGTGGGACTTAAAATGTTTAGTCAAAACTCACAACTTTCTGGTGAAAAGACAGTTTAAACAGAATATTCTAATAAGTCTTTTTTTCCCTTGTTCTACTTTAAAAATGGTTTTAACACCCACTTAAAGATATGTTGAACTTCGAGGAAGTTGGATTTTTATATGCCTAATCAGTGCCACGTTCAGAGTATTTCACTTCTTAAAAATCTTCCTTTTACGTAAGAGAAGACTCCTTCTCCCCACCTCTCCCAAGTATCTGAGGGCAATAGTTTACTTAAATGATTTAGGATTGGGTATGTTGGAGATGAGAACAAACCCAATCATGCTTAAGTGACCAAATCAAAGAATTTTGAATAAAAAGCTATTCTAGCTTATCCTCTATCAAGCCCCCCAAAATATACATACTCCTGGGTTTCCTGTTTTTAAATCTGTATTGCCTCTGACTTCAGTATGAATGATACACTGACGTAGTTTTTCATAACATGTAATGAGAAAATGTATTACTAATCTGGAATACTTATGAACATCTTTAGAGGAAATGACTTGAATTCAGACATCTGGAAAATGAAGGCATTATGTGTTGACCTAGCATAATTTGCTATGATGCTAGTAATTTCCTATTCATTTGCCTCAGTACTAGTGAAAAGAGTATTGTATTTAAAAACAGAACTGCTTGTACTATGTTGTTTAGAACAGTACTCCAAGAACACAAATGACTAAGGAGAACTACCGCAGCTAATGTCTGACTGAGCGGGATGCATTTCAGCTCTATTGCCTGTAAATGTTCAGGGTCAACATGTATTCATTTGCAAATGCATCTTCACTTCTGTAGCAATAGAATGCAGAAGATCTCCAGGGCCTTGTATCAGTTAATACAGAAATGTACAACTAGCTACAAGAAATCGGTGCGTTCTGATATGTTGTACAGTAACCATCCCAGTGAGCAGGTTAAAATCCCTAACCTGAGGCAAAAGGAAAAATTAAATGGACAATGGAGGTAAAACACAAAATGAAATAGTAATGTGTATTTTTAGCTTACTGTTCTTATTAACAGCGGAAATGTATAGCACTTGTTCCTTAGAACCTGTTTGCACTACCTTCAATTACTTGCTGAAAGCTGCTCAGATCCCGCTTCCATGTCATTGTTTGTATTGCACAGAAACATGAATTAAGTCTGTCAGTCTTTTGATGTGCATGCCGAGTCAACAGTGCAGTCACTGCAGGTACTTACCAGAAACCCCTCCGTGTCTTCTGCCAGTGCAGACAGAACAATTTTTGCCCCTTTGCTTGTTTTTATCACTCTCTGTGGAATATTCCTTTAAAAGTGACATTTATTTGTCAGCTGGAAAAAAAATCTTGTCAGGCGCTGTTCTTAATTATAGATTTTGAGATTTGTGAAGTTTACAGTCTGTTTTTCAATTCAGGACATAATCTCTCAAAAAGCATAAAGTAAGTATTAGAGCTAGCATTGTGTTTTAAAAATTTTCTTACATTGGCAGTTACCTTATAAGCTCCCTCTACTTGTAGGGAATTAGACTTAGCAATAGTCTTCCAAGAAAGCAGAGGCTTGGACAGGTAGACATTTACTAAATCCTAAAATACAGTTAAATACAAGCTATCCTAATCTCTTTATGGGAGAATATTAAGCTGACATTGTCAGTTTAATTTCATCAGAGGAACAAATGTCCTGTTGCCCCAGGGACTCCAGGAAAAGGTACGTTGACTTTTGGTCATCATGCAGACATAATAGTCTCTTTTTCTCCAAATCAATTTTATAGTCTAGAAATTAAAACAAACAAACAAAAAAAACAAAAAAACAAAAAACAAAAAAACCCAGCAGCACACAGACTAACCCCCCCCCCCCCCAAAAAAAATACCCATACTGTTTCATTTGGGTTCTCTTTAATGGACAAAAGCACTGAGAAGATAAAAGTACGTTATAATTCCAGCACAGGAAATTAGGAGGCCCTAGTTTCTGTATCTGATATTGTTAATCTAGCAGCCTTCATTAGACCCACAGGTTTGATTCTGCGCTTGGTAAAGTTCAGAGCAATCCTAACTGAATGGCTGATGCAGTTGTCGCAGTTTAAGACCAAATGACAGTGAGGAGACTAAATGAATTCAGATACCAAAACACTTTACTCAGAGATCCATGCAATTTTACCAGTTAAACAGCTTCCCTGTTCCACGGGAGAGGTGGCACAGTCCCGGAGAGCAGTGGCAGGGTTAACGTAATGGTTTCAGCCATGCTTAGCTAGCTTAAACTTGCGCCTTACAAACTGGCTGTCACTCTCGCTGGCCTCACAGGCTGCTCCTCTCAGAGGTTCTTGATGTAGTCACAGCTTTTTTCACAGTGATTAACAGGTTGTTTGTGCTTAAGTTAATTCTCTATTCTTATAACTAAAGTACTCCCTTATCCTGTCCAGTTAACTAAATTTCATCTACATATGCTAGTACTATTGTCAGGTAGGCCTAACTTACCCTAACATCTACAGCAGGTTATTCTCTTTAGAAATATATCTGTAGTGACTCTCTCAAAGGTGTGCTCTGTCACTGGGTGTGTGAGGTATTGACCCTGGAATTGCTCTATTTACATTCTCGTTTAGAGCCCATTACTCTGATACACAACAATAACAGGCAACAGTGACTTTTTTTAAATCCCTTTTATTGCTTCTAAAACAGAAGAAGTGCTGCTAACTACATTTGACACAAATCTTTAGCTGTAAGTTTACCAAAAAAACCCCAGCAGCAACAACAACAAACAAACAAACCAAAATCCTCCTGGCTTTCTATAATGCAAAGTCCGTCTGATATGGCTCATGTGGCTTCCACTCATTTTATTTCCAGAACGTTTCAGAGTCACGGAAAAAAAAGTTACTCTGTTTAAAATAAATAAATTAAAACAGATTCATTTGTATTCATCTGTCAGTTAGCTGTGTTTCATACTTACACCTTGGAATACAATACATAGATGAGTCATAAAGAGAAACAGCCTCTGCATAGGAAATTACACTGTCATTTCAGAGTAACATTCTTTTCCCACACTGAAGCAAAGATGGGCCATTAGTAATCACAGATAAATGACCAAAGAATTGGAGCATTTGTTTAAAATCAGAAACAAAAACCACAGTCCCCTCTATGCTTGCAAAATCAGAGCCGGATTCAGACTGTACAGAGTACACACTTGCTAATGCCTTTGAGCTCTGGCAGACCTGGGAATCTCTCCAGCTCACAGTTTCGGCCTCAATTTTATCTGGGAGTAAGATATCATACAGGATAGTTTGAACTTTGGTATTCAGATTATCGTCCTTCCAGGGTTTCTCTCCGTTTCTTACAGTATTTAGGGAATTTTGAGCCTTTTTTTCAGCCCTCAGAGGGCTATCTGTATATTGAAAGTCAGATAGGCAGCAGACTTCATGTCTGGTACATGCATACTGTTACAGAGCGCACATACAGAGTCATGTTTACAAGTGATTTGAGAGAACAGCAAAATGGCATGTATATGCCAGGTCAGGGTCCCTCCAAAATGGAACTGTCAGCAGGATAACCCCTGATAGTCCTTAGATACGAAGCTGAACATAATGTAGTATCTGCCTGAAGAACTCTAGTCTTTGAAGCATACTGTCTAGAGAGATGTAAGGAGAATTATTGCTTTTAATGTAAAACCTTTGATGAAGTCAGCGTCCTTTGTATGTTACCATGTCCTTCTAAAATTTCTGTTGGCTAGGAGAATAATCTCTTCCTCCTTTTCTGCACCAGCTCTTCAAGATGGAAAAAATGAAACACAGGAGCATCCTAGCTCATCCAGGATGCTTTGAATATTCCTGAATGATGGAAATCATAAATAGAGACAGAGAATCTTATGGCAGCAGTGTTTGCTGACTGCCAAATGCATCGTAATTCCCTAGTCTTTTAAATAAAGCGGCTCATATGCATTGCAAAGCCTGCAGGAGGAGGAACTGAACGTACTAAGATTTGAAGCTCAGTACTCAAGAGGCTGGACGTCACTCAGATTGTGATTTCTGACTCCAAATGTGAGCAGAACAGAGCGTTTTCCCCAAATCCTGGAAGCACAAGGCTGCACACCTTTAATCGCTGGTATATAGTTTGCCTGATTAATGTTTTCAGAGTATTAGTAAAAGGGAAAACAGACAGGAAAACTAGAGTGTGTGCATGAAATGTAAGTGATTATGTTATATATGCATCTGAGAATTTTACTTTATTCAAGTCAGGATCTAATCCAGCTCCCATTAAGTTGGTGGGAATTTTGCCAATGAAAACAATAGTAACAGGATCGGGCCAAAATAATTTAATCCACACTCCTTAGCTTCTATGCTCACAGCAAGAATGTTGCCATTAAGTTTATATGGACGTAAATATTCACTTTAATTTCCTAGAGTTTGTCTACTTGCTTAAAATTGCACTTGTGATTAAAAAAAGAGCAACACAGTGTATTATGGCTGCATTTTAATCAATGTAGGTTCAGGAATAAGTAGAAGAACAGTTTAAATATTTTATACAGATTATATTGCAGTCTTGAATTAACAATTTGTTTTAGAGTTGTTCATTTCTTTTTCTTTCTCCTTTGGCTTATCTTTCCCCTGTTGGTTCAGGTTTCCAAGCTAATATGTGAGGGCGACTCTGATGGCTTTGGGTTTTTTTTTTTTTTTCTCCTGTAATTGTATTCTGTAAAATTGTCACTGTGCATGTTGTATCACTGAGTCACATGTCACCTCATGCTGCAATTTCATTCTAACGGGAGGAAAAGTTTAGGGGTGTGCAGCACTGATGATGTTTGAGGTTTAGTTATTCAAGTGAGCTTCTTTCACAAAAAATGGGGCTGCTGTCAGCTTCAGAGGATGCGAGACATTGACAGGGGGAAGTTGCCAGAAGCTGAAGAGTTTTAGGAAACAACCCTTGGGAGGCTTACAAAACCAGAGCCTGCCTGTCGGTGCTGCTAGTTGTCCATTAACTTCATTAAGAGCTGCCGTGATTTTGGGTCCTTGGTCCTAAAATCATGGTCCTTGGTCCTTATTTTAAGCATCTTAAACAGTCCTTAGGTCCATCAGGTTTAAGTCCTTGGCCTAGAACTTTCTCCAGAAGAAGATGCCTCATTTGGAGACCTCGAGCCTTGTCCCCCTGTGCGTGGGCTCTGCTCTGAGCGACTCTACTTCCTTCTCTTTCCTCCTTTTCCAGGGCATGACACTGAGTTGAGTAAACACTGCAGCTTCACTCAGCCCTTCATAGAGAAGGCACTGATACTTTCCAATACAAGCTTCAAGATTTCTCAAGAGTGTGGGCAAAATGTCATTTTTTTATCGGCCGGACATGGAAGGGAACAGTTTAGGAGTCTGTAGGGGCAGAACTGGGATGAATACGGAGGGTAGATAGCAGCACTGGCAGCCCTCCTTGCCCCCAGGTCATACTTCGCCTTTCCCAGCTTCTTCCCTTGGCAATCCAGTCTGTTGCTCATGAATTCTGGTTTCCATGAAAAAAGCAGCATGGGTATAGTCCTGCTGCTGCGAGACTACTGCCTTAGCGTACAATGTGTGCTGTACCCATTTACAAATATTGGTGCAGGGATCAGGCATATGTTGCCTCATGAAAGTGTCACTGAAAGCATTTAGTATTTGAAATACTGTTTTCTGGTTTGTTTCCATGACAGCTGGGAGTGAAAAGAAAAAGCAGCAAA
The DNA here is from genome assembly GCF_036370855.1 of Dromaius novaehollandiae. NCBI lineage: Eukaryota > Metazoa > Chordata > Aves > Casuariiformes > Dromaiidae > Dromaius > Dromaius novaehollandiae. Next base: position 13,232,774 of record NC_088103.1, on the reverse strand, counting down.
GCAGACAGTATGCACAAGTGGCTGTAATTGAAAAGTAATCATGGGTCTAATAGTACCAGGCACTTACTGTGGGTATTTCCCGTTGCAGCTAACTTTGGCGAGGAGGATAATCATGTTTCCCATGACTCCCCTGCCTCTCTCCCAAGTTCTCCCTTTCCTCTGCTGATGCCCCCGCAACTTTGCAGCATCATCTTGTCCTTCTTGTTTGTTAATGATGTTAAGAACGTCACTGAATCTTTAGCTCTGCTCCTCCCTCCTGCCTTCCCGCTCGTCTTTTTCTGCTTTGAATCTAACTGTACTTCCTCCAGGCATTTTCGTATCCTTAAAAAATCTATGGAGCCTTAGATTGAGACAAAAATGTAACGTGCACCCATTTTAATGCCATTTTATGCCACCAGAACAACGTCTAAGAAGCTGGTCCTCTGTCATGAATTTGTTGATCTTTCTGTGTATTCTCCTTCTCTGTGCTCAGACTTACATTCTCAGTCAAGCCTAGACCAGGTAGAAGGGGATCCGGGAGCTCCACTAACAGCTCCACTCCTAAGTGCTGTACACACTGCAGTGTACACACATTTTAGTTGCCTAGTGATGCCACTCAGAAACTGTGTACATGGACCCAACCTCCTCATATTCCAAACTTTAAATTCACTTTTGTACTTGCTCCATGCTTCTTATTCTTGCTAGAGTCTTGGATGTGGTCTGGGTGGTGGTATCTGAACACTTGTAGTCTATTCTCTTCCTTCCTACCATTTCTGCTGGGTTTGCTACTGTGGCTCACCTTTCCTTCTCCCACACTGTCTAGTCTTGGTTTCTATGGCTATCTCTGTACTGCAGTGTAGAGATACATACATTAGCTGTGCGTTTTTTAAAACTTTAATATTATGACTGCAGAGGCTGTTACCAGGAAATATTTGGATTGTTTCACGGTGGATGTCTGAATCTTATTAATGGGTAGTGAAGGTTAAAAAATTCTCATCCTCTCTCCTAAAAATGTTTGGAAGGATTTTGTGCATCTCTGAAAAAATCATTTAATTCTGCATCCTGACTACCTGGTTATAAAGTTGATTGTATATTAGATTTGGTTTATGAAAAACAGACAGTGAAATTCAATGGATTGAATTAAAATCCTGAATAGGAAATGAGATATAAAAACATTCCTCCTGGATGTACTGAGTTACGAGTTCTATGAATGAACATTATTTTCTATTTATATATAGTGAATTATTCATACCAAAGAGATTAATTATAAAGATGGCTCTGAAAACAAAACAGGATCTTTCAAAATATAGTTGCTTGACTTTGTTTGTTTGTTTGTTTTTTGATTACCTAACCTATTGAGAGAATCCATGAATCTTTATTATGCTACTTAATGACCTGGAAACACATTACAACAGCATAGTAGCTTATTTATAGCTATATAAAGTTGAATTATTTTTAATGAGACAGTTGCATGCAATTATTGCAGTCACACTGGAACTGAACAGCTACCTCAGCACATTTTTGAGACTTTGATTGAAGAGCTCAGGATTTCCCTCTGCAGCTGGTGGAAAAAGTAAAGTTCTTCTGACCCATTCTCCAGGAGATGGTGTATGTGCTACTGCTGTTTGGGGGAAGGAGGGAGGAGTCTGTGTTATCCAAATTAAACTGTAAACACTGATTCCCCGGTGAAGTCCAATACACGTGGCACAAAATATGGGTAACTAGTGTTTTCATGGATGTTAGCTCTCATCATAAGTCTGTTTTCTATTTCAATTAATATTTTGCGTAAATCACAGTGTCTCAGTAAAATAAGCAATACCAGACTGAAAAGAACACAAGGCAACTGTAATTAAGCCACACGTTTAGTAATGTGCTGAACAAACAATGGAAAAAATTACTCTTTGGTTACTAACTCAGTTGTAATCAACCTCATTCTGCCGGCTCATCCACCTCTGTGAGGGGATAATACAGCTGTGTCAGGAACGAATCCAGCAACTAAATTAATTAAAAAAAAAAAAAAAATTGGTGGTTCAGCTACATGTGTTGGCATGAATGTACTACTCCCAACAGCTTTATCTATGCAAGCATCTTTTTGCTCCCAGAGGGCACTTTAAATATATCATATTAAAATAAGTACTAGGAATTTAGTAGCCTTATATTTATAGTATCTTTTATGAATTTCTCTGCCTCTTGCCAAATAGTTTGAATGATGATGGATTACCACTGGCGAACTATTTATCTCCAATAGTCAAATATAACCTATGGGCTCATGTTGCTTTAATCTATATAAAATGAATAAGGCTTTGTGAATATCTGGTGTCAGTTGTCTGCCAGGCAGCTTGTCGAGCTCAAAAGGGTAGTGTAAGATAGGGGACTTAATGGTGAAGCAAATACCAACAAATGGTATGGGATACCAAGTAAATATGATTCTGCCACTTTGATGTGAATACATGATGGTAGAGTCATCATTCATCAAACCTTCACTGATAGATGTGGTGGAAGAAAGACATTTTCTGCCTACCAAAGTGAAGGGGAAGATGCAAGGGGGTGGGTTTATCATCTTACGTAGCCCAAAGCCAAAAATTACAGGCTTGTTTGCTACATGGTAATGGAAGGCTTGACAGCTGGTGCTGGCTGCTGGCTGTTATGCTGTGATATATCACTTGCTCCTGCAGAAAGGAGTGGTGCAAATAACTAGCAAAACACAAAAGAGTGGTTGCTACGTGTCCATATGTTGGCAGTAAAGAGCAAGGCAGCACTGCTGCTGCAGGAGAGGGTGCTCATTGCTTAAGGCACTGATATCAGTGTCCCTAAGGCAGCCCTACTGTGCCTATCTGGAAACTAGTGTGAACAAAACTGGACCACAGACAGTACCCTGAGGTTAATTATAAAATGTGTTGCAACACGCAAACATTGGTGAAGTATATGGAGAAGCTTTTATAATCCTTGCTAAATACAATCAATGAGGGAAAGATAGTTGATTTACTAATGACAGATTTGTCATTAGATTTGTCATCTGACAATACAGTACTCATGTATGGTGTGAAGTGTTTGAGAATTCATCTCAGGTGAAAAGAATGCAGAAAGTTTGCTTAATACTTTTATCTTTTACCTATTAGTCAGTGAACTGTTTAAAGAGCAAAGTACCATTTAAAAATAAAGGTCATCGCCTTACCAACTGTTTGGTTGTCTTCAAAGAGTAGAGATGGCTCACAGGCATGGAGGAGAAAGAAAGAAGGACTTTCTAATTCCTGGACTAAAATTCCTTGGAGGTGCTCATCCAGAGAAGGAAAAAAAAGGATCTCCAGAGTCAGTTCATAAGATGATAAAACTGCATTACTTTTCTACATTTCCTATGCAAGATTCCACTAATCAGGATTTCCCAGAAAAATGAATGTCAGCTAAATCTTAATTTTTGGAGGCTTCCCCCAGAGTATAGATTATTAAATCCAGTAAATACCTCCCAACTATATATATATGTGTGTGTGTGTATGTGTGTATATATATACACACAGGTATATATGCAGTGCTAAAACAATAATTCTTACTGTTGGAGAAAAGCTTTATGGTTTCACTTAGGGCTTATACATAATCAATGAAATAATTTTTAGTAGATCCTTGTGAACTTTATTTAATAAAGAATTTAGAGGAATTAGAGACAGATCTTGAAAGAGAATTTAGGTTTGCATGAAAGGTCCAGATTCACACCTTTGGAGATTTTTAAAAACACTTCAAGATTTTTAAAAATGTTTTAGAAAATCTTCCTGGGTGCCTATTTTTATGCTGAAATCCCTTTTTAAAACTCTGATTATTAATGGCTTGACCAAAATCACAAAACGCGTGAGTAGCACAACTTAGACCTGGTAATGAAAGTCTTTATTTTCATTTTTAAGATCATTCTTCTGTAATGAACCTGTGTATTTGTTGGACTTATTTTGGTCAAACCTTCTTGACTTCAAAGAGAAACAGATGTTGCCCATCTGATTGTCTGAGCTACTCATAGGTTCAGCTTTCAATATTCGGTGAAATGATGCTATAAGATATGTACGTGAAGATGAGACACCAACGCAGACATCAGTGGACCTTGTGATTATAGGCAACGCAGTTAGTTGAGGTGACAGTTGCAAGAGCAAGCTTGTGCTTTTTTGCACCTGGGTTTGTATGTTTGATGATAGAAGCTACAGTGATGGCTAGATAAAGAAAATATTCAACTATGGAGAAAGCATTATAGTGTGGAAGAGTTGTCAGTGGTGTTTTCAGGCTGCATTTGCTGATCTTGAGTGGTAAGTGGAATAGGACAGGTGTCCTAAAACCCTATTTGTTTCTTTCAATTTTGTTATCTTATGAGGCAGTCAGAATAATAATGTGCAAATAATCCTGGCATCTTGAATGCCAAACTGCTCCCTCAGGGTAGATTCATTCTCCTAGGGAGGGAGTTGGATGCAACAATGTAGATGCTGCTGCACTGAGCAGAGCCACATTTACTGATGAGAAGCAGCTGGTCAGTGCAGGAGCTAGATGAGCACATCTTTCGGTGCTGTGTATGCATTACAGGCAAAGGGTTAATAATAAACCAAGTATTCTCACCAAACCTGAAATCATTCCAGAGTGAATAGCAGCCTGCTGCTGCTGTCGTTTCACCTTTTCTATATTGGCAAAATGGAGAGTATGTGAAGTAAATATTGTGACCATATGAAATAAATCTAGGCAAGTCTGTATGTACACATCTACCACATGGCAACATATTTAAAAAGACTTCAGCTCTGTGAGTTGGTAGAAGCAGCCACATTTGGACTGGTGTCATTAGCTGGCAAGGGGCTGACTGTACTGCTAGCAATAGTTTAGTGTTACATTCACAAAGGCCCTGCCAAGAAGCGCTCGTGCAACCGAAGGAAGGGAGGCTGAGCAGGCTATGAGTCAGACCCTGAATCAGCTATCCTCCAAACAGCCGAAAGCTGCTTTAGTATGTATCGCTGCCAGTACACGTGAGAAGTTCATACCACCCCTGGTAATTGCTAGAGAGACACTGGACATTGCGAGGAGGGGGATGCTGGAGGAGCCTTTTCTCCTTGTGCTGGTGGGTGGCTGTGGGTCACTTTGCCTGGTAGAGGGTGCCTAGTAGAGCATCTGAGCCTTTCCCAGCTAGACTCGCAAGCTGCGATGTGCAGGGCTATTAGCTGGTTCCTAGGGGTGGAAACATAGCCCTGCTGAAATCACGTAAAGCTCAGAGGTGCTGTGGCTGTTTTATATGCATTTTCTGTAGAGTGACTAAACGGAAGTACAGGGTAAAGAGAACAAATGTGGACTTCATGAGGATTTATAATATGTCAAAACCCAGGAGAAAAAATTGTAGTAATGATCCAGGGGATGAAAATGAGTGGCTTTCCATTACTAATAGACAGTTTACATTACAAAGACACTATCCCATATTGCACAATATATATACATTATACAACGCCCTCCCTATCTCAAGTGAATAAATAACATTAATGCAAACCCAAGATTTATGGCAAGAATGAATCTCTCTCTATTACTCTTTTCTGACTAAGTTTTTGTAAGTATTTCTATCACATATGAACTATCTAACTGGCCAAGCTAATTCCTGGAGTAACTCCCTTGGCTCTGGTGGAAGGACTCCAAAGATGACTTTGTAGCTGTACACTAAATTAGCTCATACATCATATAGATAGATGTTATAACAGAAAGTACTTATGCTAATTGACAATGACATCATTGCAGCCCACAGCACATGGATTGCTTCTAGCTTCCCTTACAGTTATCTCTATCAAAGGACAGTCATTTCTATTTCCTTTCTTTGTTTAGTGTTTTCTTTTTCCAGTGTTAAAAATAATTAGGACATTGAAAGCATTTTTCCTTTCATCTGGAAAATGATTCTGCTTCTGTTTATATTTTTAGAGGTACCAGGAGTTAATACTGCGCTGCTTGTTCAGACAGACAATAGAGGTATTCCATTGTACACATTGCCCGTCACCTTAGATCTCTAAGCACATTGCAAATCTTCTGCCTCATAATGCTTGGAAGGTAAACAGATACTTTTGTAGATATTTAATAGACAAGAGAAACTAGAGCTCTGTCTTGTCTTGAAAATTTAACAGGTTTAGAGTGTTCATATGTTGGGAATGATTTTCTCGTTATGCACGTACAAGTCGTTCCTTCTGGTGGAAGTCTGAACGTCGGTTGCCGGACGGTGCACATCCAAATGGACTTCCCGCTGTGGGCAGGGGTTACGTCAGCACAGTGACACTTTGTGTCTGTGGTCCTGAATCCGTTACAATAAGCTGTGGTATTTCTTACGTGTTTCAGATCGTTGCAGAATGATCACATCATCATACAAACGATTGATGCTCCTTTGAATCAAGAGGAAAACCATAAGAAAAATGCACTGCATATACACAATTTCAGAGTTTTAAGTGTGAACTGCTGCTAAAGGCTCATCGGAAAATCCTACTGTATACTGAGGTGAGAAAAACATCTTTATCATTTTAAAATTTCAGAGCCAATTTTTCCAGGGAGATCAGCAGCACTAATCAATTTTTTTTAAAAAAAATCCATGCCTTTGTTAATTACTCATGTTTAAAAGTTCAGGAAATGTGGAAATGTTGGAATTATGAGAAAAGAATTTGATTTTCTATTTAATGTTCTATTTCATTGGCACACACCCGAAATTAAGAAAAAACTAAATTGTGTCAGAAGTTTATTTAAATGCATATGGACTGACACCAAGTATGAACATTTTCAATCTAAAAGGAATAAAATTGGGAAAATGGCAAGCAATCAGAAACAAAAGTTGCATTACATCCTTAACTGTTGTATCTATAGTGGCCACTAGTACTCCTATTATAATACACAAGAGAATTGGAAAGCATTTAGATTTGCTTTTTCAGCTGACAGTCTGCCGCAGGTGCTCAGCTATTATAAATAACTATTCAGCTGTTATGCATTATTGTCTAAATCACCATTTTGAACCTGAAGTATAAGCTGTACAACCCATAGCTTAAATCTAAGAAATTGGCTCTTGTTTACAATGTAGTTATTTTAAAGGAAGAAAATACCCAGGAAATCAAACTCGCAAAGAATTTTAATTATGCTGCTTGTTCCTAGGAGCAGCATTACAGTTTTACATTCCATCATTGTTTGCATGGGAAATGAAATACACAACACCTGTTAACAATACATACTCTGATGAATGCTTGGCTAAAAATTGGTTTCTGAATTTTTTTTTAATTATATAGGGTGGAGAGAGAAAACTGATGCCATTTTTTTCCATTACCAGTCAGACATTATCAACATAGTGTAATGATTTACATTTTATTAACATCGTATGAAATCATACTGAGAATTTTTTTGACCGATACAGAAATAATTATGAGTATTTTACATTTATTATGTAAGTGGAAATGGATGAATGAATAGTAGCAAAAGCTGTAGGTAAGACTGGAAAAATGGGTTCCTTTATAACACCCTATTAACAGGCTCTGATTCCTTTAGAAGTTCTCATTTGACACTGAAAATTTACATGGCTGAGTTCAACTTTAAAAATACTTTATTTGGATGTCATTCAGTTCCTCTACATTTTCAACAAAATAATTTTTCACTGTGGCTATGAGAAAAAATATTCTTCATATGTATATAAAACATCCAGTTACAGTTCATATGTTAAAACACAGCAGAAGCAGTTGCAATTTAAATAGTCATTAATCAGGAGTAATGTCTTTGTTGGCTTGGATAATATGGAAAAGGTAGTAGCCAAAAAGTAACGTATGATTCCAGTGAAAGTGTAAAAGTAAGAAGAAAAATTAGATTTTGCTTGATAGGCCCAGGAGTTAAAGGTTTAAGTCACAGTTTTGTGTAGGAAAGACTGTAATCATCTTTTGAAGCAAAATCTGGTTGTGGAGCTTGGTCCTCTTTACATCGAAGGGAATTTCAACGTTGACATCTGAAGGACTAAAGAGGAAGACTTCATGGTCAGAAGAGCACCCTCCAATCCTACCTTTCTAGGGACTTTCCGTTTTAACTTCATTCTTTGAATTGTAATTGCTAATTTTATGAGTAAGCAACAGCTTAATCCTACTATCCTTATGTAGACTGAACTCCTCTGGATTTTGATGTAAATTGGTGAGCTGCTGTCCTGCTCAGGTGACTGCAGTGCTGAGTTAGAGGAGCAGTGACTAGTCATTACAATAGGCAGGTGCACTGCTGGGTTCTGAGCACACTGAAAGGTTTCAGAGGAGAACTGCAAATATTACTCATGCAGCCTACCCAAGCTTTGTGCTCATGAAGACAAATGCTTTCACTGCAGAGTTCCCAGGAACAAAGGAAGTCATGGCCTTTATAAAGTACACAACTGGAAGAAATACTTATATACAAAGTCTAACTCACAACTTATGTAAAGAACGTGACAAACTTCTTAGTCTAATTCATTACCTCTAAAGATTGTCCTTTTATATACCATCCCCAGAAGAAGTTTCTATTGGAGCTGGATTTTTTCCTCCTTTTGCCACAGATTGTTTTTAAAGAATTATGGAAGATGACAACAAAAGAATCAATGTTCTATTTTTCACAGATGAAACTGCAAAATTAATGGAGTAGTGTAATCCAGTCAGACATGAGAGTAAATTTAATCTTGGTTGTGACAATGCACTGCTTGCTGAATATCAAAAAGGATATGTTCCCTTCTTTAGAGTAAAAATAGTATTTGCTCTTAATATAAGCAATCCTGAATATCCCTGGCAGTATGTGCACGGATACCAAAGAGCATTAAAACTTGAGCAAAATCCCACGTGTTTTGTTTGCAAGGGCGAGGAAGACCGTGTAAAAGCACGATTCACTTACACTGGTTTATAATAATGAAACTCCTTTAACTCATATTATTTTCCTTCATACTGCTCTTCCAGTAAATGAGAAGAGCATAAGACCACGTTCAAGGAACGTTCCTAAGCAGTGTACGACAGCTTGCATTCTACTTCTAAATCTCCTATGAACTGTTTTAGTGTAAGAGAAGCATTTGGATAACTCCACTCCCTGCGGACCAAACTATGCCATTGTTCTTTACAGCTCTGCTGTCGTGAATATCAACAGAGCAGATCTGGGTGCTCAAGCTGAGGGAAATACTGGTCGAGGGAGCTGTGTGCCATCCCTGTCGTCTTTTGAATTTTGAGTTCCAAGATTTTGAAGAACTCAAGAAATGAGTTAGAGTGGTTAGACTTTCGCTCAGTCAGAAAGGTTGATTTTAGATCCTGCCTTAACTAAATCAATATATTACCTTAAGAAAGATCTCATGAAAGCATTTGACCCCAGTTTTAGAATAAATCTTTGAATGCTCTTATGACAGCACAGGCAGAGTTGGTACCCAGTTAAAAGAATATTCTTAGTGCAAATATATGTGCTGGCCTCTGGTCCCCTGCTCAATGAGTTTTATTTTTACTAGGAGTAATATACTTAAGCTCTCTAGAGCTCTCCAAATTCGTTTTTTACATGCAACTACATAATCTTTTTGGAGTGACTGTGGACATTAACTCCTCCGTGCAGTTCTCTATAAACATCTGCTTGCACAGCAGATATTTCAAATTCAGAATCCAAGAAGGAAAGTGCTCCCAGGACTGATTACTGAGTTATAAACCCTTTTATTTTAATGTACTCTGCCAAGATGAGTCCATAACCTCAAATGAGTCAGGGAAGAAAGGGGAAGGGCAATAACAAACAGCTTCATCATAATTTTAACCATATTGCCTTAGTATGATCACAGAATAACCTTTATGTTTAGATATTTAAGGAGACTCTGTGGACACTGGAAAGAAGAGTTGCATTCGTTCTTCCCGAGCATGCTCAACCACTAATTGGGATTTGTACTTGGTGGTTCCAAGTAAACCAGGAGAAGGCATATGCCATCTTCCCCAAATTTATTCCTTGCTTCTGGCAACATGAGTGAGACAAATTTCACTCTCTCAACAAGACCCCACTCTGTAAAATGGGGATACGCTTGCCATCCTAACTCCATGGTATTGTTGCTATGATTGTGGTCCTACTCCAAGATATCCCTTAAACATTCTGATGTGTCCCAGTAATTCAGGCTTACTGGTCCATATTACATAAGCAAGTTGCCTTGGACGCTGTTTGTAGTCTAACAAGCAAACTGCTCACAAATATACAAAAAGAAAAAACAGTCAATTTAGACTGGAAACATGCTTAAAGCTGCACACAGATCTGGGCTGGCTTAAAAGTCACATGACTTCCCCCCCTTCCCCCTCCCCCCCCCCCAAGGTGGGTTCATAAGCTCCAGTTTACAAGCCAACTTGTGTCTTGGGTAATTACAGTGTCCCTATTGAAAATCCCCTGTAATTTCAGCTGGAGGTATTTTTCATTTAGTGCCCTAAATTGTTATACGTTATTCTAAAAGCTGGTTAACATCATATGGAGAAGGTGGCCAAAATCAATAGAACTTCACAGCAAAGACATGAAAGAAGTAAAATATGAAATCTCTGAAAGAAATGATGTTCCCTTTCAGGGGCAAAAGGGCAAGGACAATGGAATCAGTGAATTTATATTTTTTTCACAGACTTTGCTGTGTTCTTAAGATATAATAATAGTTTCGGGCTTTTACTTTGCACAGTACTGCATTTCTATCTTCTTTGGTCTTCCAACAGAATGAAACAATAGTTCTAACTGAAAAGCCAGGTTTTGACTATTAAAATAAAATTTTAAGATGGTTTGCCCAAAAGACAAACATCTAGTCTTTTGCATGGAGTTTGATATTCTAGTTCATACAAACCTGTCAAAATTAATGGTAGTTTGTATCTTAACAAAAGACATACAGGAGATGAAAATCTCAGATAAAAAGGTACATTGAAAAAAGAATTTTTATATAAAAAAGTATAGTTAACTTTTATTTCTCAGCTTGCCATATGATATATCTGGTTGTTTAATCTGGGATATTCCTTATGGTAATTTTCCCTACTACATTAATTGATATTGTGTACTGAACAGCTTGTCCCCTGAAGAATATAGGAGCTCTCACATTCAGTGGAATGATGCTTTCCTCTGTGCTCTTAATACATCCAAAGACCTACATTAAGCTTGTGTTAAATTCTTCATTTGTTCGTCACCAGTGTGCTCACTGCTGTATAAGACTAAGAAAGTGAGTTCCTGTCCTGAGGTGCTCAGAGTCACTCAATGGTCAGCGTTGTTCTTTTTTTTCCTGTCTTGAATTTGGGCATTCTTGGTGGATTAGTCTTGTCTGAATGCTGAGTGTGAGAAGTCATTTAAATCTAGATGGGTTTTGTTTTGCTGTTAGCAACTGGTGACCTAGGGTGTAGATACCCTGAAATAACTGCCATCTAAATTGCCCATTTTGCTTTGTCTTATGCATCAGGTCTCCAGTTTAGGTTCTTGAACTAAAAGGTACTTAGAGGGAAGAAAATCCTAAGCTTTCTTAGTTCATATTGACAGCATACTGCAATGTTATATGCACATTTATATTACTTCTACAATTTAACACATAGCAAGAGACTGACTTAAACTATTGGGTTAAATAAATTCATATTTCTTCTTGAAGTTCTTGTTGGCAGGAAAAAGTGCAGGTTTCCTGGAGATGGACTATATATCCTTTTAAGTCTTTTCTATCTAATTTCTAGGAATTCTATGAATCTAAATTCAATTTCCTGGCACCAGATACAGCAATCTTTTGTCTAAGATCAAGAATAGGATCAATCTAATATTTGCTTTTATCTTCCGTTGAGCCACCACTCTTTTCAGGGACAGGAAAATGGAATCATTGATATAGTACATGTTTTATCTCTCTCATTTCTCTGTATCCATGTTGTTTTGAATTGCTGAAAACTTATGATTTGCTAAATTTAACTTGTAGTTTCTTATCACTGGGCCAGGTACCAAAGTTACTACTCTCGCAAAACCACTGTCAAGTCAAATGGATATTTTACCTATTGTGTTAATTAAACAGAAATGGAAGGATTCTGAGCTAGAGCCTGTTGAAGAATGTTGAACCCAAAGGAGCAGTATCTCTCCCTAAGCAGCTCAGGTTTCTGTCTATTTTGCTTCTGATACAGTGAAGCAGTTGTCATCTTGTAGCTGAATCTTGGTGGGTATTGCCTAAGAGAGGACAGAATTATCTGTGGCTTTGTTTTAAAAACAGGTTTCTCTGACAACCTGGATTTATGTGTTTCTTTCTTTAGTACATAATCATACACTGAATTTTGTTTCTGAAGACGATATGTAAAACAGAACATTACCTAGAGGGAATACTGTTCCCTGGATAGAGTATCCGCGATGAACGTTATAAAGGAGCCAGGAGAAGATGATTAATTGCTATGTTAATACACCTATGTACAATAATACAAGACTCGTTATTAACAGCCATGTAACGCTAATGTATCGCTGCTGTCACAAAGGATCAATTTGTTATTAAGGGGATGAGATCCAGATATTGTGTGCAAGTTCTCTGTACACGCCTATGTTTTTTTTGTTCCTTGTCCCACAGGGCAAAAATTTAAGCAATTTGTTGTCATGAGGGTTGGCTGTCAGGGGATCTATATGTCCATCTGATGTTGTTGTAACAAGCAAGGCTCCACTAGGAATTTCCGTCTGCTTTTCATCCTGAATTTGCCTACATGTAATTACCATGTTCGGTGATGCTTAACCAAAGGTGAATGGAAACATGTTTGTAATTGAATGTTTTTATAAGATCTCTATCAATAGGATGATGTGTGGATAGGCTTGGAGTTTACAAATACTTTGCATTTTAAAATAAGGCTTCTAAAAATTAATTCTTTTTCCTAAATTCTAGGTAGACCTCATCTACCATTGAAATGCAAGGACCTCTGCAAAGTGGTAACAAAATCAGATGGAATCACCCTGGTTACTAAAACTTTGGAGAACTTGGTGGAATATTCTGGAGTCCTCTTGCCGCTGCTACTGTTGTTCCAGTGGCAGGTGGCCTACACCAACAAAGCCCTGTAATGCTTCACATTCGGCTGTGACATCTTTTCCTTTTCCAACACATACTCGTGTGATGCAGGTGAGCCTGCCTACCTCCCCGTAAGAAGTGATAAAGGGAGCAAGAGGAAAATATTTCTAGGAAGACAGTAATGTGGTTTATGGTGCTGGGAGAGATGCACATAGGGAGCAGTTTTGAATTGCTATATTCGTACTGCTTCACTGCATCATTAGCAAAATTAAAAATGAGGACCTGATGAAAATTTAGGAGAGCAACCAGCTGCTCACGGAGCCCCTTGTCAGTGTTGACTGTACATAGGCCTCTTTGTTACCTTTAGTAGGCTAGAGGCGGCCCAGGCACTACTAGCTGAAGAGGTTTAATCAAAGAAGGAAGGAAGAAGAGAAGAATGTTCCCTCTGAGATACTCATGGGTGATACCAGCCGTAGCAAAACAAGCTCAGAAACCTGAACTCCGGTCACTTCTCAGGTAAGTAGAAGAGCATTTATGGTGTGACACTGTGGAAATAAGGACCAAATTTTTCAAATATGGACTGATTAAATTACATGTGCTAGGACAGACACTTTTGAGGAACGTTTGCCCCTAATACAGCTACAAGAGTAGGGAAGAAGGAGCTGTATAGAAGAAGCTTTTCTTCTCTGACCTGGCATGTCTGTGACCACTAGCAGTTGTAGAAAATCTAACGTGGTAACCTATAATAGGAAAGGAGTAGGTCAGCCTTTTAAGACCACTACTTAGCTCCATTTCATTTGCACTTAAAAGTCCCACATTTGAAGGAGCAATTCTATTAATAAAAATGAGCCTTCTTAAATACTCACTTGTGCATATAAACATGAAGGATCCATGTAAAATTTGAAGGCGCTTAATGCTGCTTTTGAATATTTATCTTTTTTATATCTAACCTTTTTGATACTATCTAAATATTTAAATTGAAAAATAAGTGGACACATGGACAGAGCTTCAATCTTTAGCTCAGTGCAAGTTTTGCATAAGAAAGAATCCAGTTGAGGGCTGGGTCCTTTAATATTAAATAAGAGAAATGTAATTAGTTCCCTTTAAGGGCCTCGAGCTTCCATGTCTTTTACACTGAAAATGTTCATGGAAATCAGTGGGCATTTCCAGTGCCAGAGGAATGCAGGCTTAAGTCCAAAATCTACCTGTTACCTACTACATTATCAGAATGGATGTAAATAATGTTATATTGCTTCCAAATGTTACATTTAATTCCCCAGGTTTTACACCTTACTGCATGCGGTGTTTGCAGTTCTGAATGATGTTCTTATTGGGTTAGATTTATATACACTGTAAAAAAGAAAGTAACCATGTCTGTACTGTTGTCAGCTACGGCACTGCACAAATTGTAGGAATTCACAGTATGGGCTCTACACAGAGCTAAGCAATACTTTAAAATACAATGAATAATTCTGCAAAACACTGCAGGATTCAGCTCTCTCAACCCCATTCAAACAGATTTCTGACTCGGTTTGGACGCGTCGTCAGTGTACGTGTGTCAGAGAAGGTCACAGTGAGCAGGGTGAGGAGTTACGTACATGTTGATTCTCAGACTATCAGAGCCGTAGTGGGTAATGGACAGGTTCTAGTTTCTCGTGACCCAGGTACTGTACTTTAGTGTTTTGCACATTTTAAGGAACTGATGATGACAACCTTCAGAAAGTAGCAGACTGCTGAGACACAGCAGCAGACCTTCAAACAGCTGCAGAAATCCCAGGAGGTCTTTTCTTTATGTGGGGGCACGGCAACGAAATTGTGTTGTCATACCAGCTCCCTCAGCACATCAATAACCTTCACAAAGTAAGTTAGGGTTTTTTTCTTTGTTCTTATTATTGTTCTCTCACCAACTGCTTTCATTTTATTTTGTCTTGCAGGTAAGTGCTGTTACTCTGAATTGTTGCTGCCCCATGAATCTGCATGCAACACAAAGCTGACAGGAAAAAATGCTTCAGTCTAGCTCCCAGTTTGTTAGTGGTCAAAGTGGGGGGGGGGGGGGGAGAGGAAAACCAAGGAAAATGAAGGTATACTAAACATTTGCCCTCCCTAAGTGTATCTTAATGATAACAGTTCTGTCTCTAAGTCTTCTCCCGATTATAGTTTTAAATTATTCCTAAATTGTGAATCAAATCCGAATATTTAAATCCAGATCCTCGGCTGAAGTAAATCTGTATCCCTCCACTGGTCCCCACAGAGACGCGCTGATTTGCACCAGCGGACACCTGACCGGTAGTAATTTGTGTTGCCGTACTCATATATATTTAGGTATTTAGTGCCAACGCGGCAGCTCAGGAAGCTGGAAGCGCTGGGAGGGTGTTGGCGCGACCGCGGCGGGACGGCGCCGCGCTCCTCCCCCGCCGCCGTTCAGCCCCCCTTGCGGCCGTGGCGGACGCGGTCGGGCCGAGAGAATGGGCGGAGCTACCTCATAGAGGGCGCGGAGACGTTGGCCCCGCCCCCGTTCTCTAGGCGACCGGGCGGCGCTGGCCCTGGCCGAGATGGCGGCCGTCGAGCAGGGGCCGGGGCCGGAGCAGGGACAGGAGCCACAGCCGGGGCCGGGGGCAGGGCAGGTACGCCCTCGCTCAGCGGCCCTGCGCTGGGCCTTTATTCACCACTAGTCTGTTTTACTTCCTTTAGGCGCATCCCACGGGCCTGGCGGGTGCCTGCCCGGCGGGGGGGGCCGTGGTAGGCCATGGCCCGGGGCACAGCGAAGACCTCTCACTTGACAGTCTCTCCACAGACCGCATCCTGCTTTTCTGAAGTGTCTTTGTTAAGCTTCAGAAAAGGTGCAAAGAAAGGGCGCATGTTAAAAATTTTTATCAAGGATAAAAGGAAAACAGCACGTGTACGTATACTTGAATAATCTTTGCGATAAAGTGAGTTTAAGAGAAGGAAAGCCACGTGCCTCAACAGCAGTAATTCTGGTGTCGGAAGCCAATAGAGGTTTCTGCCTGACACAGCTGCTCTCAGCTCCTGTGCCTTCCGTGAGCCCCAGGCCAACCCTGGGCGCCGCTGGCTGAGGACGGCCTGCGAGCCTGGGGCCGCTTCGTGCATAGCAGTAGCGGCTTTGTGCACCTGGTGATGTTCTCTGTCTGCTGGTCATTCACTTCTTGGCTTTGAGTACTTGTGTTTTTGCAATATAGGTGATAAACTCTTCACTGTTCTTCTTCAACTTCCTGTTCTGTTTTTAATCTTTAATGGTAGGTATTTTCATACCAAAAATGTCTTCTGGCATTCACAGGGTTGGTTGGTTGGTTTGTTTTTAATCTGTAGAGCAATTTCTTGGCTTATCTGTGATGTTAGGAATCTCATAATTTTGAATGTTCGTGGAAACAGATATGATTTACCTTTAAAGAGCATGGAGGGAATGGAAGCAAGCTCACATCTTGTTTCCAGAAACATCACAGTTGTGTTTCTCACATTTCATTGCTTTAGGTAGCCAGAGTGCTCTAGAGTATTTCACAGATTACTATCATTCTCCCTAATACTTGCTTTTTTTGGTTGTCTTGGGCCCCCTCTTTTTTTTTTCCCTCCCTTTTCTTTGCATTGCAGTTTTTGGTTTGATTGACATGACAGAGCCAGGCAACCCGTCTCACATTGGACACCAGGAAGAGTTATAAAAACACAGTTTTTTCCTCCTAAGGATACATGAGGTGTTGCTTAAGCTCAGAATTTCTCCCCAAGTCCATCTGTAAAGTTGTAGCTAGCACAAGATAATTTTTTCCAGGTCAAACTGCTGTGGTGTCTTAGAGGTCAGAGAAGTTTTTGCAGTTGTTGCTGTGACCGTCTTCATAGCGATTAATCCCTTTCAGCTGATGGGAGGAGTTTGCATCTGTTGGCACAAAGATAGCGTAGTGATTGTTGGTACAAAATCTTTATGTTTAGGTTCCCTTAAATAGTTCTTACTGAAATAAATCCTCTTCCGTGTAGAATGTATTATTACATTCTCTAAATGTTTTATAAAAAAATATGTATTTTCCACAGTACTCTTCTCTATTAGTGTTATCTGTAAATATTTTGGCTATTGGGAACAGCATAACAATGGAGTAAAGCAGTCAGTCAAATCGTAGTGAAAGGATACAAGGTGTACTGTATGGGAAAGGACAGGCTGTCAAAATTATATTGTACATCTATTTGAAATGTACTACTGAATTTTTTGCCTTTATTACTTCATGGCTTTATAAAAGAAATTTTTATAAGAATGAAGTGAACCTTTTTTCATGTATTTTCTGTTCCTTATATACTGAAGTTTGTTTTAAAGATGGTAGGTTAACTTTGTGGTATTTCCTGCTGTCCTTTATGAGTTGTTTTTATTTTTAACTTTGTGGAATTGTGCATTTCTTTAAATTAAAATATGTAGTCTCTGGTTTTGCCTGAATCTAACTTTGTATGTTCTATAGGTAAGTCATAGAGAACAGTCTATTCTGTCATAATTTTTGTTGCTCTATTGCCTGATAGATCTTATGACAATTCTTTTTGATTAAATCGAATATTTGTATAATTGCTTAGACTTGTAACAAATAGGCAGAAATATATTACTTTCAGCAGAAAACATACTACAAAATCTGAATCTTAATAAGACAGGATCAACAGCTGAGGCTTGCTGCTGCTTCATTTTTAGAAGCTTTATTTTTGAAGAAGTAGCTTGCAGCTGTGAAAACATTCGTATTAGTAAAGTTCAATTTCACAATATATTTAGTCATCCATAAATCTTGACACTCAGATTGTATGAATTTTTTTGAAGTATATTTTATTATTAAAAAACACCATCAGCTTCTGTTGTTTATAATTGTCCTCTGAAAGCTTCCCTTCCAAATAGCTATCTGCTCATTTCTGTTTAGAAAGTAATTGAAATTAGTGTTACTATTTTTATTTCCTTATTTATTTGACAGCAAGGGAAATATGACTAAAAATAGCAACTATTGATTTTAACTTCCCACTGTAGGAATGGACAAGTGGGCCTTTTCTAAACAAACTGGAACAGTGAATGCATTTCTCTTTCTGCCTAAACTGTTTAGATAAACAGCTTCTAGATTTTCTGCTTATGCTGAGTTATTTCACAGTTAGCCTAATAACAAAATGTATGTAAGAATACAAATAGCAGCCCATGTTAATATATTTTGCATTCCCATTTTGATTAAAGTTGTAACTGATTCGTGACAATGTTTCGGGAAATGTCTACACTGCAGTCTCAGTGTCAGTCAGAGAACAGGAGCTGAGCCAGGCTCAAATGAATGAGCTCAAGTACTGGAACCGATCTGGCTGTGGCAGCAGAGAGTTTAGTCCAGCCTAATTTCCCTGGTGGAGTAAGGACAGGAGGGTTTCGGGTTCTTCACACTTCAGGTATTTGACATAAATTGTGATGGCTGGTAAGCTATTCCTGTGTGAATACATTTTGAAGGACACTTGTGATTTTGCAAAGCATGTTGTTGTAGTTTCAAACAAATGGAAATAAGTCGTATCTTTAGCCAAAGCAGAGGTCTCATCCCAAAGGGCAAGCTTATTTTCCTTCAAGAACATTGGTACTAATTTCCATTGACGTGTTTCAAGCTTGTGCCACTCTGGAAAAGGCCTGTGCCAATATGCCAATATTGCAGCTAGTGGGATATTTTCCAGCCAGTGATGACTTTTTTTTGAGGTCCTTTCTCTTCCCCCAAATCCTCCTTAGAACTTGGAGCTTTTTGCTATTTAATGATATCACTCTTCTGTTAAAATTATATATTTTATAGTGATATATTTGTAAAAACTGGCTGAGAGATTAAAGGAAAATATTGTTCCTTTGTTTTAGAATATTGATTTGATGTTTTGATTTGATGCTGTTGGTGCCCAAAGCTTTTAGACTGATACATTGAACAGCTAGAAACATGTTAGACATTCAGAACAGCTACAGATTATTTAAAGGAAAGCAAAATGTGAGACAACAGCTAATTCTGTCGTAGTAGTCTATATTTAAATAGGTTAAGTCTATTGCTGACAGTGTATATCAGGAGAAAGCAGAGCTGCCTTTGCTTTCCCTCCCGCCCCCCCCAACACAGTGAAGGTAGTGTTACCAGAATAAATCACTTTGGATTACCTCAGCCAGTCACTGCTGTTAACAGTAAAATGAAAGGTAAATTCTTTGACATCAGGTGAACATGTATATAAAATAATTTTGTTAACAGAAATATAGGCACTCTGAATTTTTCTAATGGTTAAAGACAGCAATCAAAAGACAAAACTATTTCATCAAAATAGTTACAAGCATTCTGTTTCTTTTTTCCTGCCTGAACAGAAACTTTGCACCAATATGGAATCTTTCAAATGATTTGTGGATGTACACTACTTATTTAAATTAAAAAACATAGTTTTAAAAATTAATGTTCTAGATAATGTATTTGCTCTCCCGTAATTACTCATCAGTCATTTGGAACCATATTTCTTATTATTTGCGCTTACCGTGGGCAGTGATGCCACAAATCCGACCTTATTATGAACACTAGCAGTATATTGGGGTGTTGTGTCGCTGCTGTGAATATAGTTACAGATATAAGCTTTCACCTTGTCATGTAAACTCTTGGATTTTGAGATGCAGTTTTCAAATTACAGAGCCAAATCTGCAATATTTAGTTAACAATAGCTCCAGTATCTTTTAAGTTTAAACTGAAAGCCTAAGTTTTTGTTAAAGAACATGTTTCCAATGCCAAAGGATCTTTAAATGTGTTGAAGGAAATTATAGGTGACTGTGTGAAAAGTACCTGGAGTTATTTAAGATAAGTTCTTATAATCTTATATAGTTTAATATATTGGTATCATACAACTGCATTGTTATATTAAGACTTTAGCAAATTTTTCAGGAAGTCCTTGTTGCTATTTGTAATTCGGAGAACAAGGTGAGCCTTAGTGCCAGCTTGTTGAGTCGATATCACGTAGGTTAGGAAGCTTCAGACAATAGTTAGCCAGGTGCATGCTGAAGGCAAGAGAAAATACCTTCTTTGAGAAGCTTTTTCTTGCATGATAAACTTTGCCTGATACATTTGAAGAAACAGTGAGGAATTAGTTTGTATAGATTCTTGGGAGTTCGGGTAAAAAGTAGCTTTCTAGACTTTTCAACTTTTTGCCTAGTAACCTGTTCTTTAGAGCAAAAGACATAGTAAGTGGGGGGAAAAAAAAGGTTTTTCATGCACCTGTACTTTATAGGACTACCGCTGTGATCTGGACTGGCGGAGGAGTGCAGTTACTGGTGGTTAGGAGCGTGCTTAAGGGACGGACTTCATTCTTGCTCAGCCTTCCAGGCCCTTTGCCTCTTCTGCACTTACAACTGGCTTGTAAGCACAGAAGAAAGGCTGGAAGAAAGCTTGATAAGAACGAAAACATTATGCCTTAAACTTTTTTATGCTTTTCTTTCTGATACATTGCTAACTTCCTCATGCTATGCTGATGAAGTCCATTTGGGATGATCCCCGTATAATGTTAATGTATTGCCTTACAAACTAGGGTCAGTAAGATGTTGACTGTCTGAGAAGTAAGATACTATTTATATAATGGTGTAAAAAGACATCGTAAAATAGCCTGTATATTGGACATTCTGAGAGAAATAATTGCTATTAACTCTGTTTCTGAAACATCAATAACAGTTATTCTTTTAATTTTGACTTTCACTGCTTCTAAGGAATCCTTTGTTCAGTGAATTTGTAACACCACTGGTCACTTCAGGAAAGCATTAATATTTTTACTAATTAATCAAAACTGTCTTTCAATAATTGCATAATTTCAGTACATTGAGCTACTTGTTTATTTTTCTAACCGGGGCATGCAGTTTCAATTATATCAATATTAGTGTTGTAGGAGTATTTCTTTTCATGCTGCATGAATTACTGCTATTAAAAACTAATGTCATGCTACTAAGTCTGAAGGAAGCCTTCATTTACTTCATTCCTTTTGTTCTGATGAGACATTGTGTCTGGGACTGACTTCTTTATAGTTGGGGACAATAATTTTTCGTATTAAAGTACACGTGAAAGTGCTCCAGTGGTTAGTAAAGAAAAAACTAGTCTGTCCACGAAGTCCAATGTTCTTTGTTACTGTCAGTCCTGTTTCATCGGTCTCCAGTGGTATAACTCAGCCGGCCCCGAGAAGTTTAAGGGGATCTTCTGGCAGTTCGGCAGCAGCAGGGGGAGCCATGTAGCTTTATTTGGGGGCTCTGCTGTCTCCTTGGCCAATACTAGAGTTAGTATGGATTATCAGTCCAGAACAGTAGTATTCAGTCTCAAAACTCAGCTCACATAAGGAAATCTTCCACTTCTCTCTGTAGCTGAGCTAAAAACCTTATTCTGCATGCTTCATCTTGCTATACCTCCTTGGCCATGGAATCCTTTTTCTTGACACACAGATGCAGAAATGTACCTGCTATGAGTACAGGTTTCAGTGTTCAGGTTTTACCCAGGCATTTTTGTGTCCTAGTACAGAAGCATCTCAGGCCTGTTAGAGTCAGACTAATTGCTGGCAGGGATCTTTGGGAGGTCATCTAGTCCAGCTGCCTGCTCAAAGCTTAGCCAACACTGATTTCAGAGCAGGCTGCTCCAGGCTTTGTCCAGCTGAGTCTTGAAAATCTTCAGGGATGGAGATTCTTCCACCTTTCTGGGTAACCTGTTCCAATGCCTAATTATCCTCATAGTGAAATATTTTTCCCTGTCTGCAATCAGAACCTCCCTTGTTTCAGTGTATGACCACTGTCTCTTGTTTTCCTGCCATGCACCTCTGTAAAGAGTCTACCTGTGTCTTCTCGGCAAATTGCGCTTTAGGACAGAAAGGCTGCTGTTAGGTTCCCCAGAGCCAGCTTTTCTCCAGCTTAAACAGGCCCAGCCTGGAGATGGCTCTCCAGGCCCTTCTCTTAGCCTCTCCTGGATCATGTTCTGTAGCTTCCTGACTGTCTTGGTAGCCTTCCACTGAACCTGCTCAAGTTTATCTACATCTTTCCTGTACTGGGGGTGTATGTAAGTGGACACAGTATGTCTACACATGATCTAACAAATGCTGAGTAAAGGGGGATAGTCTCTTCCCTAGATCTACTGGCTGTGCTCCCGTTGACACGATTCAGGACACTGTTAGCCTCTACTGCTGCCAGGGCATGCTGCTGGCTCACATTTAGCGTACTCGCCACCAGGACCCTCAGGGAATTGTTGAATTTCATGAGGTTCCTGTCATCCCATTCCTGCAGCCTGTCTGGGTACCTCTGCATGGCAGTCGTGCCCTTGAGGATATTCACTGCACCCTTCACTTTGGTATCGTCCTCAAACTTGACAAAGGCATGTTCCATCTCCTCCAGGTCCAGGATAAAGGAATTAAACAGGCTAGATCCCCTGATAAACCCCTGAGGAACTTCCCTTGTAACCAGCCTCCAAGCAGAGTACAAACCATTAACTGCTAACCTCAGGAGTATGTCAGGGGATCTATCCTTTGAGTCTGATGACCCAGTTTTTCATTCATCTAGTAGTCCACCCATTTGGACTGTAAAGTCCCAACTTGGGTACAAGGATTTGGTGAAATCAGTTCTTTTTTAAAACTTTGTAACGCTTTTGAGTTGTTTCTCTTATTATATAATACCTTGAAACTTGCAGGAAGACTCAAGCATTGCTAAAATGATGCTATACATGATGTGACTTTCCTTGGAATTGCACCTTGAACATAATCGATTCATCTGAACTAACTATTAATAACCATTATTAGCAGCACATCATTT
Organism: Dromaius novaehollandiae; assembly: GCF_036370855.1. NCBI lineage: Eukaryota > Metazoa > Chordata > Aves > Casuariiformes > Dromaiidae > Dromaius > Dromaius novaehollandiae. The sequence goes on along the minus strand of NC_088103.1, from coordinate 13,210,083 downwards.
TAACAGCATAGAGATTATTTGGTAGTTGTGAAGTGTAACGCTGAGTATCTTTACAGATGATGATTTTATAATGTGCTTTGACATCTTTCTTCATTGCCTAAGTATTCTATAAAAGTCTATAAAAAATTATTAAAAACTCTGTAAAACAGTTATTCATCTACTGTTTTGTTTCTTTCATAGATACCTTGCTGGAGTCCATGATCAAATGTTTCACTACATGTGTTTGGTCTGAGACACACACAAAAAATAAGAACACTTTATCACATTTTATTTAGTAAGACAATTGCATTACCTGTTCATGTTGCTTTTATTATCCCTGGTTACACATACATTCTGGTATTTCCTATAAGGAACTGCCTTCTGTATTACAAATACATAGACCTTCCCTGAAAAAGTCGTGTCACGTTCTTGTCTGTATATCATTGTATTGTGGCAAACATCTTGGGCTTTCTTTGTTTAGGGAAAAAAAGTAAGTGTAAACATCAAGTTTCTAAAATGTGATCAAGAAGTCCATGGTGGAAAGCAAATAGTATGGTATTGTGTATGTGTACTCATAATATCTTAAGCAGAAATTGATTTTAAAATTTAGTTACTTTGCAGTTTGGCATCATGTCGGTCAAATCTAGATTCATGGATTTTCTGCACCTGTATATTTTTATTCTTTTTATTTACAAATGTATTTAATCTCGTGCTGCACATAATATGTCACTATATTCCCGCATGAATTTAAGAGAAAAATACTGTTTTCCATGCATCTCCCTTGCTTTTCTCTAGGCAAAAATGTGTTAGGGTATTGTGTTGCTGACATTTAATCATAGGTGCATTCAATTTTTGTATTTGTTGAATTAATTCCTTCTGTACACCCTGGGAATCAAAATGTTATTTAGACAGGTTACTGGTATAATAAAATAAACCTTTTACAATTGTGTTCATGTATGTATGTGTGTAGGAAGAAGAGCAAGATCAGGACACCACAGATGGAAAGATTATTCCATGGACATTTCTTTCTCTTTCCCAAGTTAGTGCTTTGTCAGAAGAAAATATAGAAGGAGTTCAAAAGTAAGTGACAATGATAGCAGTGCTAAAACTAAAATTGATTAGAACTAATGAGAAATAATATTGAAATAAAAATTGTAGAGCATTTTTAGATTTCTGTTGTGATGTCGGTCCTTAATTGATTGTCAGTTGAATCACTCACGATTTAATAAATTTTGTGAAAGATAGGATTTCTTGAAGAAATGCATTTATCTCAGGATCTTGCTAAAACATTTAGTATTTGTATAAATCTGTACTGTAACGTGAGACTGAAAAAATCAGAAAGGTTTTAAAATTTCAGAGACCTTTAAGAAAGTATTAGTAGGTAGCCATTATAGTGCACTGGGGAAAAAAGGAGGCAGCCAAAGATTTGTGAGGTAAGCCCGTGTTGTCGTTCCTTTAGCAACACTTCTTGTTATTGCAAGTAATAGTAGTAATAGCTAAATTTAGGAGGCCAGGAATACAGCCTGAGACATTTAAATATGAAAACTCCAGACTTACATTTTAAGAATGGGATTTTCAGAAGTGCTGAAATAATTTAGGAGCACTTGTGTCCGCTAGCAAATTCTGGTACTCTTAACTACTTTTGGGGAAAATACCCAGAACAAACACACTGTCCTTCAGAATAAATGAAATGTTTAAGAAAAATTATAATATTATTCCTGAAAAATATTCTGTTCCTCTTCTTTGTTTTTTATTTTGAGAAAAAGTTCTTTACCTGATGGGGTTTTTAAGAAAACTAGAAAGGGAGTTTCTCCACATCAAATAATAAAAAGGTGAAAGAATTTTTTTCACTTAATCTTTTCTCTTCCATGATAGGTCTCCCACTTTAACAGAGTAGAACTCGCTGGAGTCTAAAATTTGTTTAATGATATGATTTCCTGTTAAACTTCCTCATCAGTATTAAAAAGGAAAACACTGAAGGATCATAGTTTTTTTCTTAGTCTCAATTGATCAAATAGGTATTTATATATATGTGTGTGTTTTTGTACATACACACAAACACTGCACAAATGGATCTTAAAGTATATACTACATCCAACTGAAAAGAGAATGTTTGCAGGGTATTTTATGCACTATAAGCATTTTAGATCCATGAAATTTCGTTAGTTCACCACAGCGCATCATTTTTATACACAAGAGCAGTTTGAAGGCTGCAGATATGGATAGAAAACCAGAATAGATGATCTGATTCAGTAAGAGAATTTTAATGTCCTGTGTTCCCATATGTCTTGGAGTTTTATACTGCTGTTCATCTCCGTAGCACTTGAGCACCTTTCATGACAGAGGAAATAGCAATCAAAGTAACAATCAAAGAAATCTGAATCACCCATCATTTCTCAATCATTTATACATACAGTTGTCAGTAGAATGCCTTACAGAATATTGAAAAGATGAGTACTGGCATTGTTGGCAGCACCAGAAAAATCTAAATCCTTTAGAAGTTCTGATTATGAAAACACAGAGTTGGCAGAAGCTTCAGAAATAGAGGATATGGACTATTTCAAACTGTGGCAAGTTCAATTGGCCACATTCCACCTCTATTTCAGTACATAGTTAAGTATCTTGCATTGTGCAGCTGTACAAATTTGTCAGAACAAAGGAATACATGTTTTAAACAAAACTGATTGGATTATGCTTTTTACTTTGTTAGCTATTGAGCCTTTAATTTAAAAAAAACCTTTCATCTTATTTGACAATATATTTCTGTTGGTTTGGTGAAAATCCTAAAAAAACTAACAGTTGGCTATCAGTAGGTCTGAGCTTAGTGCTTTTTGTTAGGAAGGAATAAGAAGCAGAAAATAAAAAATGGTTTAGCTGTTTTATAGGGGAGGACACACTGTAACCACAACTGGCACCTGTATCATCAGATATAATTAAGAAGCCAGGGACTGCTTTAATGCAAAATTTAACTACCTGAGACACTGCTGAAGTCATACTGCAAGCTGAAGTCCTGGACCCAATCCCCTATAATCTCTTTATGTAAAAAAGTTCATACAATAATAAAAGACATTATTATTTCTATGTTTGGATAGAGGAGAGGTAAATATGTTGGCAACAGCATGGTCTCCCTAAGGGGAATGTATTTTTCTCTTATCTTTGCTTTTTAAATTTAGTGAAAAAAGTTCCGGAGTGTGCCAATAAAATAGGATGAAACTCTTTCCTAAAAGTCTAAGCCATTATGAAAGTGGAATTTAAACATCTAAATAATTTAGGTGTTCCAGTAATTTTGTAGTATTTGCCTGAATTTTCAAATATAATTTTTCTTCAGAGGGTACATGAAAAATGTTAAACAGAAGCAAGCTCACTTTTTAATATTGTAAACATGTATCAATAAGAGAGAGTGGTAGTAGAAAGTGGGACTAATTATCACATTTCATTTTACAACCCCCTCCCTGAAAAAATACTGATTTTTCTCTTGTTTTTTCAGTGTATTTCACTTTGATTTTTTTTTTAATCTCTCATTTTGATTAATTCATTGATCATATTTTAAAATTTAAATAGCACCTGTTGGAAAGCTGTAGATTTTTTTTATTTTTTCCAGTTGGCAATCATAAACTCTTGTATCTAGAAAATGACATAGCCAAGTTCCAGGAATATATAAAGAATTGCAAGCAGGCTAAGTTAATCTTTGGAATCTATAGTTGTTTTTTAATTTCAGTATTTTACTATCTGCTATTTCTTGTTAGAAAGCTGGAAGAATTCCTGAATTTTAAACAATTAAAAACATCGTTGAAGGAAGCTATTTTGCTAGATTATTATACCTCGGGATTTTGGTGGGCTAAAGAAATGAACTTCAGTCTTATACAGCTCACAGGATTCATGGGTCTGTTAAATTTCCTGTTGGAGAACCTCAGTGGTAAGTATAATTAAAAATTATAAAATAAAAATATCTGAAGTGGAAGGCAAGAATGTCTTCCAGTCATTTTAATGGAGTGATTTTTAATTACAAGTAATTGTAAAAATTATTTATTTTTCCTCTTGAATGTTGGCACGCTGTAACTTGTACCTGATAATAATTCTTCTTGACGGACATTGAACTTTGGTTAGAGGGGAGGGAATGTAGTCTGTTTAGCAGAATTTTCCGTGCTCTTTGTACAGTACATGATGCAAGAGGGCCAGGCTCTGAATAGACCTTATCATAGCTACGGTAAAATAAATAATAATTACAGTAGAGTGAGAGCAGGGAACTCTTAAATTCCAATTCCAGCGCTCTCAGTGACTGACTCACTCTAGCCTTGGGCACATTTCTGTGCTGTTTGAGATATTCAGTACCTCCTGTAGCATTACAGCGGGTGAATTACATTTATTTTATTCTTGGAGGTGAACTGTTAGGCAGCTTTCTATATGCCAAATACTGCACTTCTGGCACAAAATATATAGGTTAACTAAAGACTGGTGAAGGAGGTAAACTGGCATCACTGCCAAAGATGAAAAACAACAATAAAAGGACTGTAGCTCCTGTGGCTCTGAAGAAATTTGCTGCAAAGTATATATCTTTGGTCTAGTGGGAACAAAATAGCCATAAAAATTGTAGCAGCATCCTCTCAAAAGCCCTTTTCAGAGATCACAATGCTTACTTAACATTCACTTTGAAGGTGAGTATGTCGAGAAAAGTCCATCCCAGAGGAAGAGTGAGAGGACTCAGTGGTTCCATTCAAAGGGAAAGATGAATATTTAAAATCAAACTCATAATAGAGGTTATATTCTTTCATTGTGATTTAATTCAAGGGCTTTTTGACTTGGAATTTTGACAGAACATGTACGTGCTTTATGATCATTGGAATTCCAGTTGTCCTTCCTGTCTCCAGTGAGAAAGTATCTTAGCATATGCTAACTGCGTTAGTGCAACAATGGAGGAGAATGGAAACATGTCCGAAACCAGTTTTATTAGACTGCGTGTAATGCTTGTGTACCAGACAGGATGGTAGCACAACTGATTATTAAAGCTGACTGACATTTTTCAGGAATATGATCTTAGATGTATAAAGCTTTGCCAAACTTTAACTCTTTAAGCTGAAATTTTCCATGGCAGGGTCTGCCTCAGCTTAATTTTTACATAGAAGTTTAAACTAAAACAGTTAAATGGGCTTCCAGCCAGAAGCATTGGAAAAAAAAGTTATTATTTTGTGCATGTGAAATGATCCTGGCATGTTTTTTAAACAGTTCTAATACCCCTATGCTTTGAAGTTAAGCAAGGATTGTGAATTTACTTTTTGCTGTCCTGCAAAAATCCATTCAGATTTGGCTAGGATACGTGGCTTTTGGGGAAATAAATGTTTGTAAATGCTTACTAGAGACTACTTAGATTTTTTCACAGCTAAATTTCCCAAATAATCCATCTTATAAGGTATGCTGTAGCCCAGGGCTGAGATGAATTTCCTTGTAATTACTGTTCTCAGCTGGTGCAAGCTGCAAGACCAAACATTGCAAGTAACAGCAAAAAGCTAGTATCTTCTATAATTTTAATGACCATTTCTTTTCCCTTCCCTTCACTGGACCCAAGCAACCTGGAAAAGAAGGCTGATTTGAACATAATAGCAATAACAGTATGGAACAGGAAGAATGATTTTAGACAAGGAGGGAGATGGAAGCTCATTTGAGACTGGTAAAGGAAAATTGAGATTTAGGAAGTTAGATGCTGTGGTTGATTGGGTGAAGAGAAACAGATGGAGAGCCAAAGAATCTTTGCTGCCTAGACAAGGATTTCTTGGGAAGAAAATGGAACAGGATAAGGATAACTGATGATGGGATGGGATGATAGCTAAGGAGCCAGAATGATTTCTGTGATTTGGTTTACCTTCTATACACTGAAGATAATGTGCTCCTGTCCTACCTCACAGAAGTGCTATGACAGACTTCCTGGGAGACATAATCGGGACTGAAAATCAGGGGGGCATAGGAAAGAGAAAATTCGGACTAGCTGGAGAAAGGAACTGGGACTGGGTCTTGTGGCTACTCATGATCTTGTTCTCTGGCTTTAGTTCTCCACTAACTGCGGTATTTCTGGTTCTGTTACTCTTTCTCATTTCCTGTGGTTTCCTTTTCTATTTCCTCCACATTCTCTGTATTTCTTTCTTGCTTCTTCCATTTTAGTTATTTATATTGTGTTGCTTCTGTTATTGAAAACAAAGGTGAAATTTTCAGGGTTTTGATTGCCCTACCACTAAAGGGCAAAACTATAAAGATCAGAATCTTGCAAGTTTTTTAATTTGTTTTCTGTACAAAGAACCAAGGAGCAGATCAGTAGAGAATTAAAGCAATAAAAAAATAAATCTATTTCACCACTGGTAGATATTTCCCCGTTTTCTACTCTAGTTTTTTGAGATTTAAAAAGAACAAGTAAATAGTGTTTTTAACTTTTTTTTCCCTCTAATTTCATCATAGCCCTAGTGATAGCGCACGCTGAATACAAATCAGAAAGATGAAGCCTCTTGTTTTAAACAGAAGGTTCAACAAATGCTATGATATTTTCCTCTTTGTCAAGCCAGTTTATGAAAACAATTTAAATTTTAGTTCCAAGCTGGTTTGGCATTTGGCTTTGATTTCCAGAGTGGAAATATAAAGTAATTAGCTACTTCAGGCTTGCAAAAATCTCCCACTGTTTGATGATGCATGCAGAATATTAAGCATAATTCAGTTTAATTAATTATGACCATAAGCGCTTTTAAAAATATACTGGTTACCCATATATTTGTTCCTGTATTACTGGTTTATGTTGCAAGGGACTGGGTCAGAAGGATATTCTTTTACAATTCATAAACAACAGTCGATTTATTTTAAAGGTAATCATACTATATACCTCAGATTTACCTGCTATTCTGCCTATGGTTATCTCTGGATAAGTAAAGGATCAACCTGTAGCATCATACACATCTGTCATTGTGATCCTTATATTACGAGACTCAATCAGTGACTTTGTGATGGAACATTAACACACATTTTATTGATAAGAATAATGGCAAAAGGCAAAAATGTTTGGCTGCTGTTTTTAAGTTTCTGCATGACTCATAACGTAACTTCTTAAACTTCAGGAAGTCTTATAACTACAGTGTGCTAAACAAAATCTGTCAGGCTTATGCTTAGTTTTTGTTCTTCTGGATTACTTTGCAGACAAACATATGACATTAGGCGATAACATAAAAGAACTTGGAAAAAAAATGGCTGGAATAGGAGGAACTCATCCAGAAGGAAGTGGTGACTTGGATTTCTTCAGTGTTGAGCAAGCCAAAGCAATCATTGATTACTTGACTATCAGGTATTTCCCCAGGATCAATTATTTCTTATTCTAATAATTTAACATTGTAGGAAGTCTGCTGATAAAGTAAGTTAAAATTATTTAGTTGGATATGTTCATGCGGTCCCAACATACTCGACACGCCAAACTTTAAAAAGGAAAAATACCCTAGTAGCAGTAAAGATCTGGCTTCAGACGTCAAAGCTGAGGAAATTCAAAATTTAGACTGGAAGTTTAACTCAATGTAAGATTATGCTGAAAAGATTCTTTCTGGTTTGTATTTTGTTTTTGTTTTGTTTTTCCTGGATGATTTAAGGGAAAGGGGGAGGGTAGTGTATAGAGAATGCTCTTGATTTGCTTTTAAAATGTGCTACTTATAGATTCTAATTGAACAAAAGCTTAGGTAGTGTCTATAAGTATTTTCATAGTCTTGCCAGCTGTAGTGGATTTCTTAGCTGGTGTAAGATTAGCTACTTTACAGAATTATGGCTACGGCAAATCAGTATGAGTCATAAAAATGATTGCATTTCAAAGTCAGCAAAAATTTAGCATCTACATGAAGAAGTCTCCTGACAGGTCTCAGTTTTTAGAGAGACACAAGAAGAGATGCAAACAGCAGTAATTAAATTAATTATCTTAGGAAAAAATGAGAGTTGGATAGTAGCCTGTCATGTTTCTCTGTATAAAGTCTTGACTATACAGGGAAGTATACAGACTTTTCTCCACTGACATGTCATAGTCATAACAGCGGCTATACCCATATACCACTGTTTCCAGTACACGGTGGACAGAACGCTTCTCAAGCTGTTGTATCACTCATGTATGCTGGGGGCAAGAAGAGATGGGAAATGGAAAAGATAGTGTTCTAATGTATGCTTATGTACTGTGCTAGGCATATACCCATTCAGCCCATTTCCTGACCTGAATGGTAGTGCTAGAGAGAGAGAGTTTGTGGCAGACAGGCATAAAAATGAGGAAGATCATGATGTCATGATTAATCCATATGTAGAATTGTTGGGAATTTTCTGACTGTTCTTTTGCTAGGAAAAGTTTTGCTAGGAAAAGTTTAACACATCAAAAAGTATTTGAGAATGTCTTTTTGGATGCAGAAAAGTGTTTCCTCTTGAAGACAGACAGAAATATTACAATGGCTAATTGCCTCCTGGTTTAGGGCACTCACGGTTTCAGACTGAGTGTTTAAATCCATCCCAGATGATTTCCCTGGGCTATAAAGTTTGTGTCTCGGTTTTCCCTGCTCTCTCTCTTTTTCTTTGGTATCTTTTTAGTGGAAAATATAATGAACTTCAGGTTCTTCCTGATATGAAATGAGAACATCTCTTTAAATCTCAGATTTCTGTAGTCAAGACAAACCAATGTCCTGCCAAGTACCAGCCCTAAACGTAAATGAAGCTTGGCATTAAGATGTCTCACTCAACTTTAACGTCTCCTTTCCCATCTGTGCCTTTTATATATGTATATGGAATAAATGTTCTTTCCAAATAGGACCTCTATGGTTCTTGTGTAAATTAGCTATCATTAGAGATCTTGTCCATGAACTAAGTCCTTCACAGTCACAAGGATTTAGTCAAAGAGATGAGGTGCTCTGTCCTACTACCACTGAAGTATTAACTCAATGAGAATACAATCAGCCACAAGACTTTATCAGTGGGTATTATTCTAGCCAACAGATGTGTGATTTTATGTTCAGATTCTGCTCAACTTGTAACAAGTACATGTTGTTACAAGTTCATGAATATTTAAATATACATTGGAGTTTATCATATATATCCAGTTTATACAACCCATTATTTCAGTCATTTGAATATCTTTTTTTTCTAAAAAAGAACTGAGTTGGCATGCTTTTTATTTGGGTCTATTTTGAACTTTATGAACTCAGAAATAGGTGAGTTAATTTTATTACAATACAAATTAATGCATTACTTTAACATTTTTTCTTGTTCTTCACTTTTTTTTATTTTAAATGATAGACCTATAGCTTTTTTTTTTTCCTATTCAAGATAGTATGACATTCTTTAGCTCAGATCACATTTTTACAGGTGAGTGATAAACCCATGGGATTTATAATGGAAGTGGGGACAAACGCTTAGCCATGTTGGCACAAACTGTGCAGCAACTGTAATAACGCCTTCAGGTTTGGTGAAAGGTGACAGTTATCATCTTTTTAACTTGTCTCCTTGGGCAAACACACATCAACATATCCCTTGACATTTTCTCTCAGGAAGCAGTGGAGCTAAGGAAATATGTCAGTGTTAATCACCTTCAGATTCTCATATGACATCATAAGATGCCCAATTCTTAAAAATCTTACTTGCATAAATAAAATTCTTTTTGTGTAATTGCTAAAAATATTGGCACAGAATCTCTTAATTGTTCCAAACAGATGCAAACAAACAAGGAAACAAAAAAGCACATTGTATAACACCTGATAGAAGAAAGAAAACTATGCTTTTGTTTCAAGCTAAATACTGAGGTTGTGTAATTTATGGGATTTGATTTAAGAAGCATTAAATGGAGGAATTCTTTCCTTAATATAGGATTAAGGGTGCCAGGTTAAACAGAGTTCTGTTAAAAAAAATATATTCTGAACTGCCAAAAGTAATGATTTGTATTTGTGGGAATATTATAAAATTATCTGTGCATCTAATATAGTCCATAAAGAATGTATTTTGAGGCTCTAAGGGGAAGGACAGATTTTCTGGTGCTGTCAGTCTGACTCCTCTCCAAGGCACGGGAATAAATAAAAGAATTAAGTTCAAAATGTTAAGTTCTATCAATACAGTTTGAAACATATATATTATTTCTTGTATGTCTGTGATAATAAAATATTTTTTGTCTTTTCAAATAAACCCTGTTACAGTATTACTGGAAAATTGGCATGTATGTGCAGGGACATGTGTGTTTTCATAAATCGGTCTGAGACATTTCCAGATAAATCCTGAAGTCTATGTAAACATGTTTCAGTGGAGAGATAGGAACTATGGAAGGAATTCTTTGGTGAAGCACCATTATAAAAATGCACAGCAAATGAAATGGCAAATATTTTAACTTTAATTGCCTATGTAACTGGGTTTGGGGAAAGGGAACTTGTTATTTGTGGTAGCCAAATTTCTTAGGCAAGTTGGTAATCAAATTTGTTTTTTAACAAATGATAATTGAATGACCGAATTAAATGTAACTGTAGAGTAAAACTTTTATACGGCACTTAAAGAGCCAAATGTTCAATGAGGCTGCCATAATACTTCTCACAAAATTAGGAAATGCATCTGTACATATGTGCAAAAACGTCTGTGCCCATTCAGGCAAAAATGTATTTGAAAGTTTTACAGATGCATTTGACTAAATGTCTTGGAAAAAGTATTACTGTCACGTAAGAGAGGCAGGCAGTGCCACCTTTGTAGCCTTCTAATGGTGAGCTGCTTTCAAGGGCTGGAAGGACCACTGCTGTACCTTAGCTGGCCCTGTAGCACTGCTTCAATTAGAGGAAATTCTCTGTGGCCTGCAGTATTTCTTGAAATCTTTTTGGTGCCATGGCAGTGGCCTGTGACACCTTGTAGAAAACGATGGGGGTTCAAGGAAGGTCAGTGGCCTGAAATTGTGCATACTGGACGTAAGACTCGCACAGCTGGCTTCCCCGTTACATCCCCCAGCCAGGACTGTATTTTGGCCGCGTTCAAGCCCACCGCGTCCCGCGGCCGCTGCTGCGGCAGATGCAGCAAGCTGGTGGAGTGCCCCCGTGGGCTGCGCTGGGGCACGAGGCCGGGGCCTGGGCGCGGAGCCGCGGGGCAGCCAGCCAGGTGGGCCTCTGCGGGGCCTGGCTCTCTGCAGCAGCACGGGGAGGGCTGCGTGTCAAAGAGCAGGTCGCACGGGGTCCTGCGGCTAGCATATCATAAACCCATGTATAATACAAACGCAGCTATGAGCACAGTTTTTACAGTATATTTCTGTAGAACCTCATCTAAAAAGCACATTTAATTATTTCATAGTTAACAAATGTTTGCAAAACAGTTTTAGTTAGCCCTGAGAGGTTCTGCTTGCTCTTCCTTCACCCCTTCTACTGTTTAAATGTTTTTGACCAGGAGTGTTTCTGTCATAATTTTTCAACCTCTTTGCATTAAGGTTAATTTATTGTAAAAGAGAACCATTTTACTCAAAGGCGCATATTTTTTCTAACATGTACTGTGCCTATCATTCAGTTGACTTTACTCTGATCTTCTAAAAGGAAAAACAAAAAAAAACCCAAACAAAACCCCAGAACATTGTATATGAGCTTTGCTTGTTTCCTAGGAACGCATGATACTTGATGCCCCAAATAGAAGTTGAAATTCATATATACTTCTGCAGTAGCCAGAATTATTCCTGGCACTCTTTATTCAAGAGATATTTGATGAAACAAGAAGGAGCTTCTCTAAAAGAAATCAAATAAAAACATAGTTTTAAAATGCTGGCATAGATCCTCTGATGAGGGACAAGAAGACCCTTTTAGCAGCAGCACGTATGTGCTATCTCTGTACTGGCAGTTGCCTTACAGACGGAAAGATGTGGAACCAGGGCACCAGCTTTTGACAGGCGACTTTGGAGTGGATGTTGTTAATTTCTTAATCTTCTGGCCCAGAAATAAATAGTGGAAGGCTTAAATGTGCAAGTATAACACTTAATATCCAGCAGCAAGTACCAGTAGCCTTAGTATTAGCTAGATAGTTGCATACATGGTGTGTAGTAGTTGCATTCAGCAAACCATGGAAAAGTTTAGGTGGAAAGGGACTTCTGGAGGCCATCTAATCCAGCCTCCTACTCAAAGCAGGGCTAACTTCAAAGTTAGGTCAGGTTGCTTACAGCTTTGTCCAGTCAAGTTTTGAGTATTGCCAAGGACAGAGATGCTGCAGCCCTGCTGGGCAGCCTGTCCCAGTGCCTAATTGCTACCATGGCAAAGAATTTTTTCCTTGCATTCAGTTGAAATTTTCCCTGCTGCAACTTGGCCTTTCCCATATACCTCTAGATCCCTCTTCTCTGAACCTCCTTAGGTAGTGGATGACTGCAGCTGGATCCCTCCTTTGCCTTCTTATCTCCTGGCTAAACAAACCCAGGTCTATTAATGTCTCCTGCGGCAGAGACATACAGTGGAGCTCCAAGCATCATATTGGCCCTGCGCTGTGCTCCTTCTGTGTTGTCATTTTTTCTCTTGTACTCAGAGGCCCAAAACTGGACACAGAATTCCAGATGTGGCCTTCCAGGGGCTGAGCAAAGAGGCATCAGCATCTGGGGTACCGGTGTTCTTAAAAAACAAAAACAAAAAACAAAAAACAAAAAAACAGCTGTGCTCTGTGTCCTTAGGAGTCAGTTACAGATATTCCCTCCAGTTATTGCCATAGTTTTCACAGGTATGTGGGTGCGATAAACTCTTTGAATCGTTCCTCAACCTGAACTTGCTATGAAATCATAGAGCTGTGTTTTTAATCATATGTCAAAATGACATGAGTGAAGCTAGAAGTTCTGTATCTTAATTTTAAGCGAACAAGTAATTGTAATGGATGGGCTTTGACAAACCAAACCTTTGATTAAAAAATATACTGTATCATTGATCATTAGGAAAGGGAACAATGAAAATTATTTTAAAAAAGTGAAAGAGAAAGACTTATATTTTAAGAAGATAATTATTTTAGATTGTTGAGAAAGTTTAAGTTATTTTTGTTGTAATACACAAAACTCAAGTGTGTTAACCTCATTTTAAGTGGTCTGTCAATCTGAATTTCTGTCAATCTACTGTATTCTACCTTTGCTGAAGAAAAACTAACTTCAAGAAGAGATTTCTTTTTTTTTCATTCCCACCACCATTTTCAAGAAAAGCAGCTCTTTTCCTCCGCCTGCCAGTCTCTTCTTTTCCTCGTGTTGTGTGTAATTTTAAAATAAGCACCAGGCAAGTTTATCTTTAAGAAAATAATGTGCTGGCTCTGAAACATGGTTTTGAGAGAATAAATGCTTCCATCCTTTGTTTTCATATTCTAAGATCAAACTTGCTTACTAGACTTGCAGCCCATCCCAGAATCTGAAAGCTGGGTTGGCTTTTGTTTCTTTCTTGTCTAGTGTTGCCAGTATTAAAGCCATAAGTATCCTGGTGATAACTGCTTCAGGAATCACCTTTTTCAGAATAGAACTTCTAGCCTTCTCAGAACTCAGTTTCAATGAGTGCATGTATTCTTAAGTGTAATATGGTATTTTTCTATAGCTGTCTCACAGTAAATCCTGTAAATTAAATATTCTGCAAATTGTAGCTGAAGTTAAACAAGCACTTCTTAACATTTGGAATGTCACCCTGCTGGAGAGTAACTCTTAGTGTAACAGATTTTTTAATAGTATCACTTTTCTAAAGATTTACTGCTGTGCTAGTACATTTTTCTCTTGTTTTCCAGCTTATTTCAACCCTATAAACTGTATGACTATCTTTTCCATAGTCCTAGAGCAGAACTTGTGATAAGTGATGAGGTAAGTCGTTTATGTAGATGGGACTCATTATTGCAGAGTTATTTAACGAATGCACTGTGCCATATGTTTTATATTGCTCAAAGCAACTTCATGTCAACATTACTCCATTACTAACAGCACAAAATAGCAGATTAAAGAATTCAAGTTAGATGTTTTGATCCTCATATTCAAAATGAATTTTGGATGTCAAAGAAGTGTAAATGCATTCCTTGGCTAAGATGCTAGTTGTGCTAAATCCAGAGTACCTCTGTGTATGTATTTTTAAGGTGGTGCATATAATTTGAATTAGCAGTGCATGAGTCTGATTATACTTTGAAGTCAGCAATCAAAATCCAAAAAGGCTGTGTACCAAGCCTAGGCTGACCACAGTCCTAATATTTATGTATGTAGATGTACGTACAGGTTTTGATTCCATTGTAGCCACCAACAAGTAATGACACTGATGGTTCAGAAACAAGCTAAATAAAAGTTCAGCATTTTGAAGGCACTCGGTTAATAACAGTGAATTGCCTTGACTGTAAATTTTGCCATGTATTATAACTTGTATGTGGAAAAAATAGGTAAGAAAAGGCATTGTCTCAAGATGTGATCTTTAATCAAATGGACAGATTCAGTTCATCAAATAAACCTTCCTTTAGCCAGACTGTGCTTATTGAGGATATATTTTACAATACATCAAAAAGGATTTACTTTTATAATTTATATTAGGAGACAATTGGTTACTCTGAGAGGCACAGTGGTAGATTTTTTTTGATGGCACTTACATTTTAGTTTATCAGTATACAGGGAAAATAGCACTAACACATTTGAATATATTCTCTACCCTTGAAACTGGGAGTTTATGTCTATAAAGGATATGGTATAGTTTCTTCCTATGTTGCTTCTAAATAGCTGAATTAAACACTAGAAATATTTTTCTTGAAGTGGACACAAGTATTTTGGAAATTATTCTTATCATTTGTAAGATGGGGTAAAATTCCAGCTATGCTGAATCAGTGACAAAGCTGTCGTTACATAAGTAGAGCAGGGCTTCAACCTTAGTATATTGGTTTGGCCATATCTGTATTGACTAATCAGGTCAGTGGTTGGTTATCACTTCCTAATTGGTAAAAATTATTTTTAATGAGGCTTCAGTTAAGTAATTTCTTGCGTAAATTTGGGTAATGTATTTTACCAGTTGTAGATTAGCTTGAAAGAAGTGTCTTTGTGTTTTCCTAAAACCCACTTCTGGGGGTGCTAAGAATCAATTCTTGGAATCAATCAGTATACAGCTCTGTGCTTTCCCAGACATGAAAAAATGTCTGCTCTCCACTCTCTGTCCCCTTAAGTGTGCCATCTCCAACTGGGCAGCGAGGGAAAGGCATGTCTGTGAATTAGTTTGGTGAAGATCCATCCAGGGAACAAGTGCAATTTACAAATTATAACCATCACTAAAACCTTCATGACAGTTTTTAACCGTAACTCTCTTAAAGCCAGTTACTAGCTATGTGCCACTTCAGTTTAATAAGTCTTTTTTGTATTCTGAAGTCCCAAGGTAGATACTCTTTAATTTGTGCAGCTATACTGCGGTACCCAGTAAGATCAATGCTTATCTCTTGTGTAGATTTTATTTTGATAGGGTGATATATTCTTCAATAAGTTATAGTTACAATATGTATAGCTTTGAAGCTGTGCATACAAATGTATGGTATTATGTGTATTTACTTTATTTGTTAAAATGTGATGGAGGTGAACTCAGTATAAAATTCAAGTTCTCTGGCTACAGCTTTATTATAATTAGAAATCCCTTTTCATGAAGGAGAGCATTTCCTTGTATCTCTGCAGAGCCATAGGTGAACAGCTCAAACCCTAACAAGGGAGAGGGGCAGAGGTGGTTCGATGTGTCTGGCTTCGGCGGGAGCATTCCTGGAGTCCCGTCCTCAGCAGTGCGGGTGCTCGGGGAACTGACGGGGGCTGGACGGGATCTGGGAAATCTGATTGCTAGAAGTAGTAGATAAAGCTGTGGTGTAAGATCACTGTTGTAACAAAACGAGCCCTGTGGATATACCGCAGCCCACAGCCAAGCTCAGTACTGCTCACATCTTAAAAAATTATTATTATTTTTTTTTAAGCTCTGATGATAAGAGCCTGTTCTTTGGGAATGGCCAAACTGTAACAGCCAGATTTGTCTGAATAACAAGAACCATGATGTTCTAAGAGCTTAACTACAGTGTTATCTTCTTTTGCCAATGAAGACTTTGAGGCAAATCAATAATGTGACTTGCTTCAGCTCACTGAGTAAATTTGTGCTCCATGTGTGGTGAAAGTGTTAATTACTCAAGAGAAGTCCAATAGTTTAATGACAAGACCTGTTTCTTTAAATATATGCAGCTACAACAAATAAAAGTAGTACTTTGTGTTGTAATGGATATCCTTTTAGAGAAGCCATGGTATGTGTTTTCCAGAGAAAACTTAGGGCAATGGGTTATAAACCTATTGAATTTTACTTTTTCTCTAGTGCAGACATTTATACAGTGTTCTCAATCAGATTTCCTTTTTGATCTTTCACTGCAGTTATTTCCAAATGACCCTGTTGTTTCCTGTGTAGAATAGAATCAGACAAGAAAAGGGAAATGACTCAGAACTGAGTTAGATTATGCATACAATATCTGTGGCCATGCCAGCTAACAAAATTTAAGTTACTTAAATATGGCACATAATTAGTGAACCATCACAGTCTGATTAATATTCTTAGTCTGATACAGCTAGCATAATAGAACCAACTTTGTAAAATACAGGTAATATTTAAGTATTAAAAGAAAAAAAAAGCAACAAATGACTAATATAAATATATTTTAGCTTCAGCTAAAGCCTCTAAATCAAACTGCCTGAGGTGATCATATTGCCTAAGAAAAAAGGCTAAAACTGAAAGACATGAATGCTTGGGTAGATGATAAAACACACATCATATATCTAACCTAGTTTGGCAGTCTTTAAAATTTAAAACTTGCCTTTTCAGTTATCAAATCCCTTACTTCTCCTTCACTCCAGATCTACAAAAACCTATGTATTATGTATGCATGAATATCTGTTACAAAACCTGGCAGTACAAGGAATTACAGAGAAGTGTTAAGATTGCTGAGTAAACCCTTTGCTTTTCTTCTATTAGCATTATGAGCAGTTCCCCACATTCAGAACCATTACAGAAGAAACAGCACTTCAGCTGTACTGTGGCGATGATGCAAAATAAAATGTATGTACTGCTAACATGTCAGAGTTCTTCAAGAACATTGTTGTTAAAGATACTGTTTTTTGCTTTTGTCAGTTCTGGAGATTTTACTCTCTAGCTGTGATTTAGTACACCTATATTACCCTGCAAATTCAAAGAAAGCAAATGGAGTACAGACTAAATCTTGATGTGCAGGGATTCGATGGAGCAATTCCCATTAACACATGTCAGATCTTATAAAAAGGTTTAAACTGTTAATACATGAATTGTGTAGAAGTTTTTATTATTTTCTATTTCTATGTTCAACTAATTTACTTTGCTTTGATAGGATGATATATTACAGCACATCTTGTAAATTTTTTCTCACATTTACAAATTGTGCCTTATACTGCAGTTCATGTTTTTGATGCTCTCTGTTGTGTATTTTTGGATGGAATCAGGCTAAAGTCTTCTGGGATTATGTCTGCTTTGAAACATTTCCTAATAAAAATAATGTGGTTGGTAAATCTAGTTTTATTCCTAGCTGCTTTAGCCAGCCTGATGGAGTAATCTGCTATTTTATGGCCCAGATGACTAGCTAAGTTTGACTTCTTGAAGTAGTAGTGTACAATGTAATTTTCTTTAGAGATGTCATAGTGGGTCAGGTTGCAATAAAAATATTGAAGATTAAGTTTAATGGCAGTGCACATTCAATATTATAGTGGTTACTAAATATCATTCCCTGCACTTAGAGTTCCAAAACAGTTTCCATTATGCCTTGTTTCCATGTGCTCCTTACTTTCTGAAACATTAAGCTTTTGGACTATGTCTGGTCTTTATCCAAATGTGGTGGGTTTTTTTGTTTTTGGGTGTTTTTTTTTTTTTTTTTTTGAAAGTTTGAACAAAATCTCTCCTGTGTTTGAATTTAAGGGGTTGGATGGGAAGAATATACTATTTGAAGACTAATAAACCCTTTTTCCGATGGCAAAAGACCTGAAGTCTGGGACTTTACTTTGATATATGATCCTCATTAGGTGTTGCACAGTTTGATTGGTTAATCAAAATCATTTTTAAAGCAATTTAGTCAATGATTTCTTAAGAACTGCATTTTGAAGATGTATGAGAAACCAGAACATTTCTGTAAGCGTGTCAGTTCACGCTGGAGACTCATTCCCCAGCTGATGGAGTGCATGCTTTCCAAAGCTTGATGGTTTCAAATATTTGTAATGCTTAAAAACCACTGAGTTGATTTTGTGTGGCTTTGTTTAGTAAATATCACCATGGCAAAGACATCGAGACTAATTTGAAGGAAGTAAGAGCAAAGACTAGAAGGGACCTCTTCAATTGTCCATTTTTCTCATAGGCAAATGTATCATGTAATCCTCTTCAGAAACTTGTCAGACTCCAGCTTAAAAACAGTTAGCTTTTTTGTCTCTGCTCTTTCAGTTAGAAAGCTGCCCTGGAGCCTGATTTCTGTCATGGTTAGAAAACTTCTAATTTCCAGCCTAAATGTATTCATGACAAGCTTATGTGCACTTGTTCTTGTGCCAGTTTTGACCTTTAGTTCTTTTTCCATCCCGAGTGTTTACTTTTCCAGTGTATAAAGAGACAGCAATCTTCTTGTCAGCCTTCATTTACCTAAACTAAAAAAGCCAGTCTTCTTCAATCTCCACTTTTGAGATAGGCTTTTGTTACATGCATTCTTACATACATATCATCTCCTACTCATACTATTGGCCTTTTCTATTTCTGTTTCACTTTAAATTCATTTTGTTTGCTCATAAACGACCAAACTGCACTTAGTATTGCTGCTGAGGTAAAAGCAAGGCCTTGCACAATGGCAGTAGTGCTTGCTTTTTCTCTGCTGGGGATATTTGACATGATGCATCCTCGAATCAGTCACACATTTCATAGCTGTATCATGTGGCAGTCTCCTAGCAGGCCTGCTATTCTGGTTCTTGATTACCGTCTTTTCCAACTGATGTAGTCCCAGTACACAGCAGGTATTTGAAAATTTTGTCCCAACAATGTCACTTCACAATTTATATTTTTGAATATAATATTGAATATTGTTCAAGATCATTCAGTCCCGTCTGTATGATACACAGTTCCTCTCATGGATTGATCACATCTCTCACATTGTCTAGAAAATTGGTTCCCATATTAAATAAACTGCAAAGTAGTCTGGCATAGTGTAACTTTCATAAACCAATGTTGCCTGATATCCCATTTTCCCTCTATTTCCATATCCTTATTTACTTTTTCCTTCAGAAAATGTTCTTGAGTCTTGCCTTCTATGGAGATCAAAACTGCAGCTTCAGCAGTAGGTTCATTATTTTACAATTATGAATGTTTAGAAATAACAAACTGGTACTTGGTTCTTTGATGTCTGAGGGAAAATTCTTGATGTCTGTTGCAGAAGTGCGTAGTACCTCAGACTAGATTACTGAAGTAAGCAGTTGGAGAGCCAGCAGTTTTCAGTGACAAAAATGACTGATACTCTGTCTTTTGATCTTGAAGTTTGATGCTGTGACTGTAACCGGAGATCTTGAAGGACTTGTGATTACACTGAATGAGAAAGAAGAGTCTGTTGGGATTGTATGCATCATTACTTGAAATATTTTAAAATAATACTACTTTTAAGCATATCTTGCTCATTAGAAACCTCCCTTCTTTTTCAAAGAATGTCTCTGGTGCATGCAGTTACCAGTAGTGAAGTTATACTGGACTTTAATAATTATGTTTCCAGGTAGGTCACATGCTGATGGGCTTCTATAGCTATTTTAGCATTCGTGTGTTTTGGTGGCCAGACTGTGCTGCCCTGGAAGCCAGCGTGAGTTCCAGGGAGTGGGTGGGACTTTGAAGCCGGTGCTGAGTACTTCTGCAAATCTTGCATTAAAGAATGATTGACATTTCTTTTTTTTAAATTACTTAAGAAGCATCCAATATGAAACAAACCTGCTTTTTAATTCAGTAGTATGCATGAAGTCATAAAAACAAAGATTCAGCCAGAAAAAATGGAGAGTAGCTGACATAGGCTATACCGCCAGAATGCTGAGCACTAGGGTTCTGACCCAGCCAGCGTTTAAACAAGCGCCTCATTTTAAGCAGTTAGGTAATTTTATTTCAGTGGACTTATTCACATACAGAGTTAAAATGAGAAGTGGCTGACATCAGACTGCTCTGTGCCCTGGAGAATGAAATGCTAGAGACACTAGAGCAAAAATAATTTTTGAAGCTCATTAGAACTTTTTGTTTCAGTTATGCAGTTACAAAACACTACATTTAT
The DNA here is from genome assembly GCF_036370855.1 of Dromaius novaehollandiae. Taxonomy (NCBI): domain Eukaryota; kingdom Metazoa; phylum Chordata; class Aves; order Casuariiformes; family Dromaiidae; genus Dromaius; species Dromaius novaehollandiae. Next base: position 13,189,833 of record NC_088103.1, on the reverse strand, counting down.
GAATGTATGATGTTAAATATAAGATAGAAGAAAAAAAGAAACTAAAATTGTTGGTGGTAAAACATTTCTGGATATATTCAGGAATTAATGTATACGCAGATGTGATCTCTGGGGTTTTTTTTAATTATTTCTTTAGAAAGTGCCTTGATCTGTATGTGTATGTGATATATATATATAAAAAATATATATAGTACTGATAACAGCAACTAGGAATTGTAGGCTTTGACTGGAAGGATAGGCAGTATATTAATGCCAGTATGTTTCTGTTCTTCAACAGAATATTGTAAGAGACAGATGACTAAATGCTGTATCAGAAGGCTATAGCATATGTGTAAAAATATTCATAAATCAATATTTGTTAAGTATATAGATGTGTGTAACTTTTAATGGAAGACAATGAGTTTGGGAGAAGTATATTGATTTGGGAACATTTTATAGTGGCTAAGCAAAGTACCTGAGGGCAGACTAGTAGGATATGAATTTTCTTTTACCTTTCTAGTATTCCTGAATAGCTTACTGCATTGATGCCCTTTGGGAGTTCTTGTTGTTTTGTTTGACCAGTGTGTAACAAAATAATCGGAGCTGAGCAAAGATCGGTAATTCTATTTCAGAGGAGATTCAGAGATTTTGCAGTTTGGTTTCATTCTAGTTTAAACAAAATATAAGTACTCTTAATAGAATTGCTGTTCTTGCATTGCTCAGTTTAAACTGCCTTGCTCCAAAGCAGTCCTCTCGAAGGCTGCCTCAGGATCCAGGGCCCCAGCAGCTCCACCGTGGGCCGTATGGGGTAGTTGGCTCCTCTGGAGCGAGGTCCATGTGCTTCTGGGGTTTGAGATCTGCCCTCAGCAGTCCATAAGGCATGTTGTTGGGAACCAGCAACCTAGAAATCATGTTGCCAGGCTGGGCAAGGTGGCACGCTGTCAAAAGAGCCATGTACGTAAGCTGGTGAGGAACTGGGTAGGATGCTGCTGGAATGTTGGTAGGAGTTAATTTGCAAATTCCATCCTAATTTTTTTGTCAATTCAAAGAATAATGCTTGTGAGGAATCTGCCAAAAAAGGACGCATTTTATTTGAATTATACTATTTTTTATGTTAAAATAATCCATGTAACATACCATGGATCAAGGAGTTATTCAAGAAGATACTGTATTTTGGATATATTTTGATTCAAATAGATATTTTGATTCAAATTCAGCATTGGTTGTTTACTGATTGCCAGCAGGTACCTTTTGGGTATTTGTTGGTCCAGTGTGAAATGACTTACTGATGACTGTTTGGTTTGCAAGAGCAATTGCCCTATCTCAAAAGTTTCTATCATGATTTTTACTAATTGGCAGTTAGAAGTAGGCAGGCAGAGAACAGTGGACAACTCTTACTACAGTGAACAACTTTTTCTGTGCTCTTTATCTGCTGCTTCCCATCTTGCTGCAGGTTAAACTGTATTCATAAACGTATCTGTGGAATGGACAAGTGATGTGGTATTTCATGGGAAATGGGTCCCCATGGGTGTATACTTATGTATCAAATTCATACATCTTGTGAGCTTGTGTTATGAATAGATTTTTGACCTTACCTCATATAGATAACAGCATGGCATTTTTTACTGTAATGATTTATAATCAATAACTATTTTAATAACATTTTTATCTTGTTGGTTGCTGTTACGAAAGGAGGGCAAACACATTCAAAGTCTAAATAATAGACTAGTTTTGCATTCCTTTAAAGTCCCTTTTTAAAATGCACCAGAAAGTTTGTTTTCTAGTTTCACCTTGAAGTTTATGACTGTCATAAGATAGAACATAAAGTATTTTTACTGAACATTGAATCTGATGTATTTGCATATTTAATTCATAAAATGTTATTTTGATTCCCTATATATATGCTACACTCAGCAAAATGCAGTGTTACTAATTAGAAAGCTGAGTTTTATAGGATGTGTGGTTGGTTTGTGAAGTAACTTATATTGCTGCTTTGGCTTACATTTAATAAACCTTAGCTAGGAAAATTATTTAAATTTCAAAGAAAAGATAAATAAAATGAGGGCATAGAATATTAGAATATTAATGTGAACTGTGCTTTTTTTTTTTTTTTTTTTTTGAAGTATTCAAAGTTAAATAGTGGTGGTCTGTTAACAATCTAGGGCTATTTGGCAAGTCTTTAAACTTACTCAATAACCAAAACATGAAAGGACAATGGAAACTTCTTACAATAAAAGAAAAAGGAGTTGAGTGCAGAAACCAAACAAATTATTCTCTGATTTTCCTTGCTAAGGAGGTGAACTTTATAGGAAGGGCAGCAAGCTCTGAGTTAGAGTTGCCTTTTCCTGTCTTTGTTATAAATTATATCTGTCTGTGAAGAATCCTCTGCAGTTACTTGGTACTTCAGGGTTACGGGGGAGGTGTCATGTGTATGTGGAATGAAGCCAAGAAAGACATGTAGGGGAGAGCCACTTTCTGATTTTATTGATTTTATTGATTTTTTTTCCATTTAGAAAATGGCAATTCTTCACATTCATTAGCCTTGTTTACCAAATTTACAGATGGCTAGACTTCTTAAGATCCCAGCTGTATAAACAGAAAATTAACAAAACAACTGTTTTCGTCAACATTTCTATTATTTGTTGTTTGTAACCTTTCTTATTAGACTTTTGGAAGACTTATGTGCCGTTTAGCTTCAGTGTAATCATTCAAAATAAGTTTTAGTTAAGATTTACATGGGGAAGGCATTTGGCAAAGGAGTGGACTTTATCCCAAGTGTAATGCTTGATTCTTTCCCAAGAGTCGGAATACTGTCTGCCGCATTGTTATCTGCACCAAAAATACGGGGGGAAGGTGCCAAATAGTGTCAGAGAGAGAGCCATGTGCTTGAGCTCGGTGCCTTCCACATGTCCTCCTCTCCCTGTACCTGACCAGCACCTAAAGAGAGCATGGAGATGTTGCAGTCTGAGCTCAAGTAGCCCACGTGCGGCCATGCTGATAGGGGAGAAAGGGGCCACGACCAAGGTCCTCTACTTTTTTTTTGTCCATTTAAAACAGAAGCAGGAGTCATTTACAGGTTGTTAGCAACAGAGCAGAGGGGAGCTTCCATCCCTTTCCCCTTCTTCTGTGTAGGCTGATGGCCAGCTCCCACCAGCTTCAGCCCTTAGTTTCGCTGTCTTCTGTTCCTCTGTTTTGTGAAAGAAGTTCAGTTTTTGGACTTTGATCAGCCGTAACTAGCCTCGTGCATTGTGACTCTCTCCCTGATTCACCGCATTGCCTGTTATTGCTATTACCTGAACTATTTATGGTTTGACTTCCCATTGTACTGTTGAAAATTTAGTAGTCAAGTAATCCTGAGTCTCTTCTTGACTAAATTAAAACTGCCAAGGAGGAATACTTTGTTTTTCGTATCTAGTGTTTGCTTTCCCTTACGTGTAAGAGTGGGCAGAATCTTTGGCTGACCTGAAGAGATGGTATCTGTATCTGTATGAAGTATCTGTGTGAATATTATTTGCCCTTTTTTCAGAATGCTTTCACCCTCAAAATTTGTCTTTGTCTCAGATTGCAAAGCCTATACCAGAGCTTGTGCAAGTTCTGCAGGTGATGCTGTGTCCAGGATAAGACCCAAACAAAGATGGATGTTTACAGCTGAAATACATTAACAGTTTGCTGTCCACTTTTGTGTTGAGTGATCCTTCAGATCTTTTGATTGGTTCTACATGAAAGTCCCACAACATTGTAAAGACACACTGTAGAAAATACTGTTACTGTTTTTGCAGCACAGAACATCTTACATCTTTTACACATGCTGATACATGTATTACTCTATTTTCTTGGTGTCAGAATTCCTGTACTTGATAGGAGTTTCGTTGTCTCTGTGTTCTATTCAAATAACACTACTCAAGGAACAATACCTTCTGAGCTGTCCCTCAGTAGTTTATTTTCATTGTGCGTATCAAATTTGGCTTGTGAATGCAGTCTAAGGAAATGGCATAGATTCTAAGTGATACAGATAAATGTCGCATGCTTCATTAATAGCAAGGCAGTCCAAATATGGTCCCAGAGTTGCAAAAACATCCTGTGCTGGAGAAGTCTTGAATTTTGGATCGATCAAGGCTGTGGGCAAGTTTCGGATGCTAAGAGGCTGGAATTCAGGTCTATATCATTAGATTCAGTGAACGTTGTGTGTTATGAATAAAGGTTCACTGCAACCATTGACAATGTATATAGGCCCCATGTATATTAGTCTCGTTTAATAAAAGAGAGGGAGGAGTGATAGGGATGTTCCTTAGTGTTTATTACACTTTGACTATCTCCCTAACATTCTTACAGAGTTTTTCTTAGCATTCGTTTTGTATTCATGACACCCATTTATCATTTTCTTCTCTATTTGTTGTACATTTAGGTGCCTCAATGATATTCCTTTGTTCTAAGGAAGTTATTTTGGTATTTGTCAGCTTTTTGTGTTCTCCAGGAGTTAAGATGTAGTTGAAGATTTACATTTGGAGAAATGTTAATTTACCTGTAATGGTTATCCTTCAAATAAAGTATTTAAAGGTTTTACCCTCAGTTAGTTTTGTTACTGGAGACTGTTTTTAGTTTTTAGCCTTGCCATTAAAACTGATCTCTAGAGGCTAGGTTGTTGACTTTTTTTTCTTTAAAAAAAAAAAAAAAAAAGTGTCCTACCGGTGGTGCATTGTAGTGCCCTCCTGTGGGAGTTCTAAAAACGTCATTACATTTCTAGTTGTTTTGAGAATGACCCCTGAGTTTTTTGGTAGGTGCACACATGTTGGTATGTAATCATTATTGAATCTTACATTCAAGATCCATTCATTTCTTCAATATCAAATTTTGTTTGAGAGGCCAAGAAATTGTCAAAATGAAAGCAAAGCAAGGGGCCAAACACTACTCATTTTGCCTGTGATAGATTTTATGTTTTGTCTCTTTCTGCTGCGCTTGCACATGTGACTCTGTGAATTACTCCTGAAATGTAAAAATAATCTCCTTTTCTGCGGAACCTTGGCATAGTCAAGCACAATAGGAGAAGCTCAAGACAGGATTTCAGGCTTATCTCCCTGTTTCCTAACTGCTGTTGGTTTGACTCCAGTTCCTACCGTTGTTATTCAAACCAGTTTTATTGCAGTGTATTTAATAGACTCTTTGTTCTGATCAGCCTCCTCAATTAAGTGGGTAAATAATAAAAGAAAGAGTACCTAATCAAATTATGAGAAGCATTTGGTCAGTCCAGGCATTCCTGGAATTATGTAATGAGTGGAAAATACAGGGCTTTGCTATCAGAGTCATAAAGGCCAAGCCTTTAAAACTGACAACGAAAACACATTGCTATTTTGGCACATTTTCTGTGAATTTAAATTACAAATTATTGTGCATAATCAAAATCAGAGCAACTGAAAAAATCATAGAGCACAAATACTTTATTAATTTCAGATACAAATGACAGATATTAGACAAGCTTAGAAGTCTGACAGACTAGGAGAATCTTAATATTTGACAAGTGCAAGATAAAATGAGAACTCGTGGATTATTTTTTCCTTCATAGTAGAAGGAACATTACACAAACTAATAAGCAAGAAATGGTATGGATTAGGTGAGGGAGCTTATTTAGGAAATAGGAAAGTTTAGAGACTGTACGTTAGACAACAGCCAACAAGGCATGGTATAGTAAATGGGAGAGCGTGGGTTGCTCTGGGAATTGGGAATTAGACACTATAAATTTTCACTGCTTGTTTGCCATTTTTAATACAGTTACCACTTTGCAGACTGTAACATGAAAAGGTCTCATTTCACTTTGTAGTGAATAAATACCAATTACAAAGGCAACCTGCTTTCTCCCTTAGCACTTATCTGTTAATGTACTACCAAATTTGAAAGCAAAAGTAATTGCTTAATCAGATAGGTGTACATAACTCCAACCTATACAGAAAAATAGAATTAGATTTTTTTTCATAATTTTCCCTTTCCTCTTTCTACCTAATCTATTTGGGGTAGAATGGGTGAAGAGTAAAGAAAAAGTAGCATGAATGTTAACAAACAAAACCCCAACCTGCTGAAATTGTGGAAAAGGCTGTTTTTATAGGTTTGTGTTACTTGGAGGTTTCCGTATGTCAAATCCAGTAAGATCCATATGGCAGGGGAAATAAAGGTTCTCATTAACAGTACGCTGAACTCGCACAGTGCGAGAATACACAGTGCTGGTGCAGTGAAGGTGTTTCAGCTACATTTTTACCTGTGGATCAAATTGGCTCTGTCAGCTCCCTGTTAAGACTCATATTTTTCTTGGGCTACCTAGAGACTTCTGTGTGATAATAAGATAGTGTCAGCATGCAACAACCTCTACTTAACAATGACATTCTGAATTTCAACATTAAAGACATTTTTAAGATGGAGACTTTTAGACAAGTTCATGGCATGGCCCATGAGAAGGCTATAATGTCTATGCTTCACTTACTGTTACTGCTGTCAGATATGGTGTGTATGTTAAGGAGTGTAGAAAGTGCTGTGTTAGTTCATCTTATGGATCATTCCTGAATAAGGCTTCATATTCAAAACATTTTAACTAATTTTGCTCTCTGTTTTCAATAGTAAATTAAGAAGCCTATTCAATTTTCAACATTAAGAGAGAGGTTGCTGCAGTATTTCTGCAATACAACAGAAATTATATTTGTTAATATACTTTGGGCACATTTAAATTCTAATCACACAGACGAAAGGAAATTTCAAGTAATGGCAAGTAAATTTAAATTACACAACAGTGAAGACTTTCATACCTTTGAAAATATTTTAGCACTGGCTTTTTTCCCCTCGCTTTGATTATCTATGATCACAGCAGCAGAATTCTATTGCTACTGCCATAATTTCAAAAGCATAACAGTGCTAACATGAAATATGTATATATAGGTACATTTGCCAACTTGTTTTAATTTTTTCATTTGCTTTTCACCTCCTGTCCTGGGAGGGGTTGCTGATCAGTACACTGACTGAAGAAAAATGCAGATTTGTTGCAGGAGAGAACAGAGACATACAGGCAAGTTTTGCAAAATAAGTAAGCTTTTTGACTGGTTTTTGGAGTGAAGAATATTAAATTTCCATCCTGTTAAAATCTGCCCCTTGGACCTCTGGGATCCCTCAGTACATTGACCATGCCACTCAGTGGCCACAGGCTCACAAGCATCTCACAAGCACCCTCTAACAAGAGTATTTATATGCCTCGTAAGCTTGCTAGCTTTGCACACACTGGATGCTTCTCAGGATCAGGCCTCACAAGCCATATACATCTAGTCATCCAATTTCTATAGCTTGCCTCCTCCTGTACGCTGGGTCTCGGCTTAGAGAGAAGTGACTTGCAGACAGGACACTTTATGACTGGAAGGGAGGAGGATTCTGTCTGAGGAATCCTTTTCCTTCCTTTCTCTGGTTTGATGCCCTCCTGCCATGAGACTTTCCACCTCTTTAGCAGCACCTGCTTATTGTAAAACTGTGATGGGGGAACTAAGCGCCACTGGGAGCAAAAATAGAATTCCCCAATTTTTTGTTTATTGCCACATTTAACCTCTGTTCTTTTAATCATAAGCACAGCAGGAGAAAGGGGATGTGCTTTATCAACTTGTCAGGTATTAAGTAGTGTGACTTTTTTAGCTAGAAATCATTCTATCAGTTGGAGGTAAACGATAAGGCCACATATATTTAATTTTTAAAACATTTTGAGTTATGCTATCCTTTTAATTGCATTAATCAGGCAGGCTCCAACATTGCAAGCCTAGGGCTAGAAGTGCAATTTCAATGCTTTGTAATAAATTTGCCAAACTTTGGAAATAGATTAAATGGCTTAATATTAAACATTTGCTTGATTTAAATTTTACTAATCTATGCACTTTATAATTCATATTTTTTCAGTGCAGCCTACTGCCACAGCAGGATGATCGTAGTAATTGTAGTAGTAAGCATTCCTTTTGCACACAGGTTTTGTTTATAGAACTAGACAAATAAAGAGAGCAGGAGTGTCAAGGGAATGCTAAAGATCTGCAGAGCATTTCACTTCAAGGTCATTGGTTCAAGTACACATCATTAAAGACAAAGTTAACATCTGACCGCTGCATCCTAATATATGTGAAATGAGTTTGTGGCGTCAATCGAGACAAGTAAAAGGTACAACCAGCCTAATCACAGGAAAAGAGGTAGGACTAGTGCAGAGGTCTGGAAAGGAGGAGGAATTGGGAAACACCCAATTTACCTGGGCTTTATATCCTAAGGGCTCTATTCATTCTTCAGTCTGGAACGGGTAAAAAGGTTGTAGCCACCCTGCTTGGTCTCACTCGATTTCAGAAGTTTAATTGAGTTGAGCTGGGTTAATACTAAGTTGAAATGTATCCAAGGAAAACTCAGGTGTTGTAGAAAATAATTTGATGATGTAGCAACCAGTGAACCCGGTTTGATGCTACTAGGTACTGCACAACAGGCTCTTTGAAAGAAGATATAAAACTGATATCCTGACCACTTACCATTACCTCAGGCATATAAATCACAAGCATCAGAACGTTAGCCGCGATGTCTTCCTGCCTGCTTCCAAGGGAGTAATTACAGCCCGCCAATGCTAGTTCACCAGCGGATTTAATTGAGTGAGGTACTCTCTCTTTTGATCAGTTGTGCAGTGTTATTGTTGTTTAAGGCTTTTCTAAAGAGGTAGTTGCCTTTCAGTGGTGTGATCCCTTTATGTGAGACTTCTTAGAAGATTAGGCATGTTTGGAGGAAAGAGAGTGTGTAACGTGGCAGCGATTTTTATTAGCCATTTCATATCCAGTTGTCAAAATATAGTAAGTTGCCTTTGTCTAGTAAGGTAAGAAGGGTCTTTTTTTTCCCTTTTGTTACATGAACAATTGAGATTTTAAAGGTTTTGTTCCACAGCTGTGTCCGTCCTCTTCCTTTGTTTTGTTGTTGTTTGTTTTGAAATCTGGGTTGAGATTGGACCCAGGATGCCTGTAGTCAGTTTGCATGGATTTTAGTGAAATAAGGGCTTCAAGAGTTATAAAAGAGCCCTTGTCCTTTCCAAAGTGGATTGCTTACAAGCTTATATGAAAGCAAACAAAAGTGTAACATCAGCAGTTATACTATTAATAAGCTCTCTTAAAAACATTTTACTAGTAAGAAGGGAAATAAGGTGAGGGAGATGAGAGAGGGAGAAACTCTGGCTTCCAGACAAGGGGAAATAGTGTTTGTCAATAAAATATTGAAATAAGCAACATTGGTTTGGTTTGTTCCTGGTGTCCTTTAGCCCTTGTTACTTGTTTACTTGAAGCTTCTATACCTTTGGAAGAGTTTTTTGTCACAAGTTCTTTATAGATTTAGTATATGTATAGTTGAAAATGCTTGGTAATAATATTGAAAGTGGGATTTTCTTTTTATTCTCAATACTTGTCGGAAGCAAAAAGCAGTTTTTGAAGAACTCTTGGCTGTCTGAGCAATTGAATTAGTCAGATGTAGCAATAGATAATTTATAGGTGATTTCGCTGAATTATAATAGGTAAATGCCACTGGAAGATTTTGCAATAGAATTTTATGAATGAAATTGTGTTGTACTTGTAACGAAGTACATGACGTTCAATGGAAGGAACTCTGGAATTTTTCTGAATTTTTGGTGTAATAACCTTAGCCCATGTTTGTTTTTATTAGGAAAATAAAGTTCAAGAGTACTTCCTTGAAGGGACTGGATGCCTTTTTGACTTAATACAACAACAACAACTTTATTTTTAGAGGAAGTATTTCAAGCTCTAGTTATTCACACATTACAAAAGAGAATATTTGTCTTTTCATGAAAGACTCCATCTAAATTCCCCCATCACAACTTTATTTTTGGCAGCGACAGTTTAAGGAAAGGAGCCAGAGGTCAAAATTAAGATATTTTTGGAGTAATCTGGAGGGAAAGTTGCATAGTACATGTCGTGTTCTGTCTGAATGAAGTCATTGGAATTAGTCCCTCATTTTGCACCATGAATTTTTCACCTCCATATTTTAATACAGTTTTTTTTTAACCTAAACATGAATTAGGTTTTAAAATTGTTTTCATTTCTATAAGAAAACAACATATGACTTGAGGTAATTTTAAAAAAATTCTTCGGTCACAAGTTATGGCAACCTGTAATATTTGGTTTTTGGAGGATTTTTCAGGGTCTGAAAGAACAAAACCAATGGATCCAACAAAACTTTTATATTTCAAAATACTAGTGTATCATCTTTATTGGAAAAAGCTGAAATTGTTCAAATGACCTCAGTAAAACAATTTGGACTACAGTTCCCGGAATGCTTATGAACCTGACATGTCTACGTGGTCTTAAAAAGTCATAATCCATCATTCTGATGCTAGATCGATGGATTATGACTTTCTGATGTCAAATCTGTGAATTAAGGCTTTTTTGAGTACAGCCTGCTATCCAATTATTGCCTGTATTCATATATTATAAATCATTACTCCTTCACCAGGTAGTCAGCAGTTTCTATTTCCTAACATTTCAGAGCCTTCTTTTTTTAGCCTTTGTTGCACTCCCGGTGAGCAATCAGAAATGGAGAGTGCTGACCTGAAAAATAGAGCTTCTATCAAAGCAAATTGTTGAGGGAACAACATTTGTTCCTATTTCTTGTAGTTGTTAGACTCTCTGTTGAAATGAAGGGAATTAGATTAGATTGAAACAAATCTCATCCCTTTCCTGCACAAACAAGCAATATAGTAAATTAGTACAAAAGTTGTTGGCATATATTAACTTTATTTTTAAGTGCTCGTGCCTGAGTTTCTCACAAAATGATGCTTTTTTTCTGATAAGGTTTTTTTTTAATATAAAATAGATTGGCTTCTGATTTAAAGCTGAAATTTGCTAGTATGCTGCCTTAAGTGATCATGTCTATTAGTGGCTGTTAAACAGAAGTTCCTTTAAGTGAATTGTTTATAGAGTAATAAGCTTACTTCTAATGCAATGGAGTATATGGTATAGGTACAAAATGCTTTACTGTAACCAGTTTGCATCCTAAAAAACAACTTTATTAAAAGATACTTTGAAAAAGAAGAGATGTTTTAGGTCCTACCATGCATCCAGAGAAGTCATTAAATGGAATGTAATCATGCTCTGTTGGAGAGCGATCTCAACAGATTTTTCAAGCTAATGGAATGTAGATCTTGTCCATATGTAGGTGGAAGAAAATCACCAGTATGATTTTGTTGGTTTTTATTTCATTTTGCTGTACTGATAATTCTTCATTAGGATGTGATTTTTACAATAGATGGCTGTGCATAAAATTTGTGCAGTTGGTACACCACTAGCTGAGTTGCTGTCAAAAAAGGATGTTAAGCAATGAAAGGCAGAGTGGTATACTGAATATGGTAGAATTAGGCTTTTAGTGACTACTTGTTTGGGTCCTGTGTGAGAGCTGTCACAGCACTGCCTCAGTTCCTCCTTCGTGTCACCGGCCACGTGGAGTCCAAAATCTTTGCCACAAGGACTCTTTCTGCGGCATGTTTCTGAAAAGTAGATTTGCCTGTCTTGTGTTACCCGTGTTGCTATTCAGCCTGGTTTGCAAGTCAAGTGTGTTATCTGCAACTGCCTGAGAAAGTTAATGTAGTATGTAGCATGTCCTGTCATTGAGTAGTTGGGGTAATGCCTTAATATGCGGGAGCTTAATTCTTCTTAGAGGAAGCTGACTTTGTCTTGGCATTTTCATGTAATTAACTCCCTGTTATTTTCAGGAGCTCCAGACATTGGTGTTTCCTGATGCCCCTTTTGCTTTTGAGGATTTTGGCCATTTATACCTAAGACTTCCAGGGTGCTGCAGAGTGTCAGAAAGAGCTTGTAGTATGTTGGGGGAGCACTGCAATAGACACTGTATGAATGCTTCTGGAGAAAAGATGCCTTGAAGGGCAAGTACCAGCAGAAATACAGAACCCCGGGAGCGGTTTCAATGCTGTTCTTGGTTTTCATAGATTTCCAGAGTGGTAGAGCTTTAGAGCCAAATCCTGCTGACAGGAAGTCTAGCAAAGCTCTCTGTCATCCGTGAAAGTAGGTTCCAACCCATTTTCACATTTCCTGTGAAATGCAATTGCCCACTAGATGGAGACATAATATTTTATACATTAGTGGATATACAGATGGTAATCAAATCCACCAGCTGCTGCCTGCTTTTTCTGGGCACCTTGCCAGTTTACTGGCAGTATGTTGACTGGGAAGCAGACAGTGACACACTTTGATCGAAATGCTTGTATGATGATTTTTTTGTTGTAATATTATTGTTTTTTAAAAAAATGATAAAAGAGATCAAGATGTGTATCTTGATCAAAGGGTACTGCTGTCTGCTTCCCCATCAGCAAGTTCTAATTTATAGAAATCAGATTGCATGGAAAGCAATCTGCATAGGTTTGAGTTTTTTCTTGTTCTACTCACTGCCAGGAGATGCTGACAAGTGAGAAAATTAAAATCAGAGAAGGTGGGGAGAGAACTAGTAAAACACTGGTTGAAATATAATTATTTAAATTTCACATTTTTAATAATTTTAGGGCTGTAAGAAATCAGGTTAAAGTGTTCAAACTGGCTATTGTGTGTTCTAAAAGGAGCTTAGGATCTTTCTCTGACGAAGGATGTTGCTTTGAGGCTAATTTACCATGGAGAGACAAATATATGTGTAAAGTTAATTGTTGTCAAGGAGAAATAACCTGTCTGTGGTTTTGGGGCCAAGTTTTTCAACAGTCTCTATTATCAGCTCTGTTTCTTCCACGTGGAGCTGCACATCCAGTATAATTTACTAGGGTATATAAATGATAGAGTGAACACTTGCAAAGAGCACTTAAACAGTCAGTGCTATAAATATGACGATAGCACGTGCAGAATTAGAGGGCTCCTACTGAAAATTTGCCCATTGTATTTGGCAAGTAGGGTCTTTTTTCTTTTTAGCTCTTGATATTGATTCTTTCTTTAAAAGCTCCGAGTTTAAAGGAGAAAAATATGTCTAAATGTCTAAACTTAAAAAACAATCGACAGTTATAGATATCTATGTATATTGGGATTGTGTCAATTGGAGAAAGACTATGTTTTGGTGCATAGGTGTATACTTCTGACCAGCACAAAACACAAACCCAGGGCAGCGGTTAGAGTTGCTTCACATTCTGCCAAATGTTAAAATTAAAATAATCATATGATAGGAGAGACATAGGATACGTGACATTTTGTCTAAATTGACAGTTTGTCTAAATTGAGACGAGAGGAATAGACTGAAGTAGGTAAGGAGGTGAATGGGGCCCATCTCCCAAAGTTTTCCAAATGCCGTCTTCGATATGATTGTCGGGTTATGAGTCTGTTGGAGCAGTGAGTTAAAAGCTTGGTATGGCCACAGGTGACGTCATTGCAGGCCATCCTAGACGTTGAGCCGCTTCAGGCAGCCTGGGGCACTTGGCAGCTGGGGCCGAACAGGAATTTGAGACTCGAATAGCACGTGTTGCGGGCCAGCATTGAACTCTGCCACCAGGGTGGGAAAGATGGATCTGTTCAGCCTCACTGCCTCTCCTCCGAGTGTGAGACATTCGACTGTTGTTGGCTACTTCCCATCTCTGCTGAGCTCTTCCTCTGCACGTTCACCCACACTTTTCCCTGAGCTGCTGAGCAAGTCTTTTCCTTCCACAAGGTTCCTGTGTGCCCTCCCCTTTCTTGCACTGACTTTTGCCAGCCAGTAGTGCTTTTTCTACTCCCTCCTCAACTTCTCTGCCTGGCAGGCCAGACACATTTGGTGTTCCTGATAGGTGTTTTCCACTGGGGGCTTGACTGAATGACAGCAGCTACGGAGCAGGCAGTGCTGTGTTTCCGAGCAGAGGGAGACTGCCCCGTTCGAAGGCTGTGCGTCCTCAAGAGAAGATGCTGCTCTTTGCCATTTGCTTCCTTTACGTACTTATGATGTCGCTGTGCTATTTTTGAAAGCTGCCAGGGGAAAGGTGCCATTAAAAGGAGTAGATAAATAAATCCCTTTGACATCATTGCATCATTCTTTTTCTGTCAAAAGCTGACCATCACAGACATATTGTCCTTATCCTGTGAGGCAAACAATGTTCAGACTTACCTCATTTTCCTCACCTATTCTTGTAGAACAGAGTTTCTCGAAAAGACAAAACATGAGGAGAGGGAAGAATCTAGGGTGCAATTTAATCCTTCATATCCACTTAGGCGGCCTTTAGAAAATTCTTGTTTTGCACTTTCAATGCCATGCTAGTGTCTGAAGAAAGAAAATCCAAAGCTCCTTTACTGCGTTAAATGCGGAATAATAAAATATACTGCTAGATCAAAGAATAATTGACATATATGGAGATATATAGTTGGAATGATCTGAATGTTGAGTGCAAATAAGTATGCAGATAACAAAGCCTTTGACTAATATTTGCTTAGAAATCCAAATAGGTCAACAAATAGTGTTGAAAAACATTTAAATGCCATGCTCTCTACAGCTAGCTTAAGATTTTAGCTTCAGTTTAGTATCAATTCAAAGTTCTAAATCTGTGCTATCAATCCTAGCTTGAGTGAAAATTCGACATGATTATGGAAATCTTGTTTAAGCAAATGTCAGATTTTTGTTGTTGCTTTTTGGTTTGTTTGTGGTAATTTTCTGAAAAATGAAATTAAATCAGAGTTTATAAGGGATAAAGAGTTCAGTGAGTGCTATAATATTTTTTCTTTGGGGAAAAAATATTCAATAAAAATGATTGCGTTTCCTCATTCTTTGTTTAAACAAATTCCGAAATGTCCTCATTTGATTATATGATTTGTCATGAGTTTCATAACAAGTCAAAGCAGACTGAGATTTGTATGCCTTTTCACTAGAAGCCTTTTCATGCCCAAACAGAAACGGAAATGACTCTTCATCTCAGAAACCTTCCAAGTCTAAGTGGGAGGAAACCTTCTGTAAGGAGATATTACCTTCTCAAAAACAAGCTCACATCATCCAAGGTGTGGTTGGCTTTGGCAGTTAACCAAGAGGAAGTTTACTAGATTACAAATCACCCACCAAGCCAAGCTATGCTCAAACAAGGCTTTGTTTAACTCTGGTGTTGATCAGGCTAAGCCTGACCCTATCCAGCAACTACATTTTTATTTAACGTGAATGACAGCATTATAAGATATAGTTAAAAATAACCCCAACTTTGAAGTTGAGATCTGTATAAATAGATTTATGAACAAGTCCCATAATAAGAGAGCCTGTTTACACTGGGCTATGAAATTTAATTTAAGTATGATATGAGGAAGTGATGGTTTCTTTTGACTAAAAAGGTATGGTTGGAATACTTCAGTTTCAAGTTATGTGGAAACACAACTGTGAAGAAGTACTGATACCTTAATGAGTTATATATTTTCTTGTGTGTGTGCTGATCAAATATTCCAGTGTTAAAATAGACTAGTTTCACATAGAGAGGTGACTGCAAACTGTAACTCTGAAATTTGAGACAAAAATTGGCTTACTTCTGCATTCCCAAATTGGAAAATGCATGTTAATAACTTAATTTTGATGATAAAAACATGAAAAATAGGTCCCTAAAACAGCGTCTAGTCAATTTTCTGATAAAGTAAATTTGTTTTCCCATTTGTGATTAAAATGACCTACAGTAAGATTTTTTTTGAACTAGGTGTTAATTAAAAATATGGAAATGGATTTAAAAAAACATTGCAGTTCACGGTGGAAGAATTACCATAACTGATTTGTTCCCACAACTATGGCAGTTTTGAGATGTTTTTAAGATGTCTAAGTTACTGGTTGTTTTTCTGCATGATTGTTTCCAAAGCAAAATGTGATTCCAATAAAAACAGTAATTGAATTTACAGTCCACAGGACAAATTGTTGTTTTAACAGAAACTTACACACTCAGGCAAAGTCTTCATGTTTTAGGTCTAATAACAAAGAATACAAGCTCACCATTTTTATGTGGTCATATATCTTGAAAAGTTTTCAAATGTAGCATCTTTTTTAAAAATCTATATTGCAGTTTTTAAGTTATCTGAGCAATTTTTATATTGGTAGCTCAGAATCAATATTGTTTAGGTTTTGCAGGTTTTTTTGATGCAATCTTTTAAATGTTAGAGCAGTTTTTCTTGTACCATCAGCTAAAGGTGAATCAATATAGACAAGCATGTTGAGATCTGATGCACTCGATGACGGAGAGGAGGTTAGGGAGAGCTTGTGATGTGGTGGTCTGGGAATGTACGGGTTATGGGGGGGGGGGGCTTGTCCACGACTGTTCTTGCACGGAGAAAATGGTGTTTTCAGAGGAACTGCATAAGAAGAGATGGTACCAGAAAGGTGCACGATAGGCCAGGCGGTGGATAAGGGCAGTAGGTGGAATCTCCATCTGGGTTGAGGCGGTGGTTACGTATTATTGCGTCAACAGCAGCAAACTCTTCTGCTGTCAGGTTTTCTTAGTGGGAGCTAATCAATCCCAGTCACTTCTGCATGAAGTTGAACCCTTTTTGTTTCAAAAGTTTCTTCTTGAACTTCTTCGTAGTTTGGGGAGAAACTTCTTTGTACCTTTCTTTCACACATATTGTACTCATGCTTAGATAGAGCCTGACCACTGGGCTTACCCCACCAAGTTGAGTCCAGTGGGATAACGTGCACTTTCTAGACACACTCCTGCTTTGGTACTTTTACCTACAGTATTGTGACTAGTTTGTAAATGGTGTGAGATATGCCGAAGAGATACATATATGCCAGAGATAGACATGTTTATGTTAGCATTTTAGAGCTGACCTAAAGCACTACAGAGCAGTAATAGTTGGTGAGAGAACTACTGCTTCTAGGTTCAGGAAAGTGTATTTTATGGGTTTGTAATGTAGTCACATGACTTGTGAAAAACTTACTGTTTTCTAATATTTGTAGATCCAGCTAGGTGGTTGATGTGGGAAAGCCCCCCACCCCCTTGTTTGTTTGTTTGTTTGTTTAAGGTTTTAAATCTCTGTTAAAAATAACTGTTTAAGCCAGAACAGGAGCTGGCTTCTGTTGCCTTGTTCGATGGGTGCTCTTGAAGTGGAAAGGGAGGGCTGGCACTTTGATGAGTGCTGCTATGCAAGAGTTGCGCTTTCAGGTACTAAAAAATCCCTCACACCTCCTCAAAACCTGTATGCACCTTTTAAAAATGGTATTGTTAACTGCAGACATTTTAAATGGTAAGTCAGATTCCAGGAAATCATGAGACTTGCTTAAAAATAATGATAGTTTGGTTCCTTTTGCTTGCAGTCTATTTTTTTGAGCTTTTAAGATTTGTTTTCCTTTTTTTCTCTGCAACCATAAGAGCTAGATACTAACTTTATTTTTTATATGAAAGCTGAGATTCTTTTGTATTCCCATAACCCTAGGAGAGTTGGCAATGCTAAACACAATGTGAATCCAGAGTGACCATTCCAAGGTGAATCATTTACTGATGTGTCCTTGGCATGAGAGCCAACTGGTGATTTTTATGGATATCTCCTACTTTGTCTTTCTTAATAATCTGAGAATTGGCAGTATTACTCGGAAGCTTTGTAAAAGCAGAAATAGCCGAGTGCAGCTCAGTAAAATGAGGGTTTTTTTCCTAGGGTCTTAGGATATTCTTACAGAATCTCGGTATTAAGGGCATTATGCACCGAGGTGCCTCTGGAGAGGAATGCTTGGGTTGTGTTGTGCAGAAGCACCCTTTTCTACTCAGTCAAGCATTAAAATTGGCAGCAGCAGTTAGAGTAGCAAGAAAATCCTGGTTGTTGCCTCACATAGTTACTGAAACAGTAAGAGGATATGCAAAAGCTTAAACTCTGAGTAAAAATATTTATAACTGTGGCAGTGTTTTTTCTTACTATAATTTATGGGCAAAATGTAGGAAAGGAGGAACACAAGCTATAAATAATATTCCATATGTAAACATAATGGCGGCAGCAAATTCTTTTTATTTAAAAATTAATATTGATGTTCATTAATATAAATTACCACATTTCAGATGACTCTGATGTCCTTGAGGCCAGATGTCACTGACTGATTTACAGCTTCCTGGGGGGAGGAGTAGATCCTGTTTTGTTGATGTAGTTGTGGCACCAAATTGCTTCAGAATAGCTATTTTGGACTAGATTAATTACTAATGTATTGTCAGCAAAGTTGTGTCACAGCTCTAGGTGTTTTTGCTTCTTGTTCAGTTCAAAAATATGGAAAACTGTCTTTAAAATGGATTAACTTGAATTCTGAAATGGAGGAAAAAAAGCCTCAAGTAAAACTTTCAACTTACTGATTTTTTGTCTCGTTTAAGGAATAGCGGTTTGCAATATCCTGCCCAGGAACATGAACACAGAATTTCCATGTAAATCATTGGCAACTGAGGAACATACTTCAGAGGCCAAGTTTAGTCCCTCATTGATCTTAATTCTACTTTAAATATTAATACAAATGTGTACAGTCAAGACGTTCAGAAGCAAACTCTGCTATCTTAGTCACAGTGTGCAGATCATGTATCTGGATTAAGTTTTTGAGTGCTTCATAATATCCTGCAGTCCTTTGGACCTTGCGCATAAATCACTGCCAAATAGGATAGCAAATGCATTTGAAGAGCTGTCGGCGGCCTCCCAGACACCTCCTTACCTGCGAGAGCGCTGGTGGGCGATGCCGCAGCAGCCCGGCGGAGCGGGACGCTTGTGTTTGCCTGCGCCGGGAGGTGACAAAATGGTGGGTTGAGTCAAAATCGGACAGCGTGTCTCTGTCCATTAGTCAATGAATTAATTCAAATTCAGCCATATGAAATACAGGCACCTAACAAACAGCGTCGTGTAAATGCCTTTTATCGAAGCAACTGAAATGTAGGTTTGTAAATGTGCGGCTGAGTGTGCTTAGCATGAATGGCAAAATCATGTAAATCCTGCGTTATATATTTTGGTTCATAAGAAGTCTCACTTAAGTGGAAGTGGGTCTGTGCACATATCTGGTAGCCTAAGGTCCTACAGCATACGATTAGCAACCATATACATGGTATGAATGTAGAGAATAAAACACAAAGAGCACCCTTTTTTAAAATGTGTCTATCATTCATATAAAGCCAAATCAATATCCCACCGAAGGCTATTGAAAGGTTTTGAAAGGTGTTACCAGGCTCTAGCAATGATCCATGCTGAATTCAGGATATTTTTTCCAATCTTCATAAACAGTTACTTTCTTATCTTTTCCTAAGCTACAGAGCTTTCATTAGCAAATGATTCTGATAAAAACAGCTTTGCATCAAACAAGCACCTACAACACCCCCGCCCCCTGCCCCGGTCTCTCTTCTCATTTAAGAAATAAGTAAACATAAACTTTAAATTCTAATTTTCTGCAAGTATATTAGTAAATCCAAACTGACCTTGACCTTAGCTTTGTTAATATCCAAACTCTGACATTTATTCCCTGAGTAGATTGGTTTCCTTCATGCTACATACATAAATACTGCAAAGCTTTGCAATGACTTGAATTAGAGTGTAAGTAAATAGCTGGTTTTAATCTACATAATATTTTGAGAGCAGACGTTCTGTGCTATGACTATTAAGATATACCCAGCAGCCATTTGTATAATACTAAAAACCCCTTACATATATTATTAAAAGTAATGCTATCAGCCAGGGCTTGTTTTATGCCACAGAAACTTAAACAATAAAATACAGTGTGGATAAAATCTGCAATAATAGTAACTTAAGCAAAATTAATTTAAGTAACAGATAACATCTGGGAGAAAATGTAGTGGTATATTGGTAACTTATGCAAAGCTAATTTTATAATAACTACCACATCTGTGGAACTCATTTATTAGAACGCGTTACCAATCTTCTTTCCTGCCATTATTCTGTCTTAGAAATTTTCCTGCAAGCTTTATTGTTTTTGCTCTGCTTACATTTGTAAAAAGGTAATGTGCCAGCTCTCAATAATAAGAAAAGCAAGCAGGTATATGTACAGAATAACATGCCACTTTTTGTGCTGTATCTGTTTTTATGCAAACTTTTACTAGAAAGAATTCTGGGGAAAAAAATGTTAGCATATGGCCATAAATTCAGAGTGCTATTTAAACACCAACTACAGTCCTCTGCTGTGACGATGCTGAGACTTGATGTGTTTGGAGTGGGAAAGCAAAGGTGATGCTGAATGATATCTCCCATATTAACCTCTGCTGAATGTTAGAGCTACTGTCTAGCTACTGTAACTTGTCCAGATTCAAGTGGCCTTTGGCAAACCGCTGCACCTTGAAATTAGTAAGAATATTGCATTTAGCTTCTGCTCCCTCCAGTCTCCTTCAGAGCATGCCTTTATCCGCAGCTGACACTGATATGCCCTCTACCCTTTTGCAGCTGTCCTAGGATTTCTTAATGTTTGAATTCTTATGGACCCATTGGACTGCAGTGTGCATGAAAATACTGCCAATTAATTTTAAGGCATTACTGTCTTGCCAAACTGTTTTTCATACTTATATAACTATATTGATTCAAAAAGACACTTTGAATAACACATCTTTGTCATAGTGAATAATGCTCAGATAATGGCAGTTCTTCAGGAATTAAGAAAAGGAGTATGAATTTTTTAATGTTGGTCACTGGAAGCAATTTGCCTTAAATTTAATCCGAATTCAGAAACTTGCAACTTTTCTTTTTTTTAAGCTAACTGTATAAAACTTACTGCGTCTCCTTCTCTGTTTTTTAATAGATTTTACTACAGAGCCATTGGTGCTGTTAAACATGAGGTTTTGTTCAGAGGAAATACAAAGACTTAATTGTATTTTTGGAGGAAAGTATTGCATCAGAAGGATTCATTTAAATACATTTGTTGGCTTCAGGCTCTCACCACAGTTCATTCGTTCTAATTTTCTTCTGGTCTTGTTAAGGACTCGACATATAGGAAAGAGCAATTCAGAATGGCATTTTTAGGTCACTATATTTTGGCTGTAAACTGTAGTACTGCTCATAAACTTATTATTACTAAACAAAATACTTCATATTCTACATTGCAGTTTCAGGGACTTTTAAAAAACTTTTGGCTGAATGTTGAGCCTATTATGGCTCATTAAAGAGACTAGTTCTGCTGTAATTTAGTTATTTCTTAATGATTCAAGGGTTATTATTAGACACAGAACAGCTGAGTAAAGAATAGCTCTCTTTAAAAGGATGCAGTGAAGCAAAAATATTATTCTATAACAAAACCTCTGGAAATCTCATCCATGCTGCAAAAATGTATTTGATTAGCTATGAATTGATTTTAAAAATCCAATCTAGATTTTTTACAGTTTCATTATTTTTTAAATTTATATCAGAATGAATAAATGGAATAACGAGTTGGGCTAAATAAGGAAAATATTTTGAGTTAATAGTTAACTAATTAACCAAAAAATGTCATTTTAAGGAAGCGGAAACTATTTGTGAATTCAGGTCCAATTCAGCAAGTGTTTTTGAATGAAAAAACATAAAGTGAGAGATCAGATAAAATTGAAATATTTGCTAAATCAAAACAACTCGAATTTAATTTTAAAATAGCATAAGAATTTTAAAACATAACTTCTTTTTATCTTAGAAAGAATAACATTTAATTCCACTTAAGAGTTTTTCATTTTGGTGAGAACACTAAACTTTTTGACTATTTCACTTGTCAGTCTTTAGGCACTAACAAAATGCTGTAAAATTTTAGTCATAAGTAATGCAGGAAAATGCTTCTTGTTCTCTTTAAAATCTGTTTTTCTCCTCACTTAAATTTTGAAAATCTTTCTGTCAGCCTTTTGGGTTCAAGTAAGCTTGGAGTAATGCTACCTACTTTTTTTGGCTAGCTCTCATGAGATAGGGCATCTTAAAGATAATGTCAGAAACCAAATATAACTTCTGAAATGTTTTAGGACTACAAAAGAGATCTTTAACATCATAAAGTACAATGACTTGACCTCACTGTTTTTTTCATTTTGCCTTTGTTTTTGCAGATGTATAGAATCTTAAATATTTCAAAATACCTAACTGTAGCCAAGTAACTGTAAATAAACCAAATATTAACCTAGCCATGATTTCAAGGGTATGAGAAAACTAACTTATGGGAGCCACAATTACACCACTGTGACTTGATGAAGTTGAGCTACAGCATCCAAGCAAAACCATGTTTGTAAAAGCTGACTTGGAGCTGTAACACCTGCCCGGTGCTTCCCCTTCGCAGAGGTCCCAAACATACCATTTTAGCATTATACTGCTGCTCCTTGCTCACTCAAAACTGCCTTGTGTCATCCAAATTGGTACGTGTGTTGTCTGTCATCCATAAACAAACAAACAGATGACCCCCCCCCCCCCCCCAAACACACACACTTGACCCTTTAGAAGACTCAGGGTCTTTTTCTGCATCACTCCCTAGAGCCCTAAAGCTAGGGACAAAGGAGAAGTGCTGCATCCAGCTACTCTGGAGGCAGAAAAATGCCTTTCCTTCCCAGAGCATTCTTGGAGCAGCAGTTTACAAGGCAACAGAATACCAGTAAAGTTGCCATCTCCACAGAAAAATGGATGCAAACTGATTTAGAAACAAAAATTAGGCAGTCACTGATTCTTAAATTATAATCATATATGAAGATATTTCCCTTAGGGCCTCATCTGATGCACGGTAACTACAGCTTTACTCTATCTGACTCTTTTGGTAGCATAACACAGTGGTCAGCTGGGCCTTTTAACTCAGAAATGCAACAAGATGCCTGTTTAGAAGTGACAAATTTGCATTGTGAAGGCTGCACGTTACCTAAACACTGTTTTCTAAATTTAATTATCCATATGAGTAAGAAGCTGTAGTGTTATAAAATTATGAAAACCTTCTGTTCTTTCCAAGTATTACAAGGAAGGCCCCTTGAGATGCATACCAGAAATTAAAGCTGATCTATAATCATTTTCCCTGTGCTTTCCAATTCTGAGCACCTGGATAGTAACAAAAAGGTATTGTTTTTGCTGTTTGTCAAGCATTTCATTTCCTTTAAAAAAAAACAAAAACAAAAAAACAAAAAACCTCCAGTAAACCTGTGCACAATAACTAAATGTGAATTACAAACTTTTTTTTTTTTAACTGCTAGTATATGATTGAACTTGCCCCACCTGCGGATGACACTTTCCCTATTCCACTGGAAGAAGGTATACCTTCTGATATCAGTTCGTCACCCACAGCTCCAGAGATGGAATCTAAGGTATGGGGTTTTTCTTTTTTCTTTCTTTCTTTTTTTTTTTTTAAAGCTATTTCACTCTGAGTCCCCTACTTCATTTTTTCTCGTTGGTGCCCAGTCACTAATTACATTATTTTCTCCAGAATATGGCATGCCTAAGACTGACTGAAGTTGCTGTTATTGTTATTACATTGATCAGTCAGCACAGGAGGACATTTGAGCTAACCACCTCTGGTCTTAAACCCCATGCGACTTCATAACTTCAACATCTGCCTTGGCTGGGCTGGGCAGGGCTGGGCAGTGCAAGAGTGATGCTGACGCTCGCTGTCAGAGCAGTTCTCAAAAGCAGGCTTTGTGTACTGTTGCATGTCCCTGTGCTGACACTGTTTGATCTTGTAGAGAGCAGCAAGATGTTCAAACTCATGTATTTCTTGTGGTTTGCTGCTGCTAGGAGTCTGATCGAGAAAGCTGCCTGGAAGAGCCCTGTCCAGAAGCAGAATCCTTCAAGGCAGATGCTTTGGCTGGTTTCACTGTTGAAGATGTGAAGTCTGTAATGGGTGAAATCACAAATGAAATTATTGGCAACCTTGAGGTACTATCACTAGAAAGCTATTCACTAATTCTGTCTATGGTTAATTACCTAGCTCAGCTTTAATGAATATAAACTGTATTCATGCTAAAGCTTGCAGAAAACACATCCATATGCCATAAGAATGTGAATTAGCCTCTATAAATAACTCCTAGTGTAGTCAGCTTACATGTGATAAGATAAAAAATACTCAGTAATATAACAACATATACATTCAGCATTACTGTGTGTTAAGAAACATGGGCCAAATCCTGCTCTCAGTGATATCAGTGATAAAATTCCTTTTCAGTAGTTCAGGATCAGCTGTTACAATGGAGCATATGCAATATGTGCTTAAAATAAATTGTTAAACGCATGTATGTTACACATCCTCCAATCTGTGTAAGTAACACACATGCCAATTGTAGACTTCAGTTTGTTGGTACGTAATTATAGAAAAGCTGCCTTAATGGGGTAGGTCAGGTTTCAGTGTGTGGTCTGCAGACTGTGAGGAGTCTGAGCGATTTCTGTGGGGTTCATGAGAGGGAAGCAAGCAACTATTATCAATGGACTTTAAATTTGTTGTAGGGTGATTTGCTTCTCTATAGGGAGGTCTGTAAATTGAAACATTTGGAAAGCCAGCAGAGCAGACCATTGTTATCTTGTAAACTGCTCCCTAAAGCATATGAAAGCAAAACAGCTAGAACTCAGTTTCACCATCAAAATGCTATATGGTCTTATTTGCAGCAACCAAGTGTCATTAGGTGCTTTGGACTTTGCATGTCGTTACAGTTTTTGATATGGCACTTGGATACTGTAGTGTGTGCAGCATTTTATTAAATATAGAATATTATTTGAAAATAGTGTAGTATTGATAAATTGCTTTACATGGATTATGTATGAATGGGGAATATCAATTGGAATAATGATGCTATCATTAGATCTACCTATTTGATTTCATATTCCCTTTCACAAAGTCTTTTAGAAACAGGAGAGGACCTGGCCTATGTTGTCTTATTCCTGTCCATACCTTTAGAATGCCTCTATGTTCTAAGAAATTAAATGTGTGATTTTTACTTAACCTTGCATTTCATTAGTATCAGTGGTAAAAGCTTTTTTCTTGAACAAAAACTTCAAAGATTGAGAAATGTGTTTTCTACTTGTGCAACTCTCTTTATATACCCAGAAAATAACTTCCTCCTAGTTATTAAAAGTCCTCCACCATTTCATCTTTTTCAAATGGTTTCTGAATTTGTTGACCTTCCAAGTAATCTTATCTTTAGATTTTTACCTGATGCATGATCAAAGTCCTGGCATTATGTTGTTATGCGTGAACTGTCATTTTACAATCTGCATTAGGTGTCCAGTGAACATAGAGCAATTTTTGCTCCAGTTGAGTCAAGAACAGTCTAAAATCACAGTGCTGACACTCAGCGATCATGGCACCAGCCAGGGTGAGTGTGGTGGGAGCTGATTTTCACTGAAGGTGGAATAAGAGATGGAGAGATTTAAAAGCTGAAGAACAAAGGGCAATGGGGTTGGCTGGTAGAGGATTAGCCTAGAGAATCAGCGTTCTTCAAGAAAGCAGCTAAGTAAACATATAGTATGCAGAAGTAATGGGATAGGGACATATTTGTCTATACTTGAGGGTGGACTGGACATGGTGGAGGTCAGAAACATCTACAAAGTTCAGATAGAAATTCCAACTTTTTGATATTCATCTGAGCTTTTCAGAACTTTGAAAACATTTTAGATGTCGTTATCAATTGCATTGTAGCAGCAGTAGGGAGTTTTAGGACTGGCACGCCAAAAAGTTCCTAAAATGGCAACTAACTGCAAACTTTTCTAGGTCAAATCCATTTGTTTTATCAAAATTACATGAAATTCATTGAGAAAGTAGCTGTAAGTTTTGGATCAGTTTGCATGGAGTCTGTAAAGTACCTTTGAGCCCTTTCCAGTTGTTTGAACAAAACCTTGTGACTCTTGGAAGGGCTGTGCCATTCTGTTCCTTTCATTTCTCGTGTATTTTTCTGATACTGAAAAACATACATAAATTCCCCATAAAAAATCAATACGTATGGCCTTTATTCCAGTGATCCCATGTTTCCAAATGCTATGGAATTACAGACTGCTAAACGTTATCACTTCCAGAGTTTATTAAAATACGTCACAACCCTTGTACCTTTCCTACAAATTCTACATTGCAAATTAAACACTCATTATCTACAACAGTCTGGATTTCCAGAATACAATACACATTCATAATTGTAATTAAGAAAGTGAAGGAACATCACAGAAATGTTTTTTTATTGTTCATTTTCAGTAATGCTTTCTAATTCCAGCAGTGTTTCAATAAAATGTATTACACTAGAGAACAAACATCTGCAGCAAAGGAAAACAGTGGCAACAGCCAAATCCCAAAGCAATTTTTCTGATTTGGTGTTTATTGGTAAAGTCTGTCTGAGAATACAGGCAAATTAGCCTATCTCCCAAGACAAGGTTAGATGAAAAATGGCTGTCCCAAATCGCTTCCTGTTCATGGCAGACATACCATACGTTGGGATTGTGCACTGTAATATGATAAAGTGTTATCACTTAAGTACAGGCTGAAACACCGTTATGTCTGCAAAACAGGAAGGTGTGTAGGATAAAGTCTGTCTTACTCCACTACAGTGTGTCAAAACCACAAAGACAATGTGCAGCCTAAGATAGCTCCATCATAATCACTTTTTTCTTTTGATCTTCTTTACAGGCTGAGATAAACAAAAAGCTGCAAATACAAGAAGAAGCTTATACTTCGAGAATAGAAAAATTAAAAAGGCCTAAATAACCAGATAAGAAAGGTGAGGTTGAATTTTACAGAAACTAGGGGGTAGGAGTGGTACACAGAAGACTAGCTCCCTGAATGAGCATAATTATTTTTATATAAAGGAAAGTTCAGTGAATTTACCTAGAAAGAGTTCATCTCAGTTCCTCAGATTGCTGTGTTCTCAAAGTGATATTACTTATTTTAGACTTAAATAAAAGATCATAAACAGAAGGATATGTAATTCAAATATGTTGGATGTGAGCTTATTTCCAAATAGAATCTTAATTTTAAAAGAATTCTCTGTAGTTTTATTCTCTTTCCTTCTTACACTTGTAGAGTATTTAATAGTTTCTGATTCACACCTAAAATTTTTTAAAGGAATTTCGCTAGAAGGAAAGTATGTAGAGAGAGAACATCATTTTGAGGCATTGCAGATATTATATTATATGCAAGAAGAGAATTTAATTAACATGTAATTACACACATTTTGCTGTAGTTATTTGTTAATAATTTGTATGTTATTTCTTTTTAAATTGTTTCCCAGGCATTAAAACAAATGTAGTACCTTACACTTCTTTTCATCCACCATATTAAAATTGCATAAATGAAGAGTTTGTGCTTTTGCAGTCTTCCAGTGGTAATTTTTCCTAAGTGCATGTAACATTTCATTTGAGAATGTATTTGTTCCTTCTCTGTATGCTAACATTGTTCCATATTTTGTCACATATTATTGATATGTTTTAAACTCAAAATGAATCTGAGCAAATAAATGATAACAGAAGAAGTGGCTTAACATTTTTGTTTTGAAACTGTGAACTGTACTAATTGTCTTGTTACATAACTGTGCCTTAGAAAGCATGTTGTTTAAATGCAAGTCATGCTTTCAAGCATAAAGGCTGGGTTAAATGTTTAATAGAATATATGAGAAATAGGACATTTTATTCATTACAATTTAATATTTGTTTCTCATAACAGTTTACTGTTTACTTTAAGTATTAACAATTTACTTTAAATTGTTTTTTTACTTAGGTAAAAAGTGATTTTTTGTTTAATTCCACCTCCATTTTTATGGTAATAATAAAAAAGGTTTGAAAGTCTAATCTCAGCCCAGTCAAAAAAGAAGATAGCTTAAAATAGTTTGCCTAAAGGGCCTCGTTTGTCATTGCTTGACTTGCTCGTGGCTTGTGCTCAGAACCGAGAACGCAACCAGAAGGGGGCATTGCCTGCACGTTGTTCCGCAGAAAGAATTCCCAGAATAGAAGACAATATCCAGTAGCTACATTTGGGTGGCAATAGGCTGGATATACTCTTCAGAGTGTACGTCAGATGTGGGTGGGCATTGAGCCCTTGTAAAACAACTGCTTGTAATTTTAAGCAGTCAGAATATTTTACTGGGTGTCATGTGTTGAGAAATATCCTTCCCCCGGTTACATGATCAGTAAGCTCCGTAACAATTCAGTTCAGGTTCTCTTGGTTTTCTCTCCAGCACTGGCCAGCAAGTTAGTGAGAGCTCCCTTTCAGCTATAAAAGCTAACCGTTCTTATTTGAACACTGAAATAACTCACAAGAAGTTGTTCACTAGTTTAAATTATCATTTAAAATTGCTAAGATGTGTAGGGGGAAAGAAAAGATTCCTGGTATATTCTTATTTGTTTTATTGCTTAGGAATATGATTTTTTGTTATCAAAACTTTCTGAAAATCAAAATGTCCTTTATTTTGATACATAAATTCATCTTCCAATGTATAATGCTCATCTTACAAGTTTCCCTCTGTTTGAGCTCAAAGGTAAAAACAGAACTTCTGAAAAGAACTGTCCAATGATAGAGTATTTTCTACATTTTTTTCTGAAAATGTATTGTTGGCAATTTAGCATTGTTTCTAAAACAGTGTCAGAGTTAGATCTGTAGATGACTACAATCTTGCTATGCGGCTAAGCAGAAAGAGACTATGATTTATATCAAGACCAACACCAAACAAAGACTTTTGCCCATATCTTTTCCTCCCTCTGCCAGATTTTGTAGAGCCTCTGGGAAATTTTAAAGTGCTTTGAAGATGAGAAGTTGTATATGAACATTAAGTATTACTGCAATGATTTGTTAGCATTCACTCTTAGGACACATGCATAACAGCTGAGGTATTGCTGAAATCCAAAGTGAAGCTCGAATCCCACAAACCATATTTGCAGCGATCTTCCCGCTGAAATAAATAACGCTACCAATAAAAATAGCCCCAGAGATTTTGGGAGAGTGGGAGGGAGGATGGTTAGGAAGCTAAGGTGAAGGAGGGAAGATGGGTAAAAGGTAGACATAACATCTCTATGAGCAGTCAGAGCGCATGTTTTGACATAACATATGGACATCAAATTGAGGAATCCTTTTATGTCTTCAGAATGCTAATAAGAAATGCAAGAAGTCATGCTTTGGCTGTATGGTAGGAATAAAATGTTCAGATGCAATATGGTGAATTAAGAACAGTCTCCATTCTGAATTCCTGGCTTTTCCATTGGTTAAAATCAGGCTTGCTGTTTTTAAGGTCCCTTGTCATGTTGAGTTACTGGATAGTCATCTCTGAAAATAATTATATTGTCATTTCTGGGGCCTACAGTAGAGATTTTTGAGGCTTTGGTATAATAATCTTTGATTTTTGGTAGACTGTTGATGTGACATAGTTCTTTACAGTATACATACTTAATGTAGTTCCTAACAGTTTCCCACCCTACAGAGCTTTCAATTTAAATTAGGCAGATGATGTAGAAAGGAAGGAAAGAGGTTTTACATTCTATCTTCTCTGCCAAAAAAGAGGGGTTTTTTTTCAGGGGATAATGAGTTACCTGCATGACTGCAAAATCCGTCTGGAGATGAAACACTATAGGATTTTATAGTAGTATAGCGAACATCTATTAATTATCCTCTAGTAAAGGAAACATATTTTCTGGCAGTGCTTTCGTGCATTACATTGACAGCGTATGGGGGAAAAAAAGGTTTAGAAAAGACAGCAACTTTTCAAATAAGCTGGCTTGAAAAAGATAGAATGGAAAAAGGAGACAAAAGAGAAAACAATTTCTTTTACCTACTTCACAGCATTTTGCCATGGCCTTTTCTTATGAAGCATTGCTTCTCTTCCTCTCCACCAAAACTCTGTTAGAATTTGGAAGTTGCCACATTGTTTCCTTTCTAAAATGGCAACTGACATTCCTAGAAAATTTGCTTTCCCAGAGAAACCACTGAGTGTAAGCATTAAATTCAACTTTTCACAAGTCAGAAAAGGATATTTTCTTTAATGACCTACACTGCCAACTTTACCACAAAATATGTGTGCAAAGTCAGCATCTGTCCATTTAAGTCAGACTCTTAAGCACAAGAATGTTGATCTCCAAAACACATTTATCCAGGTGTACATATCATGCTTATTTGAAAAGATTTATTGCATGAATAGTACATTATTTTCATTGAAGGTTTTTTGGTTTTCAACTCATACTAATTGTATAATGTGAAAACTACATATATTGCACGCTTCCATTGTGATTTTTTTCCAGTGGTATATATTAAACTTTGAGTCCTTAATCATGTAAGGTATTTAGTCTCTCCTGTTCAAGAATGCCCGTGAGTTCTCTCTCATTCTGGTGAATTTGCGTATGCCGCTGCTGAGGGACGTGCTCGGATGCTACTTCTGCTGCACTGAGCCTACCTGGAATAGGTTTGATTCTTGGCTATAACCCAGAAGTGTATAGAAAAGAGACGCTCGGAAGAAAGGACACTGGGCTATATCCCACTCATCCTGGGCTAGCCCTGACTTGTGGCAGAGTGTGGATGTGACAAGTGAACTTTAACACGGGTTACGTATGTATCAAGGCTGGTAGAGAATTCACAGCTAACACCTGCAAGTTTACTGGAGTTTCCAGGGGATGTTTGTTCTCCTATGCCACACTGACTGCTGCTAATGTCTAGCTGCGTCTCATGATACTGCATGTAACTGGGCAGTTCACCCTTTCTTCTCCCTCCTGCCTCATCTTAGGATGGTGTTGTACCTGCCCCTGCCTCAATAGATGCAACCACATAGTTTGCCTGTTATGCTAGCAATTTAGGGAGAGCTTGTGTTGAATCACCTTCAACTTCTCTGTCACAGTTCACAAGGAAGTGACAGCAGTGACAAAACGTGCAGGTGGCATTGCTTGCAATGAGCAAGTCAAAATTGAATACAACATTTCAACCTGTTCTGTTGTGGCACTTCAAGTGTGTAGAGCAAGCTTCGGATGCTGGCAGTTGTGGACCCAGATTATACATGCGTGACAAGAAAGAAAAAGAAAAATCAAAGAATAATTGCAGTGACTTATGTAATTGAAAGTCCCATTCAGATGCAGAGCATTAAACAGAACTTCAAATTAATAATATTGTAGAAAGAACAGAATGTAAAATACTTTCAAGGTAGAAACAACCTGGCTTTTTATACAGTAGAATTAGCAGCCTGTTGTTTTAAAGGTTGCACTGTCACTGGCACAACAAAGATTGCATTAAATTTGGGGTCTGTATTTATGTAAAATTCTGCACTCACAGTGTTGGCTAGACCAGCTGGTAGTTGTATTTATTTTGCATATTTATGCAGCTGATTAAAAGAGCAAAAAACAGAAGAGGTCAGTTGCTGTAACTGTCCAGACCGGATGGGGTAGGGGGAACAAGAGAGGAGACCTGCGGCCTGGCAGAAGATTGTTTAGAGGCTACAAGGAAAAATGCTCTGTAAAAAGTTACTCATCTAAAATGAGTATAGTACTTCTCCAGTGCTGGTGAAGAGCTATCAGAGCTGCAGTGATTTTGGATGCCAGTGTGGATGGTGATTCAAGGTGGGAGCCTTCGCAAGGGGATCTGAAGCACCTTCTGGATGATCCTGTTCCTCCTGTGACTGCAAGGAAGGCTTTGGGATTTCACCTCCCTCAACTCAGGTTAGTCTATGTGAACATTTCAGAGTTGATGTTTGTTTTTTTCTTAACCCTTTACAAGGATGTCTCATACAACTTTTCCTTAAAATTTGAATTTCGTGTCTAGTAAACTCCAGCCAGCAGTTTTCTTGTCTAAAGGGTCCATTTTTGTATGATTGCATTCATTGAAATATAAGAACTGAGATGTCGCTATGGGGCAGAGTCCAAGTGTCCCAGGGTCCTTCCTTTGGTATTGCTATGGGAAATACTCAGGGAAGAGCATAAGAACTGTGTGCCATCACCGTGGTCTTCCCTGGCATACCCTTCCATTGATCAGTGCTTTAGAAACTTGTGGAGCCCAAGTATGCACCCAAACCAATGTTTAATTGAAAGCAATAGACTTCTGTTCCATTAATTTGTCTAGTCCTTTTTTGAACTCAGTTATACTCCTGCCCACCATACTATTCTGTGGCAATAAGTTGCACACTTCAATGATGTGTTGATTAATCCCAGTTGGAACGGATTCAGGAGGCTCAAGGTTACTCATCTTAGAGGCTCTAAAGTTACTCGGTGTTATTGGTCACTTGTGTGTGTGTTCAGGTGATGTAAGTGGCGAACCATGGAGTCACTGACTTTTCACATGCACAGGGAGCAGCCGGACACAGGTAAGAAAGAGAAAGCTTGTGTCATTCTCTGCTAGACTGAGCCTGCATTTCTGCCACCTGCCCTGTTAGTGTTTTTGCCATTTATTTTGGTGCCAAACCTAATTTAGATCATAATCTTTCTGAGGCAGAGGTGCGTCAGTCAATCTTTATCTGTGTGCTGATGGACACACATGTAGCCCTGCCTGAATAGTAAGATGCTTATTGTCTGAGGGAGGACAAATTACCATGTTTGGTCTGTCAGGCAGACATTCAGTATTTTGCTGTCCTAGCCATCAGAGTAGCAAATTTCTCTGAAGCATATAAGTCAGAAATTACCATGCAGCTCCAAGAGGAAAACTTTGCCCTTTGATTGTTTTCCAAAGAAATGTTCTCAATTCCTTTTCTGCCAAATTCATAGTACAGATCATACTAACAAATTTTCCCAAGCCTTCCTGACCTCCTCCCTTTTTCACAGTAGTAAAAGAAATTTCACTCATCACTGAGAGATATTAAAGATTACCAAATTTTGCTGATTTAGGAAGTGAGTGAATGAAACAAGCAGACAAAAATGTAGATACTGCTTTGCAGAATGCAGTTAATTCCATTAATAAGAAAAGGGAAACTTGTGATATTTCTGCTATTTCACAGTTCGTTGGTAAATAGCTTGCTAATGCTTTGCTGGGTTAGGGGTCTGCAGTCACTGCCTCACTACAAGACCAGAAGTGTGCATACGGCACTGGGCAGTGCTAATTTGGGGAAGACCCTTTTTTCTTTTTTCGTTTTTTTTTTTTTTTTCCCTTCCCCCAGTAAATCTGTGCCTGGTTTTACCAAAGTAAGGCAATGTAATGATGATGCTTACCACATTGCTTTGAACTGTTTTATTTTGACTGGAGTTCAGAGTTCTCGATGTTTAGTAGCACCAGTCCCTCTGCTACTAAATCATTTGTAGATGGTCAAGTGAGCCTGCCAAGGCTTCAGTCTGAGTGAGGATTTTTGGTTTGTTTTTTTTGTTGTTTGGGGTTTTTTTTTTTTTTTTTTTTTTGAATGAGCAAGGTGAGAGAAAGCAAGCTTTTTACTGTACTTCTCTTACTATTCACAGTTACACAGTCATGTGACAATTTTGCCACTGATACCAGTTTTTCATAAAAGTTTTCTTGATAGCTTACTGTTTGGATAAAAGCAGGATTCAGATTTTGTATGTTATTTTTTGCTCTGAGATCACTCCAGTATTTTTTGAAATGTCACATTTCAACTTAACAAATTAGCAGGTCATGGAGCTCTAATGTACCAGAAGTCATTTCTGATGAACGACTCTAAAAGAAAGACTGATACGGCTCTCTGGACTCCATTTCAAAGACTTACCTTTGGACGAGAAGATTGCAGATGAGACTTTACTTCTGTAGAACTCAGTAGAGAGATGTTTGTATGCCACCAAAGGATCTTGCTTTAAATCCTTTTTTTCTTCCAACTCCGGTTTTCTGTGAGTAATGTAGATATGTTGGCCAATCTTCTATTCAAATAGTTGGATCAATTATCAGTGCCAATGTTTATAAGAACTGATTGTTGTATAGGGCTACATGAAGGTGTGGCTTTGTGATATATAAACTCTGGGTATTGTCTCCCAAATACAAATTATTGGGCCTGATTTTTAAGCCCTTAATCTCCAGTCTTGCTAACTCTTCACTCAAGCAAAACGCTTCTTGATCACAATAAGCATATTTACCTTGGCGTGATTCAAGTGTAACAGAGGCGTGCTTCGCCTGCTTGGGGCTGTCTAGCTTGGACACCGGCAGCAGCCGCAGATTAGCTGGGTGGAGCTAAGTGTGAACTAGCGCTCAACCCACCAGGAGCCCAGGTGAACTGGGTGCTGAGCTCCATGCTGCCCTCGCTGCACGCTTCCCCTACCCCCAGGCTGTGTGGCATCGACATGGGTATTTCCACGCTATGTGGGAGTCTTGTGTCCACGGACAGTTTTCTCTGAGTATACAGAGAACAATTTTGAGGCCATCCGTCTCAAAGCAGGAATTTGATACTGTTTACACATTTCTGTGCTGTGCTTCTAACAGGTTGAACACGTATGTGTTTTGCATTATTGAGAAACATTGTGATTTAGATGGATGCACATTATTCCTCAGCTCTGTGTCAACAATCAGAAATGAGCCTTTTGGATTTATTAGTTCCCAATCTTGTACCTATCTTAAATCATTACCATATAATAAGAACTCTGTATGGTGCATTGTCAATAAAACCTAATATTGCGAAGATTACTGATCGTCTAGTGCAAGTGGAGAGCACCATAAATGATTTAGAGAATAAGTGTCAAGCGTTAAAGCTATCTAATACCTTCTAAAGTAGGTTGATACTCGTAAATCTAAGATAAAGGACCTGTAAAACCACTTAAGAAGAAATAATACTCATTTAATCAGGCTTCCAGTGAAAAGACTAGGTAGGAGAGAAATTCAGAAGGAATTATT
The DNA here is from genome assembly GCF_036370855.1 of Dromaius novaehollandiae. Taxonomy (NCBI): domain Eukaryota; kingdom Metazoa; phylum Chordata; class Aves; order Casuariiformes; family Dromaiidae; genus Dromaius; species Dromaius novaehollandiae. The sequence goes on along the minus strand of NC_088103.1, from coordinate 13,155,276 downwards.
AAATCTCTTCACTTTCAGTACTTTATTGATAGAGAAAGCAAACCCAAATTTGATAAGCAATTTTAATTAATTAAAACTATCTTCGTAATACTGCTAAATTATGACCTCCCCGGGGGTGGGGGGAAGAACAGCCAAAGGGCATCTCTTTTATCATTTACTGAACTCTTAGTTTCACAGATTCAGCACTATGTATATCAGAGTGAGATATAAGGGGCATTTATTGGAATTACCGTTTTGCTGGATAACAGGGGTGGGTTGTTCGACTGGCTTCCGCCTGTTTGGCTGTTATCATTCACAGATAACAGAAGTGGTGGGTAAGTATTACACTCTTCCCTGATGGGAGCAAGGCACTGTTTATTGGGGAAAGGTTGGTTAAAGTGGTAGTGAAACAAACTCTGTGTTGACATGTAGTTGAGAGGTGGCTTATACAAACTTAGTCTATTGATTTTAGTGGTATCTTCTGCACATTGATCCTGCAGAAAATTATTTTTCCCTTTCTACTTTATATTTCAGATCCATTTGAAAGGTGGAATAAATGTGGGTGGCAGAAAAATTGGGCCATGTTTTTCATTACCAAAGGTCTGAATCTTCAGTTCTCATGCAGTCAAAATCTCCATTCTCCGCAATAGGTTTTTAAGCCAATTTGTGAATTCCTGTTCATCTTTTTGGCTTTGTGATTGTTCAGAGCTCAACATCACTGACAGCATTTATTACAACTTGACACAGAGCTTTTCTTGAAGCAACTGTAATAGTATATTTAGCTGTGGAGAAATCTTTCTGAAGAGAAGTGTGCTCTGACTCATGTGACTCTGCTGCTGCTCTGTTGACCCTAGCAGACTTACTCATCGTTTTACATAGTGGCAAACAAGATTAGATTTTGGCTTGGTGCCTTATTTCACTTGATCCAATAAATGTGCAACTTGAAATTTTATTTTACTTCAATTCACATTTTTTAAGATAAAATCCAACTTCTTTTCTCTTATTACAAAAAAATAGACACGTGCTGCTTTGAGTGGAATTGGTGAATGAAATTCAAATGCATCTCATCCACTTATAACTTATTTACATTGCAAAAATAACTAGGAGATGACATGGTTGTGGCTAAACTGTATTATCACCTGCTTTATTCTTGCTTGCTCTTACAGAGGGGAAAACATACACACAAACATACATATTCTTATGCAATGGCTGTCATCACATTGAGCTGTACCACCGTGTTTGAGATGGTTGTTTCTGTAATAGGAATGCAACCTTGGTTACAAATTTCTATTGGCTGTGAATTTTTTAGAGACTGATGTCTATCTGAAGAAAACCTTTCACTTTCTGCTTTCTCTTCAGCTGGCATAAAGCTAGAATCATTTCACTAAAATACCAGTTAAACAGAGCATACAGTAAGGAAAGATCATTTCAGAAATCTGTCAGCCTTAGGAGCGTTTCTTTCTAATTCCTGAGAATACCTAGGAATAGTTGGTTTTGTTACTCTGAGATAGAGTGGTTTGTTGCATATATGTTGTATGCAAGTTGCGTGTATGTTGCAGTTGTTACTAGTTTAAAAAAAAAAAAGAAAGGCAACAGCTGGACTGATTTATACCTGGTTGTTTGTTACTGTAGTATCTGGCTGTGAATGGAGAACAGGGAAAAATTCACACATGATTGAGTGTTCCTCTGAGAGCTGGAAGCTGAAGCCTTCATCATATAAAATGGCTTGTGAAGGGGAGAATTGCTTGGTGCTGATCAATTTTTATTTTGATGTCAGTGCTTTTTAAAATTTATGTTTTGTTTTTTTTTTTTTCCTAACAAACAGTGAGGAATGGTAGAAAGAGGCTGATGTCTGGTAACAAGTGGCAGACGTTATTTTATGGTAGTTAATTTGACAAGTCTGGGAGATGTAGATAGCTCATAACCGTTGGAAATGGAAGGCCATTGGCATTTGGTTAGGCAGCAAGAGTTTGCGTTCTGGAGAGTCCTTAATCCGGCCTTAATCCAGCAGCTAAACAAGCGAGCAGAGCTGTGGGGCACGTCCTCAACCTGTGTCAACTGCAAAAGCTGCCTCGAGGGGCCAGGCCGTAGCAAGCTTTGCACCAGCTGAGGATCTGCCCCCATCCTCTCCCAGACCACGTACCGGAGAAAAACCCCTCATTCCTCACAGGCAGATCACACGTGCACACAACCTCCTCAGTTATAATTAAATTAAAATCTCGCTAATTTAGAAGCATACCTATCATGTTCTCTTCTAGGAAGAAACTATTATTTCTCCTTTCGTTCTCTTCTGCTTGAATCCCAAGCTATCAGTGGCTTTCAAAGAAAAAGGAGTTTTTCTTTAGAAAAAAAGTCTATTCAAATTATTCATGATTTATATCAAGAAGGGACCTTTCCTCTTTCAACTAGCAAAAAAGGGGGAGTTTGATCTTCCTCAAAATCATTTGAGAACCTTGTACATTTCTTTCCAGAGCTAAAACTTTCTTACAAAGCTTCGGATATTCAGCAGAATAATGACTATTGCATAATTGAAGCTCAGTACAATACCATGGGGCTAATAAATGGTCTTCTGGTTCTATAGAAAATGTAGCAAATCATAATAGCACTTATTGGGACTAGGCCAGGCACAAATGACAAAGCTGCTTTTGAAAGTGAGTTGTGGCCAGAAATACTCTTTTGGACCAAAATCATTTTCTTGACTGTCAGGGGTACATTTACTTGCTTTAATTTTCAGCCTAGATTTTATGTTGATCCTGCAACACTGAATAAAATCAAGCCTGACAGAGCTGCTACTGCAGCAGTTACAGATGTAAATGTGAAGAAGGCTATTTAAGATGAGTCTGTTCCCCTGAATATGTTATTTTGAAATTATGCAGATTATATTAAAAATGACTTGATATGTCCTTATTGTGTGTTTTTAAAGGAAGAAGAAGATGCTGCACTATTAAGTGGTTTATTAACATTTCTGATCACAGCTCTTTTACTTAGAAAATAATTGTTCTGTTGTGTGCTGCGAAGCTGCCTGTAAACAACTGGCAAAGGGATATACTGTTTTGTGTTCTCCATAGAGAAAATATCAAATTCAATTGATTAATCAAAGAAGACATTCTTTGATGGAAGGGAACCTTTTCAAACTTTATTAAAAATACTGAATAAACCATGAGCTGTCGAAGTTCATAATCTGAACTTCTGCTCTACTTTCTCGGATACAGTAGCTGCTGTGTAAACCTTTAAAATAACTCATAGAGCAGGAAATGAGACGCATTTAATAATAATAAAAAAAAAACTCTCAGAACAATGTACTCCAAAGTCCTATCTTGATTTGGATCTCAGTTACACCATTGTGGCTCGACTGATTTTACCAGAATCACTCTGTGTTTCCACTGTGGAGAGGCTGATAAAAAAGAATCAAGCCTTGGACCTTTTCAGGCACTAGTTCAGAAACAACCTCACACCCTCTCTTTTTTCCAGAGAGGGTTTTTCCCCCTATTCTGAAAGAAGAAATGAGATTGCTATCTGTGAAGCTGCCCAGTGATTAAAGATAATCGGGTATGACCTGTAGATTGAATGAGTATCTTGCCTCTGTTTCAGGAGGACAGCAATCGTGGCCAAAGGCAGGATGGCTGGTGGGAATGAAGACAAGTGAAATGGAAATAACCAGAACTGAGGTGGAAAAGGAACTTAAACAGGTGGGACTAGCACATCTCTATCTTGTAGTTGGTACTGAAATCATGCGCATATGTGAAAGTGTTACATGGAAAGCCATCATGCTATCCAGGACCAAATTCAAATGGAAGTTAGCACATAAAATACTCATATTTAGCAGCACGAAAAAGTTCTTGGAACGTGTCCAGATATTTTTATGGGAAGAAAAAGCAACCAAGAGAAAGACTTATCAAGGATGTACAGGCAAAGAGTAAATAAGAGGAACTGAAAGCAATGGTTGAGCATGGTAGAATAACCTGATGCCATTTTTGTTCAGTTTTTCACACCTGCACCAGACAATGAAGTGGAGTGGGTGAGGTGCAGATCACATCCTGCCATAACCTCAGGCTGGAAGATGGGATGGAGAACAGGGTAGGGTCAGAGACATCTGCAAGAACCCAGCAGAGGCCCTCAGAGCCCTTGGTTCTGAAGGTAGCAATTTTTAATTTGCTTAGAGCAGCACCCCTCACCCAATGGGGAAAGGAAAGCAAACCAACTGAGAGCTTTTGGGTAAAGCCACTTGGCTTAAAGAAGTGTGGGGATCTGTCAGCAAAGCATCTGTCTCTGGTTGAGTCCTCGCTTGTTCTGGAAATGAAGACTCTTGCTGGGAGCAGAGAGATTTGCAGTGAAGACCCTTGCCAGCCCCCAACCAGAATAAATACAGGACCACCAAAACTCTGATTAGTTGTCTAGGACAAAAAAAATATTAGTTAAAAAGCAGCCTTCCTACATGCCATCCTATCCTATGAGTACTACTGTTGAAAGGGCTTAACCTAAATACTCTGTTTGATAAGGCAACACATTAAAAAGAAAAGAGACACCTTATTAAAAAAAAAAAAAAAAAAAAAAAAAAGCTCTTCCACAGACAGTTAGTGACAGACGAATATCCTCCAAGGGGGAAAAGCTTCTATATGCAAATGCCAGACAAAAATGGCAAAGAAAAACCCCTGACAAAGCATTGCACAGAATCATTTATTAGATCTCTGTAAGTGATCATTTACATGAAACTTGCATTTAATTTATTATTGAACTTTTCCCTTTTATCTTCTGGTTGCATGCGTTTGTGGGGGGCAGTGGTCCCTTATCCTATCTCATCTCCCTTCTTGTGCTGAGCTGCTTTTGCTTACTTGACTATGTGTGGAGGGGAACACGGGACAATGAAGATGGGCTGGATTTGAATCTCCCAGCTTTGAACTCATCTCTCTTTCTGATTCTGGCTCAGACCAAAAAGGGGAAAGTGAAAACCACTGCTTTAGATATCATCGAGTTCTTTCGAAGACAAAATCTCAGTTGTCCTCCTGACAGTACAGCCCTGTTGAGTCAAAGCACAGGGGAATTGCCTATAAGATGTAAATGTTGTTGAGGGTACAAAGAGACATTAGCTTCATTACACTGTATAGATGGACTCTATCAAGGATGTTAGCAATTGCATGTGGGCTAACTACAGAAATTATTTACCCATGCTGCTATTACTAAAGCACCCAAGCAAGCTACTTCAGAGCGAGCCCCATGCGCCTATATGTGTAGCAATCACTGAAATCACTGTACTGTCAGCTCAGCTTAATACCCTAGATTTCTGTTTCAGACTGTTGCATATCTGGATTGAGATCTAAAGCCATCTCCTTGACTTGCTCCTAGGAGCATCTTGCTCAGGGAACTTCGCAAGAGTTGAAATTGTCTCCTACCTCGCAAGAATTTGGGAGACTCACTGCTTTTCTAGGCCCACGCTGACACCTCTTGACAAGTGTGGCTTGATGGCACAGGTATAATATTAGCTCTGGAGATATCAGTAAGTCTGAGAGCTTCTTTCCTCATGTAGCCCCTTGTGGTGTGTGCCCAGCTTTCCTCCTGGTCTCTGCCACTGATTTCAATGAGTGACAAGCAGAGGCATTTTAAACTAAAAGGAGGTATTTAAATACTGTCAGGAACAACAGATAAAATGACCTCAAACAATCCCACATGAAGTCCTTTGTTATTTTCAAAGCACTTTCCCAGCTTTGACACCTTTGCTTTTTCATACCCAATATAAAATTCAAAATTTTTTATTCAGATGCAGCACACAAATATAAATAATATCAAATCTCACACTACATTTTAGTGCTACTGCTTTGAAAAGGGACCTGAAGTAAACTCTGCATAAAGATCAAGAAAATTATATTCCACTTCCCAAACTTTTGTTCCCCTTTGTTTTATATAGAATAACTTTTCTCAAACCAGTGTGCTTACAGCACTAAGGAGGGGGCCAGACCCTGCTGGAGCTGGCTCTGTGCATGACAGCTCAGAAGTGCTTGAGGTTGAGCTGGCTGTTCCTAGACCTGCATCAGCTGCTGGTGGCACTGGGGGTCCACACCGACAGACTGGCTTGCCCGTGCCTCCCCTAAAATGCTGTCCCTCTGACAGCCAAGCTCCTCCTCCCCGTGACCGCGGCTGCTTGCTTTTACGCAGTCTGTCGCTGCTGTACGCCAGTCCTTGCTAACCTGCCAGAGACAGAGGTTGCTCTTGCACAGCCTGCCTGAGGTGCTGAACCTGTCCTCTGGCCTTTACATCCTTCAAGGCTCTATGTTGCTTCAAATATGAGCCTCAAAAACACCTCTTCCTTTCTCTTTAATATTACTATTACCTCTGTTACTGATATTACTGGAGAACTTATTTCCACAGTACTGCTGCTCTTATTTCTGGAGAATGTGACATCTTGCTTCTGCTCTCTGTTTTACAAGGTTTCTTCTGACCTGCTGAGTACGCAGCTGAATACCAGAAGCAACATAACACAAGTCGGTCATGCTGGGTAGGAGCAGGGAAGGCAGATGGATTGAAGAAATGCGGTCCTCTCTCTTAAAAAGCATTTGGACATCGTGCAGTGTGGATGAAGACAGAGTAAAGATGAGGTAAAGGAGGCAAGGACCAGCAAGGCCTTGTGATTTCTTGACAACATTTTTCTGGGATGTAAAGGGTCAGTAGAAATGGTCTCTCATAATGCTATGCCTAAAAGGTGGATGTCTAATTTCTGCTTTCCTTTCTGCTAATTGCTGTGACTAAATGACTCTGAAATTACCTCAGAGTAGCTAAGTGCAGATTTTGGGCCTGTGTGTAAACAGAAATTGAAGTAAAACAGTTTAGAGATGTTTGGAATAGGCATATCTGGCAGCATGCAACAAAGCAAATAGTTGAGTGAATTTGCATCGTATTTAGTATGTCAAAGAAAGTTTTAAGCTGTGACTTGAAGAAGTCAAGCCAGGAACAATAAGCTTGTCTGGAGAATTCTGGTATTAGAAACTAAAGGATACGGAACTGTGTCCAAGGTAAATATTCATGTGCCTCAGGATGAACTAGTAGAACATTAAATGAAGCTGAAGATACTGCATCTGGGATAGGTGTTTATTGTAAAAAATGAAACATTTAAACAAAAGTAGCCTAGTGATGATGGAGGTTATTCTTAGGGAAGCCAAGTTGGAGGAACAGCATTTTCTGAAAGAAACTGATTCCAGTTATTTGTGAAACATGGAAAAAATTAGAAAGATAATAGAACTAAAAATATAAATGAATAGCAAGCAGTTGTTTTGGACATTCAGAGTGGATTTTGGAGACTGAATCATACCAAGGGACAGATTACTCAGATGTCCAGAATAACTCAATTGACTTTGATGGATTTCTCTGTATTTGCCTTTGTGTAAATGAGAGTTTATTCCCTTATGCCATATGAGCACTGTATATTAAGAAAATTTGAGAAAAATATTGCCTTTCATTCATTCCAATATCATTCTCTTGATGATAGAGAATAAGTCACATTAACTTCACAAGGCATTTCATGACCACATTAGGAGCTTTTCCCTTTTGTGCAGCATCCTGAAAAAAAACCCCATGCACAGTGCTGTGAAAATAATCAGAAAGGCTCCATTAAACTGGAAATGGGAATAAATTGTGCTGTTACATTAGAAGTCTTACTCACATGTAAGTCTACGGTGTTATCAGAATGTTCTTTTGTAAGATCCATTGAACCAGGGCTGTGGTGAGCTGACATTACATTCATGTGTTTACTAGTGGTGGGCATACTAGGGAAGAGATGCCAAAATTTGTGGTTGACTGCCTAGGAGTGTTCTATCACCGGCTTTATTCTGCCTCGGAAATGCAGGACTTATGCATAAGGACTCGCTACATAGGAAACATATATTTGGTCCGATCACCTGTAGCATACCTATAGTTGTAGCAGCATTACTGTGTTATATACATGATAACTCAATAAATCATCCAGTTACTATACACATGCAGCTACAGTCTCCTAGATGACTTCTTACCACAACGCAAGGGTGCCCATTCTCGCAGCCCGAAGGCACAGGATAATCCATATGGCTGACTGTGCAGCAGAGGGAAGAGAAGCAGGGCAGGAGGAGAAAGGTGAGAGGGTCGCCCCGGGGAAAAGAGTGTCCACTGTGCTAGAGCAATGCGTCCACCCTTGCTGCATGGCTGTTTCTGGTGGATTTCAGAAAAACAGCAATTGTAGTGTGTTTGGCGCTGGTGTACTCTGGGGTTGGAAGTAGGGGAGGGAAGTAAGGGGAAGAAGATGGAGGTGACCTGGAAAATGCTCCATCTCTAGAAACCTTTATGCTAGAAGGATGTGAGTGCTGCAATCTCTTTGTCCTCCCAGCAATCTTTTGGAAAGCTGAGTTCCAAAATAATTCACGACTTGAGCATAACTATCAGCTTCTTGAACTGGATTTAGGAAATCCACAGATAACCCATCTGCTTCCTTCATCTCCTATTCAATGAGAAGGTTTCCTCTGGCTAGTCTTCCTATTACAGCTATCATCAAGTCATAGTTGCTGGTAGATTTTATTACTAAAGTAAACAAATAGCACCTTCTTTGATTATTGACCCAATCTTCAAAGTTAAAGCTGGTCTTAGCATCAGAAGGGCTTAGCAGTACTGACATGTAATTGAAATGCAAAGGAGATGCTGATAATATAAAACACATGTTGCTTATGTAGATCATTGAGTGTCATTTTAAATGCTCTCTGCAAAGCGCCTCAGCATGTTCATCAATGAGCAACCTCAGCCAAAATAATGCTGGAGTTGCAAATTCTTTGAGATGCTGTGCGGAAGCACAGTGTCATCCAGAAGGGCGCTCTTCTGAGCTGGAGCTCGCCCCAGAGAAGGATGTTGACACAAGTGGTAGATATGGGAGATTACTGTCAGTATTGCCCTCTGAAACTCAAGTTCAGCAAAGGTCTACTCTAGGTATAGCAAGAAGGATTAAATGAATATAAAAATAGATCAAAAGCAAGTAAGGGCTTTTTGTTGCCATATTTCTCTCTCTCTCTCTCTCTCTCTTACACACACACACACACACACACACACACACACGTTGTTTTATTGTTTTTGTGCTCACAAAACCATTAGCTGATTAGCTCACTTGCAGATGCAAAACCTGCTGACTAAAAGGTGTGTACAAAACCAGATATGCTAACACCTTGATAACAGTAGAGTGAGATTTCTTTCTGCCTCCTTAATTTTTAAAATCCAGCCAATATAACCTTTTTTCTGTCATCATAATATTTGGCATTATTCCCATATGTATAGATTGCAACATCTGCGAGTTTTAAAAATTAATATAGAGTTCCATAATTGTATAAGCCTTGTTCATTTTAATGGTCCTAGATAAGCAACTTAGCTTTGATGCAAAACATGATACAGTCAGGAAATAAAGCACTCTACCGGTACAAAGCTAGCTACCCTAATGGGGCTAGTATGTTCACATCCATGTAGTTGATACTCACGCATAGGATGATTACAGTGTAAGACCATGCTGTTGAGAAGTAGAATATGGACTTAAACTGTTAATACATAGACATTTAATAAGTTACTAATAAGTGAAATTATGGGTAATAAATTGCAAAACAATTGCACTGATTTGGGAGAAGGTTATCTCTTTCATCCACTATCCGTGGAGAACCACAAGTAGTGGGTGACCTTTCGTCTTCCGTAATGCTGGTGTTTTCGTCATCGTTATGCCGTGGTCAGGAGGCTGCACTGCAAGCAGTGACGGGCTTTGTGGAGGAGACACGTTCTCGGAGGAAGCGAACAAAGCAGGCTAGAAGTGTTCTGGCTGTAGTCACTAGCCTAAATCAATCCACTAAATAGTGTTGGTACTGATTACAGGAGAGCTTGCCCGACACTGAGGGAGAGAAACGTTGTAAGGCATCTTCCTATTTACAAGTTACCATATACAGCTGCTGCTTTTTGCCATATGGCTGTAGTGTTAAAAACTGAAAGTTAAATGTTTAATACCTCTTTAATTTGTGTCTAAAAACATGCTGGCCACATTGTGGGAGCATTCTTTTGAGCTTAGTGTGAGAATTTGCCACAAGAGGGGAGTTCTTGGAGCTGCCTGTGTCTGGGGCTATGCTAATAAATATGACCTGCAGGGCAGTTTTTTGTCGCTGTGCTGCATGCTCTGGAAGTAGACAGGCTACAGTGCCAGGCTCTGCTTCCCAAGAGCAATTGCCCCTGAATTTTTAGCTCTAGTGCTCCTTTTTGGTACTGTAGTCAGTGTACTTCTCTTCAGAGGCTTTCTATGAAGAGGAGGCACGACATCAACATGACTGACCTTATGATCCAGACACCTAAAAAAACTAAAACAAATCAAACGAGCATAAATTCTGGGCCATGCAGGACACTACACAAATACATGTAGGTGTTGCTGATGTGTTCTGAGGAGCAAGTTACCTATCTCTTCTGTTCTTTTGTTTTTCCTTTAATTCCTGTATTTCTAGGTGTGGTGGGTGAGGCTGCCTTTTGTCCATTTGGAAGGTTTGAAAAATCATCTGTGTGCACTGTATATGGATTCATATTTGACTGCACATGTATCTTATTACAGGCCATAAAATGACCTAGCCATTACAGATTGAGAGATGTTATAAATATGGTTCAGCATTTTCAGATTTATTGAAACAATGGTCTTTTTCTAAAGGTAGGTAAAGTAGAAAAATGACTGTGTGAACAATAACTTCAGGCCTTGCTGTTGCTAAGGATGTGGCAAGCAGTTTCAGGAATGTTTCTGCTTTCCCTACGTATTTATAAAGCCTTGGAAAACTGAATGCAACCTATTTCAGCATGAAGGAAACAGAAATAAAATCAGGCCCTTTATTGCATGCGTTCAGTAATGGAAGACTGAAGCAGCAAGAGACAGGTGCTTTTCTGAAAAGAATGAAAGATCTGAACAGCTGATTCATGGTGAAGTAACATGCTTTTAGCTGGGAAGGTTTGTTGTAGCTGAACCTCCTGCCATCCCTCTAGCCGATATCTTAGATGAATCAGCATCGTGCTATTTTTGTCTCAGCTGTACCAATAGAGTTTATAATATTGTTCTGTCAGTGCTATTTATACATCATCACATGCCTGACTACTCCAGGCTGTGCTTTTTTTTCCCCACACTCTTGGATGATGTCATCATGAAGTAGGCATTTTTATTGAACAAAGGCTTTCTTCAGAATAGCAACAATTAGAGTGTAGGGCAGAGTACAACACCAAGAGCCACTGAAATACAGAGATAAACCCCCCAGTTTTAAGGTAGCTCTAAGAGAGGGCTTTCATTGCTTCAGTACCTGGGCAAGCACGTTGCTCCCCCTGGGGAACAGTTTGTAAAGGAGTCGTGCTGCTGTCGGTGCCACACCTGGCCTTCGAGACAGAGAAATGTAGGGACAAATGTAGGCTGTGAAGTTGGACTGCTCTGCATGGAGGACTTGCTAATGGTGTAATTATTCAGGGAAAGAAAGACAGAGCCCTCTGAGAAGGAAAATTTCCTGCTGAGACTATTCTACATCTTCTCAGTCACCCACAAACAGAGAAACAGGGCTTCTCTTCTTTTTTCTTCTGTCTGAAGATATTCATCCACCTTAAACTTTTTTGGCTGTATTGTGGGGGTTTGAAAATGCATCTGTGTGGGTCTGGCCAGCCGGGAAGCTTGCAGTCCTGCCCATGTGCATCTTTCTGAAGCCAGAGAACTGAAGCCCATTGTAGTATGAAGCAGGGAAAGATCTACAAAAAATACGCAAAGAAAGAATTCAGCGTCCTCAGTTGATCATCTTTTCATTTGTAATGTTCCAGCAAGCCTGAAATTCTTTGCTCTGTCCCTATTCCCCAGTTCATCAAATGCGTTTCCAGCTGTTTATCATCATTCTGTAAGGCCAGCAACATGTCAACATCAACAGCTGCGTTCTTCTGATCTGCTACTTGTATTGGAGCTCTTGGAGTTTTAACAGCCGAAACTTTCAATCAGTGCTGTTCAGACAAGAGTGTATACAGCTCTTTCCTAGAAGCTATTTCTCAGGAGTTCCATATGTCCTCCAGCCAAGCCACGACAAACATATCACTGGGTCACAGATGGAAACAAAGAAAAGAAAGTGTTACCCCCCACCCTCTGCCCATGCTTGCAGTATGATCGCGCTAACTAGGCAATTCATTTGAAAAGTGCTCATCAGTTGGACACAATTACAAGCTACCCCAGAGATACAGCTGGAACATTATTATGCTGTGGTTTTCAACCTCTTTTGATTTGCAGACCTCTGCAAATTTTCCAATGGAGGTTTAGACCCATATGTGACAAGTTTAATCCTGCTGACAACAAGCTTGTTTTTTCTCAATTAGCCCTCACAGACTCTCTAGGTATGTTCCACAGACACTGAGGGATCTGTCTCCCACAAGCAGGAGAGTCTTGGTCTGGTCCTGGAGAAAGCTGACCAAATTGTCTTTTTCACAGCTACAGTGGCCACCATTAGCTTAGGAACAGCCCTTCCAAGTACTCTGATATTTTTAAACTCCTCTTAAATTATGTCTTTCCAAAGCCTCCTTCCAAAGTTTGGCTCTGCAGAAAACATGACAGCATTTGATAAAGACTCAAAACAGAAACAGAATGGTATAAATAGAAATTAAGAAAATTAGGAAGAGATGCCAAAGCAGCAAAACTCTAATGATAGCTGTGACTGTGTGTGCGTGCCATGCAACTTCCAGCACTCACCAGTATGCCAGGTTGACAGTCAGTATTCTTAGAAACATATGCATCTGCTGTGTCACTGGCACTGCCTGTTCAGCCTTGGACAGGCTTTCTCATCTTCTTGCAGACTCTTTAGAAAGCTTTGGTTCATGCAGAGATTTTGTGCCAGAGTCTCTCATGATGCCCAGCGAAGCTGGTAGCAGCCTCTCTGGCTGGATATTTTTTCCAAACTTGGTAAAGTGTGCTTGTGCCATCTGGTCAGTGCAAATAGCCTTGCCCTCCCTCCAGCCAGATTTTGTGGAAATTGCCATCCACCTGGGTTGGCAGTTCAGACATAATAATATATGGTTTATTTCCCGCATGTATCAGATAAAACTTGGGCCAGATTCCCAGCTAGTAAAAGTCAACATGACTGAGGCAAAGTGATCTGTAACACCTGATGGTCTTAGTTATAGCCAGAGCTGAAAAGATGGAGCACATCATTTGCTCCTTATTCATTATTGGTGCTGTTTTTCCATAGGGCCATTGTTCACCAGTGAAGAAGAGATAAATGGGTGAGAGCCATTCCCTGTAAGCAGCATGACTATGGGAAGACTCAAGATGGAGATTCTTCTTAGAGGTAACAAGTGTTTTTAAAATCGTGTCTGTGGTGCTCAGTCTGCAAAGATAGCCCTGAACCCCTTGGCCTGGCTCCTGCCCTTTTCGCTTTTCCATAGGGTGCCTCTTGCAACCACCAAGGGAGCAATTCTGTCCTCCAAAACTATGCTGGAGATCACCTACCCCAGCCTTCTGGGGGTCTCCTTTTGCATCACCAGTTCTCTCTGTTCTGCAGATTAAGTCCTGTCTAGTTTGTAAGCACAGTCAATTTTTTGAAAATCTTTGGCCAGAGAAGAGGGTGTGGAGTCAGGGAAGAGGGACAAACAGCATGTCACCCCTGGGCTGCTTAGCCTATGCATATATTTTGGCTTATGCATATATTGTGCTTTTAAGGGAGGAAATCGAGAAGAGGGCAGTTTTTCATGTCTTTGTCTGATTCTGCCTTGCATGGGTTTATACTGATAAAGACTGCCTTCTGCTGAACCCATGTTGCCTTTTGCTGTGTCCTGATGCCCCTCCTTGCCAGCTTGGCTTGCAGGTATGTAAGCAGGGGGCTCTGGGGCAATGGAGAGATAATAGTTGCTCTTTTTTGAAGAGCTGGCTGATCTCCTGAGGCCCAGGGAAGCTGCCAAATAAAAGCACTGCCAAACTGGAAGTCTTGTCCAATACCACAAAATGAATGGTGAAACTCTAAGAGCAGTGTTTGTAGGGAAAGTTAACAACTCTTGTTAGACCAACTGATACACTCAGAAAAAAAGTGGACAAGCTTTTGGGCACATGGTTCTGTTTAATTAAAAGAAACACACTGAATGAATGGGCCTGGAGTGAAGGAAGCAAAAATAGAAAAGCCATCTGTCAATATGCTACTGGATGGCTAATTAGAAAGCCTCAGGTTTCAACGGCTAAATGTTTTACCTCATTTCCCTACAAAATAGAGACAGCAATAAAAATCTTTCCTTGGGGACTGGGCAAAGCTCAGTGCTATGGGGCATTCTGGGTAACCTCCCCTAATGGGCTTCTGCGCAGGTGACATGCCACAATGTGGGCCAGGAGGTGTTTCTGCCTTGAGGTTCACCATCTTCATGTAGTCAGGCAACAGGACAAGTGCATATGGTGGAAGAGGTGGGAGGAAGACTTGGGGTAGATTCCTACTGGTTGTCTCAGCCTGCCTGGGCAGGAGCCTGCCTTCACATCGAACAGCTCGGCTGCAGAGTGAAACAAAGATGAGGCAGCAGAGCTGAGACTGTTAGAGGGATCGAGATGTGATCCTTACAGTACTTTTTTAGCTGTTACCTCTGAAAATGCAACCTGAACATTATATGTATATATGTAGCATGTATTTAATGCGTGATTTCATAGTCACCACACACACTGGAAACATCATTAATGCAGTATAATAGGCAGGAGTTAGTCCAAATCAAAGTCAGGAAATTCCGAGTTATTGTTCTTATGGAAACTGTGACAGCTGAATTATTGGGCTTGTTAGGGAACTAAAGATAACCCCATTCAGAGTAGATAAAAACATTATGTATGAGCATGGAAACTGAATTACAGTTGCAGAGGGAACAATAAGTGCGTATCTTGACTGTTGTGTGAAGCAAGTGGGAACATCACCATGCTGTTACATTTTTACATTACATTTTACATTACATGATGTTGCAAATTACAATTTGGCGCTTTTTACTTAGGAACAAATCTTGAAATTCTTCACCATAAACTCCAATGGAGGGTTGTGGATCCAGAAGGATTCAGACGTGGTGATTCAAAGCTTGGTTCATGTAGGTAGGATGAACTTTCACCTTGGTTATTTCCTCTGTCCGTAGCTTGTTGGTGGATGTGGCTGCAGAAAGCATTGTGAGTCTTCTTCAGGCTCCCCAGCAGGAGACTGCACAACTTGCAAACAAATACTGGAATGGGTTTCTTGGTGGTCACAGCCCCTTATTCTGGGACAAAAACCATGGCAGGACCCTGGAGAATAAAAGCAATCTGACAATGTCCCTTGGGCCACGGCTGAAGCACAGCCCCCGTGCAGGGCTGCTCTGCCCAGGCAGGGAGAGCTGGTGGGAGACAAGGGAAACGTTGGCCGATGCAATAAGGTTAAAAAATGCACAGTATTTCCTCCTTAAGGGCCTGTTACCCCTTTCCACAATGACACACAGCCTGCTCACAGACAGAGGCACTCTCAGGCTGTGGGCAGCTTCCAGGCACATCTCAGGATGACTGTTAGGATGAAGGCTGCCATCAGCTACGCTGTGCCCTTGCAGCTCCCAGGCAGTCAGCTTGCCAGAGGACCTCAGGGGAGCACTTTGGGCAGAGCAGAGGACAACGTCCTCAGTTAAGTTGTCAGTTACCTTTGTTTGGGGATCGCAGGGAGAGGGAATGGGTTTCATTATCCACTGGCCCTGCCAAGTGTCCGTCCAGAGCCCACAGGGTGAGTGTCCCAGCAGCTGCTAACCCCTTCCTCCACTCAGGCAGAGGGAAGGGGTGCCTCTGCCAACATGTTTGGGAGGGGAAGGTCTCTCCAGCTCATTCTGGGGAGGAGCAGGGAGATGGGGACATCATCTTAGACCAGACCTGCTGTGTGCTTCCCCTAGGAGATATCAATCTGTTTGTACCTCTACAGTCCCCCCCCCCCCCCCCCAAATCCTGCTGTTAGAGGCTTTGGTCAGCATGGTTTTATTGAGTGATACCACTTGAAAGCAAGAAATTATGTTGGGGTATTGCCAGTGACACTACTCGTATTGAGAAAGTGTATAGCAGCATTCCCCTGAGAAGGACATATGAGAAGGTCGTTATGCTAAAGCACCATTGAATCACATGTCCTGTCATGCTCTTCTCATAGCATCCAGTCAGAATTTTACAGGGGATGTGTAAGAAAATATGATAAAAAATGTGAGCATTTCAGCTAGTCATTCTTCATCCAGTATTTGAAAAATGGCATCCAGGCACTGACTGCACTTTCTAGGATCAGAGAAGCAGATGCATTCAGGTGGGCCTTCTCTTTGAGCCGGGTCTGGGGATGGACTTTCTACCTCAGCTTGTGGTAGAGAAGCATGGTGGGATTTTAAAGGTGGCTATGGCAGAAATTTTCCTGTAATTTTATTGCAATGCTGACTGGTCTTCGTCTTCCGAGACAGTAATTGGTCTAAGTTCTGTTGACATAATTTTACACACCTGGAATTTGAGACATTTTGGTTTTGCTTTGCTTTGTTTTAATCAGGCTTGTCTGAAATGTCATATTTAAATGAGCAAAACAGTAAGGCTGAAGAAGTCTCAGCCACAGGTTGTGGGGCAGTAACTGTGTACAGAACTTGGCACAAGGCACCCAGCACTACCTGAGATCTCTAATTGCCCCCCATAAATATTGGATGTCAGTATGTGTAGGGAAGGTGAATGCAGAGGAGAGAAAATAGTTTTAGTCTATGCTGTAGTATAATTCACGCTTTTAATATCAAGGTTAAAAGCCTCTGTTAGATTGCGAACTATGATTTTATTTTCATTTACAGCAAAGGATTTAAGAGCCTTCAAAACCCAATGTTTTTAAAAATAGCTTAAAACATACTGTCTGGCAGCATGAGTCCCACTTAGCACAGAGAAGAAGCCAGGCTCTCCTCACATTAAGCAAATAACTGGAAAATAAAAATTAAAGCAATAGCCTGTCCTCAACTCAACTTGGTGACTTGTATCATATTTTTGTTTCAGGAAAAGGGACTTCATGAAACACAGGCCCTTGTACCCAGGACATAGCCCTAGGTGATAAGCCCTGCAGATCAGCAAAAACTGTGCACTCTGAAAGCTTGCGCAAAGGTTCAGAGCCTTGATTTGAATTTTTGGGCTTGTTTGTATTTCAAAAGCAAAGCCACTGAATCGCATCTTGAAAACCGTATTCCAGTGCAGGTTTCCTCAAAACACAGCCAAGGTTTGATCAAAAGGTTCTCAAGTCTTCAAACCTTTTGACAAACCCGAGGAATGTTTACACTTTCAAAGTAAACCCCAAGCTAAGTGAATTTGCATGGGCTGGCATCTTGCTATGGAGATTTTTTTTTTTTTTTCCCAGTTCTAGCCAAAATCCCATCTATGGCCTGCTATTGGGCTTTCACTGCTGGCATTCTAATATTTTTATTGATAAACCTGCCAGCAGATGCAAAAAATGAATATCTACATCCAAACGAAATATTTAACTGCATTTGTAAAACCTCAAATAAAAAGCAATCTTGTATTTTGGTTTTATTTCATGTCCATTCATGTGGATCAGACTGCACAGTGTTCACTTGTCTAAAACTAACATAATCCTTACTGCATATACAAATACATTTTAATTATGGGGCAGTAAATACTGTGTCATTGCTTGCTGTATGCATTTTTTTATCAGCAGACAAAAGCTGACATTTATTTTACTGATAGCCCTGTATTCCCCTACCACTGCCACCACGGCAGCGTTTCACTCGCCCAAGGAAATTGAAAGGATCAGAGCACATCTGATGTTCCATTAATTTAAAACGGCTGCCAGGACTTGCATATTGTAGCAGCTTTAAAGTGATTGAATTTGGATTATTTCAAACTCCGAAAAGTCCTGCCTTGCCTGACTGAGGCATTATCAAGTGACAAAATAAAATATGATCCTGCTGTAAGAATATCTGCAAGTACGTACGTTCTCTTCCTTGTTTACACAGCCTTGCAGCAGGCAGATTAGAAGCAATGGGAAGGACAAGCTTATTTATTTTGGGGTTTTTTCCTTTTTTTTTTTTTTTTTTGGTAGCAGGCCCCTTTTTTTAAAGCTTTAGCCCAGCTAAGTGGAGACACCTGGTGTTTGCTGTTGCAAATTCACTAGGAGCGCAGGGCGGGGGGCGAGCCGGCGTGTGCGGGGCGCACTGTCCAGTGTGCCCGGGACGGCGCGGCCGCGGCGCTGCGAAAGTCATCTTCCCTTGCTAGGGTCTGCACGGACCTGGGGCCTTTCTCTGCTGTTCTCCATGCCAATATAAAAGCAGCTCAAAAGTGCTTTCGCACATTATACAACCGGTGTGCATTTGAAGGGGGAAAAGCTTCACCCTGTCAGGTGTTAAATTAAAGTGCTAACTTTGGGGTAATAACTGTTTTGTAATACTTAATAAGTAGCTTGTGTAACGTAGTTCCAAAAGAAGAAAAAGTTTACGCACGGCCAAAGGAATATTAAAGTTTCACTACAAAAGAAATATTGTGGCTGCCAAGGCCTGATTAGTCATAAAATCCACAGCATTATCACCATCCATCACTGCCTTTCTTTTAATGACCAAACTAAAAAGAGAGACATCAAAGTTTTGTTGTTGTTGTTGTTGTTGTTGTTGTTTTTAGAGAATAAGGTTCCCTAAATGTAGGACAAATACAAGATCCTGACATATTTTGATAGAACCCTGACCAAAAAAATTGAAAAATCATTTGAATGAATCACAAGACATATGTTATGTTTTGCTCTAAAAGCCATGAAGTTTATGCAGTGCTCTATTATGGTGACTGCTTGGCTTTTCATGCATTCCTAAATTACCATGTAATCTAAAACCTTGTTTTCAGCTGCTCTATATTGGAAAGTCCCTTGCAATAATCAGGATGATTACAGGCTAGTGCAGAGAACAAAACTTGTTTGTATTATTGCAAATAAAAGTGTAATTTATCAGAAGCTTTACCTTTTCAAGGGAAAAATAATAATAAAAAAAATCATAATAATAAACTTTCTTTTTTCCCTTGCTGGAAATATGTTAAACATGGAATTAATTTTGGCCACTCTGCAACTTAAAAACACATGGATAGTTGGTGTAAAAATATGTTTCTTTCCTGTAGGGACTTGACTCTAATTGGTGTGCCAAAACTATCTCACAGAGATTTCATTGTCTTATCTACTTACATCATCTTAATGCGATTTTATTTTATGTTGTCAAAGTCATATTAATGTAAATGTGTTCTTGATAGCAAACAGAGTTCTTTTTTATGCTAAATAGGATTCAGCTGACTCTAATAAAACAGCTTGCAATCCATTAGACTATAACTGTAATATAGTTATTTTGTTTCCCAAATAAAGACTGTGTCAGAAAGCTGTATAAGGATTTTTGTCTTGTTTTTCCACAATAATTGCTTGGGTGGGGTTACATTCTGATCTTTAAATGAATAGTATCGCTTGGAACAAACACTTCATATATCTTTTATCTTCCCCTTGCAATACAGTTCTGAGTTTTCTTTGAAAATGCAAAGCTACTTTTCCAGATAAGTCATCAAAATGTTTCCAAAGTATTTTAACTGCCAGATTAACTATATCTTGAATACAAAGATAGATGGCTTACATTCTTTATGCAGAAATCCTGCCAATGCATAGCAACTAGCAACAAATTAATTTCTTTTGCAACAGTTAAAAAAAAAAACTGTTTTGCTATGCAAAGCTCAAAAGGTAAATAGATATTTTAAAAGAAAATAAGGTTACTCATTCTGAAAGGGTAATCTGCACGCAAAGAACAGAGGATTAAACATACACTTGCTCTCTTTACAGAATCTGTGTTCTAGCCTTCTCTTAATGTATTCAGCTAATTAAAGATTGCAGTGACCTTGTGGCAGATTTTGAAATCTAGGAATTTATATTTTATAATTTTTTTTAAAGCTGCCTCCCTCTCAGAGCTTAATACAATCTGTTTCAGGTCAAAGTCTGTTTATGTCAGCAATGTTCATACTACACAACTAAAATGTTTTAATGCATTTATCAACTGGAAAATATTGCAAACATTTCATTTCCTTTGATACAGACACAAAAAACCCTCTGCCTTCATTGCAAATTCTTGTTCATATGAATCACTCTGAGTAATATTTGCTTTAACTTTCGTGTGGTTCTACAAACAGCCTTTATATGGCTGGACTTCAAAGCTGGTAGAAATAAAGGTTAGAAATGTGATAGGAGTAATCTATTATTAGGCATGAAACCTTAAACCACTTTTAGTTATAAGCCTTAAAACCTGAATAATCTGGGTTTTTAACTTGCTGCATATTTATTGTGTTTTCAGTTACTTAAGTCATTTAGCATGGAGGGACTGTTTTGAACAGAAATATTTTCCATAGGAATACGAACCACAATTGGGTTTAATTTTTCCTAATATTTAATTTAGAAAAACTGCAATATTATAACAGACTTCTCATATGTCAAAGCTGAAATACTCTGCTTGGTGTTTCTTGCGGTATAAAATTAATCTCTTACCAGCATGCTGACCCGAAAGGCAGGTTTTAGTAAAATAGGCATGGGGTAAAGGAAGGAGGGGGGTGGGGAAGAAAGATAAAATCTCCTTCTTCAAATATCAGGGAAGGGAAAAAAAAAAAGGCGCAGAGGAATGTCGCAGCCCACCATTGACATGAAATGACAAAAAATGACCTAAATGTGTGTGCGGGAGAAGTTTCTTTGGTGAAAAAAATGTATGAGGCTCCTCCGTAGCTGCCTACATGGTAGGAATGTTAATTGTTAAAATCTGCAGTGTGGCATTTCTTGTAAGCGAGAGCGTTGTAGCTGGTGTGCGTCTGTGTTTGCCTCCTCCCTCCCCCTTGTATATTTACAGTGAAAGGAATGTACTAATGTTCTGAACTGAGTCAGATGTCGCAGGGAGATCTTTATACAATTAGGGAACGCTAAACTGCTCGACTGATAGCAACGGGGAGGAACAAAACTCCACATTGGTAACATTTTGTTCTTGATTAAGTTTGTGTACTAATACAGTAGATTAAAAATAAGTCCAACAGTTGAAAACACATAACAGTTCAAGCCAAACAGGTCAGCCAGAAATAAACTATCATTTGAAATCCAGAATTTAAAATCCTCATGAGCCTGGGAAAACACAGGGATACGGCCTGGGCCCGATCCTGGTCACACTGGTGCCAATGGGAATTTTACCATTGGTATGAGGAGCATGATTTCTTTTTTCTGTGGATTTTAAGCCCTAAAAAAAATCATTTTATTTCCTCAGGTCCCGCTGTGCTGAGTGACTAGGGCCGCCGTGCAGGGTGGAGGAGAGACTCTTGTGGCCCTCTCCACAAAGGTGTGCGGGGCGCTGGGCTCAGCACCACAGCGGTTCCTCCGGTTCCTCGGACGGAAGTAAGTTGCCTCAAGTCTCTTCACCAGAGAGAGCTTGGCACTGCGAAGAATGAGCACAGAGCGTGATGAAGAGTGGGTAATATTCTGATTAAAAGCGTGTGCCTGGGGAAGGTGGCGTCCCTGGGCTTGCGCACCCTCCCATTGGCGTCAGCGGGTTTTGAGGGATTCAGCGGCTTTCCTTCACGGCTGTCTGTGGGACCGTGCCCTGCGGTGGCTTCGCAAGGGGACACCGAGGCACAGCCCGAGGGCTTCCTCGTGCCGGCTCTGAAGGAAAGGGACCCGGAGCTCCAGGCCACCTGGGCAAAGTCCCCCATGTGCACCAACTGGCGAAGCCCAGCGAGTTACCTGTTGTGCATCACTGGGAATGGCTCGCTCTACTGCGATTTGCCCATTTGGGAGTGGAAAAGTCTCGCTGGCTATTTTTATTTTGGTTGGTGAAAGAACCAGGCCACACCCATGTGTCACAGTAGTATAAAAAAAGCATCAACAACATTTTAGTCTCCACCTTTCCTTCTCCCATGCTTCTCTAGCACTTCTGGTCCTGAGCCAGCTTGGTTTAATAGGTTACGTTGCAAACCCTGGGACTGTGGTACTTTGCAAGGTTGCACATTTGCAGGAAGCATATGTGCACAAAGCCGTAACAGTTGCAGACTAAGGAGCAATAGCCCTGGCAGGCAGCTGAGAGAGATGTTAATATTGCTGGGGAAGGTGGAAACATAATTGAAACCGTTCATTTTTGGGGCATGCGGGACTGAACAAGGCGATGGTTTCTGAGCAACAAATATCTGTAATTCACTTGTCCTGGTCTTACAGACTTTTAATTTGCTCCACAAATTTGGTTAGTTGGAGAACATGTAAACACCAAGAACTGTACAGGGTGATCCATTAAACATTAACTTAGCGTAGACTTAAAAAAAAAAAACAAACCACTCTTACGATATTAAAAACATAAGGGGAAAGATATGCCAGGCTAGTGAATGAAGCCAGCTGACTGCTGAGAAGAGACTACGGTTTTGCTCTATAGCTTTGCCATTTTGAGTAATCTGAGTCACTGAGATATTTTTAGGCACAGTAACAACTTCTATTGTAAAGTAATTTTTCATTTGAATCTTCCTCAAATACTGCTGTCCTTTTGGCCCCCAGATTGCTTTATTCCAAGAGGCAGAGCTTGCTGGCTTGCATGCCTTGAGGAGGAAGGGAAGGATAGCCATGGAGGACTCTGAGGATTTGGACCACATGGTGGAACAAGACAGATCTCTGCATCAGGTTGGCAGGAAATTTCCCTTTCTTCAAAGGTCTCCAAACCCAGTAAGATTTCCTTTGATATCTTTCCAAATGGGTTTATCAGCATTGGGGTATATATGTGTTTAGATTGTTCCTGTAGGTTGGGACTTTCAAAGGAGCAGAAGAGTGCCAAGTGCCAAATTCTCACCAAGTTCTCCATAAAGATTTCCTTATTTTCCTTTGAAAATCCTACCTGTAGTCCCCAACACTCTGCACATCTCTCTGCTGGAAAATTATCTGTGATACCCCGCACAATGTGGGCACAAGGGATGCAGGAAAGGTTGTCCATTTGAACAAACAAGTGACATTTCAAAAAATGGAGAGAGGAAGAACTGACTATAGACAGAAGAAAGACATGAAAAGGCGGAGGTTGGATATGAGACAAAGAGGGAAATGAAGACCAGATTCCCTAATCCCATTGTCGTCTTTTTTTTTTCTTATCCTTCCTCTCCTTTCACTATTTCTCTAAGGTTTTCCCCTCTCAGTGCCTTTCTGTTGCATTTGCTCTTCCATCATTAAGCTCTCTGCTGTCTTTTAAAGCTACCATTGCAGCACCCCATGATGCTATAAATAATAATTCAGCAAAAAATGGGGGAACAGAAACAGAGGGTGGATGGAACAAATCCACTGGGACAATTGTCTTCTTTTGAGAACTTAGGGTATGAGACTCCTGTCACAGGAGGGCAGAGCTTCTATCATCTAGAGATGTCCACCAGTTGCCAGGCACTGCCTAATTTTGCTTGTATTTTATCTTGATTTCAGTGGCTCTCCCATGCAGTTGCACATATCTGCATTCCCAGCACTGTCAAACATGGTACTTCGGGCGTGCTCCTTCACCCTTGGAGATACTGCCTGACAGCATGGGGTCCGTCTCGGTGTGTCTTAGTTGAAAAGAAGAGGTAAGTGTATGCCGTGTATCGAGAGCGTGGGCAGAGCCTGGGCCTAACACCAAACTTTTGGTGACACTCCGGGCTTGAGATGTGTTGGTACAAATGCAGGTGACCTGATGCTACACCAGGCTTTAGTCTGCTCTTTTGTCTGGGCTCCTAAAGACAAAACATAGGCTACTGTACTAGGGCAGAGGCTTATAGGGAGGTTAGAGATCTGGCAGCTGGCCATCTATTTTTTATAGAGCAGTAGCTAAGAGCTCACTAATTTTAATGCACTACCTCAGAAGGAAGGAAGACATTTTTAGGGAGATGTTCAGGCTAGTAGCTACCAAATAACAAATACACTGAAGGCCAAGCAAAGACTGCCAGAGCCTGGCAGGGGTCATTTGGAGAGGTTGTCAGAGAAGGAATTTTTATTTTTTGAGTAAGGAGATACAGAGGCTATTTTCTGATACGTTACAGGTGTGTTAACGATTTGTGAGCTACAGCAGGGTTCATGGGTTCTCTGACTCAGCTGCAGATTGAGAAGATCCTTTCAAATTCTCTTTACAGCATATTTGTAGTCATGTGCGTAGTCATGTGCGTAGTCATGTGCGTGGCTGTTTTAAAAAATGATAAGTACCTAGAGATTGCTGAAAGCCACAATATGTTTTAAATATAATCTGTCCTTACTGGCTCTTGGTTTCCAGATAGAATTTAAGATGTTGATTGTGCCCCCAAATCCTCAGGGCTTGGTCTTGGCAAGGAAAAGCAGTTCTGTTTAGGCTGGTCTTATCTCATTAGCTAACTAAGCCTCAGTGCATCCTGTCTCATCCCATGTGGATCCAAGGAAACCTCATGGCTTAAATATCAGCTGCCTAATTGAGCGAGGTTGGACGTAGGACGTGCTGTAATAGATGTGCCTGGCACTTCTGAAGAGGGGAAAAGGAAGTTATTTACTGGGGCAAGAGGGGATGCAGACTGCCCTTGGGGTCTGGGTCATTCACAGAGAGTGAGGAGGGCAAAAGGGAGACCGTGGAGGGAGCTATTTGAGAGACTCCCCAGTTTCTCACTGGGTAGAGATGAGGGGTCCCCATAGCAACTTTGTGGCCTTTGCTGTGCCACCCTTGGGTCCCAGCAGCCTGCTTCTGACAGAGCAGCCAGGGCAGGCACTGCCCAGCCGGGCTGGACGGGGCCAGCATCAGCCTTGGAAGGTCCTCGCGTCTCGGCACGGGAATTACTTTTTGGAAGGAGTTTCGTTAGGCGCTCCTGGCATGTAAGCTTTGGGAAATCAGTTTCCCCTTGATTTATTTTAAGTGTTTGGCTACTGAGGATAATAGATAGAGACCTTTCTTATGTGTTTTAGAGTTCTAATAAAATATACAAGTCAGTAAAAGTCCTTTGCTGCGCAGTCAAATCAGCATTGCCAATCTAACTGAACATGGCACTCCAGCATCAATCTCCAGATTACGTGTAACATATTTGTGGTTCAATGGTCTTCACTCAAAATGTTGGCTAAAATATTTTTATCTTTAGATTTATTTTTAGAGTTTATTGTTGAAAGATTTCAGCTCTGGGCAGTCCTTCCCATGGCTTTTAGCAGCAACAGTTGCAGTTGTGTTTCACATAATTAAACAGCCAACAATACTTAATGAAGAAATAAATAACATCAGTAAAGTAGTAAATAATTATATGCAGGCAAACAGCAAAGACATTATCCATCAGGCAACAGCTGTGAGCATTAGTTTTGATTAATCAATAATGTTATACAATAGGAGAAGGAATGCTGGCCAGGCCTCTGGGGGAATCACCTACGCTTTTCTAAACAGCAAGCTTTGTTATTTTAAGGAGAACTTTCAGTAGAATCCTTAATTAAATCTAACAGCCAAGAGCTCTTCCATCAGCAATATGCCCCACTTTTCAAAGCACACTAAGCAGCAGGGGTTTAAGCAAGACCAAATTAAGACCTAGTCTATAGTTTGAAAAGGTTTGCTGATACGTCTGTGTCAGGGGAGATGCTAGTGGGATACCACTTCTATCAGCCAAAGTGCTGTTGGGCTGGGAGCGATTCAGGTAGGTGCTGGGTGTGAATAAACTGCCCAGTGAAGTCCCTGTTTTGCCTTGCTCATGCTGTCTGTGAAAAACTAGACAGCACTTTGCAGTTTTTACTTCAGAAAGGTGTTAGTGGAGCATTCCTGGGTAAGTGTACAACTGATGGCTGCAGAGCCCTTATCTCAGTCCAGGTAGCTGCTGGAGCAAGCATGGGTGCAATATTTTGTTTTAAATGTAAATAGAGTTGTAATTTGCTCCCTTCTTGCACACATTCTGCTGCTCCTTTGGAAACAAGCAGGGGTGGATTCTTTCTGAAGTTGAAAAAGTCTGGTTCACCCTTAAACATACCTTCAGGATGGAGGAACCTTGGCGAAGCTTTCAGGAGTAATGGATCTCCTCACCAGCACGTTCCTCTTTCTGAGAACTTCTGACACAATCCCACTGATTTCTACAGAGCTGCATACTCTTAATACAGCCATGCTGAATTTTGCTTAGAGGTTTTATCCAATCAGTCAGCATGATTGCTTACTTTTCCCTTTTTTTTCCTTTAACAAATGAGGAACTTAAAAGAATGCAAACCTTTCAGAAAGACTGATCAAGGCTCTAGATCACAGCATGGATAACAGATGCAAGATTTTACAGCCCTTAACCAATTAAAACCAATAGGAACGAGGACAGGAAGGATTTCTGGTATATTCAGGGACACGTTTCCAGAATCCGTGCTCACATCTTGGTGACTTTTTCCTTATGAAGCTGATCACTGGCTCCTTCTCGGTATCTGAACAAACAACAGAAGGAGAGCACAAATAGAAAGAGGACACTGAACCAAAGGGCTGTTGCTTGGTTTGAAAGAAGTGAAGAAAACAGACATGTAAACCTGCATCTGAAGGATTATTTTAATTCTGTGCAGTGCCAAATGCACCTACAAATTTCAAAAGCACAAGACGCATAGAATAGTTGAAATGGCAACGTTACTAAAAAGTAAGGGCAGGGAAAGCCCTTAACTGCTCTTTGAGAAATGGAGGTAAGGAGAAGGCAATGGAGAAAACATGTCCTCCACTTAAAAAACCAAAGCACTTCACACTGATCAATCTTGGAGCCTTTTTTCCAAAACCCTGTCAGAGGGAGGAACAAGAAAAGAAATCTTTTTGCATGATAATTGCTGATAGCACAACAAAACCCAAAGGGTTTCCTTACCCATTTCTAGACAGGCAGGCACTAATAAACTTCTGTGATAACATTAATATTCTTGATAGTCTCTGTGGGCTCATTCTCCCAAACTAGAATCTCATTATATTCTGTGAACCTGAAGTAAATTCGTGGGCATTTAAAGGTCTAGCCTTTAAATTGTTGCGGGGCTGCCTATTCACAGCACTTCTCTGCTACTGTTGTTCTTTATGGTTTCTTAGGTGTCCTATGGCAGCGGCTCAGAAGCCCAGTCACAAATCAAGGCTTCGTTCTTCAGAGCAACATACTGCAAATCGCAAAGAAAGCAGTTCCCGACATCTTTTAGGTTCCCATCGATTCTAGCGGTGCTGATCAGCCCCGGCTCCCTTAAGTGTGTTGGTTTTGCTGCATGGGGAATTGATTAGTAAAGTTGATTGCTCTGGAAAAATTAGAAATGCTAGTGTAGATAGCTTCGATGACGTATTGCCAAAGCACCTGTCATCCTGATATAGCAGTGCAGACTGCAGTTCAGGAGTCTGTCATTTCAAATAATCCCAAATCTAAGTGAATCCAATTCATTCCCAGACAAATGATACAAAGTGAAATCAAATGAAAAGTGCTTATGGTTCCCCTTAAAGATCAGAAAAGACATGATTATGTCTCCTCCTTCACCTGTGAAATTTATTGGGCTTGCTTATCTCAGTATTGTGCAAAGCCTATGTTTGGTTAAACGTCCTCCTTGATATCCATGACGTTGTATATCCAGAGGGACAGGTCACATGAATGCATTTGTCTATGTGGAAGCTAAGGATGTAACCCGTACTGGAGGTGAATCTTAAACATTTGCTACAAAACAAAATCTCCACTCCTTCTTTTTACAAATAATTAATGCAGTGTAGGTAACCTGCAAAATCCATGGAATTTCCTTTCCTTACAAGAGGGGAAAACATATCAATATGCCAGAGATGAGGGAAGGGGGGGGGTGGTGGTGGTGGGGGTGGGGGTGGGGGTGGTGGTGGGGGTGGGGGTGGGGGTGGTGGGGGTGGTGGGGGTGGTGGGGGTGGTGGTGGTGGTGGGGGTGGTGGGGGTGGTGGGGGTGGTGGGGGTGGTGGTGGTGGTGGTGGTTGTTGTTGTTGTTGTTGTTGTTGTTGTTGTTGTTGTTGTTGTTGTTTTGTTTTGAGGTCTTGGTCAAATTCCTTCAGAGATTATCTCAACTGTCTGCAGGGACA
Organism: Dromaius novaehollandiae; assembly: GCF_036370855.1. Classification (NCBI taxonomy): domain Eukaryota; kingdom Metazoa; phylum Chordata; class Aves; order Casuariiformes; family Dromaiidae; genus Dromaius; species Dromaius novaehollandiae. Next base: position 13,127,313 of record NC_088103.1, on the reverse strand, counting down.
GTATTTATGGCAGGTGTTAATTCTTCCCCTTATCCAATGAGATAAATTAAAATATACAGAGAAAGTTCTTGGTAAGATATGGACGTGTCTCAGAAAAACAGCACATTAATAACAGATAATGTATATGGATGTGGCTTCAAAACAAATTCTTCTTTTTCTGTGCCTAAATATAAAGTACCTTAGATAATTTTTTTTTTATTAAATGGAATAAAGTTTCTGCAGACTTTCTTTCTCACACAGGCAGTATTTGGCATCTTGTGAAGTGCCTCTGATAGGAGGAGAAGTGGATGACATTCAGGTATTTCTCTTCAGTCCTGTTATTCCTGCTTTGTTTTACTGAGATGAAGTCCTGTGTTTCTAAATACGGTAAGGGCAAATCTCAGCAGGCCTTCTGCTTTCTCACAGTCCTAAGCCTGCGTTTCTCATTGACTCTCTGCTCAGCAACTTCCCTTGCTTGGTTTTCTCTTCTAACCGATCCACACACACGCGCACTATGTCACGCAGCCAGCTCTCTCGCTTAGCCCTCAGCAGTCAGTCCTAGGGCGGTGGCTTTCACTGAGTTTTTAGCTATCACCTGATTTCATTAAATTTAGGTCTTGGAAGTGAGTTGTTTTTGAGGGGATGCAATTTTCAGAGCACTTTATTGAAAAGCTAGGTAAAGCACCTCTCAAAATGATTATTCAAACGTGGCATACGTTTTTCCTGTGAATTCTCAGTAGACATCTTTGCGGTGGATTTCCAAAATAAATTAGACTTTGCATAGTGCTTTTTCTGTATTTAACATTGCCTTTTCAGTATTGCAGCCAAGGCTTCCTTTTAAAGACATGTACATGAGATTATGCAACCGTAGTATTCAGGATACCCACAGCAATTAAAATAAATCAGGCTAGGTATAATGAAAATGAGCCAAAGCATCTGTTTCTCAAGAGGATTTAAAAAAAAAAAAGAAAGAAAGATAAGATCTGTCATCCCCAGAGGCTTGGATCCACAGTGGTTAGACCCCAGAGATTCTTATGCTTCAGAAATGTGTCCCAAGCTCACTTGGGTAAGAAAAGGTAGAGTTAAAAATGAGGAAAAGAAAGACCCTCACTTTGGTGTGACCAATTTCTGTGTTCCCTGGAAGCAGCAGCTGGATAACCCAGTGTGTTTAGCAGAGCTGGACTTACAGATCAATTCCTTTTCACTGCTAATACTTTAATTTGACGTGCTTACATGAATCAGGAGAAGGGGAAGTGATTTTTGTGTGCTCTCCAGTATTTTTCAGACAAGTCTGGTGTTTAAAAGTGAGTTTTAAATCTCTAGTTATTTCAACTGGACTCTAATGATGGTTCAGTGAGAGGCACAGAAACACCAGTCCACCCTCACGGCAGCACTGGGGATCACAGCAGCCCCGGATAGGAAAGCACTTGCTTATTAAGCCAGTTGTCCCTCAAGGGGCAAGCGGCCTTCAGACCGTAGAGTTGAGGTACTAAGAGCTACTTTGTTTTATTTCCGCTTTACTGTCACTTGGTGCCAGAAGCCAAAGGCCTTTTTGGGGCAAAATGCTCAAGATGATGACTGTGCGAGGAGGGCAGCCGCAGCCACTGCTTCACCTCCGTGCCGGGCTGCAGACGCCCTGTATGAGCCAGCCCTGGTTCCTCGCCTGCAGGATGGAAACAGCAGCACTTCTGCATTGCTCCAGGCTGCTTTGAGGACGAACACGTCAAAGGCTACCAAGTGTGCAGGTCTGGAGTGATGGGATCAGCAGACAGGGAGAACTGGGACCTAAACATTGCACGGGAATTAGCAGGAAAACAGAGGCAGAAAAACTGCAACCAGCCACATGCTGTATTATCCAGGAGTAGCATAGAGCTATCTAGACTTGTATATAAACCTCAGCCCTCTTTGATATGAGTGTGAATAGTGAACCTAGAAGGACTTGTTTAACCTTCTGTTTCTTCTAGCAGGACTGACTCAATACAAGGGGAAAGGGTGAGCAGGAGAACGAGGCGCTGTGTTTTGATCTGAACTCATTTAGTCCCTTGCGTAATATTTAAGTGGTATTGGGTTCCACTGCGTCTCTTAAGGAAAAGAGAAAAATACTTCCACTGCAGCAGTCCTGAGGCAAAAAAAAAAACAAAAACAAACCCCTCTCAGAAAACCTCAGCCATTTTTTCTGCAAGCAAGTCTGTGTTGGGCAGTGGCTGTCAGCAAGGCTTTCTGGTCCTTCTTCTTGGCCACTGTTGAACCATGTTGGCCAGGTTCAGCAAGGCCCCATGCACTGGGTGTTACAGCCTATCACGATCTCCGTTTGGCAGGAAATCTGCTCTCATGGGTTGAAGTGGACAGGAATGCTTTCTAAGCCTTCAGCCTACCTTTAAGACATCACATAATCCATTAATTAAGGTCATTTTTTGTGACCAGGATGCACACTCAGGTAAGTAGGGCTAATGAGAAATATTACAAGCTATTTGTTAAGTTCCTCCTCTGTAGGTGCAGTGGGTGGATGCCTCTGGTGCGTTCGTGAACCAAGAAGGGCCATCACAGTGAGAAGCAATGCAGTGACTAGCAAGCAAAATGTGGGCATATGGGCCATAAATCAGAGCTGGTCAGCTGGGATTATCTGCTTTGGAAACATCGTTTACAGAGGTACGTCTCAGTCAACTAACCAGGGGAAGGCATAATTCTTTTCTTACATGGGAATGGCTTACATTCTCTGAGCCTCAGCAAAAGGACCTTTCTTACCCTCAGTGAAGAGCTCTGCCCGGGGCCTTAATGCTGCCTCACGGCAGCTGAAATGGTGGTCCCAGCCCAGGAGGACATTAGCCCTTTGCAGCCGGTGCTGTCGCAGGCTATGTCGTGACTCCTTGCGGGATCAGGGTCTATGACCGGGATGCTTTCCTGCATGGTTTCCATTTGCAAACGATACCCTGAAATGATGCTGAGGACTGAACCTATGTTCCAGCTTGCAGCATTTTTGTTTTTCTGTTGCTCGGTCATGCAAGCAGCCTCGGCGGCTGCTTGCAAGCTTACAAAATCCTTTTGCCTGCACACAAGGCGTTGGAGAACTCTGGGCTGCTCAGCGCATTGCAAAGTAATGATTTCCTGGGAAGAAATTTCACAAAGGGTAACAAGTTTCACTGAAACAGTCTGTACCAGAGTCTGAAAATGGCTCCATCCTTTCAGTCTGGCAGGTAATTTCTTTTCAGAACTAGTTTCAGGGAGACCTCTTGAGTCACGCTCAGCAATTAGCTTTTGTACGGGCTACTTAAGCAGAGTAGTCTTAGCATTAGCGGTTTTATGTGGGCAGCACATTGTTTGCCGAGCTGCCTTGAGTATGTACTTGGGTAGGTACGGCTTGAAGACAGCTTAGCCAAAGGTTAAAAGTTGCTAAACTGTGCTAGATGGTTGAATCATAAGTTTTGTTGCATTTGTAACTTGGATAAAGGATGAAGGCACGGGAACAAATGTGTAGACACGAGTGCTAGAACTTGCCGGAGACAAATCTGCACCCAACGGAAGAGACAGGTCGTGGCATGTGGGGCGCCATCCCCACTTTCTCCAGCTGCAAGCGAAGGACTGGACAGCAGACTTTGGGGGGGCTAGAGGTAGTCAGGATGCTGCAGGAGCCGCTTTTGGTGTCATTGGGTTTCGTGCTGGTGCTGTTAAAAAAGAACCCAATAACTGCGAGGTCAAATGTCCTTGCACAAGTGAAACTGTGGCTTGCTTGGAAAAATCCAATCCCAAAACAAAAGAGCAAGTAAAGTGTTGCCAAAAGCACTTAGAATTGTGGCAATGTATTCGAAGTTAATGATGATGTGAAATCCCCTGCTTTCAAAAGAGGGCCAGGTGAGAAAAAGGAAAATTTCGCATTTGGCTGGTGCATCCCCTGCCTGGGAAACCCGCCTTGCCATCCCTGGTTTGCTCCCCTGCCAGCACTGTCTGCTGCCTCTGAGATAGCTGCCCACCCTCCTCTGTGGCCTGCCGAATTTATAAAAATTAGTAATTTTTTTTGCTTGGAAAAAAAAAACATGATGGCTGGGACCTGTTAAGTGGAAAACTTGTTTACTTAAACTGATTTAAATCTGGCATACTGAGAATAGCAACTTTCTTTGACCACTGACTTGAGTAAATACGGCCTGGCATTCTTAAGATGATGTTTACAACTCCAGCTATCTCCATTACACAGGGATATATATACACATATGTATATTTTCACTAAAAACAGTTGAGGTAAATTATTTGACAGGAGATGGATGTGAAATGGCTGGTGTGCGCATTTCCTGTGCAACATTTAGAAATCGAAGCACATCTAAAGCCTTAGCAGATGATGTTCCTTTGTGAGCTTTACGATTAAAAAAAAAAAAAAGCAGTTTGGTTGCATTCAGGATCATTTCCACTGGAGAGATTTTATTCAGGATTTTGTGAAAAAGCAGCTATTTTTAGTAGGTAAATTAGCATGTTTTCTGAAGTAATGTAGGCAAGAAACGATAGCCTCGGATAGCTCACTGGACAATGATGGTATTTTAGCTTTGAAATGACAATTCAGTTCTTCCGACTCAAGATAAAATGATCTTTGTGGCCTCAGCTCTGTCTTTTTTTTCACAGTCGTCCACACTAACGCTGCACATAACAAGGCATAATTTTACATAAGTAGAAGACTCTGCTCTGAGCCAATATACAAGTCATACCTGATTGAATATTGCCATTTCGGAACCGCCATCTAATCACATTTTTCTGGCTGTGTGAACAAAATAATGTTGTTATAATTACACACAGTGTTTGTGTGTATGTGTGTGTGTATTATATATGTATAATGACATTAGGATGATAATATAGCTCTTTCTATTAGCTCTGTGGTATTAATAAGGTATGACAGAAGGTTATTTGATACCATTTGAAATCCCACTTGTATTTTCATATTGCTCTCAGATGTAATTCAGGGACTTGATTTTTATGAGTTATGGCTCTGATGTCACTTGTATTTTTGCCCATAATAGGTCCCACGGGAGCAAAATTCATCAGACTCAATTAACAGCCTCTGAGAAGTGTATCTGGGTTAGCGGCTGATCAGGCGGGAGCGGCGTGGACCTGCTCTGGCCGACCCCTCGGCCTCCGCCAGCACGTGAAGCTCGCTTTCCACTCAGCAGGTAGCAGCTCCCTCCCCGTGGCTGCCCGTTGCCGGCCGAGCTCAGCAAGCGCGGGTTTGGCGGCCGGAGCGCCGGCTGCTCGGGCCCCGCCACCGCCGAGCGGCAGCACCCCTCGTGAGGGGCTCGCGACCCGCCGCGACCGTCCGGGCACACCAGCCTGGTTTCTGCGTGTTCGTGTGACTTGTCCTCCCGCAGCCAGCTTCCCACTGTTACATCTCACGATACGCAGCGACTTTTTTTTCCCTCAAAGAGCCAGCTCTTGGAGACCTCTGAATCCCGGGTAGTTTATTGTTTGTTCCAAGTGAGCTCCTAGCAGTCCTAGAGGGGAGCTTAGAAACACGATACCGGGAGGATAAAAAATACGAGGTAAATAAAAATAACTCCAAAGGTGTATATTTATTAAAGGTTGTGATTTTAAAGCTGGTCTCATGTGAGGCTTTCGGTTTGCTCAGGCTGTTGATTGGGGCTTGCGTGTTTTTTGGAGGGAAGATAAATGTTCGGACTCAGCATTTTAATGCTCGGTGATTTGAATGTGTGATCTGAAGGGCTCCCTGAGCGAGAGGCTGAGCCCAAAAGCCAGTGCAGGGAGCACAGAGCCGCTCGGCAGCCTCAAAGGGCTGCGCATCCAGCCCCATGCGCTGACGGAGCAGGGGCTGGGTTCACCCTCACGGCTTCGCTGCGGCTCCCTCTCCCACCTGGGGCACTCTCCGTAAAGCTCCTCCGAGACTTAAAAGCCTGCAAGAGAAAGGCTCTAAGCAGCAAATAAATAAATGAAATATAAAACAAAACAACGCTGGTCTCCCCAGCCCCCGTGTATGCCAACGCCAGGTTTAAGATTGGATCCTGGTTGAGCTTCATTCCAAGTATAAAAATGGGTTTAGAAGATTTCAGTTTAAATTGCTTCCTGTCTCCCAACATTCCTAACCACAAATATTTTTAATTGTAAGGCATGAAAATACAGTTATTTAATAAATTAACACTTTAGATGCTTTTTGGTTCAACTCTGTTTAGCAGGAACAGTCTTATTTTGGCTTTTATGTATTCATTTCCAGCCACTGCTCTGTCTGATTCCAATCTCATTTCATTCGTAATCTACAGATCTTCTGTTGTTATCATTGCTATGTTTTATGGTTTTGCATTACTTTATCGACTCGGCATACTGTAGGCTTCTTTTTTATTTTTTTTTCTTTTGCTTTCTGCCTCCACTGAAAATAGCCTTTTATGAGAAGCTTAAGCAAAAGCCTGGAATGTCCAAAGGAAAGCACAGAAACATTACAACATTTTGCAAATTTCTTTTGGCCAGAGAAAGTTACAAAATATTCATATGAAGAAACTTATCCTGTGCCTGCAGGACAAAATCCAACTTTTGATTATATGTGGAATTCCAATTTCTGCTATAAACAAGCTGTATTTTGTTTTGAATGAGAAGTGAAAGGTTGAATGTTCCTTCCTTATTTTTGAAGGATAAGGCGGGGGAGAGAAAAAAGACCTCTATACAACTGATGTCAGAGCAGTGATGAATATACATACTCTCCTTGCTGGTATTACAGACTCTTCTGCACTGTGACAGACTCTGTTGATACTACATTCAAAGTACTAAAAACATTATAAACTGAAGCAGGATGTTGATGGACCTACCAGCCAGCAGCGCTGGTTTGAGAGCCACCGTGAGCTCAGAGTGGAGCCCACGGGGCTGGAGGGTTCACGCCACCTTTTCCTCGTGCCGGGATGCCATCCCCTGCCCCATGGCCACGTCCCCTTCCCCACGGCTGTGTTGCGCTCAGAGGAGGAAAGTCACAGCGCAGCCCCCGCCCCATCGATGCAGCTATGCTAACGGGTGCAGGCGAAGAGAGGGAGCCGATGGGGTTGGCCAAACCTTGTCTAGTTGCTGCACGCAGGGCCAAAATCCCCTTTGCAGCACGCCCTGGAAGGGGGGTCCTCCCGGGAGCGAGAGGCTTGGCCATGGCCCACCTGGGCTGCAGCTTGGCCACAAACAAAATGGAAGGACTCAGACAGGTATATTTTTGCTAGCTTCTGAGGTGGTACGGGTGCCTGCCGTTCGTTATCCTCCTGGAAGAAGGTGTCACTCGGCATGAGGACGGCGAGCATCGCTCCCGTGGGGATGGGTGAGTGATCTCGCGCTGGTGGTGCCCCTTTTGGAGCGCTCGGGCGCACACAGCTTGACAAGCCCTCCGGACGTGACGGTGCAAAAGGCAGCATGTGAGGAAGAAGCCATGAGAAGAAAAAGCTTCAGAGATCTACAGGAATATCTGCTATTGCAGAATAACTTCATCGTGTGCGTTCAATTCTTTTTCTCTGTGAGCACATCACATCCGTGGGCAGCTGGACTATTTGTGTACACTAAACTTGCCGTGCAGTAGAGCTTGCTAGACTTTCGTGGTGCAATTCATCTCATTTTGCTTTGGTCCTCTAAAAGATAGGTACAAGGCTTTAGCTATGGAGAGAAGCAGGCATCTTCGGGGGCGCCTTTCCTGTTGGAAAATAGGTATCCGCTAGGAGGGTGACTGGCCTTTGGGAACTGCCTATTGCTGCTGTCTCAAGGGTGAAGGTGGGCCACCAGCTCACACTAGATCATCCCGTTATTTGAATATCTGCTTTAGATGTAACCTCTTAAGGAGATGATCTTAAGCATGGATTGTGGAGTTGGCTTCCCCAGAATTTGGAGGTAGTACGGAGTCTTGCAGGAGCTAAATGCACTGCACGGTGGCTTGGGGCAGCATACATAACCACGATTTCCCAGCATGCTGCCAGGAAGGAGCAGACAGGCTCTGCTGACAACACCGAAACGTGCTCTTTCATGGGCAACCCATCTAGTCTCACGTTATCCCACCTCACCTCCTTCTTGATATGGTTACAATGACATGGCGTCTGCTGGAGCCAGCACAGCTGCCTGGGGTAAAGGCTTAACTCTCTAGATGCCAAAACTATCCCACCCAAAGACGCATCTTCAGGAACCTCCTCCTGCTCTTGCAGAGCGCAGGGGAAACTTTCACTTCAGGAGGAGCAAGACCATGGCTGGAAAGAAGGGTGGGTGCTCTGCAAAAATCAGAGCCTGGAGAGATGCTCCATGCAGCAGCTGTGACTGCGAGGCCAGCACCGGGGCTGTGGCTCAGGCCAGCGCCGCATAAGCAGAGGAGTTAGGCATGAATGGCAAAGGGAAGTTCTCTGTGGCACCTGTATGTATGTTGTGGGAAAAGGCAGCCCAACCTGTCGGAGACAGAGCAGATGAATAAACAAACAAAAACCTGTTTGTGCCCAATATATTGTAACAATCATCTGAGGACGGTTTTAACTGTGTGAGAATATAACTCTGATTAAACATGCCAAGGGCAGTGAAAACAAAGGTGAACTGCTGAAGAAATGCAGGTTATTCCAGCTGGGAGTTCACTGGGGGTAAAATTAAGTGACACTCCCAGTGTTCTTCAGAGATATTTCGAAGTGTGGGCCTCACTTGCATCATCTCCAATACCTACCCATCCCCTTCAAAATGTCCTCCTTCGCTGGGTGACTGCGCTCCCTAGCACTGAGCACCAGATTTTAGCAGCCAAAATAACAGCTATCTGCAGCTCTCTCACTGGAGTTGTGTTCTGCCAGTTTTGCCTGCCTGAGGTACACACCACCCACCGTGGCTTGGAGAAAGCCAAGCGTTGGTACTCGTTGACTTGCAGCCTGCCCATCCCAGCATCCCAAACCTACACCTGCTGCAGTGCTCGCGGCTGAGCATCTCTGACTCTTGTCTGGGCCACTCGGCTTTCTTAAAGCCTGGGAGAACAAATGAGCTTTCCTGCACGATCTGAACTCCAACGGCTCGATCGCTAGCATGCCAGAAAGTGGAAGCAGATTCCCAGTTCCTCTGGCTGAAAATGGCTTTCTTCCGCATCGCTGCAGTTTCAGCCAAGGGGCTGCAAGGCCATCGACCACATGGAAGCTCGGGGCATCTTAGAGGTATGCGGAAAGTGAAAGGCTGAATGTTCGACAGGTTGGAACAGAGAGTTTGAGTCTTCCTCCAAAGGGACTGGAACAAACACAGCCTTCTCCAGCGGAAACACCGCTCACAGCTTGGCCAGCCCCAGGAGAGCACAAACCGGCTGCGAGAGAGCCAAGGATGGCCATGGCAAAGGCCTCCACCCAGGCGAAGGGACTACGAAGCGCTCACCAAATGCAGCCGGCTGCTCTGTGGTTAGCTGCCCCGTACCAAGCGGACTAGACCATGAATTTTGGGAAATTGGATGAGAAATGCAATGGGCCCTGTTACATGGCAAAGACTCTCACGGGCAGGTCAGAGTTCCCTGCCCCGATCCAGGGGACGCGGTGGGAAGAGCTGGCTGCTGTCTCCTCACAGTGGCCTGTGGCTCTTCGCTCACGGATGGCTCCTCGAGGAGGAAAGGCCTGTTCCTAACCGCAGGCTGCATCTGAAACGCAGGGTCACTGGGGCAGGGCAATTCCTCTCCCTGAGCCAAACACCCGCAGACGGAGCAGGCAGGAGCTAACCCAGACGTTCGGGCTGGCGGTCGGCAAGGCCTGCGCAGGTGACAGGACACGGCGACACCCGTGGTAGCTGCTGGACCCCTCCTCGCACCCGGAGGACAATTCGTCCTTCTTCCCCCGTGCCGTTTCTGGAGACCTCCTCCCGGTCGCAGCCGGGCCCCGCGGACGCCGGGACAAGCGCCGAAGGCACAGCGCGTCCGGGCGAGGCAGGAGCCGCGGGCGGCAGGCACTCCCGAGCCACCGGCCAGCCTGGCGTCTCAAAGGCCCCCAGAGGCGTCACCTCCCCTACGGAGTGGAGGTAACGCGGGGTGCGGTGGGCGGTGGGCGCTGGGTGGGCACGCGGCACAGCTCTGCGCCCCCGGGGCCCCGGTTGCTGGCACGCTGCGCTCGGCCTGATCAAAGCCGTTTCGGACGTACGCACCGCGTTTTGTGCGCGAGAGGCGGGGGCGTGTTTCCAGACCGAGCGTGGTCCGGGCCGTCCCGCACTCGGCCTCGCCGCCGCCCCGGGGCCGCGGCGCTGCGGAGCCCCCGGCCGGCGCCAGAGGTCGCCCGGGCCGCGCCGCCGCCGCGCGCACTTGTTGCGCCCCCCGCGCGGTGCGTCGTGGTGCGCGGCGCTGACGTCACCGCCTTCGTCATTATTCAGGTTTTTGGTGGTTTTTCCTTTTTTTTCTTTTTCGGCTGTTTCGCGGCGGCGGGGCCGGGCCGGCTGCGGGCGAGCTGCCCCGCGGCGGGGCAAGGGCAGCAGCAGCCCCGTTTTTGCCCCGGGCGCGCAAAAACCGGGGAAAAATAAAAAAGGAAAAAAAAAACCTCCCACGACCCCCCCGCCCCGGCCCCGCGGAGCCGCCGCGCCGGGGACCCCCCGTGGGGCCGCAGCCCGCGGGCGCATTGGCGGCGCGGGGGCTCCCTTGCGCGCCCGCGCCGCGGCGGCGCATCGGCATTGCGGGCACGTCGCGGGGTGCCCCGCGCGCGGAGCGGCGCCCGGCGAGCAGCGTCCCGCGCAGCGCTGCCCCCCCGTCGCTAGCTGAGCCCCCCCCGCCCCGGGCCGCTCTTTTTCCTCTTTTCTGCGGCGCGCGGACAGGCGCATTAATATTTATATGTTTATATAATCGATAACCCAGTTTCTCCCGCTTCCCGGGCAAAAGCCCCGCTAGACAGGCGGATAGATGGGTAGATAGACAGATGCACCGCGGCGCGGAATAAGGCGGCACCGGCGGAGCGGGGCCCGAGGCGGGCGGCGCGCAGCCCGGCGGCGGCAGCAGCAGCAGCAGCGCGGGCGCGGGCGGAGCGGGCGCGGAGGCGCCGGCCGCGGCGCAGCGCAGCGGCGCGGGCGCCGCAGGAAGCCGCCTTTATACGAGCCATGCAGCCGCAGGTCCTGTCAGATCGGCAGCGGCGCCGGCGCCGCCGCGGCCCCCCAAAAATCGCGGGGCGGCGCGGGGCGGCGGCGGCGGCGGCGCGGGGCGGCGGGCGGCGCGGGGGGCGGCGCGGCGGCGGCGCGGGATTTTTGGCGGGCGGCGGCGGGGCGGCGCGGGCGGCGCGGGGGGCGGCGGCGCCGGGGGGCGGCGGCGGGGCCGGGGGCGGGCGGCGCGGGGGGCGGCGCGGCGCGGGCGGCGGCGGCGGGGCCGCGGCCGGGGCGGGCGGCGCGGGCGGCGGCGGCGGCGGCGCGGGGGGCGGCGGCGGCGGCGCGGGGGGCGGCGGGGCCGGCTTCGCCCTGCCAGGACCTGCCGGGCTCCATTCACGCCAACAAGTTTGGGAGAATGTTGAGTTCAATCGCGCCGGAGCGCCGCGATGGAGCACAGCTCGCTGCAGGTACCGCGCCGCGCAGCGCCGCGCAGCGCGCCCCCGCCCCGCGCAGCCCCCGCGCCGCCCCGTCCCGTCCCGTCCCGTCCCGTCCCGTCCCCGCCGCGGCACCCCCCGCGCGGCGCCGCCCGCGCTGCTTGCGCTGCCCGCGCTGCTTGCGCGGCGCTGCGCGCTGCCGCGCGCTGACGGCGCTGCCGTGTTGTTGTTCCCGCAGTGGGTCGGCGCCCCGTGCGGCTCGCACGGCCCCTACGTGTTCTACAAGGCGTTCCGCTTCCCGCGCCGCGGCGGCGCCCGCCCGCGCGTCCTGGCCCTCGGCGACTTCTTCTTCGTGCGGAGCGGCGCGGAGCAGCCCGCCTGCATCGCCGAGCTGCAGCTGCTCTGGGAGGAGCGCACCAGCCGCCAACTTCTCTCCAGCTCCAAACTTTATTTCCTCCCCGAGGACACCCCGCAGGGCAGGACCAGTGACCACGGCGAGGTGGGAACTCCGCGCCCCGCGCACCGGCCCCGCACACCTGCGCGCCGCGCTCCGCGCGCCCGGCCGCCGCCGACCCCCAGCCTCCCCCCCCCCGCCCGGTCTCCGCGGCGCCGGGTCGCCCTTGAGCAAACAAGCGAACGAACAAGCGGCCGAGACCGGCGGGTTTACGGGCGTTTTGGTGGTGTTTTGTTGTTTTTTTTTTTTTACTATTCGGTATGTTTAAGGAGGGCGGAAATTACGAAATGGAGGCTGAGGGAGATCAAAAGCCGCGGAGCGGGCAGGGACGTGTTGAGTAAAGTGATAAATGACAGGTAGGGCAGCGCCCCGCGCAGGCTGCGCACCCCCCCCCCCCCCGCGCCCGCTGCTGGCTCTCCGCGTTTCTGCCCTGGCGCCGCATGCGGGCATCACCCCCCCCCCCCCCAAAAAAAAATAACCCCAAGGAGCAGCGCGGGGCTGGGGCAGGGGCTGCCCGGGATTTTGGGGAACTTTGCGCGGGGAGCGCTCGCCGGAGCGCAGGGAGGGCGCTGTGGGGCGGCCGCGGCCCCTGCGCGGGCAGCGGGGAGCCGGCGAGGATGCTCCGCGGCTGCCGCCGGCGGCCGCTGGCAGCGGTGCGTGCGCGGGGCTCCGCGGGGGGGGCGGGGGGGCACACACAGGTCATTTCACTACGCCCTGATGGCCCCTCGCGGTACCGCGCAGGCGGCATCGCGGAAAATTAATCCTGCGCGGCCCCCGCGGGCGTCGGGCAGGTAGAAAGTTTCCTCCGCAGTCGGTGTCGCCCCCCGGTGGGGCCGGTGCCCCGATACCCGGCGGCTCCGGGGCCCGGGGGGGGCCGGGGGGCAGCGGGCTTTGCCGCCGCCTCTGCCGCCCCTCGCCCCGCGCAGCGAGCGGGCTCCGGCCCCGGCGGGCGCCTCGCCAGCGTCGCGGTGGCGGCATCGTCTCGCTTGCGTTTTTTCCCCTGTGTTTTATTTTTGCAAGGGCAGCGGCGACACCGCGACAGCGTCCCGCTCGCGGCCGCCGGGAGGGCGGGCGGCCGGGGAGGGATGAGGGCGGCCGGGGAGGGATGCGGCGGCTCCGGCGCGGGAGCCTCCCGGTGGCGTTTTACCTGATTGCCGCACGCTTGCGCTAATCAGCGATCAGTGTAAATACGAGTCTTTTTATAGCGAGCGGGGTTCAGCATCCAGATTTAAATATAACCTGCTGCGCCGCCAAAACCGGGTGCTGCCGCGTGCCCAGGCCCCGGCATAGCGGCACCGAGGTGCGTCTCGGATGCGGGCACCCCTCGCACGGGACCGGACTGGGACCGGGACGGGGCGGCCCGACGCTTGGCGCTGGTGAGAGCCGCGCGGCCTTTGGCATGACCTGAGTTTTGCCAGACTTGACTGAAGGCTTTGCTGCCCCTTTTGAGATGCAGGTGCCCGGGCTGCATTGATTAGACCAGGCTTAGGAATACATGTCAAACCCGGTGCTCATTACACCCCGGGGTGGCGTGTGACAGGATCTGTGCCCCCAGAGTCCCCCCACGAGTGGCCCGTGCGGGTGGCACAGTGCTCGCTGGGCTGCGCCTCCCCCGCCAGTGTCGGCCCGTGCTTCATTAACTGGGACCCAAGTTTACTACGAATTCCTGCTGGTTTCCTCCCGGCCGAGGCGCGTGGCTCTGCCGCACCGCCTCGCGCCTCGCAGAGGGCCCGCGCTCATGTGAGCAGCCTCCCTCCGCGCACGCGCACGGGGCGGCGGAGGCGGGCGCCAGCCTCCTGTGATCACTTCCCGAGCAGGAGTTTGCATCTTCCAGCTCATTTGGGAAAAAAAAAAGCAGCGAGTCGCGCTATAGATGAATGTCGCTTATAATTGCAGAAGAGATCCTTCCAGAAAGTTTGGGAGGGTAGCGGCTCTACCGGCTGCTCTTTTCGGGGCAGAGGCTCCGGCAGCCCTCGGGAGGTCCCGTCCGTTTCGAGTGGGCTCCCCACGCGGCTGAGCCCGGCCCAGGCGCCCCTCTCCCACCACCCGCGAGGATGGTGCGTCGTCGCCCCCCGACTCCCACCCCCCAAAACCGTGCTGCCCCTTGGCGCAGCGACAGAGCTCCGGTTTCCCCGCTGAAGGGAGAACCGCCCCACTCCGGCCTCCGCCGCGCGCCTCTCCTGCTCCTATCTGTCAACATCGGTAACGGCAGCACGTCTCCAACGTGCAGATGAGGATTATTAAAGGGTGCTTTAAAAATCATGCTAATAGCATCCATCTCCAATGTACACTTGCTCAAATTAATTCAGCTTTGGAAATCAGGCGCACTGTAATAGCGGTGCTAGAGAAATGACATTTGTCATAAAATATCATGGTTTTGGTAATTGCATATCCACGCTGTATATTTTTATCTCTCTCACCACCAGGAGCATATGCTGGCAGAGGAAGGAGAGGGCAATGATATTACTCAGAGAAGCCACATGTTGCTAGCCATTAGCCGGCAGTCTGGCATCTCTGGGCACTTAGGCAGATTCCCTTTTCACAAAAAAAATTTTAAAAAAATTTTTTTCCCCCTTCCCCCTTTGCCTCCGTTTCCCAGTGCGTTCAGACTGTAAAATACACCCACTGCTCTCCGGAGTTGCTGTTCCCAGTCTGATCGGTGGCACTAAACATTAAACTCTTGTCTTTGGAGAATAATAGGCCTCACATGGTACACCCTCCAGCGTGTTGAGATATTGTGCAGGCTGGAAAATAAAAATGTTCTAATTGTGTCTTTTAAATAAGCATAGGAGTGAATTAATTAGACTATATTTTGTCTTTAGTTGCTTAGTTACACAATAGTATTCCTAAGCACAAGTAAGATAAATTGGCTCTTTTTGTGCTGCTTGTCCCTTAATCATAATTACTGTATTGCTCAGGAGAGTAACACGCACATAGATTTTGCATTTTTAATAATATGCAAACAATATGCGTATGATATAGAAAGTATGTTCTGATTCAAGCCCGTATATGCTTTTATTCAGGAAGAAGTTCTACTGTTATGGGAGCAATATTTGCATTAGTTGCTCAGAGATGTAGTTCTGGGAAATACATAATTGAAATATTCCTGCAATGCTTGTTCTGGCCCTTTCATTCGCATTCAAAATAACAATGCCTTAAGTCTCAGAACAGTCATCCGCTCCTGATTTAAGAGCTTTTCTCTTTGTGTGTGTGCGTGCGGGTGTTTGTGCGGGTGCAGCGTGGGTTCACACCCAGATTTAACCCCGCGGGGGCCAGACGCTCTCGTGATTCATCGTGTCACATGAAGTGGAGCCTTTTATTCCGGAGCCGAAACGCCGTCGGAAGGTCGGACGAACATGGGCATTTTATGGCATTAATCCAGTGACCTTAGCGCTTGGCAGGCGTCCACGCTTCTGCGCGGAGGTGCCAGGCTTGCAGAGAATAAGAGTTTGTTTCCCTTCCCTAGGTGTTTTTGACTCTCCCCGTGCAGAGTGCGGTGTCTGTCTCGGGGGCTTGCTCGGGGCTGCCCTGGGGGCCGCGGCTCCCGGCTCCCGCCTGGGCGCGGGCAGCTTGCAGCGGAGCCGGAGCGAGGGGCGAGCTGGCGAGGGCCGGGCCAGACATGCTCCCTCGATGTGCGCAAAAATTGGCTCCATTGTTCTCATGTATGAAAAGCAAGTAAATTATTTACAGATATTTGCTAATTAAAGCACATATTGTTTTACCAGCACAATAGAACATAATGTAACAAAAGACAAAAGAATCAGCTTGCATAATTTAAACCTGCTAATGCAACGTACTGCTTGTTGGGAAAAAAACGTAATTATGTAATCTGCGAGGAAAGCGCTTCGTACTGTAACTGTAGTAGGGAAAATTAGGAACGAATTGCTTGTCAACTTGCCTGAACTAAAACAACTCTCTGAGATCTGCGAGCCATCTGATGGGAAAACATTTTGACTGAAGCCTATTTTCTCTGTGGTCAGAACTTCTATCTGCAGTGACAGATATAAATTCAATTTGAACCTCTGTTCAGCGATGGGAGCAGAGAAAGAAAAAAAGAAGCAAAGAAGGAGGCTCGCGGTAGAAATGTGAAATCTGGCTGCCTGCATCCATCCCTCTGAGCGCTCCATCTCCACCCCATTTCTGGCCCAGATTTAACCAGTAGCCTGCAAAGTAGCCCACAGAAACCTCGCGCTGCCTTGCCCCACGGCGTTGTGTGTGTAACATTTTGGAAATACTGAGTCAAGAGGAAAAAGCGGTTTATTAGTACGAGGGAAACTGAGCACCTTACGGCTGTAGGTGCCATCCCTGCGGTGTCGTCCTTGTGGTCCGCGCCCCCGGTTGGCCTGGACCCCGGTAGATGTGGGGAACGTGTCGGGACTCGGCGCTCTCCGTCGGTGCAGGTTTCCGACGGCCGCACACGGCTGGACTCGGGCTGAGCAGGCAGCGCGGCACCTGTCACCTGAATTTAACGAGATCGTTATGGCCCTTGGCAGCAATTAGTGAAGGACTGCGGGTGAAGGGCTCTGCCTTGGCCTCTGTGAAGTTCTCCCGTGCGCCGGGTGAATTCCTGGGCTGCTGTATCTTCATTTTCGAGGCTTTCCTTCCCCTTGCGGCCGCCCGCATCTCCCGGGGGCCGTGCGGGCTCGGACCCCCGGCGGCCGGCTGCACTGGAGCTCCCGAGGAGCGTCGCCTGGTGAAGCGCTCAGCGCTGGGGAAGGGGAGGCGAAACTTCACCTGCTCGTGCCAAGCCTGGAAGCCTCTGGAGGAGCCGTGGGCCGGTCGCGAGGCTCCTCCGTGACTCGGTGATCCCAGCTGCGAAATGGGAGCAGCGGTTCCCACCTGGCAGAGCCGTGCTGAGACTCCCCAGGCTGGCAGCCTGCTTGGAAAGGAGTGCGAGCTGTGCCGGAGAGCCGCGGTAAGGAGGGAGCAGGCGGCGGGAGAGTCCTTCGGGTGCCTCGTGTGCCTGGATACCCGTGGGGAGGCTGAGCAGGGCACATCCAGCAGCCAGACCGTTCCCGTGATGCAGCTGTGGTTTATTAGCTCATCTGTGATCCTGCTGTCTTAAAAAGCTATATCCCACCGCTCTGCAATGGCTGAGTTTGAATCGCCGGAGGGGGCAGAGAAATGGGGGCTTCTCGTCCCGGAGGAGGCCTCTGAGAGCAAAGGGGTCCTATAAAAATGCTTCTTGCCCATTTATTGCCAGTGAGGTCCCTGGAGGAGAGGTTGGGCAAAGCGTTGCTCATAGCTGATGTCTCCGGGGACCTGGGTTGAGGTCCCCACGTGGCTGTTGGCCAGTGGATTAGGGTTGAGTTCAGATTACCTGATTTCTGCTGGTGTCCCAGAGCCCTTGCATCTTCTGTGGACCTGCTGGTCCAAGGCCTTCAGGAGCACCCGTGTGACAGAGATGAGCCCTGGTCGTAGGGGGGATATAGCCTGGTGCCTTGGTCTGAGTACGGCGGCAGTCACGTGAGGGCGGTGGTGCTCTCCTCCTGCTTCCCATCACTACGTGAGAGGCGCTTACACCTTTCTTCCCCACTTCAGTTTGGCTCTTTATTAGCGTGAACATTGGCAGTAGGCCCCCTCCTTCCTTTCTCCAGCCCTGCGGCGTGACCTGCCTCTCCCCAGAGGGACCTCGACTACAGAGCTGGGTTCACGGGGTGAGTACAGCGTCGGGGCGCCCGTTACGGGAAGGTCCTTTTCGCCCGAATCGCAGAAAACTAAAATATATGTAGGATGTAAAAAGACAAAAACGAAAAAAAACCAAACCAAAACAACCCCCCACACCAGAAGAGCGGAGGCCTTTATGTCCAAGTGGAATGTACAGTTCTGTTACCCTCGGTGAACGTAGCCCGCAAGAGTTGGACTGTATTTTTTTGCTCCCCTGGATGAATATGTTTTCATCAGTGATGTACTGGGTTGTAAAATATGTGTCTCCAGATCTGCTGTGCTAAAGGTTTCAATAAAAAGGCTGGAGATGTTTGCTAATGCAAATTATACTGATCAGGTAAATGGCACACGGTGCCTCCTGTAATCATCAGCGAGAGTTTTTGCAGGACGTCCCCTGTTTCTCTCCAGGCCGCGTATGTGATGGTAGGAGACGGCCAAGCAGGTGTGCGCCTCGCTCCTGCCCTCCCAAATTCCTCAGGTGACCTCTGGAAGCACCGGAGTGAAAACATTCGCAGCACGTCAAAATTTTGAGATATCTCAGTTGCCGTAATTCTTCTAGGGCTGCCTTGGCCTCTCTGAAGTATAAATCTTCCCCGGTTATTGGCAGTGAGAGAGATGCTGCGATGCGCCGCGTGCTGGTGGGGAAGCAGGACGTGCCGCCGCCCCGGGCGCCCCGTGGCTCCCTGCCTCCGAAGAGTTAATATTTCTTTTAAAAAATAATTAGCTGCTTTAAACTCTGCTAACTACCTGACCTCTTTCCATGAACGTAAGTATTTCCACCATCTGCTGAGTCAGGCAATATAGCGTTTTGTGCTTTCACCAGGCTGTGATGGTTGCTTAGACAACAGTGACATAATATTTAAGCATAACGGCTCTGAAGAAGGTACTGTCCCTTTTTCCCTGGACTTCTTCTCTGAAAAAGCAAATCTGATGTGTCCTTAGGAAACAGGAGAGGGAGAACAACAGTTTGTATCACCATCTTTTCTGAACTGTCTCCCCATTGCCTCCGTGATAGGTGAAAGTGTTTTACTTTGCTCAGGAGTCTGGTGAGATGTGCTAAAATTACAGGCTGACTAGATATCCACTTTTATAGAAACAGAAGAAAAAGCGCTGCTTTTTATAGTCAGTATTTATTTCGGGATTTAGACAACTATGCGGACGGGATAAGCGTTCCCATTGGTCTGTCAGCGCCCTTAAAGGGGCAGCCGGGAGAAATGGCCTTCCCAAGCAGGGCCAAAATCAGCCTCCACTGGTCCCCTTTGCAAACCCCGTTTTGTCGTAGCGGGAAAAAATTGCAAGATGGCAAGTGCTCCCTTCGTTAAAGACTTCCCATGCAATGGAGACCTCATAAACCTATCGCTTTAGAGCATAGCTAATACAGTATGAGTTGGTGTGTGTGTGTGTATGCAAATATATATGTGTGTGTGTATGCACACACTGTAGGCAACGTGGGTGGCTTTTCATGTTTACACAGAGATATAATTATGAATGACATGAAGGGATACAGCATATTCCTTTAATCTTCTAAAGGTTTGTTAGTCATGTGTCACTGCGTACCTGGTTTCTATTTACTCGACATCTGCATTTCTTTGTCGTTTCATCGAAGGGGTTTCTCGGGGAGCAGAAGGATGGTAGGAGTAGGTGTGCAGCGGCTTATGTCAAATGGTTGAGGGGGGGTCTGCTGGATAGCAAAGTCTTTGATTAGTGGGTTTCGTAAGAGGATGGTTCAACTCAGCCGAGTTCAGTTGACCCTCCAGTGCCCTGGGGGGGGGGTCCGCAAACTTTTGCCTTTCCACTCTGGTTGTCTCCAGGAAGGAGACAACCCTTTTGCACTGGTCAGCCTCTCAACCCCCTCCCAAAAAAAGATGCAACTTCTGGCTTGGGTCCTATTGTGATGCTTGGGAAGGCTGCTTGAAGAGGTGTAAAAGATGGGCAAGATGTGTGCAAATCCCAGATCTGGAAAAACGATGTTGAAAAGTCACTTTGAGATAGTGAAAATTCTCTTTGAGAGCTAGGCCTTGCTCGTGGGACCAGCGTTGGTGAGACCGTTTGGAGAAGCCAGTGCCCATCTCGCGTGGAGGAAATCCCAATCCAACCTGCAGCTTCCACTGCGCAGGGAAAGTCGGTGAGGGAAACTTGTGTCGGGTTGGGCCTGTGGCCATTGGTCTTTAAATTGGGCCCAAAATGAGCAGAGTTTAAAACACGAACAGTGAGCGAGAACAAGTCTAAATTATGCATCCGTGTTTGCGAAGAGGTTGTCCAAGGCAGAGGGAGATGCTCGGTTTCTCCTTCAGAGCAGTTTCGCTGTCCATTAGCTGTGCAAGTACTGTGGTGACGCTCGTGGTGCGTCGGGGATCTGCTGCGTCAGCTTGCCCCAGCCTGGGGAGGAGTCTCTGACACATAGGATCATTTTTCCATTTTTTCCAGCTAAAAATAAATTCAGATGTATTTCCCTTGTAAAATTGCAGCGATCGCTAATGGCACGTTAAGAGGAAGTAAAATGTGTGTTCATGCAGAACAGAGTCAAAAGCTGAGCAAGTATTTAGGAAGAAAAGAGCAGGCCACAGCGCACCGCTCTTTCTCCCTTCACCAGATATTTTTCGTTGAGTCAAAACCACCACTGGACCCAGCTGCCTCGGCCCTGCTATTTTAAAGCTCAAGCCAAGTGTTTGCATTTTGCTTAATTGCTGGGCGTTAAAATGGCCATAAAAAGGCCTTGGCGTCTGCACCCCACGAGGCGAAGTGTGGGGTGACTGGGGACCCCGGCACGCTGCACGCGGCCGGGAGCCCGCCGCAACCTGGGGCGAATACGCTGGGATCGTTCCCCTTTCTTCTAGCAGGGTTTCGTTTGTTACAGTGGGGTTTCTTTTTTCTTTTTTTTTTTCCTGATGCGCACATTGTGTGCGTATGTGCGAAGGTTGTATTCTCGAAAACAAGTTTATTCATTGATGATGTAATAGTGATTGTACTTTTCTTTTGGTTAATAAATTGTCTGCTTGGCTTACTTTGTACGCCAGCCAAAATTAGTCATACCGGTTCTTGGAAAGGATGTGAAGAAACTAGTAATTGAAATCGTAATCATTTGATCGTAAGAGCTATTTGGAAAAGAATATTTTAACCGAAAATAGATCTGATCTCCAAATCAGATTTTTATTAAATTTGCTGCTAAATCGGTTCTCTAGTGTTGAATATTAGAAATTGTGTGTGCTTGGTGATGGCATTCAGCATCCTAAAGGAAGACTTCATGCAGAAGCTGCTGACACTGTCTTCACGCAGACTGAAATTTTTTTTTCCGTCCTGACATTTAATAATTGCCATGTAATGGCTATAAAATGCATAGCAACTACGGGTTTTTTATTTGGAGTAGGTGGTGAAATGAAATTGGGTGAAGCCATCCATTGAAATCACACTTTGTAGTACGCAGCGCTTGTCTACAGCGTATTGGCGTTTGTCATCACCAGAGGTGTCCAGCGTGGCTGCTGGGTGGGCGCTGGGGGCTGCACGGGCGCAGGGGACGGGAGGGCAGGGGAGGGCAGGGCAGGGCAGGGGACGGGAGGGCAGGGCAGGGGAGGTCCTGCCGCCGCCCGCTGAGCGCCTGGCACTCCTGCCGTTTCTGGCCAAGTGTTTGTTACTGCGCTGAACGTAACGAAGGTGCCTGCTTATAAAGCAATTTTGTATTAGGTGAGGGAGAGTGGAACAGCAGGTCTGCTTTTTTTCTTTTTCTATATATATTTTTTTTTTACCAGCGATACTCCAGGTTCTATATTGTGTGTAACTTACCTCAATAAAGCTTTTTTTTTTTTTCTTTTCCTATTGAGCAGTATTTTATTTCCTGAGGAATGTGTTCAGTGGGGGAAAAAAAAAACACACACAGAGCGAATCAATCATGCATTTCTCTTTGTTTAATAACTCCAAGAATTTCTCTCCCCTCTGCAGATACTTGTGTTTATTTGAGAGAAAAATTGCACTCTGCTTTATTTATTTCAAGAACCTGTAACCGTATTTAGTGCTGGCACTGCGCGGTGTGCAAGGTGTGGTGTGCAGCCAGCTCTCGTTACGACGTAAATTATTCCTGCTATTTTAACTCAAATATCTGGAGTGTATCTTGCTGGCTACGTGCGTGTGTTTGTTTGTTTATTTTTCCGAGGCTTTCTGGAGCCCTTGCTTACTCGAGCCGGCTATAAAACATTCTGCTTATTCATCATGACTGCGAGGAGTTGATTGTTTCCTGGAAGGATAAAATTCGGCAATTAGAGCTGTTTAATTCAAGTATATGTTCTGGAGGCGAAACTAAGTTTAAGTGCTTTTCTTAGAATGTCTGTTTAAGGAGGGGAAAAAAAAATTGCAGTTCTTTTCTGATCTCCAAAAAGGTTTTTGGAAACATGAGAATGTGCAAGTTTCTTTTGGTGGGAAGCACATAACATTTATGTAGTATTTCTTTTGGGATTACATCACGGTTTTATTTAATTTTTAGGACAAAAGTTAAATTCAATATTTGCGAATAAGCCAAGGGAAAATGTACCATAAACGCAGGAATTTTCTGGTGAGTCAGAGTTCCAAGAACCGGAGATTTACTTAGGCCGTTTATTTCAGGGCTGGCTATAACCATTAGTCATCCAGCCATGAATTTTTACATTTGCAGCTAATTGCACCTAGAAAACAAACTTTCCCCGGAGGCTTCGGGTCATGCA
Organism: Dromaius novaehollandiae; assembly: GCF_036370855.1. NCBI lineage: Eukaryota > Metazoa > Chordata > Aves > Casuariiformes > Dromaiidae > Dromaius > Dromaius novaehollandiae. The sequence goes on along the minus strand of NC_088103.1, from coordinate 13,105,090 downwards.
GAAAGTGCTTTGGCCGCCGGCGTGTCGGAGGGCTCGCAGGGCTCGGCGCGCGCCATGGCGGGGCGGCCGTCGGCGCGGCCCCCCGTGACCTGTTGTCTCCCTGTCTGGCCGCCTCCCGCAGGATGAAGTTATCGCCGTGTCGGAGAAGGTGACGGTGAAGCTGGAGGACCTGGCGAGATGGGCGCAGTCCGACTTCTCCAAGTGGCGGTGCGGCTTCCGGGCCGCGCCGGTGCCGGCGGCCGACGCGGGGCGGAGCGGGCACCGGGAGGCCCTGGCCAGGTACAGGCAGTCCACGCTCAACAGCGGCTTGAACTTCAAAGACATCCTGAAGGAGAAGGCCGACCTCGGTGAGTGCTCCCGGCGTTCGGCCGGGTTTCGGGGGCGGAGGCGCCCCGTTGTGCCGGCCGCGGCTGTGGCGCGTGTCCTGCCTCGGGGCAGTGCCCCCTCAGAAGGAGACGTCCGTGGTGTCCTCGGGCCACGGCCTCTCGGAGTTTCTCGTGAGCCTTGTGCTGACACGCAGTGCCGGCCCTCCAGGAGCGCATCCCACGGCTCTCCGGCTCTGGAGGGGCGCCCGATGCGCGCTGGGGGGCCCATGGGGTGTCCCGGCTGCTGCCATGTCCCAGCGTGTCCCCTGGGTGTCCCTGAGGCACCTTGATGTCCCTGGTGTGTTGGCTGGACGCCCTCTGTGAGGTGCGGGGCGGGCGGGCAGCGTGTCGTAGTGGTGGGGGCGGCGTGTCACAGCGGGCGGGTGGCATGTCACAGCGGTGGGGCCGGGCGGTGGCCCCAGTGTCCCGGTGCTCCTCACAGGAGGAGGTGGCTGGAGAGACCAGTGCTGGGCATGGGGAGCCCCACCAGGATGGGGATGTGGGGAGCCCTCCGAGGTGAGGATGGGACTTGGCTCCCCAGGCCACGGGTGCCCTCATGAGGTGAGCTGGGGTCGCTGGCGGCCGGCCGGAGCTGCGTGAGGGACGGTGACGGTAGCTCTGCCACCTGGGATGGTCGCAGGTTCAGGGCCGCTTCTGTGGACACTCTGAGCACTGAAATCAATGGTGGGGCCCGCGGTCCGGGGGAGCGGGTCTGCCGGTGGTACACGTGCCCCTTCGCCGGGTCTGGGCCTCGGGGGCATCGTCGCTGTCAGGGACGGCGCTCTGGAGCGCGTTACAGTGGCGTTTCTCTGTTCTACCGAGCTTTGAAAAAATGTTTCGAAAGAGCCTCAAATTTAGGACGTAATGGGTTGAAAGGTAAGAAATGAGAAGTCAAGGCTGATGCGTGTGAGGAAATGCTTTTGCACCAAAGTTTGGCGTTACAAATGGCACAGCAGTGCTGGTGCCGCAGCCGCGGTGCGCTGCACTGAAGCTCTGCCTTGGAGGATTTACCTTCTGTATCTCATTTTTCTGATCTTACCAAATGGTGAAGTGATTTTGTCAATGTCACATTGCGCCATTAAATGCATAGGTTGGAAGATTAAAGCACAATTGGAAGTTGATACTATTTTTCATTGCATCTCCAGGAAAAAAACAACCCATGCAATTTGTTCTCTTTTGCTTTGCTTTTCTGTGTGGTTTCTTCTGGTTCATAATTACATGCAGTAATTTTCTCTGCTATTGCCATGGCATCCTCTTTATGCACTGCATTTTGTTGCATTTGTTTGTTGTGTCAAAAGAATCTTAATGTTTTTCAGACATTCAGAACTTTTTTGTGTTCATGTTTTCTTGTTTTTGTTTTTAACAAACAAAAAGGCCCTTGTGGTAAGTTATGAAATTGCTCTTATCTACCATAGGAGCCAAAGAAAATTATCTTGAAGCCTAAAGCTTATACTGGCATGTTAAGCCTTTGAAAATAGGGGTTATACTGAAATGCTTATGGAATCTGAACTATATGCTGTAATTTCGATAACCCGCAATCTGATGTTGCTCGTTTTCAGTCGGTGAATCTAGCATTTTTTCTTTGCTTTTTTTGCTTTTTTTCAGTAGAAAAGGGTATTTTGAATAGTGTTTGATTCTGATTGCCTTTTCCTTCATCATGCCTAGTTGGTGGGGATGAAACCAAGGGTTACAGCAGATGAGTCATGTTGATATAGACAGCTGGTCTAGCGTGAAAGGCAATCAAAGAAACTTCTTAAATCTAATACTAAGATGATTTTTCATTACTTGAAAGACTCAAGAAAAGTTGAGCATATTTTGCTTCTCAGATCCGAAAATAACCCCGAAGAACTGCGATTTTTCGTTGCTCGTGAAGGAGCCCTGTTTGGTTGTGTCTCGAAAGCAACCCACGAGCTCTGGAGTTTGCCTCAGCTGAGGGATCAAGGTTTAAGGCCCACCAGTTGAAGGAGATTTCCTGTCCCCTTTCGAGGTGGTCAGTCAAGGTCAGAGCTGCTCCCTGGGCATCGCCGTCTCCCCAGCTGCAGGCAAAAGCGGTAACGCGCAGTGATGTGCTGTGTCCAGGGTACAGAGATTCGAGCTGCCTGTGCTGTATCTTCTCCGCTGTCAAAGCGGCAGGTTTACTGCCTGCGAGGACGTGTGCCCATGGACCTTTTCCAATGCTCAGGTCTTGCCAACAGCGCAACGCTCAGCCGCAGCCAACACAGATTTACTAGCGATAACTTCTGCAGCAGGGCTCAAGCACAGTGTGATGGGGCAGGTTTTGCCTTGAGACGGGGTTTTAAGACGCCACCTCAGCTCCGTTCCTCCCCGGCGAGATGCCCTGGTGCTGTGTCACCTTCCTAGGGCGGCCCGTTTTGTACGGATTTGGGTCCAAAGGAAGCAGATCCCCTCCCGCGCTGGTCAGGCCACGTGTGCACTGTGCCAGCGGCGCCGACGTTTAGCCCTCGCTGAGGTTGGGAAGTTTCTGGAGCAGGTGTTGAAGAGGCCTAGATAAACAAGGCGAACTCCTGGACCCCCCTTTTCCTATGAAAGGGTATTTTTCCGTTACAGAAAAATCCTGTAAAAGCAAACAGAATCAGATTTTTTCTGCTGGGTGTCTTTGGACCTCGCTGTAGAAGGTAATAGAAAATTATGTTGCTACCAAAGAGCTCAGGAAAACTTTACAAAATTGGTTTTCACACTGTCTAGGAGTGGCAAAGGGCGAAATAACTGGGATGGAACGAAAGCGTGGCTGACGCAGGCCCGCGGAAGCGGCACCGTGAGAGCAGACGTAATTAAACCCGCGGCCGCTGGGCGCGGGACTGCCCTAAACCGTACCCGGCTACGGAGCGGCGCCTCGAGCGAGCCCTGGGCCACACACCGTGGCCCTTGGCTGAGCCAAAAATAAGGTGACCCCTAGTTAAGCCACAGCCCAGGGAAACCGGCTATCTGTAATTGCAAGCTGACCCTAATTCAAATTCAGTAGTCTTACCTCCTTTTTTCTTTATTTTCTCTTTTTTCCCCTTTTTTCCCTTTTCTCTCTTTTTTCCTTCTTTTTTTCTGCTCCTTTCTTTCCCGGAGAAGCTGGTGGTGCTGCAGGATTCCATTGTTTTCATCACTAGTGAATTATGCAGAACTTTTCCTTAGGACTGTATTAAATAAAAGATCTAGCAATGGCATTTTTTTTGCGAGCTTCAAGATTTCAGCCTGAGAAATGATTTTTAGAAATTATTTCTTTCTGCCTTTTGAGGTATTTATGTTGTACATTTTGTCCCTTTCTACAAATATGTCAATATTGAATGTAAGCAGTTAATGTCTTCAGACTATTTATAGCTTTCTGAATATTTCTTTCAAATGTTGAGAAAAATAAAGAATAACAACAATGCAGCATATAAAAATAGAGTTCAGGAATGTATTATTCATAATGAACATGAGAACCTGTTTTTCCAGAAGAATTGGTCTGATTAAATCATTCACTACTAAGGCCGCTAGTTATTTATTTTTGTCTTTAGAATTATTGAGGGGATTTTTCTCTGCAATAAATGACTTGTATACCCATATTTGGTAAACCAGTTGGAAGTCACCAAATGAGGAATTAGTTCATTTTACAAATTTTTAGCAACTAAGCAATGTAAACACTATCAGTTAAATATGGCCAAGTTGCATATTTGTATTCCTTGGGCTATAGTTCGAAAAAAAATTCAAATTATTTTATATAACACTGCTTCTTACAGACTTCCTTTAAGTGAAGTATGAAAGCTGCAGTGTAAGCTTTATTGGCCTATAAATATGTCATTATAGTTGGACTACATTTATATGCTTTGGATTGTTGTTTAAGCCAAGAAAATATGTCTCTACAGGTTGACTTTTTATTGAAACCCTTTGAGGCATACAACAGAATGTATTTTAGGCCAAGGTTATTAAAACAGCATTTTCATTTTTGCAGCAGACTCATTGTCAATTATGCTGCCACAAACTGTCTGTGGATAGGCAGTTATGAATGGTTTCATCTCTAAATGTGTCTTTAGAAAAAGAAATAAAAGATAGAGGAGTCAGAGCTGAAATTGAGAGAAGAGGCGGAAGGGAAACGAGGGCCGCGGGGCGGGCGGGCTCGGCGGGTCCGGCCGGGTGGGGAGACCCCGGCCGTGCCTGCCGCGGGGCACGATCCTCGTTCTCGCCAAAGTCCAGGAGAACCCACTGCTGCTTTTGAGTGGGGATTTTGCCGGCCACGAGGAGGTTTCCTAGCCGTTTTTCCTACTTCTGCCTTGCAAACTCCTTGGCGGAGCTTCGTGGGCAGCCGAGCCCCGCAGGGACGGCTCGCCGCGGCGACGCGGGACCGGCCATCGCTTCTCCCCATGCAGATTATCGGGTTATAGTACAGTCAAACTATAATACTACCAAAACTAATAATCTGCAGCCCACGCTCGCGATGGCGACTTCTGACCCGACGTGACTCTCCTTTCTCGTCGTCTGTCGCGTGCGGCTGAATTCAGGCTCTCCCGGCTTAACTTGACGCAATAATTTTCTAACCAGCTAATTGTTAGCCTTTGCGAGCACAGCTGTTTCTTTGGATATTTTCTGCCTAAGTCATATGCCTCTTTGTTCCCCTCCTTCTCTCTTTGGCTGCTTTTTTTCTTTTTTTTTTGCCTCTTCCTGGTGTCTTCCTGCCCGTTGTCCGAGCTGGATGCCGCTTTGATCTCGGTGGAGCTCCCGTCAGTGTCCCGTTATCCCACTTGCCCCCTCTGTGCCCCCCTGCACCCTATGTTATTTTTGTGCTGTGGGTTGGAGCAACCTCTGCAGCTCCATTTTAGCCGGCTGTATTGATACAGCTCCTTTGCTGCAGATGAGGCTGTTACGAGGCTTGTCCGAGGTGCTCCGCAGAGCCCGGATGGAGGAGGTGGCTCCTTTGGGAGAGGGCTGTCGCCTGGCATCCTCCTGGGCGTTCGTACCGCTCCTAGCACGCGCTGGGCCATGCTGCGGTCGTGGGAGAGCTCCTGCAGCCGGGAGAGCCGCGCTGCTAGGCTTGCTCTTCAGAGATGCCGCCACGCGTGAAGGCTTCTGCTCATCCGTCGTCTTCTGGTTTAACTGCCCTGTACCTGTAGTGTTCAGCGTGTTTTGGATGGGAGATACCTGAGGAGCTGCAGTGAGAGCTCCCACGCAGGCGGTGGGAGCAGGGGACAAGCTGGGAGCTGGCTGTGGCTCCGAGCTTGGCATTGCCGTTGTTTCCCGTGGTGGGGAACCGCTGGGCTGCAGTGCCTCTGCCGCTCTGCCAGGCTTTTTTTTTTTTTAAACTTCATTAAGCTTTTCAAATGTTTGCTTTGTGCTTATGGGCCACTTGGCGTAAGATAACGACTACTCGTAGGCTTGTTGGCTCAAATGCTGCAAGGTGAGGCCACTGCCAGGCGCGACGTACCCCCGTGCTCCCTCCGTGGCGGGGTCCTCTCCAGGGGGAGCGACGCTGCTGTCTCCGGGAGAGCCTTCGCGCCCTCCCTCCTCACTCGCACCCCTCCTCCTCTGCCGCCCCTCTCCTCGGCACCTTCCTGCGTCCGTGCGCGCAAGCAGGTTGGCGGCTCTGGAGGTTGTCCTCAACCGCCCGCCTGCTCCTTGAGGAGGCCGCGGCGTGCCCGAGGGCGCCCGGATGGTGTAGGTGCTGTTGCTCTCGTTGTTTCAGAAGAAGCTTATAGGGGTGGCAAAAACATTTTACAACACAGCCCTGGCTGCGGACACCTTTCCTTCACCACTGTATTGCACTGAGCCTCTGCTGTTTGTGGCTTTTAAAAGGGGTTTTGACACCACGTATCTAGAGCTTCAAGCATACCTTATCAAAGGGAGAAAATTTGGATTTCTCCTCAAACTTGGACCTGCCTTGGAGCTCTGGTGGAAGCGGCTGGTGGAAGCGGCTGCCCCTGGGGGTTGAGGCGGTGGCTCTGCTGTGCTTCGAAATGCAGGCGATCTACCCAGAAACATACCCAAAATCCCACCCAACGTCTCCTCAGGTAGCCCCCAAATCGCAGTGCCCCCCCCGCCGCCGTCGCTGCGGCAGGAGCCGGCTGACGCGCTTATCGGCGTCGTGCTGATAGCGGCTGTCACAGCGTCAGCGTTTTCAATTATGTCCCGGTATGACAGGGCACTTTGTCGCCGGAGCTGAGTGAAGCCATTTGCAATTGCAATTCAGGTCTGTTCAGAAACATTGCGGAAAAAGTCACCGCTACGGAGGAGGAGAGGAGGAAGAGTTAAATTTTAGTGCCTTGTGGAGCTGGAGGGAATTGCCCCAAGTTCTTCCAAAGCCGAAGCTGCAGCGGTTTGCACCATTAATAAGAGTTTTGTGGCAGCCTCTGGCTGGAGTGGGAGCAGCCTACGTAATTACAAAATAAAGCAGGTAGAAAATACAGGCCGTTCACAGAGAGTGTAAAAAGTGGCCGTTGTGGGACAGTGTGCCTTTAAAAATGTTTGACAGCTTTTTTTATTTTTGTCTGTTTTTAGCACCGAGATTGACCTTGCCAGGCAGTGTAATAACCCACATGTGTCTGCTCTCCAGGATTTTTTCCCTTCTAGTCACTGCTGGATCTTGCGTTTAATTCTTACTGACCGTGAGGTTTCGTTCCAGTAACTCGAACCGTGTGCCTCCCGGCGCAGCGCAGCGCGGCCGCGCCTCGCACCGCCGGCCCCCCGCGGCTGCCTGTTTGCCGGGGGGGCGGAGGGTGCCGCTTCCCCCCGGCCCTGCCGCGCTGTTCCCGGGTGCCTGGGGACCCCGTCTGTGACTCCCGTTGTTTTGTGTCCCCGCGTGCTGCGGAGGTGACTGGCCTCCTCCTCCCTGCGCCACGCTTGCCGCCTTGGGCTGTTGGCTTCTTGTAGACCATCGGCGCCTGTCTCCTGCGCTGTGTCCTTCCCAGCCAGCCCAAAGTGGCTGAGCAGCCGAGCACCTCTGTAGCGTTGCGGTTCAGCCTGGTGGGCCCTGAGGACGGCCTCCTCCTCCGGGCAGGCCGTTTTCCTGTGCTGTAAGTGTGCTCCGAGCCTGGAGTCTGATGGTCATCCTTGACCCCGAGCGCGCTGTTAATCCAGTCAGTGTCTTCATCCCAGCTCGTGCGTTGCTCGGGCTGTGACCGGTGCTGCCGTGCCGAGATGCTTGGGCTCTCGCGCAGGCTCTGCTGACACCACGGCCAGATCCGTCGTGGGGGAGGAGAGCTGCCGCAGCTTAGGCAGCACCGTGCTTCCAGGTTGCTCCTCAGGGTTGCGTGTTCGTTGCTCCGGTGCCCAGGGAGGCCTCTCGTCCCGTGCTTGCAGATGCGCCGCGGAGTCGACTGCCTGCCAGAGTATCTCGGTCCGGGTTTCACCGCTGCCTTGCAGAAAGGCCGGTGCTTGCCCTCTTTGCCCGCTCGGTGATCCTCGCGGGATGAGGCCGCTGATGGCTCAGGGTTTGGGAGGGCAGGGGTTAAACCAAGTGGGTGTATGAGTTGGAGTGCAGGTTGGGGGAAGTGGGTGACGGAGAAAGCGCAGATTTAAAACACGTAACAACAGCATGAGTTGTAACTTATTGGAGAGGTTTTGTACTGCAGGTGTTGTGGCATAACCTTTATTTACTTCATTTAGTAAAATCTGTACCATGTGAAGTGAGTTCCTCCTTAATTTTATTGCTAATAATAATTTGCTTGTAAAAATAAATCCTCAACACTGTAAACCTTCAGCTTGGGGCTCCCTTGCTCCGTTGCGTTGCGAAGGACAAATCCTTAACGCCATAAGGAAGCCTCTGTTAGTGATAGATAATGTGTATTATTTTAACAGGAGTATATTTTAGCTGCTTGTGAAAAATCAAGGTGAGTTTTTACATCTGCGCACTGCTGCATAATTGATGTATGTAGAAGCTGAAATTCAAAATAGGCTTGTAGAAGAGCACGCATTTGATTTTCCTAAACATTTAAATATATGTATCACATCCTCATTTTAAGATGCTGGTTAATGACTTTATGAGCATGTTGGCAGCCAGAGCATTACATGTGGTTTGAGAAATGTGTCTGGATGTGCTTGGTAAGCAGTATTGTTCTGACAGTGTACTAAAGGCCATCTTCAATTTGACTCTGCTCCACTTTGTTATGCCGTGAAAGAAAAAGATAATTCAGCAGAGCATTGTGCTGTCGGCTGGAGACGCCGCACTTCAGAATACAAATATTACTAAGGATAAATGAATCATTAAAAGAACAGTAGCATAAAATATCTGATGAATGAACTCCAGGAGTCTCTGCTGGAATGAATTTAGCATTCACGGACAGTACCATAATATGTGAAATAATAGTATCAGTTCTACATTCAGATGCCAAAAACATTTATGGACCCAGAATAATTGTGAATTACAAGGCTATAAATATGTAGAAGGGATTTGGTGATATCATAATAAACCATGAGAAAGATGCGAGACTGGTTTCTAATGTTACCAGAACCTTGAGATACATTTACAACCTTGTTCACACTCCCGCGGTTTTAGGGGGCAATTCTGCTCTTGCAACGTGTTTGTGATTCCCGTTCGTGCCAGGGGAGTTGTGCGTGTGTGTCATGGGCAGAATAGGTCCCCGTGTGCTGCATGATCCCAGAACCCTATCACAAATCCAAAATATAATTAAAAAAATATGGAAGGGAAGGGTTCCCTCTTGTCCTCCACCAGGTTCCCTCGGGCCCTGTTCTTCTCCTCTGAATGAAGCTAGCGCAGGGGAGGTAGGTAAAGCATGACACGGTGACTGCTGGGTTCCCAAACGTTTTATCCTCAGCTGCATCATTTTTTCACTTTTTGTTACTGAGCAACAAAACAACCAAAGCCCAGATGTTCTGGTCCCAGGCTTCTCTAAAGTGCAGGCTAATGCATTTTAAAAGCTTGTCCTGAACGCCGGGGGAAGGCTGGGACCGTCGGCCTTCCCAGACAGAGGAGCTTTGCCGCCGCGATGCCGGATCCGCGCCTGATGAGAACAGTCAGTGAGGAGCTGGGACCTGACGTGATGCTCGCCAGCACGTCCAGCTTTCAGCGTGTCCCGCGTCGCCTGTTTGGAGTTACGCCCGGCGGCCTCGGCCGTGCTGCACTGGGCGGTGGCAGCGTCTACGCAGCGACTTAGTGTTGGCTCGCGTGTCCCAATATTAGGTGTCCTCTGCAGGACCGCAGTCTTCCCAGACCAGCTGTGCTGCGCTGCTGGCCTCATCCTCCTCACAAGTCATTGGCAAACCGTGCCCGTGCCACGCGGCGGTGGCGAGGGTCCCTGCCTCAGGGGACATCTCTCCACACAGCCCCCGTTGTGCCCTTTGGTAGACTCGTCCCCCGGCGCCAGCGAGTGTGTCAGGCCCTTGGGAGGCATCCTGGACCTCCCGGCCTTGCCCGCCGATGGGGCAAAGGCAGGACAATCCCCAAACCAAAAAAAGCCAGCAGCGACGTGGTTGGAGGTGTGTGCGGGGTCTCGTCAGCCTCGCAGGGCCCTCGCGGGCGCCGGTGGTGAATCCTCCCCCAGCTCGTCGCTGGGACGGGTTTGCTCCGATTGCCCCCGGCTTGGTTCGTTGGCTTTCTCTCTTGGATCCGTGCAGGTCCTCGCTATTGCCAGGTCACAGGATTATTATTTGTTTTTTAGCTAATTACTGGTGGCTTTAACTTGGTATTCTTAGCTGTGTCTGTGCGAGATCTCATGGCACACCCAGTGGGCAACGTGTAATTCAGTTTTAACGTGTTTTTCTCTTTAATTATTTTAAAACCACGGTCTCCGCTTTTCTTTCATACCAAGTATTTCCTGATTAAAAGCTTTGTGGGATGAAAATTGAATTATGAGGTACTATCAAAGTCTATTTCAGAAATCTCAAATGCTTCGGCTCCGTCTTATTTTTAATTTTCCTGCTCCCGGAATGACCCTTACTTGTGACAGTGTATGTCGGTGTACGCGTGGACTCTTGGTGCACAGAGAAAATAGCTGAAAAGGGCCTTTTACGCTTGTGTTCTTAATCCTCTGTTCAGAAACGCAAAAACGGAGCCCCGTAAGTTCTGTGGTTTAGTATGTATGTATGTGTGTGTGTATGTATATATATTAAAGAAAAAGACCAAATAATTTTGGCAGTTCAAATGCAGAAACTAAAAATAATTTAATCTGCAGTGTGAACATAGTTTCATATTTATACTAGCATCTGGCCTCGGGAATTGAATACTCCATTCTTTAAATAGCTTCGCTCGGGCTCTCGCCTGCTTTGTGACTGGAGCATTACCCTACAGTCATACACCTTGTTTACACATTGCTGTTAACAGGCAGAAGAACTTGCAGTGCTTCAAAACATTGGTGCCAGCTCCCCCCTCCCCTCCTGGCCTGGAAAAGAAAGAGATTTTTTTTTTTTTTAAGAGAGGGTGGTCTGAAAGTGTGTTTTAAATTTAGTTTTCTCATTTTGCTGTTGGGTGCATCTATTGCTGTCATAGCTATCAAAAACTGCAAGGAAAAAAATCCGAAGGAAATGTGTGCCATTCCAGATGCCCAACAGGAGTCAAGCGGAAATTTATGGGCGCTTTGTTGGGTTGTTTGTTTGTTTTTAATCCAGCAAATGTCTTTGTCTTTAAAAACATTTCGCCTAGAGGTAGTGAATCTTTCTTGTCATCCATATGGTAGAAATAAGGAGTAGGCCCCGGTGAAGGAAAAATATCAAAATAACGTAGTAAACAGGTAAGCTCTATAAACGGGTGGCTAATGATTAGCTGCTTGCAGTCCATGGGGACAAAGTATCTTTTTATAGTTTTATGATCCTCGCCCAGCCCCCGTTAGGAGGAATTGTATTTTCGGATTTGTATGTTCGAAACTGCAGCTAAGCTTTGCGAATCAGCAGATCCCCCTTTAGAGGCTGCTGGTGAACGTAAGTCCAGGCTCACGGTCTTACTGCTGCTTTGTCATTCGCACGTCTTGAGGTGAACCTAAAAGCAGGAGAGAAAATATCCCGGTTTTAAACCTCCGTCCAGAATCCATTTGTGTGAGTCACTGAAACAAAATTGTAGCGGTTTGGCTAAAAAAAAGGCTTCATTTCCAAGGGGAATGTTCCTTAAAGCGTTGGCGCCTTTCCCGCAGTGTTTCTTGAATGTGTTTCATTTGTCGTCTTTGGGCTGTCGTAAAGCACCAGAGATGTGGTGGTTCCCGCCGCGGGGATTTGGGGGCGCGGGGGTCCCTGGGCCGCGGGAGCGAGGTGGGCCGGGGCCGGGGCCGGGGCCGGGGCCGGGGCCAGCGGTGGCACTTTCCCGCCTCCGCCCCAGGTGCCCAGGCGGCTCCGCTTCCCCGCGGCGAGCTTAGCTTTCTTCTGGGGGGGGGAGTGTTTTGTTTTGGTGTTTGTTTTGGTGGTTTTGGTTTTTCTCCTTTCCTGGCCTTCCCTGGAAGGCAGGCTGCGTGCTGCCTCTTCACCTCGGTGTTTTAGAGCTCGTATAGTGACCGTGAGCGGCCCGGCCCGGGCTTTAGCCTTTTGGTGATTTCGGAGACTGTGTGATTGCAAGGCGCAAAACGTGATTTACTGGGTAAAGCCTATTTAATATCTTAAAAGCACAGGATAGGAGATCAGATGGGAGCGTAGCAGCTTTAAAATATACTCCCTGACAACATACTTAAGGACGTTTAGGTCTGTACGAAATACGCAGGAAATAAGGCCAATTTTGTCCCGGCTCTTTGGCGGCAGGGCACGTGGGAGGGAAGGCGCGAGCGTGGGCAGGAGCTCGGGTGTGAGATAACAGGATCCCGGCGCATCTGCACAAATGGGACAGAAGCATTTTTTCACCCCCTGTAGCAGGGAGTCTTTTGGTAGCTTCTCGGTCTCGTTGAGAGACTTTCCACCGACCAGACGCATCAGCAAATGGATGTAAATTAATGTGAGAGGTCGTTGCCTCTTTTCTGGCCAGTTGTGCACAGTGTTTGTACAGAGCAGCACCTCTTTGCCGCCTCTTTCAGAGCTCGGGGAAGCGCGAGAAGTGGCTTTGTCCCCTTGTCACCTCCTAGACAAAGTCAATGTATTGGTAGCAAATGGCTTATGCCCGTTTTACCTGGAGAACACTTGTTGAGTGTTGTCTCTAAAACAAGAGACCCTCACAAACAGTGAGGCAGGACAGCAGTTGCCAGAAGGGTCCGTAATGATTTTTGATCAGGCTAACAACTAACCGCTGTTTTCTGCTGCGTAAATGAAATTTTCTGTTTTCCCCAAAGCCATCAGACTGCTTAGTGAAGGGCTGGTTTTCTTAAATGAGCACTTCACGTCCTACTTTTTAGGAAAACAATGCAATGAATTTTCTTATTTGAAGAGGGAGATTGTGACAGCAATGCTTGGAAATCACATTGTCCAGGCTCTGCAGACCTTTTGAGTGGATCTGTCTAAAAGCGTCATTCATACCTCACTGGGCACGTGGCAAATTTCTCACTTAAAATCATGCAGCGTTTCTTGGGCAGCTGGAATTTTTAGCTGGCCATGTAACTAAGGTTTTGCAAATGTTTGGCTGGGCAGGCAGAAACTTGGAAAATACGCTGTGGTCAAGTTTTCTCTTGTTTCTGTAGTGGTTTTGTCACTTGGGCTTCTTATGAACATAGCGTCTACAGCTGGAGCACAAAGACTCATTCATGCTCTCACGAAACAAAACGAGTCCTTGGGCCCAGTCCCGCAAAGTCCGGAGTGTCCCAGGCAGAGGCCTGCCCTGAGCTTGATGCGACTTGCAGGGGAATTTGTCTTCACCAACGGTGGTCAAGAGAGGGTAGCCGGGGACGGTTCCCGTAGAAAAGGCAGGGCTGCTGTTTCTGGTTTTGCTCCTTTCCTTCAGAACATGTCTGTACGGACTGCAGGTAGGACTGCAGTTTTGTGTGTGCCTTGTTGGGATCTTTGTCCCAATTAGCTGTAAGCAGATTATCTTGCTCCATACCTTCACCATTTCTCAGGCAATTCACTACCCAGATTGCCCAAACCAAAACAGGACATGAGGCTGCCTGGAGAAGTCGTTGCAGTGGCATCTTTCTTTATCCCGTGCATCCTTCTTCACCAGGCAAAGTGACGCCAGCTCCACGCTGGAGGTTGCTAACTCCAAAGCTGGGGAGCCTTCTCCTGTGTCGTGGACAACCTGAACGTGGAGACCGTGTTTATGCTTCATTTGGCATGGGGACCGTTGTGCTTTCTTTACCTAATACACGGAAGGATCCTGGTACCTGCGGCAGAGCTATGGCAACTCCCAGCCATTGCAAACCTGTAGAGATATAGTGGGTACCTTGTGGATACTGTCCTGGGGACTGGTTGAAGACTGTGGGTAGAAGAGTGACAGCTGCCTCTGTGGTCAGAAAATGCTGGCGTTGAGCATGAGAACGTAAACTAGAAAAGCTTACTCACCTAAATGGAGGCAGTTTCTGATATTGGCAGTGTGGGGTGGCCCAGTACGGGAGGTCTGATGAGGATGATGAAGATCCTGACCTCTTGGAGCAGGCTGTCCTTGCATTCGTTTTTGTAGGGTTCCTGTGCAGCTGTTCCTCTTATGCCACCTCATCTGTCAGTTTGGCCAGCAGGAATTGCAGATACCTGTATCTGAGCTCGTCTATACAGCTTTTTGTGGAAACTTGGTGGTGCTAATACTTCACCAAAAATCTGTCTTCAGGATGGCTTCAGGCTCTCCTTCAAAACGACCAGGTTACCTGTCTGTCTTCCTTCTGAGAGCGTGGCTGGCATCGGAAGGACCACAGCTGCACACAGTAGCGGTGGTTTTCCTCTCCGAGACCAAAGTGTAGAGGCAGCAGTCGCAGCGAGGCATTCTGCGGCTCAGGCCGTCCTGCCACAGTGTGTTTCAAAATGAGCATCCTGGTGTGTCTTTATGTGTTGCTGGGTAAGTGGTGCGTAATTCCCACCGAGCATGGAGACCTGCTGCAGCAGAGCTGGGGTGAGGGACCCCTCCAGCAGGAGGAACCTCCAGAGCGGCAAAGAGCAGCAGCTTCTCTCCAACGTTGTTGCATGGATGCGGCCGCTCGCTCTGGTAGCAGGTTTGGGAGAGTGTTTTGGCAGCGACAGAGCTAAAACTTCTCCTTCCTAGCAAGTGTGAAGGCTTGGCAGTCCCAGTGAGGTCCCCGCTGTGCCCACACTGACTTCGGTAGGACCAGAAGGGTGTTTTGCCCTTCCCCGGTAATGGTGCCTTTTGCAGATGTTGCAGTGTGGATACCGTCCTTCTCAGCCCTCTGATATCCCAGGCTCCCAATCTCAGCGGCGCTGTGGCTTCCCAGGCTAGTTTGTTTTGCTGGTGCATGCAAACCCGAGGCAGCACGCGGGAGCGAAACGCTCTGCGTATCTCGGGGATTGCAGTGGCGCGTGCACGTGGCGTGGACGCATCCTGCAATTCATTGAGGAGATCATCGTGAAGCCCGTGGTTGCTCCGTGGTAAGGCGCTACTCTCTGGCGTATTCTGTTCTTCCTGGCGTCGTAGGAAATTGTACATCAGTCAAGTAATGACAAGGATGACTAAAGTAAAATGTTGTGGATCATTAAACAAACAAACAACCCCCCCACACCACATTTTATTGAAGAACACAGGTATGTACAGATCTCAGGAGCGTTGGTCTTCGCAGCTAGCTGACCTGAGGAGCTGCGTGAAAGACCAAGTTGTTAGCTTAGGAGCGTCAGGGTGCTTTCAGCAGCTGTGAACTGGCTTTGTAAAGCTACCAGCCTATTTCATTTCCAGAAAGTGAAAGTTTGAAGTAGGTCCTGAATCTGGTTTCTCACATGCAAGATCATTTTGCTACCCGTGACCTAGAAACCAACAATGAGTGTATAAATTACAGGCAAGAAGAAAATTGTGAATTGACTGTAAGGTGAATGGAAGTTGAATAATTCCCTGAACTTCAACTGGGGAAAGAAGAAAAGATCATTGAATTCTAAAACAGACTGCAGCAGAGACAAAGAAAATGTTATTTTAGTATAGATTAAACTTATGACTAAGATATAGAGGGATTATTGTGTCTGTTTCAGATGTAATTTCATGCCTGAGAATTTACATTGAAGGAAAACTGGTCTGGATCACATTAGTAAGGGCCCTGTTTTGCTGTCAGTTTAATTAAATGGAAACTGCTGGCGAGGAGGCTGGCGGAGGTTTATAGGAGCAATACTAGTTTGTGCGTTGGAGCAGGAAACTGTTGGG
This sequence comes from Dromaius novaehollandiae, assembly GCF_036370855.1. Lineage (NCBI taxonomy): Eukaryota > Metazoa > Chordata > Aves > Casuariiformes > Dromaiidae > Dromaius > Dromaius novaehollandiae. The sequence continues at coordinate 13,089,595 of NC_088103.1, read as the reverse complement.
TCTGCCAGTCCGACAGGGACGCGGAAATCAAACCCGCGATTCCTTCTTGTTTACAAACCCGCAGCTAGCATACAGCGACCCGCGTGATGGACCGACTCCCATTCCACGGGGTGGGCAGGGGGCTCGCCGGAGCTGGGGCGTCGTGGTGAGGCAAGCTGTGGCCTTGGGCAGCGGCGTTAGAGCATGACGTTTTTCCAAGCCACGCGCGGATCTCCCAAAGTGCTCCCTTTCCCGTCCCGGCTTCACGTGCAGAGAGCGATGGGACGCGTCGGGAGCGCTCGCTGCAAGGCTGCCGTCCGGCCAAGTCCCCCGAAACCAAGCAGCCCGCCCGTCGGGGCTGAGGCTTGTCTGCAGGCCGCCTCGGGCGCCCTGCCTCTGGCTTCGTTTTCTGCAAGAAGCATCTTCGGTTACTTTAATAGGCAAAAACACTCAACCTGGCTTGTAAGGGAAAAAAATTGCTTTCTTTCCCTTGTTCAGGTCTGTTTATTGTATTACGCCGCTCTGCGGTGTAGTCGTACGATGGCTCCAAGCTGGAGCAAAGACAAGTGGAGCTGGATCTCGGGCTCCAGCAGCCTACCGACTCGGGAGCCAGCTCCTCTGGGTGACTCAGTGACCGAAAATGAACGTTTATGCCTTTTAATAGCCCCTCGGTGACACCCACTCCGGGTACATCAAATGCTTTTGTGTTCTCCAGAGTTGTTCGCATCACCCAGTTATATCTTCCCTTTTATTTATACTTGTTTTTATCACTTGGAAATTTTCACTTAGCTCATGAGTTGACCTGCCTCACCCCCGCCCCCCCCCCCCACATCAGCTTGTTCCCCCTTTTCTGTTTCTTTGAGCTGTCTTTAAAGAGAAGGGGTTTTCCTTCCTCTTACTCTTTGACCAAGGAAATTCAGGTCTCAGCTACCTCCAGCTACTTCTCCAAATTGTGGTGCCACAGTGTGGGAGGGTGAAAGTTCAGCATGAAAGAAGAGGGTTTTTAGTCATGTCACAGCAATTGTGTCAAGTTTTATATTATATATTTATTTTGCATGTATGTATGTGTTGTTGTTTATATGAAGCTGTGTGTATATATATGCACATATGTACTTATGTACACATATATATGTGTGTACATACACACATACGCGCGCACACACACACACACAGCTATATATGTTGCTGAGCACTGATAGCCATAAAGCACTTGGCTCTGAGAATATCTTTGTGATATAAAATATCTTAATATTCTTCACATAAGTATCAAAAGTAAGAAAAGACATTGTTTGAGACCTAATTAAATTAAGATTAAAAGAAAAAGGAGGGAGAAAAAGAGTTGCTTAAAAAACATAACAGCGGCAAGAAAACGAGAATGAGCAAGTTCTGGGAGATCTCTATCCTGTGAATTCAATGGGATTTTCAGGGAAGCTGTGGGAGGAATACATGTTTTAATATCGACTTCAGTCATGCTTTAGCCCGGTGCCGCCAGTGAGCATGAAGTGCTGCATGGCTGGGAGGTAGGTGGGGATGAGATTTGGAGAGCGGTTGCGTAAGGGTAGGTGAGGGGAGGGAAGAAATGCCCAAGCCAACCTCGGTTCTTCTGCCTCTTAAAGTGACAAGCTGTAATTTCTCCCAAAACGCTCCACGATGCCTTAACACCTCCCGGGGAGGTGCCTGGGGGCACGCGTGCTCGCGTGGTGCGGTGCACCGCCGCAGCCGGCTGGTGGTCTCCCAGAGACGAGGGCCCAGCAGCGTTGGCGCTAGCAGCAATTAAAAACAAACCAGCAAACTCCGCTCCGGACCCGGGGGCCGCCCGTGCCAGGAGAGCCCCCGTAGCCGAGAGTCAGAGCGGCCGCATCCGTTGCGCTGCAGGGCCGCGGGGTCCCTGGTCGTCGTGATGGAGGGTGGAGAGAAAGCAAACTCCTTCCGGAGGAGCTGCCTCTCGAGGCGACCTAGAGAGAAGAAGGACTTCCCCCGTCGTAGCGGTGGTAAGACTCACAGCCGGTAAAAGACTTTCGGTCTCTAGGAAGTCAAGTGAGATTCTCTACCGGCTAGTTTGTTTTAATTTTTCTTTTCCTGTTCTGCTTCGTGACAGTGCTGCAAATAATTATGTTGATTTATGGTTACAGGTATTTTAAAGCTGTAGTATGCTCTAACAAAGCAATGCCAGCGTATTGTTTCTGGCCCTATCCAATTATACAATTGAGTTTAGGCATGTAATAATGTTAAACGAAAATATCCATCCTAATGGGCTGAATTTCATGAAGTACAATGCAGGAATATTTATAGCTTCATTCTTGGAGCCACTTTAGGGTCAGAATATGCCTCCTTGGTGTGGCCTTTAAGGACAGGAGAAAATCCCAAATTTTCCTCAGTCTGGCCCCAAACCCATCGTGGAACCGCTGCCCAGTACCCAGGGCAGCCTGGGAAGGTTGGTGGGAAGCAGAATATGGGAGAATAATTGTTTCCGCTAGAAAATGAGGATCCGGCCTTATTTGTACAGTAAGACAGAGTCATTATTTGGCTGTGCCACTGTAATGAAACAATAAAGATCATACTTAATTTAAGTATCATCTCCCAAGAGTCTTTTTGTTCTCTTTCTAGCATTTTGGCTATTAAAACAAGTTTAAATCGCTGGTATAGTTTCCCAGCTGCTTTTCAGAGAGTGAAATGGGCAGAGGCTCCCCTCCTCCCCACTCCGTTTAAGTGTAGACCTTTGGCATTCCAGAAATCTGACCTTGTTTGTAGGGAACGGCTCATTTTTCTATAATGTAATATGAAGCACTCTTGTGTTTTGATTCCACGAGCTAGAGAGTTTAATGTTCCAGCTTGCCACGATAAGGATGTGATCTGGTCGAGATAGACACACTAAAGGAAATTAGCTATTGTACTATTCTTTAACATATTGTTTGCGCAGCAGTTTCATTTAGAGTAATTTTGAGTAATCTTGGAGTACCTTTTAAAGATTTCTTTTTCTTTTTTTTTTTTTTTTTGGCCTGGATAAAAAGTGCGGCTTTAAGAGGTTTCTCCTAAAATAAATTTGCGGCGGTCTCCTTGCTAGTCAGCCTGCCGTGATTACTTGCAGACATACTGGAAATCTGCATGCGCTTTTCTCCATTATAAAACACTGATCTGCTCAGATCATTAGCTCCCTCATGACTAGCGCTTGGCAGCCCGCCAAGGCAGCCCAACTCCGGAGCTGTAAATCGTGAGTTGAAATAGCAGAAAGTGGATTTGTAACTTAAAAAGTGTAAACAGTTTGGAAAATGAAGTAATTTTAGAGTATGATTGATTGCCTTAAGATTGCACTTTAAATTAGCCCGGGGTCTCCGATGTGGAGCCATGCGCTAACTGCTTATTACAGGTTTTCACTTTTCCTTGGAACAATGGCATTGTTGGGAGGCCTCTAAACAATGTGTGCTTCTCCTAGAGTGACCTTTTAGGAAATGAATAGTTTTATTGTGTGTCCATTACTTTGCCTGAAACAACATTTTTGAGTTATTAATTTGCCATGTTCTATAAATAAAGGATTCAAAATGCAAAGCAGCTGCCTGATGCTGCATGCGTTTATCAACCTTGGGCTGAGGTATCACCACTGGAGATTGATAATGCGCCGCGCAGATAATGTTTTTTCCACTGATAAATTAATAATGTTTTGTGTAGACTATAGTTACTGGAGATTGGTTCTTGAGTACTGTTGGAGCAAAAATTAGGATTTTCATGGTGCAGATGATGAGCGCGCGTGCTGGGGGCCTGGCACACTGCAGTCACTTGTTTCAAGGACCTCGGCTCACTGCAGCGAGCCGCCTGATGTCTGCGGTCCCGGCAGCGGTGGCTGGAGAGGGGTGGGCAGCAATACACATGCATCGTGTTTGGCTCCTTAAAAGTTGAGGGCACAGTGTCCCCAGCTCGCTCGGTGCTGGTGGAGAGCAGTAGCAATGGGAGATAAAGCCTGCTCTTGGCTCAGGAAAGCGCGTGCTGTTTGGTATCCGGCGTTGTGTGCGTGCTGGCTGCTAGCGAATAGTGCCTGAAACCATTTGCTGTTCTTTTCGGAAAGAGATATGAAATCAATCTGCAATGTGTCCTTGGTATCTAAGGTCACAAAGATCTTTAGTGTGGAGCAGGACCTCAATGTGATTTTGTGGGTGTGGGCACATAAGTCTGTTTTACGTATATATTAAGCATATGTATTCTGTCCGTCCAGGACCGCTGTGTTTGCTGCCCTTACACGTTCTCTAATGCTCATGACCACGCTAAAAATTAAGAATCTAAAACTCTTTCGCTGACATTAACAGTGGTTGCAAATCACAGTAGATGGCTGTGACTGCTTGAACGGAACATACAGCAAAAACTCTTATAATTTGGTTTCTGAGTGCGTCTTTCATCTCCTCCCTTGTCCTAGATTTGGTCTCTGGCATTCAGTAGATGGAAGGCGCTGTTTTGTCATTCTTGGGGAAGCTCTAGTGTTATCAGCCCTCCTTGAGCTTTCTTCCTTTCTCACTCCATGTTTGAAATGAAGGTGTTGCAGCTAGGTTTGTGCAAGAGGGATCGCCGAGAGGTCTGAGCACAGGTCTGGGAGCCGGAATCCGCGCTAGGCCAGGCTCAGCTGGGCCAGGCTCATCTGGTGACTCATCTGGTGGCCTCAAGCAAGTGGGAACATCTCCTACCAGGTTATTTCATATGCAAAACAGGGCAAAATAATACTTACCTATCTGCTTGCCTTATAGGAATGCCCTGAGGGCTAATTAGCGTCCATTAAGTGCTTTGAAATAGACAGTGCTATCTACTATTAGAGCACACTTCAGAGGGGTAGACAGTAAGCGGAGGTGGTTCCATCCTTCCTCTGTGCTGGAGGTGGGACCAAGCCACGTGAGGAGCGGAGTACCAGCAGCACGGTGGATTTTTGGAGGATTGGCAGTGCTTTGCCTGGTCCTTCCTGGGCAGACTCGCTAGACTTAACGCTCTCGCTGAAAACTTGGAAAGAGTCTGCCTAGAGAAAGGAGTGGGAGGATGCTTGCTTGTTCCTCTCAGCTCATAGCCATAACTCGTCCTGAAATCCTTTCTCACCCTGCCTCCACCTGAGGCCTTTTCAAATAATTCAGGTAACGCCGCTCCTCTCCTTCTCCAGGAATTGCTTCCTGCTCCTGCACAAGAGGAAGAGAAATCCTGTGTTCGTTCTCAGGACGCGTGCGGGGCTGGGCTCTCAGGTTCCCATCGCAGGGAGCCCTGGCTTTTATTCAGAAGGCCATTTGCCTTTCTTGAAGAGCAAATTCTCATTTTCTTTCTGTTCACTAGGTAACAGACTCCGCTGCAAAGTCCTCCAAAGTCAAATCTAATTTTGGGGATAGGGTAGTAAACTGTGCAAGCGTGCGTCTTCTCCAAAGTCAGCCGAAGTCTGGCTTTCCACCCTCTTAACCAGAAGGGCTGTCGTCTGACCAGCAGCTCCTTTTGTCCTCTGGCGCATCTTCTCTCACCGTGAGCTTTTGTACCTCTCTTGCAGATGCCGTAATAACGCAGTTCAAAGGATCCAGCCCTGTTCTCACCGAAGCCCACGAGCCTGGCCTTTTTTTCAGTGAGACTAGGACTTGGTCCAAGTTGACTTGAGAAAAGCTTTATTTCTCTCTGTTTGCTCCTCACGCGTCTCTCAGGCCATGACTAATGTGCAATGAGACGGGAAAACCTGTGCGAAATTTTCCAAGGGAATTTTCTGTGTTTTAATAACATTAATGAATTTGCTTAACACTTCATCAGATTTTTCAGCTTGCGTTGTTGGGATTTTGGCTTGGGTACTCAGCCTTTTCTTCAGCTCCAGAAGGAGCTTCCCTCGGAAACACAGCTGGGGGCTCCGGGGAGCGTTTGGCCCAACGTTGGCAACTCAGCCTTGCAGAAACCTTTTTGGCACAGGCATCTCATGGTACCTGTGAATGATACCTGTGATATCTAATGATGCTGGGAGAGGAGGAATACCTGTGATATCTAATGATACCGGGAGGGGAACCAGAATAAGGTTGTACTGGGGAGCAGGTACAGCATTGCGATGAGATAAAGGATGGCAAATTCTTGGAAGAAAATACGTGTAGCTAGCACTTTTGTAATTGCTATAATTTTTTTTTTTTTAAGGAAACATCTTTCTGGTTCCAAGTCGTGGATGTAAGCGTTATTACGCTGCAGATGATAACACAAGTTCATCTGTAAAATTCTTTAGCTGTGCTTTTCGCTTCCCAGCTTGACTTTTTTCTTTTCTTCTCTTTGATTGCCTTCCAAAAAAGTTATTAGCAAACAAAAACAAGGGGCTGCTGAAGCTTATTAAAAATGGCTTCTTTTGTTCATATCTGGCAGTTGACAAATTGTCTTGTGCTCTATCTTACCTGTTCCAGTGTGAAAGGTTACGGGAGAAAATGGCTGCAAATAAATTGCCATTGAATGTTGTTGAAGACTAAGCATACTGCTTCTCTATTAAGGACCTCTTTTAAAGCTCTCTATTCAGGCTCCCCCCTGCATGTCTCTCTAACACTTGTCTGTTATATTATGTTTGGCACAGAAGGAAACATTAAATAGAAAAGAAACGTCTGACTGTGGTGTTTCTAGACCCTATTATCCCTCTGTCAAATGTCCACATGAGAAGGGTACAATTTTTGTCCGCGTTGATGATAATTTCTGAAGGTTTTACTAACCGTCTTCGGAGCGAATTGCTAGAAACAAATGAAATTGAAAGGCATATTTTTGCAGCTTTGGAAATCTTACTTAAATCAGTGTAATGAGACGCACTCAGTAAAATGTAATTATTCTCACTTCTCCATGTGTCAAAGAAATCAGCAGTATGGTTAGGGAGCGGAGGGTTACAGCGAGCTTGTTATTTTTATACAGAGCCAGATCCTGCTTGTGTGTAGCAAATTGTAAATAGTAGATAATGCAGTTTTTATGTCTGCTAAATACCCTGCAAGAATTAACGGGGTTGTTATTTCATTAAGGATTTCAAAGCGGGCATAAATGTCAGCAGCGGAGCTGAACTGCTTAAATCACTGGAGCATTTCCACCCGCCGCCCTCGCGCCGCGGCTCCGGGGCCGGCAGCTTCTGCCGTTGCTATTTCGAGGAGGGCCGAGTTCCCCCGAATTTTCAGAATGAGAGCGAAAGGGCCCCGCGGGGCGCGCGGCGGCGAGGCTTTTGACTCATGCGCCGCGGGGCGATGGAAAATGAGACATTTGCTCTTGCTGCGCGGAGAGGGTGGTGGGACGCGCCCTCGGGAGCGAGGCTGGGCGCCCCGCTCTCGCGCTGGCCTCGGAGCCGTGCGCGCATGCGAAAAAGAGAGGAGGCAACAGGATTTGCCCAGCCGCCGCTCTGCCGAGCCCGATGATCGCAGCCTCACGGCGGCTTTCCATTTCGTCCAAATTGCCTTGCGCTTTCCCAAAGCGAGTATAGATGCGTCCAATCATTTGAAGCTTCACAGACCTCTTCAACACAGAGGGGAAATCACAGACCACAAGTTTAAAAATCACCAGACTAGGGTGTCTTCCCCCCAAAATGCAGTCTTGAACGCAGGACTGGGGCAGCTGTTCCTTCCTTCCGCTCGCCGCCCCAGCGGTTAAATCGCCGTCGCTGTGAAAACGGCGTGCCGCTCTCCGGCCCGCGGCTCTCGTTGCCCGGGTCCCTCCGAGGCTCCAGCGCGGCGTTCTCCAGGGTTTTCTCTCTGCAGAGCTACACTTGGGAAGAAGAGAGACCAAAACACTTAATAATAGTAATAGTAGTGGTAGCAGTAGTAACAATAACAATAATGCTGCTGCTGCTGATGGAAAGGTATTGTACATGGAAAGGCTCCTGGATTTGACCGCACTCGTGAAAAGGCGTTAGGACGTGCGTAACTTCAGCCGTGGGAGCAGCGGCGCTTGCAGCGTTTGCAGCGTTGCTCCTGCGCCCAGATATTTGCAGGATCAGGCTTTGCACGTAAGCAGCGGAGTGTAGTTCGGCGGCGTGTTGGATGGTGTTCAGCGATTGCTGAAAACGGTGCATTAAATAGCACTTTGAATTGCAAAGTGCCGGTTCAGTTTTGTCTATGAGAATGATAACGCTTATTATCTGATTGTTCCCTGAGCAAATTTCACCTCAGGAAAAATTAAATTATGTTTGAATTCAGCTAAAGCAAAGTATATCATTATTTCCTTTCGTTATTAAAAGGGATTTTTACTGTTTGTTTGTTAAAACTGAAGCAGCTGCCATGTTAGAGCCTTAGATGATTTAAAGGCAAATTCGGAGAGGCAGAGCCATTTACAGTACAATTGGCTTGTTTAATGTGATTTAATTCCTCTTCTTGGCTTCGTCATATTACCAAATTATGTTTTCAACCTCCCCTCCCCTTTTTAATTCTTCCTTCTTTTTGTTATCAGCAGAATTGAAGCTGCTTATCAGTAACCACGACAACCAGGATAAATACTTGTTTTAAAGCTGATGCACATTCAACCTGAATGGTCTGCCTGACCCAGCGCGTCCAAGAGGACAGGCGGCATCTTCTCCGTCCATCATGAGTCCCCGTTTCCCCCCGTCTCTGTCTGCTTTAACAACCTAGCAGGGCAGCCTAAAAACCTTTCGTGTCGTGAGAGTGGTTTTTCCATGGTGATCGTTGCTGTTCGGACGTGGGCTGGCCCGCTCCTACCGCTTGAGGAACAAGGGAGGAGGAAATTTTGGGAAGGAGGCAGGCAGGGCTGGCAGGGGCCTGGAGGAAACTTGGGAAAACTCTGCCCTAGCCAGGAAGAGCCATGGATGGGGATTTCCACCGGGGCTCTTTGCCCTCTTGGTTGCCCTCCGAGTTGCTTGATGTTGTGGGAGAAAGCCTTTAAGGTCTCTCTGTCTCAGTTTCTCTGTGTAATGGGGATAATAATTTTTACTCATCTCGCTAAAGCAGTTATGGATGGAAGGGCTGTATAAAAGCTGGAAATGACGATTGTCCGTCGCTCTGCTTCGGGGTCTAGCAACACCTCATAAACCCGCTTTCTAAGACGCGGGAGGAACCGGGGAGCTGCAGCTAGGAGTAGCTGAATATTGGATCAGGGTATGAAAACGGACGTCGGATGCCTGGCTGGGAACTTTTTCGGTATTAAATTTCTTCCGTCTCCTACCAAAATTGGATTTACGATTTGAATTCCAAGTGATTTAATGAGATAAATATTATGGGAGATTTGATAATATGGACCTGCTGTCAGTCATCAATCAACATGCTCAGTTCTGTCCCCGTTAAGTAGGACTAGAACAAATCAGATCCAAATCACCAGCTGTAAAATATTCTTCAGCCATGTGCTTTAAGTACACATTAGATGGTGTTAGCTTTTTTTTCCTGTTAATGACTGTATTACTGTTAGACTGAACAGTAGTTTCAATCTCCAGTAGGTTTGTAAGCGTACTCTTTCTTTCAAATGTTGAACTAATCTGAGGAATTCTCTGAACTGCTGATGTTCTTCTGGCACCGCGACAGAAAACAGAGGGCTGTGGAAGTGACATGAAATTCTGAGAATTAGTTCTCCGTCCTCCGTACGAGGGGGAGAAAAAAGAAATCTGATACACACAGAAAGACTCTGTGCATTTTATTGTGCGTATTGGCAAAATATCTTTCGCCTTTTGATCAATTTAAAAGCAAAATCAAGCAGGCAAACGTCCACATAAGAATTACAGGCAACTTGTTAATACCATCATTATCTGGTAAACATAACTGTAATCACTGCGTTCCCTATACTGCAACATGTTGCCTTTGTTCTTGATTGCATTAGCATTCAAAGGGAGGGGGCTTTCTCAAAGCAAGGATGAGTAGCGCGGGTCCTGCCAACAAAGCAGTATCCCTGTTGTGTCGATAATTTACCAAAATTTATTTAAACCCCAAAACACAGATTTCCAGTCCTGTCTCATGGGGCTAAATCATTATTGTATTTGCATTTATCTGTGAGAGAAATATGATTCTTGTATTAATATTTTAGGTCTTGTAGTTAATTAGACAGCCAAGGCACACCAAGTCACGTTACTGCAGTAAACAAAGACCGTGGGAATGAAAAGTTAGGGTGGACTGGAAGAGCTGTTTTTGGAAAAGGTCTCCCCTAATCGCCAGAGAGAGGTTGGATAGGTGAGCTGGAGCACGGAAAAGCAGTTTCAGGAGGATGATGCAACTGCCCGAGCTCCTCAGCTCTTGCTCCTGGGTCACAGCCACCTTGTGCCAAGACAGACGGGTTCCTACGGGCGCTCTTAGCTTGGTGTCTAAGCGGAGGATTCAACGTGTGAGGTGGTCAAGCAGGGAGCCTGCCGTAATTGTCCTGCCAAGGTTATTTCTTTGGGAAGAACCATCCTCTCTCTCGTAGGAATACCCGGAGATGTGTGTATGGCTTCTTGGCCAGCTGTGATTATCTGGCTGGCGATTTGGGAGTATTTGGCAGGTTGTACCCAGGTGGTGATACGGAAAGGTGTTCTCATTTCAAGATTCCTCTTAAAGGTTTTTGAAGTCATAAAGATCCAATTTCTTCTTCTTCCTACTGACTCTTCCACCTTTCTGCTAGTTTTGTTTTTCTTGGGTTTTTGAGGCGTTCAGGGTTCTTTAGGTAATTTTGTAACGGTTCATATCTGTCTGCTGGAAACCTGTTCTGTGTCCCCATGGGACGTTATTCGAGCAGACAGGTTTGAGGTGTGCAGAGCCTGTCCGACCCGCAGTCGTTGGTTTTGATGGATCAGCTGTACTCATCTTCATCTCTTCTACACCTGCCTTCTCCAGCTGGTACTGCAGAAGGTCCTTGCCAAAGGAGCAGAATAGGGAAAGGAGAATTGGCTCCTATCTTAAGAGCTGGAAGAGTGGAAGTTTGTTATCACAGGTGGGATTAGGCTTTTTTATCTTGATGGAGAGCGTATCTGCTGGAGAGGGTTTTTGGCACACACTTGGACCATTGCTTTGGCATAGGGCAGGCTACATTGCTGTGTGGGTGAAATTAATTTCATTCACTTATTTGATATGCAGGCTTAGCCTTTAGCCTGAGCTAGCTGCAGTTGTTAGTGGAGGAGCAGAAACTCCAGAGGATGAGATGATCCACACGTCTTGCACAGCAGCAGGATGGGAGGAGGTCTGTGCGGCTGGCTACCGACGGATTCCCACGGCTGCTTGAGACTGGACCTGCACTCTTAGAGGGGACGGGTCCCACCATGAAGTGTTCTCTGGGGGGCCGCAGAAACCCTGGTCTCTTACCTGCTCTTGGGGACACAGCCGAGACTGAGCGCTGCCCTCCAGTACTGGAGAGACCGCCTTGTCTCGGCAGTTGTAGCCTTGTTCGTCCAACCCAGCTACCCGTTTTTAATGGTAACATCCGGATTCATCACCCCTCCCTGGAGTGTCTGCTGCACCTTCGTGATGCGGCCAAGGCTACGCGCACAAGCAGCAATAACCCAGCCGCGCTACGTGCGTGGCTCCGGGAGCGCGGTGCCAGCCGGCGGCATTGCCGGTGCCCTTTGCGGGAGGGGGCAGACGGACCGAGCACCGCAGCCCCCGCCGGCCGCGCGGCCTCTCCCCAGCAGCTGCCTCGCTTCGCGGGCCCCCACGCGCCCGGCGTCGTCCCCGTTCGCCCGGGTCCCCTGGTGCTCCCCGTGCTTATCTTATGGAGATCTGCGTTAACATTTATCAAAACAAACGGCAAGCTGGGGACCTTTTAAGTAGTTTTTTTAGTTAATAAAACCAATCTTCTACTTCTGTTATGTTAAAAGTACATTATCTTTTTATTACAAGCTCTCTGCAGCTCTGCCTGTTTTCCTTCTTGGCAATCTCGGGGCCGCTCCGGCTGATTGCTGTACGGAGAATTACAAAATCATTAAGGGTGGGGTTTTACCAGCTGACTTACAGTACGAGCCATTTCTCAAAATAACCACAACAGTGCAATACTGATGTGTAATTTACGTCACAGTATGTTTTTATGAAATAGTTTGTGGCTTATTCATTTAGATTTAGAACCGAATATCTCTTCTCTCGCTTTTTAATCACGCTTTCTTCTTTCTTTTTTTTTTTTTTAGGGTTTTTGGTTTTTTTTTACTTTTTAATATTTTCCACTGCTAGGCTTGGCTTGCCTCCAATTTAACAGCTACAGTGAGGGGAAAAAAAAACCCTGAGCTTTTTTTTCTTCTTTCCCCTGCAGTTTAACTGCAAGTGTGTTTTCCGCTTTGATGTATGCGTTTGTGTTAACTGCCGCGGAAGAGATTTCAGCGTGGCGGTGGCGTGCGCTGCAGAGGGCAGAGCAGAGACCTGATGAAATTGAGGCACCGGTTGGGAATTTTAAGCCGTATTAAGCGTGTGACGCTGTTGAGTCTCCTGCTCTAGTACGTTTCCTTTTTAGAAACGACTTTCTGTATAACGTCTTGTAATTAGAACAGGAAATCATTGAGTAACTGTAAGAAGAATAAGAGCACTTAAACTGAAAAGAAAATTACCTTCCGAGAAATTATATTCACAATTTTTTTCTTTCTTAAAAACATTTTTTTTCACGTTGCAGTGTTGGTAATGGTAGCAGCAGATGTACACACTCTTATCTGCATCGGTGTTGTGCTTAGGTTTTCTGGAAGAACATCATTTTCAGTAATGCAAAAAATGAATGGACAGAAAATGGGAAATGCCTAATTACAAAAAATATTCTGTGTCACAACAGAGTAGCAATTAAATTGAAACTTCAATATAATTATCAATAAGAGCGGAGCCTGGAAGCGTGCCAAGTACGTAAAGTTGGTGAGCAGCCTTTATGTGGTTGCTAGGAGCACGGGGAAAAGTATAAAGCTCAGGGAAAGGAATGTCTAATGTAATAAAGTAACAGGAGGCAGCATAAATCATTGTGAGAGCAGTTCATATCGACATTATTTTACTTAAATTGGGTTGAAACTAGACATTTAGTCTTACAAGAAGAACAAATCCATGTTTCTTCTGAAAAAAATAGCTGTGTGCTTTCTGGGAGGAAACGCGGGGTGTGCGCGTCTGACACGAGCCTCGTACATATTTGGGATCTTTTAAGCAAAAATCTTTAAATGTTTGTTTCTGTTGGCATCCAAATGCATTTGCACTAATACGATTAAAAGAACTAAAGGGCAAAATACTTGGCAGATTTTGCAGTTGAGGTAATTAGGTACAGGAAGGAACATGCATAGTTTTTCCATCAAGCTCTATAAAATCCTGGTGTGAAGGTCTTTTTAAAGAAAAAACTGCTTACTGATGTTGGGAGTAGATTAGCAATAACATTATAGTCTGATGTTTCTGAAACAAGCAAACAAAAAGCGAGTTACGTTTTTGTGTTTCTCTGCTCTTTCTGTAAATAGGTCTGGCGCTAGGTGGCTTGGGTAGGAATCCGTGTTTTTAGCAGGCTCGCTTTTTTTTTCTTCTTTTTTTGGCTTTTAATTGCCTTGCGTTGCATATTTAAAAAAAAAATGCTCGTACTGACCTAAAAAGTCAGTTCTTGCGTAGATTCGTTGTGTTTGGCGTTTCACGCATCTCTTCGTTGCAAAGACGGCTCGAGGGCCGCGCGATGCCGCGGCAGGGCCCGGCGCGGGGCAGCCCCCAGCCCCTTGCGCCTTCCCGGCCCCCCACCCTGCAGTACAGAGAAAAATGAAAAATTGACATTGACGGGGATTATTAAAACATGTAATTATGGTATAAGCACGGGATTAGAGTAATTTTGGTTGACTCTTCTAAGCGGCGTGCTGCAGGTATTATCTTTTACCGTGTTCCCTCCGCTGAAGCTAAAGCCGCACTCAGAAATTTAGCGTCTTGGTTTATTAAGATCTCAATTAGAAATTACATTGTTTTTTCTTGATTGTGCTGGAAGGCGATTGATGTTTCGATCTCTCCTCACAACAGTCCCTGCTTTCCGATCACACCCATCAAAGATGTGCACTAAACTCCCCGCTTAACAGCATGTGTCAGATTTTGCTGGAAGAAAAATACTTCTTCTCCGGGTTTGGGTTTTATTAGGGATTGGTCCGCTTTGATTTTTCTTCTCTCCTGTGGGTGGGGTGGAGGGAGAAGCCATCTTTGTTCCAGGGACGCGCTGCCTTTTGCCAGGCAAACCTTCCGTTTGTCCGTCCCTTATTTGCCCCAGCTATATCTATTGACCCTGGGGTGCATGAGGAAAGGGAGAAGAGGTGTCGTGACAGACTTGCTGGCGTTGCACAAGTACGCGTGAAAGGGGTCATCTAAGAAACGCCTCGGTTTTAATTCGGGACACGGGTCTGAGTTGAAATGTCCCTTGTCAGAGACATCAAGTTTGTGTAATCCTGTGCGGTGACTTACGGCACATTTGCCTAGAAACTAATGGTTTGCTACGAAGGCGCGTGGGGCACACAGTTATATACACCCTGCCTGAAAAAAAACCCAAAAAGCATGACCACATCCTTATTGACCAGGAGAGTTTTTAGAATCACAAGTTTTATTTTCTTGGAAGAGTAACGTAAATGGCTTTTAGTGTGTATTGCAATGTGTATTTTTGTAGTGTGCATTATTTTTTTTATACATGACTTGTTTTGCTCTCCCCACTTACTTCGGGGGTGGTGGGCAAAGTCGAGGGTTTTTAGAAGGGCTGGCTGTCAAGAAGTGTACTTCCAAAAACAGCCCTTCCCAGAGCGGTGTGCTGGCTTGGTGTTTTGCAGCATCGCATGTGTCTGCAGCGGTGACGTGCCAGGTGATATATCTGCTTCCAGAGACTTCGTAAAATTTAGCCTTTTATGTGTCAGTGTTTCCATTGCCTCGCACAAATCAAGCAGAGTTGTGCCATCGGGCGTAGCTGGGTGAGAAGCGATCTGACGTTCCTCTCAGTGTCTGAAGTGATCTTGACTTTGAGGGTAAGAAGGGCGATTTCGGTACGGCAGTGGGATTAAGCGTTAGACCTTTTGTCTCTGGCAGAAGAAGTGGCTGAGCTACCTGGTGATCGGGGTACAGCAGAGGACGTAACCCGCGTCCTCTTGCTCTGCCTCGGCTGGCCCGGCGCGGGGGGAGCCGGGCTCGCTCCCCCACCGGGATGGGTGAGCGGGGGGAGAGGGGCTGCTGCCTCCCGGCTGCCTACCTGGGAGCGAGTCGTTTCTCATGTTTGCATCTCTCCATCGTATATTATTATTTTTAAAAGAGGTTAGGCGGTGTAGAGACTACTTCAGTGAGATCGTGTAGGGAGCTGAGGAAACCAGCCGGCAGTATCGCTATGAGAGCAGCAGAGCTGGCCAAGCACGGGGACCGCGTCGGTTGAGTCCACCGGGCAGCTTCTGCTCGCTGGGGCACGGTCCTCGAGCCGAAGGGTGGGAGAACGGGACACAAAGCCAGAGAAGCAGCTGTTTCAATAAACCATCTTTTTATTTTTATTTTTCTTACCTTCCTTTCAAAAACCGCCATGTTGTGCAAGATCGATCTCGAGAAAAGTGCGAGTCTTTGCCCGTTGGCCTTGGGTTTTCTGAGACGTTCTCCCCTGGTGAGTCGCAGCCCTGGTTTGGGGTTTTTCTGATTTGTTAAGGGTAACTGTCTTGTCTTTCCTTCCAGGTGAGGATGATGAAGACTCAAACCTGCTAATTCTCAGCTACCCGCAGTACTGTCGGTACCGCTCCATGCTAAAGCGCGTTCAGGACAAGCCTTCCTCAGTGCTAACGGACCAGTTTGTTTTAGCCCTGGGTGGCATTGCCGTAACTAGCAAGAACCCCCAGATCTTCTACTGCCGGGATACGTTTGATCATCCAACTCTTATAGAAAATGAAAGTATATGTGATGAGTTTGGTAAGTCACTTTGCAGCTATTTTATGTTTCTCGCAAGTAGTTACGTCGTTGTGCTGCTTAAATGTCCACTGTTTTCCAAGAGGGAAAAGTGAACTAAGGCTATTTATGTTTGAAAAGTCATTGTTGGTGCAATATGCTAACGAATGCAAAATAGCAAAGACTCGCTGTGCGTCCCGTTGCTGTTGCAGAGCGCTCCTCAACTGCACTGATGCTCCCAGGGCCCCAAAGAAATGTCAGCGACTGGCTGTGTATTTCTGGTGTTCCCGAAACGCAGGCTTTTTCCGTGGGAGCTTTGCCCTTGCGGGGAGCTTGACTTTGCACATGCAGAGGCACGTCTGGGAGGTGACCTCTTAATTCAGAGGGTTTGGAGAGCACTCCACCGCTCCCCGGGACTGCACAGCTCCCCGCCGCTGGGAGAGAGCCTCCTCATAGCTGCCGGGTGATTTAGCACTTTTTTTTGTCAAATCAGCCCAAGTGGCAGAGGACCTGCTGCTGGATGTGTGGCAGGATGCATGTTCCGTATTACCCACAGTAACTCCAGGCATGGGTCCAGTGAAATTTCTTTAGCAGTGATTTTGTGATGCCAAGCTTGCAGGATTTGGGCCCAAACTGGTAAACCCACTTACACTCACAGCAAACCATTACTTTTGAGTGAGCAAAAATATTGGTTGCTGGGGGGTATGCCAAAAAAAAAAAAAAAAAAAAAGAAGAGGGAGAATGAAATGACTTGGAAGTTTGGTCTACTAACACAGTAGTGTCTTGATTTTTATTTACATTAAGATCCAGCTCAGAATATAAAGTTCAGTTTTAATTAACTGTCCTTCATATATGGAAAAGGTTATTTTAGGCTGGAAGGCGTTTGATGCGCGTACCATCTGTTTTCTGTAGAGTATTTTATTCAGGGTCACTCCTTGATTACAGGTTTGCTGCAATAGTTGGATCCATAACGTAACTGTATCATGGAATATTAGTAATAGATGAATCAAAGCGATGTGGAGTGATGCAGAAATGACGCCTCGCAAGCCGTGGCAAGTGCTTTGTTTGCTCTCCGAAAGCTAGCGGTGCCGTTCTCCTGACCTTTGCGAGGCAATTATCTCATTATCAAACCAGAGCCACAGCAGTCTTTGCCATAGAAATTAATTATGCGTATTTAAAACTTAGTTTGGTTTAGGAAGCAGATCTTTCGATGCCTATAAATCAAAAACTCCTACTCTTCAGAAGTCTCTTTTTATGCAAACGATGCGGTAAAATTTGCAAGTCCTGCTGTGTTAGGAAGGCAAAAACTGGCCAATGTATAGTTCCGTTTCCATGTTGCAAAATGCATGGTGTCAATTATATTACCTTTGTCGAAGGCAACAGGCAAAGTGCTATTTTATCCCTTTCTTTGCTGGCAGGACAATAAAACGTGCAACACGTTGTTATACAAACAGTTTACATTGATATCATGTAGATTGATGTCACATGGGGAAAGTGATGACTGCTAAATCTAAACAGAGGCAGGGTGGTACAGTAGATAAATGGATTGCTCCAAGGCCCTGGCATTTATCAGCCAAATCGGAGGGGGAGACCAGATTACAGAAATGTGACCAAAATCCTTGAAAGGTGCCTAGAAAGAGTTCCAGGTGTCTCATTTGCATTTGCAAGCAAAAGGAGTATGCAGAAGGAAAAAGGTAGGAAAAAGTGCATTTCCCCACCACCTGATAAGCCCCAAATTCCCCGGCAAGTAGCAGATTTTGGGAAGTGCACTGTGGTGACGCCGGGGGGTGAGGAGCTTTGCTCGGGCGCGCGGGCTGGCTCTCACCTACGCGTTCCTGGGTCTAACTGCCCGCCTTCATTGGCATGTGAAAAAACCCAAACCCTATTTCCTCGTCCCCCCCTTAAAACAAAAAAGAACATGTGCTCGCCGGCCGTGTTGCTTCTCTTCAACCCGATATCATTGGTAAAGGCGTTTTTCAAACTCCGTTGATTTATCAGCCGCTGCGGTTGCTGTTATTGAGTAACTTTTGTAAATGCGTATGATTTACTGGTATCGCCGCACAACCGTTCGTGCTGATAGGGGAATGGAAAAATTGGGGTCCTACTAATTTTCATTACGGGGCGAAGAGCCCTAGCGGGAGCGAAGCCGCCCATCGAGTGCTGCGTACGCAGCAGTGTGAGGGAAAGCACAGGCATTTATTTCTTGTCTATTTTTTTAGATCTGTTTGGTAAATTTTAAATCGGTCTGGATTACTTTTATAGCACGCCGGGTCCAATATGCTATTAAAAAAGCTGTTTGGTCCCTGGGGTGCAGTAAACACTTGCTCAGCCCCAAAAGGAGGTTCAAAGTTTTATTTTTATGTGTAAAGGCCAAATTTTTAGAAAACATTTCATACCCAAAAGTGAGAGGACTGCATCACGCTAGGGTATTAATATCATCTTTTCCTCTGAGAAATGAAACTTCTCCATTTTACCATAAAAAGAGCGGCGCACAGAGAAACCGCTCATTGAAAAAATGATGTGTAAAGGCACTGCAAGCCCCACTTCCCTTCTTACCCCTCTCCCCCACCGAAGGCTAACAACATGCTGCTTGCATGGGAAAAATCACCTGCTAAAAAAGAAAAGAGAAGAAAAGCCACCTCCCCTGCAGCAGCCCCGATGCCTCTGCCGCGCGGTGCCGAAAGCGGAGCAGTGATTTAGCATCCTCCCGGGCTTCGGGGCCGACGTCCCCCCAGCAGCACCTCCCTGCTCCGCCTCGGCCGGGGAGGCTGGGGCGGGAGGCCGGGGCGGCGGGGGTCTCTTGGGTGCCACAGAAGCCCCGTGGGGCGAAGGAGGCTCCATGGGGTGGAAGCGGGACCGCGGGGTGAAAGTGGGACCGTGGGGTGGAAGCGGAACCGCGGGGGGGCCGAGTGGGACCGCTGCTTCTGGGAGAGCTGCAGTTTTGCCTTTGCTTTCATTATGTATCTCAGCTTAGCAGAACTTTGTGACTCATAGATAAAATCAGTTGTTTAGGGGAAAAACACAACAAAACAAAACCCTGGCGTGTAAAATGAGACAAAAAAAGAGAGAGAGAGAGAAAGAAGAAGAAGGTTTCCAGTGTAATGAGATACGGAGAGTTTTCCTGCTGGTGACATTCTTTGTTGAGTCAAAGCTGACTTTTCTTTTTAAACCATCTCTAGTATAAAGGTTGCGCTTAGGAATGAAAGGTATTTTTTAATGTTTTTCGGTTGAGGTAAAGCGTCGCCGTTATTGCTGTTGTTCTGGCTCCCCGCGGGATGGTTGGCATCGGTGAAGTTCAGCGAAGCTGAGAAGACCCTGCTCCCCTGGGTCTCGGCCTCCTCATCCCGTCCCAGGGGCTCTGTCCCTGCTGCGGTCGGGCAGGGGTATCTTCAGGCCCCTCTGCAGAAGGTCTGGGCGGGGGTGTCCCTTCCTCTGGAGCAGCCATCGCTCCGTATGCCACCTCCAACAGCGGCCAAAAGTGGGCGATGAGGGAATTGCGTGTGTATTAATCCCCCCGCCCGGAGTGGCTAGAAGAGGATGTTTCATTGCACCTAAGTTCGTAGCGATGGGGTCAGCTCGCAGGGGTATGTAATCAGCTGGTGTTAGCTGTGACCCTCCGCGAGCTGTGCGTCAGTGCGCCTCGTGTCCCGTCCCTTCGAGAGCAGCGTCCGGCTGGAGGCGGTGCGGGGAGCTCACCGGTGGGAGAGCGCTCTCCCGACCCGAAGGAGCGTGTCCAGCTTTTGTGCATTGCATTTATTTTATTGTATGTGAGAGCTTTCCGTTTAAGAAAGGTCTCTAGGTGCTTTGGGTTTTTTTCCCCTTCTCCTACTTTTTTTGAACACTGCATATATCTACTTCTGGGAACAGCCCTGTGGTAATGTCCCAGTCGGAGCGCGTAGCGGGAGAGGAGACGTTCGTGTCTCCTTGTGCCCCAGAGGATGGCGGGAAGTACCGCGAGCCGGACCGGGAGCTGCCGGCACTGCTGTAGCCTCGTTCGTAGGCAGAGCAAGATTGCAAGCTCTCCTCCTCCTCGCCAGCCCAGAGGAAGCAAGAGGCATCCTGTACACCTTCAAAACGTACTCCTTTTTCCCCGGTACCGCTTTTTAAATTCCCAGTTTTCAGGCTTCTCTGTTTCAACACCGGCGTGATCTTGGGGCGGTATCGGTGTTTGTGCACCTCCGCTACGGCTGGAACGTGCTAGCAGGTAAAACGGGGATGTGAGGAGCAGGGAGGCCGCTCGCTGGCGGGGAGGCCGGGCCCTCCGCGGGTGGAGCCTTACGGTGGCATCTCCAGCAGTCTGAAAAATATGCAAATCTTTTCCAAGGCTCTGGGTAGGGTGGCTTAGCTAAATATTTCAATTTTAACTCTCTCAAAACAAAAACAGGACATAGCTGTAGGGGAAGTAATGATTAATGCATAATAGTGCTATATACAATATACACAGATAAATGCACATTTCTTCCTCCCTGCCCACGCCACCTCTGCAAGCATAAGCTTTTAGCTTGAAAAAGAAAATCTGGAAATGTTCTGGATTCTGGTCAGACCTCTTATTTTGTTAATCCAACTGTGGAGTAAGATATTAATGATCCCCAGATGTTGTTTATGATGATTGATTTTTCAGTTGTGAAAAAATACTTGCCGTTTTTTTAAACAATTGATATTTTCTGGTGTGCTCTGCAGCATTTGAATAAAAAGTCTGAAGGCAGAGCTGTTTATATGCCCGACATAATTGCTTCTGTTAAGTGATTTCTTCATTCTTAACATTTTTAGCTCTAATTGCTTTTCCCCCATACATCTAAAAATAAATATTTGCAAGTTTTGCATTCTGTCACTCATTGAAATGCATAAAATATTTGTATACTCAAAGCAAAAAAGCCCTGATAAGGGGTCACATTCTGTCTCGCTCGCAGTGGCGTAACTCCCAAATACCTCTCCCCACTTCGGCGGCTGTTACGCAAGACTTTGGCCAGTTGGCCAAGGGCAGGGTCTTGCCCAGCGCCGAGAGCGAGCTCTTGGGCGAACGCGACTGCTGCGTGGTGAGGTGAGATGAAATACCTTCCTGTCCGTAAGGACCTGGGCCCAGGGGACGGCGGGGTGGCGGGGTGGCGGCGGTGCCCGGGCGGCGCGGCGCGGCGGCCGGCCCCGGGGACCCGCGGCGCGGCGGAAAGAGAAGTGGTTTCTGTCAGCGCACGGTCGCCTCCTTCTGAATAAACCCACTCAAAAAAGACAACATTGTAATATTTTCCAGTGACTGTTTATCATGAATTACGTCAGCCCCGAGTTTAAATTGCTATTATTTCTCCTTAATGCTTCGTGGTGCCTGCGTAATTTACAGCATTGGCAGCTGCGGGACTATGAAATAACCTTTCACAACCGCCATACAATAGTAAAGAACATGAAGTTTTTGTTGTTAATTATTATGGGACTCCTTTAACTTTTTTACAAAGTGACATAAAATATTGTTGAGGTATTTATGGTTAAAGCTACTTTTACATGGATCTATTTTGCTTCTGGCTAGTTCTTAACTAAAGCAGTCATTTGTGGTTATTATGCCTTGGGAGATATTATGTCAGAACTGGTTTAAGAGTATTATTATGTATCACATGTCATATATTACATGTCAGCACTTGAGGCTGTCTTTCAATAAAAACAAATGTAATTTTAGTTAATGGTCTTTTAGGTCTGGGCCGTTCGTAAGCTCACCTGGGTTCACGGGGAGGTACCCTGGGACGAGGTGCGCTCGGGGCGCGCGGGCAGCGGCGCTTGGGCTTTGCACGGGATTTCCAAAATATTTGTCGTTATTTCGGTCGGAGGGTACTGCCTCTGAAAAGCAAACAGTTTCTCAATACCGAGGTTAATGTACACATTTTAAGGAGCTGTAGCTGTTACTCATTACTTTGTTTACTTTTTTTTTCCCCTCCTGAGCTCATGCGTCCCAGGTTCCCGCCGCTCGGGCTCGCAGGAGGATCCCGGGCAGCTAAGCTACCTAATGGCGATACTCTACTGTTGTGGCTTAAAGGAATCGCTGATACCTTCTAGGTGATGTGGGTGCAGGGTGGTGTAAATTACACGTTGCAGGCGAGTTTTCAGTTTCCCTGAAGTTTTGTTTCAAATTTGGAAGAAGCAAACTGACACAAAGCAAGCGCTGAATTAATATGTCATTCCCCTTAGTTCCAAATACTGTGCATATTTTCCAGTACTTACTTATTTAAAGCAAGAAATGAAGCATATAGGGTGTGCCAGAAAGTTTACAAAGAATGAAAACACATAAATGACTCATGTGAACTTTTTCTGATTTTTTTTTTCTTAACATGTAATTAGTTAATTACTGCTGGGCATAAAAAAAAATAAAAAGCACGATCCCCCCGCCGCCACATCTATGTGTGAGCACCATAAACATGATCAGAGCCTCTCTTTGTCTCTAGTTAGATTTAGCTGCGTGGGACTACTGGTTCTGGTGACTAGTGACGGGAGCAGAGACCCTGCGGGGCAGAAACCGAGCCGCTGTCCCACGTGCGCGGCCAGGCCGGAGATGCCACGGGGCGAAGGTGGGATTGAGAAAGCAAGTCAAGAGTGGGGCCGGCATCCCCTGGGTTACGGAGTCAAGATTTTAATAAGACAGATAGAAAAGGGAGCTAAACTGGCCTGGGTACGGCAGGATTTTTCTCTTTTTGTCTTTCAATCAGAGGCGTTTCGCAAGCCGCGGGCGAGCGAGGAGGGAAGCTGTCGTTGCGTAAGGACGTAGCAAACTTCGCTGTTCGATGGATGGACGTTAGGTCTTTGCAAAGCCGATAAAAGCTGGTGAAAGGGGGCGATGGAGCTGGGGGTTTTAACGGAGGTGGAAGCGAGCAGCGGGGCGGCGAGGGTGCTGCTGGCGCGGCAGCCCCTGCTCCCGGCGCCGTTTCAAGGCCGGCGGCGCTGGCGGGCAGCGGTGTGCGGTGGTGAAGCCGGTGGCCCTCCGCTGCGAGCAGCGTCGGTCGCCTGAAGGTATATAAGAGAGAGGGGCGCAGATTTTTTCTTTTCCCCCCTGCTTTTTGCTGCAGCGTGGCTGGTGGAGGGGCTCACCCGTTAAGGGAGGTGCTTGAACCCCGCGTTAAGTCGCCCGGTCTGCAAGGAAAATGGGCTATGAATAATGGAACACTGCTATAGTTAAATATAGTTATTCAAAATTGTTTTTAGCTACAGATGTTACGCCATTTTAGAAACTTAGACTAAATAATGTCAGATCTTGTTTGCTTTTTTAGTATGTTATTCATTTATTGGGAAATTCAAAATGTAAAACAGCTGGGAGAGAGTTTGGTGTTCGCTAAATAATCTTTAAAATGTGTACATTTCAGACTTACTCTTATAGAGCTGTTTAGAAATGACTGGATTGTATATTATAGTTATAAAGTTCTGTAAACATGCCCTACCATGTAGATGACAGGGAAACATGAAATGGGAAAATGAGATAATTCTGGAGCCAAATTTTATGTATTGCAGTCTTGATAAAGCAGCAAATGAGTTTCTCCATTGAAATAATTTGTAATTTTCCAGGAACATGCATGGGTGTTATGAACATCGTGTATTAAGCAGGAGGAGCAAGTACTGTTCATTCTCCTTTAATTCTCCCTTTGATGTTTATGTCAAAACGAAGGAGTTAATTTATCTAAGAGTTTCACTGCATGAGTTGGACTGTACAAAACCAATCATGTAGAAATAATAGACTACCATTGGAAGTGCTGTACTATTGCAGTTTTAATAGCTCTTCAGTTCTGCTCAACAATTAGTCCATACATTTTATAGCTGTGTCTTTAAGAAACTGGCACACTCAGCAAAATCACAGTAATTGGGAGATGATGCAATGCGGGGAGGAATCAGAGGAGGAAAATTAATTGAAAAATAGCATTTTGTTTGGTTTGGGGTTTGTTTTCTTTTAAAATTTTAAATACTCCAGGAGTAATTACTGGTGGGTGAGATTTCTGCAGAATTTAAATTCACGTGGCTGGATTCTTTGAATGTATTTTTGTTTGTTTTTTTAAAGCAAATTGCAAAAGAGGCAAAGGAGGGCATTAAAAAGTTTTGCCATGGTCTTCACTCTCTGAAATCAGATGAGAGCAGTAGGGTTGATTCAGAGGACTTCTCTTCTCTGTTGACACTGGTGCGGTTTGAGGAAGGTCTCGTTAGCTGTCATATCTTTGTAACCCTGAACACACGCATCATGGTGAATATGTGACGTGGATCGTCATTTATGCAAACAACGGAGGACTGCTCAGCAATCCATTTTTGCTTGTGCCCATGAGAGAAGATGCCCATGTTGGCTAAAATGGGGGTGAGCATCCCTGACGGTAGCCGCTGGATGCTGGTGGTTTCTTAGTGTGACCTTGCTTTTTATGCATAAGTAGTGAATAAGCAGGAAGAAAAAATGGCATCACCTAGCTCAAAAAGAAAGTGTTGCTTTTTTCAAGATTTATCGTCAGCAATTAGATCTTTATAGAATGTCTCTTTATAGATTGATTGCCCATTACGGGCCAAAAGCCAGTGAAGCAGTGAGAGTTTTGATTTCAGCTGAAGCTTGGGCTTGGACATATATAGCTGTATCTTAGTCATTTAGTGTTCAGGCAAGCATTTTTTTGTGCCTCAGGGCTGCTGTGTTGGTCTTAATGCCATAAATTACCTGAGGGTAACGATAGATAACCAATTGACTAGGATAGGAGAGCAAACCTGATTTTTAGATGAATAAGCAGGGGAATACTGAGAAGAAATAGAGAGGTGTTACTACTACTGCATACAGCACTAGAGGAAATCATTATCAAAACCCCTAAGAGCTAACGTTTTTGGTAAGTCAGTCAAATGATTATGGCTCACTGCAAAAAGGGTGATACAATTTGACGGGATAACTGCACCGCTAATACTCAAACGTATTATTCTGAACTACAGGCTGCAGAGGATCACGGGAGAGCAGGAATACTTTATTAAAGATATTTTTCCCAATTTCAGCTTGGCTGTGCTCGGTTCTGATGCCCGTGCTTTGCCCATCGTATTGAAATACCAGATAGGGTTAAGAAAAGATCCCAAGAAGGGTTCGTGGCATGGAAGACTTGCCTTTGAGTGGAGGACGGGTGAATGTCAATCCCCTCAGTGTATGCAGGAGAGGACGAAGGAGGGTCCTGCTCACCATCTGCTAGTGTCTCCACGAGAAGATCGGTGACCGCAGAGGGTTCCTTAGTTTGGCAAACAGACACTAAGCAGGATCCAGTGCTTTGAAGTTGAAGCAGCTAAATTAATGCTGAAAATAAGACACAGTTATTTAGCAGTGAGGGGTAATTAACCATGGGAACCACGTAGCTAGGAGTAACCTAGGTTCTTTATTACACGAATCTTTTAAATCAAAACTGCTTTCTAACAGACGTGATCCTTACTCAGCTGAAAGATGCTGTCTTCATCCAACGGTTGCTCTGAAATTGATAGGCAGCATTTGCAGAAGGTCTTCAAGGCAGTAATATCCTACTAACTCGTTCTGGCCTTGAAAACCACTGCTGTATTAGTACGTGTCATTTTTAGCATCTGGGCCAGCAAAGGCTGGATTTTGCTGGATCTTGTGTTCATTATACAATAAAGCAAAATCTTCCTAGAAGTTGCTTACGCTCCAAGTGTTAGACAGCAATCTGTCCAGGGTTACCCAGGAGGTTGGTGAGATAGGGACTAAACCCCAGCATCCTCATTGCCTGGGCCTGTCTTGGTGGCCATCAATACCCTGTGTCTTGAATCTCAGCCTTGTTCTTCTTACCAGTCTCAAACCCACCACGAGCTGTTGTCTGCCTTGGAGGACCTTCTTCAGAGGGCTGTCTGTATATTCATTTAAATATGCTGTTGCCTACTGTAAGATCGTTTACAGACTTCATGTGTGAACTTCATGATTCTTTAAGGATCCTTCACAGACATCTTTGGTCACCTTACCTCTTTGCGTAATAGCTTCAAAGAGAATGTTAATTAAAAAGTTTTGCAACTTAATTAATTAGTTAAAATAGTTTGCAACAGGTGACTAGTAGAAGGGGAGAAATTTGTTTGAGATCAGCAGCTTCAACCCACAGAAAGGGTAAGAAAGTATGTGAAGAGACTAATGGTGGTCATCGTGCTAACATGGGTGACATTGGCACACACTGCTGGTTTTGCATCAAAAGGATGCTAAGGAGCCACGCAGTACCATTAGCACTGTTCTGGACTTGCAACTGCAGTAAAAAAAGGTAATTACCCAGTGGAAACAGTTTTTTACTATGGGGTGGCATGTTTACTTTGAGTAGGTGTTGATTCTGTTTCTCACTTCAGAAGTTAAATAAGTCACTTCATCTTCAGCTTTCAAGTCTCACTAACCTCAGCTGAACTTTTCTTAGATAAGCCTGTGTCCCATTACATATCTTTACAGAGGCAGAACAGAAGTTTGAAAAACAGAGAAAAGATTATTTCCAGGGTCTTTAACAGCTCTTAGCTCAGAATTAGTAGTACAGTGACCCTCATTCCTTTATACCATCCTGATTTTGCAATGAACCATAATAATCATTTGACTGATTTACCAAAAAAAAAAGATGGTTCTTTAGGGTTTTTTTTGGTGTTGGTTGTTTTGAAAGGCACCCTGTAATTAGGTTGAATACATGTACATTGTGAATGTTTAGTTACAATAGACATGGGTTTGTTATAAAACAAGAAAAAACAAAAATTACCTAGCTGCAAATCCTTGCAGTTGTTTAGTTTAGAAGTTTAAGTCAATTTATGGAAGTCTGTGTTTACTGTCTTTGGAGCTTGATCATGACATCGGAATGTATTTTGGAAAAAAGACCCTATAAAATGAAATCCACATTTACTGGTAAGAAGCGCAGAGCACTTGGCATCAGCAGTGAGACTATAGTATCCTTTGAAGTGCAGCAGAGAGGAATACTTGCCGGTGCCATTTCGGGTTTAGGAGATAGCGAACTGATACGTTCAGTACGTTCTAACACCGGCTGTAACGGTGGAGGGACCCAAAGCCATTAATTTCCTAGTGAAAATGCGGAGCATGGTATCCCAATGACAGCAGTCAGAAGATGAAACAAGATCTGAAGCACTTTATTTAAAATGAAACTTTATTATAAAACAAGGTCTCCCGAAGATACTTCTTTTGTGATGTGTGCTGTATATGAGTAATCTCCATGACTCACTTAGCCTCTGACATGCTGCAGCCATCAACATTCCCAGCCACGAGTGTTGCCCTTTATAAAGGAAATATCCTATTTTTGGTATGGCAATGTCCTCAGTTTTAAAGAATTTTCCTCTTTTAAAGTGCTCAGACAATTAATGCCTCATGCATGTATTCAACAATAGTTGCCTAGCAACCATCAGAAATATTCGGGAGAGCAAAGGAGGCTGAGATGAATGAATAGAAACATCAGCTCCCGTTGCAGGTGAGCTAGAGAAGGCGTTAGGGCTGTGCTGACTGTTTGGGTCTAAACACGAATATCCCTGAAAATTAGGCAGCTCTGAAGCAGCAGATAGGCGCTCCAGCTTGCACGTCACTCAGATCCAGAGCTGAGGTAACTAGTACCGTGGTGTAGCCAGATGCAGCTGTAGGAGGTTGCAGTTTGTTTGGCTCTGCTAGTTTTGGAAGCCGCCACCAAAACAATGCAACTATGGTTGAAATAAATCATGGGAGACAGGCAAACCCTCCTTAATGGCTGAGGAAACTTTTCCCACCTCCTGTTGTATTCTAGCTGCAGGTGGAGAACACGTACAGCTCTCCCTTACTCTAGGGGAAATTTTGGGGGGTGGGTCTAGCTGCAAAATAAACCCAGCGTGTGAGACTTGAACTCCACCCCTGCTCTTACGCTGCCACCGGATTTCCCACTTTTTTTCCCCTCTGTTTCCATTTTAATTCTGGCATGACTTTTACCTCACATGAGGTTTTTTCACCCTTCTAAGTCAAGTCCTTGATGCCTTTTGTCATTAGAAGATGCCATTTTGGTAAAATGGGATTTTTTTCTGCAGTAACTCCCCACGGCCACTCTAGATTTGTTTTTTTTTTGGGGGGGGGGTTGGTTTTTTTAGTTTTCATCAAGAAGATTGAAATGAAATGTTTAATTTTGGGTTGAATGGATTGAACTCTGTCTCACTGAGTTGAAATACTCCTTTTGGGAACAACTCTGCAGTAAGGGAGGTTCAGGCGAGGGTCCCAGAGGTGCCAGGCTGGTGGCCTCCGGTGCCTGCCCCTCTCTCTGGCCAGGGTTTGGTGGTGCTCCATGGTCCCCTTGGTGGTGGTGCTGTTGCGGGGCCGCGGTGTTGTGGTGTTTTGCGGTCCGATTGTCGCCCATTAGTGTTGTTCAGAACTTTTTGGACCGCCTGTCCCAGTTAGAACAGAAGCCAGTGATGAAACTCTGCCTTTTTCCCGTTGGATAACGAATCCTGTTTTTGACCATCTCTACTTCAAAAGTAAAAGTTAAGAGCAAGATTACGATCTGTGCTCCACTCATGTAAATCCATCGAAGTCAATTATTTGGGATTTACACTGATGTAATTTAGATCAGAATCTGGTGCCGAAGCTTTTGGGGATTTGCTCCTGCACCCGTTGCCTTCTGTGCCACTGGACTGCTGTTGCTTCGCTTTTGGTATGTGTTGCTGTTATTTGCATGTGGAAGTGCCTCAGGGGCCCCACATAAAACACTGGTTCACTAGCTTTAGTGGAGTTTTTTAGATTAGATGTTAAAATGTTGAAATCAAAATATGTAGGGGGTGGTGGGGAAGCAGGAGAGGCACAATGGTAATCAGAATAATGTGATTTTTTGAGGTTGATATCTTGTGACTTAGCAGAGCTGAAAAAGATCACTTATATATCTTGGAGATCTGAGGCTTCCACTCTTCCTGATAGTAAAAGGCATTTATTTCTGGTCTTGATGGTTGATGAGATATCAGACTTAAAATATGCCATGATCCTATAGTCTGGTAGTGCTTTCTGGCACTGGTCAGTGACTAAATATAGCCAGTTCTGAACCACTGTGATAAACCTGGAAATAATGTCCAGCAGAAAATTCTCAGACAATTCCACAGACAAATGTGGAATATGAAATGCCTTCTCTGGATCGCATCTGCTTCGTACGGTGGATATTGTTTTGTGCCCTGTCTCTCTCATCCCCAACTTTTCCAACTCCTATCCTAGGAATTGTTTTCTGCTACAGATGAATGTTAACTGAAGCATCTTAGTGGTTCATGTTGGTTCATGCTAAAGCAAAAACAGCAGAAAGGGTTTTTAAACCCCAGCTATTTCACGCATTCCTTTTGGCTTTGTAAACTGCTTTGCCTTGTTTTTACCAAAAGGAGGTGTATTAAAAAAAAAGGCATATTTTTCCAAAATCACTGATTGTGTTCAAACGAATCTAGTCCAGGAACATGCACATTCTTGCATTGTATTATGGGATTAGTCGTATTCATCTGTCGTGCGTAATGTGAAGGTGAGATTCAGAGGAGGAAAAGGTTCTCAAGTCTAACCTATCTTTTTTGAGAGGATTTTTTCTCTCTCTCTTTTATTTTTTTAATGATATACTTGCATTTGTTTTCTTTTTTAAACTCATGCATATTTCTACAAGGCTGTGTTTAATTTCAAGATGGTGTCTTTGCGTGAAAGATAATCAAATGTAATGTCTTCCACAACCTCTTCATATGCATGACTGCATAAAGCTTGTGTAACAGTTTATTATTATAAAATTAGTATAGCATAGCATAGAACAAACTGGGCCCATGGCCAGATGCAATAGACAATGAATAGTTATATAAGGTTTTGAAGCACATGTATGAGAACACAAGCGCCCTGTATTTTCTTCTCAATTGTCTGCTGTTTGTTAATGTTTCCCTTTCAACGTGATTGCATCTCAATTTAATAGCACTTGCCATTTCAGGGTTTACTGTGCCAGCGCTCGCATAGTTACATCCCCTCTGTGCTGCAAAGCCTGCATGTATATTAAAACTGAACTAGGCATGGTTAGCTAATGGGTACTTCAAGGGATATGCACTTATAGAATTAAGTGATGTATGTAATTGTTAATTTTGTGTTAACAAGTTTGAAAAATGTGTTTCACCAATAATGGTAATGCTGCACTCTATGCAAAGTGTGACATTTTAATTCTTGTCGAACAGTTTCCTACCTCTGCTCCGTGTTTTCATGGCAGGGTATTATTTTGCAATCAAGATAAAAGCATTATTTATTAAAGTTCTAAAATATTACATTACTGGAAGTTTTAAGCTGCAGATCAATCTCCTGTTTCATAAAAGCATTTCATTGATTTTTTTTTTAATTGGTCTTTGAATTTAGACTTCAGTTCCACATTAGGGGTTGCATACGGTTCCAGGAGCAGGGGGATTTTTTAGCGAGGCCTGATATTCTTTTAAAGGAAATAACATACCTGTCACAGAGTGGTGGGAAAAGCTAGCTTTTGGCGTGTGCGTCTCTGGGACTGTTCGATCCCAGCCGTCTGCGCTTTCGGCGCAGGGAGGCCGCGGGCTTGGGCTGTGGAAATCCTACGTCTTTTTCTGCGCGTGCAGGAGTCGTCCTGCTAGGGGCTGCACGGCTCCGGGAGTCGGGTGGCTGGGTGACGTTTTCAGCGATGCCGGAGAGCCTTTGCCCAGCGGGAGCGTGGCTCTGAGCCAGCTGGTGGTGGCGGTGGAGGTGGCTCCAAGCAGAGGAGGGAAGCTTGTGCCTGGGTGCGCGGTGGCCGGGGATCCGGCTCCCCCGCGCTCTGCCCTGTTCCGGTCCTCCCGCACCTCAGTCCTGCGTGTCAGGCTCTTCGGTTTCGCTTGCTCCCGTCCTGGCTCCCCTTTGTTCGGCCGCGGTGCTGCCTCTCCTCCGCTGACAGCCCTTGGTGGCCCATTCATGCTGCTGCAGACACGAGCCCACAACCTACCTATTATTCCTGCTGACAGAGAACAGATTAATTCTTTCATCCCTAATAGGCCTAACTACAAAATTGCATAAAGCAAGTCTCGCATTTTTCATCAGCATAATAGAGACTTCATTTGTGCTTTCTGCGTCGTGGGGCCTGACCTCTTACAGTGCTTTTGGTTCCCAAGGGTAAGAGAAGGCCACCGAGGACGGGAGGCCCCCGCTGCCCTTGCCGGCATTGAGGTGCCCATGGGGCTCACCAGCGGCTTCCCAGGGATTTGCCAGTGAAGATGGAGGAAAGGCAGGGTGGGAGGAGCGAAGCAGGCTCAAAACACATAAAAAACACATAAAAAACTCAAAACCCATAAAAATGGCAACAGTTTGTGCTTGATTCAAAACTAACTGGTCTCCATGGTGACTGCAACAAACCTGTGCTGTGTTTGACTGTTTAGTAGTAGAGACAGAGGTTAGAAATGGGAGGTCACCTGCCACGTTAGACCCTTTGAATTTGGATGGACGGAGGAGGAGGAAAGGGTCTCTACCTTCCCGTGTGCTCAGAGTGGCTGTATAAAGGTGCCCGGGGGAATTAAGTGACTAACCTTGCTGATGTGCCAGAGGATTTGGGTGTCTACCTTCCTTGGGCTTCTTTGGAAAAACTTAGTCTTTATGAATTTCTTGGAATTTTTGTTTTAAACAATCGTGCTCTGTGGAAAGAAGGGTCAGTTACACTGTGGCTTCAGACAAAAATAGCGTGGTGGAAGACTGCTAGAAAAGAGGCAGTGAGCTTGAAACCCTAGATAAATAATAGGACTAATATACTTGCCACAGTAAATAATAGGACTATAACTAACTCCCCCAAAGGTCTTGATTGACATTGTCTCCAAGTAATTCCTCGTGTGAATTTGGAGCCGGAGATTAAATTTCAGCCTTAAATTACGGGTATTTGAGACAGAGAGGGAAGGGAGCGTGTAAATCCTTACCCAGGAAGAAGTGCTCGTTGCTGGTAGTCTGCGATGCTGTCATGTGATGAGTCAAAGCGTGTCTTGTGCGCGTCTTTGGAGGTCGGCAGCGCGGGCGCAGGAATGCGGCCTGGCGAGATGGCGCTCGTAAATAAACACCGCCGCCTGCGCCCGCGCCGCGCTCCTGCAGAGCTGCCCCTCGCAGTGGGCGTAGACGGGTTTCTCTTTTTAAAGTATAGATTTTAGAGGAAAAGCGGTGATACTTTTGAAATCCTTACTCATAACGAAAGGTCTCCGGAGATATCTGATGAAGATGTTCAGAGTGTGTGTTACAGTACATCAAGATGTAGAGTTTCTTGAGTAAATATTGACCAGTTTGACCTTTGCTTTTCCTCAGTCAATATTTATCTCTTGGGTCAATGAATCTTCATATTCACCTTAGCAGAAGTCCAAAGCTCCTTAGGAGCGCATGTGGAAATCCAGGAGAGGTGCTGATTTGTCAAGGAGCTACTTTTGTCTGTTTAAAAGCAGATATACGGAAGCTTTGCCCATTTGTGTCACTTTGCCAGGCTTCCTAAACACAGCTTGCTCCGGCTGTGTCTCGTGGGGAGGCTGCTAGGAAAAAATGGGACCAGAGCTGCTGGGTCGGGGAGCAGAGCAATGCCTGGACCAGAAACGAGGACCCCAGCGCGGTGGGAAAGTCCTCCCAGATGCCACCAGGAGGAGGGCACTGACCGGCATGAGTCCATAAAGTCCTCACCGCACGTTTCATGAGGCAGAGGAAAGACGTTCCCAGGCTTTCCGAGCCTCCCCGCAGCCCTCCCGTGCCCCGTCCCGCCGGGCGCAGCCCCAGGCAGCGTGCCGAGCTGGAGCAGCCCGGGAGCCCCACGGCTTGGGAGCGCCTTGGGCCACTGCCGGCCCCGAGCAGATAGCCTGTCCCCGGCCATGCCCTTCGGAATAAAGCAGTAATATTCTGCTTATCATTTCAGTAGTAATTTCAGCGTTTCCGAGGCTGACCCTAAGGGACGCGGCTTGCCCGGGGGCTGTGACCTGTTGTAGCAGGGTCCCACCACCCCGCTGGGTCCGAGCGGCGGCACTCGGGAGCGGGGAGGGCGGCTGCCGCCCCCGCGGCTCTGCTGCCAGCGCCTCCCCAGCCCCAAAGTGCTCTGCGACCTCCGGGGAAGGAGCGTGCTTGATAAATACCTGGTTATGCAAATGCAATCGTTTGTCTTTTTAAATGTTCGTTTTGCCTTTTCCCTGGTTGTATTTTTTTCGAATTGCCATATGTCCTTCTGGTGATATTTCAGTCTTGTCAAATTAAAAAGAGAAAGCCTTATAATTAACTTAGGGTATATACCAAATAAAGTCGTGTTTGCCATTTTTACTATGTAATCAGTCAGTAATATTACGGGTGGCCTGTAAGTCTCAAAAAAAAAAAGCTAACTAGTTTTTCTAATCTTGTGACTATCAAAGGTATTCTTTGGGGGAAAAGGCATTGAGAAAGAAGAGAAGTTTTCAATTGCACAATTGCAGCTGAAAAAAACAGAACAGGCAACGTCATGTGTTTCTGAAGAGTACACTGTTTAATTTTATAGTAACATTATTTTAAGAATGCTGACGGTACACAGGAAAGAAGTGAATAATTCTTATTGCAAAACCCTGGCGGTTTGTTATAGTCAAAATGCTAAGACTTAATCAGCTCTGGATTTCTGTTAGGAAAAACAGGACATTAAAAAAAAATAATAAAGCCTCCTGAAGCAGTAGTGATTTATCAAAGCAGCATTCAAATAACATAAAGGTTTGGCATCCTTACTTAGGATAGGCTGGAAAATGCATTTGTGTTTTCATGTACGTTTTCTTTTTTTTTCCTGATGTGCCTGATTGACTTGTTTTAATAGCGGTGTTATTTACATTTCAGGGATGGGCCTCTATTATGCAGGAAATTGTCCAAACCCCTACAGCTGTATTTTAAATTGAAATGATATTTTTTATGAAGTGATTGTGCAGACTTAATTTAGTAATCTATTATTAAATTTATAGTTTCAGGCTGTATAAAGTCTTTATATAGAATGAAAATGGGCACATATGAAGATCTATGCTATATATACACCTGGTTCTGTATATTAAATCTTTTACATATGTTGTCCATTTTCAGAAACAAATAAACTGCTTCTTTTGAAAACTCAGCTTCTCTTCCATATTAGGGAATTCTTGCAGACTCCCTATGTTCCTCGGCTTCAGTATAATGCTAAATCAGTTTGTGCATTAGGCTATTTTTAGTTATGAATGAACTTTATAGAGCGCAGTAAGCAGAGTGATTGCAGAGATTCTCGCTCATAAAACCAGCGTGTCACACGCCGCAATTAAAGCGGCAAACGTTATGCAAGCTCCGTGCCTCGAACGGACCACAGCGTGGAAATTACCAGAAGGCTGAAGCATCCCCCCTCATTCCTTTACGAGAAATGCTACATGTCCAGGACATCACGTCATACGAAATTAGGTTAAATTTTGCGACCTTCCCCCGGACGAGCTTCAGCCTGCCTCTTGCTAGCACCCTTCCCTTCGCCCTTCTTGCATGGCGGCCGTGTAACACTAGAGGGCAACTGAGAGTTTTCTTTAAACTAACAAAGCTGGAGATGGTTTTAATATCAACTAAGTGTTTAAACTTGGTAAGGATTTATTTTCCTGTCTGCAGATTTCACATATGTAACCTCCGAGTTTCCATTGACAGCAAATAATAATCCAAATAAAGTTCTTGTGCAGGAAAATATAGACGGAGCGGTTCAGAAGTCTGCTTTTGCCCAAATAAGGCTTTTTTGGTAGGCCCCATGTGTTAGATAATGATCAACTGACAGTCGGTCATGAGTTAATAATGCTCGATGCTGAAATATGCATACCATGTGGTATAAAGCAGTTCTGCGGAGAGAGGCAAACACGGCTATAATTAGACATCTGAAACACAAGGAAGTGTGTAAATTGTTTAATAGTCTCTCCACTTAATTCACGCAGATGATTTCCGAAGAACCGGCGTTGACTACAAAAGAGTATTGCACAACTGGCTTCGTGTTCGGTTTCAACCCTGCCCTGCTCTGATAAATTAATGAAGGTCGCTCAGTTTTATTTGGCTTTTTCTTAGGGCTGAAGATTTCCAGGGACTGTAACACCAAGATGGGTTTGATTGTGGTTGTGTTTACCTTCGGGGTGATCATGCTAAGTTTATTGGGTTTATATTCATTTAAATCTGGGCAGGTGAGATTGCCATCAGGACTTCAAAACCACCATCTTCCAGGTGTTTTGGCAGATACACAGGCTCTCCTTCCACGAGCACGCGGCCTGACAAAGCTGCCACGGGTGAAAAAACGCCGTTTCTTCCCCGGTTCAGCAGTGCAAATCAGCATCACACTCACACCCCAAAAACTGCACGGTTTCAGGTGGATGCAGGTCCCCAGGATGGTGGGGGGCAGCTCAAAGTTTCTGTCCCAAGCTCCCTGTGGGAACAACTTACCTCTATTTCTTTATGTTCGTTACGACAGGGTGCCCACACGAGCGGGAGCTTTTCAAAGGTCCTTGCCAAAAAACCGCTCCTGCTGAGCCCGAGGGCTGAATGGGAGCAGGGTTTAGGATGCTGCTGCTGTTCCCGTCTCCCCCTGGTTCCCCTCAGTGGTCTTCAGCGTGGTGGAAGTTAAGGGATATCAAGGGGGGAGCTTACTCTGCCGTTTCTGCATGCCACTTTGCTAATATCTTCACGCAGGCTGAGTATGCCTAACAAATCACGGTTACTTTGCAGTGCAGTGGTAGACTGCAAGGAAAAGAGAAAGGAAAGAAAATTATAGGATTCTTATGCTCTAAAAGAAATGATTTTATGTTCTTAAATAATCTGCTACAAACTGGAAATGCAAGGGGTTTAATAACATATTTGTCATTCCATGTTGTGCGCGATGGGGTGCTCATAGCTTCCTACCTGCTGCTGTCATTCCCAAAAGCAATGTTTCAGGAAACCTTCCATTTTATGCTTCTCGTATGAATTTCTGTCTGTTTAGATTCATATATAGTGTCCATCTTTTACCAGTCTATTAGACTGTCTAATCTGTCTACCTACATGGATATGACTGGTTACATATCTATTGTATTTCCGAGGTATGTAGGTCACGTCTCCATTGGGTACTGCTGACTCTGCTAGACAGCAATTTAACAAACGCTAGCTTTTGCTGGAGAGAAAAGAAATATTGCTAGGAAAGCCGTCTTAAGATTTGCAGTGCATTCTTATTTGCCTTTTATTTCCTAAAGCTCTCTAATGGGAAGTTTGTTGATATTGGTACCTTGTGTGTTTTGCTGCTTTTGGGTGAGATTGGCCGGCTCGCATGGGTCTGCCGCGCGCTTTCGCTCCGCGCTGCTGCGTTTGCGCTGCTTTTGTCCTGGCTGTTGCATCATCGGTTTGTGCCCGCTCATTCTTTCCT
Organism: Dromaius novaehollandiae; assembly: GCF_036370855.1. Taxonomy (NCBI): domain Eukaryota; kingdom Metazoa; phylum Chordata; class Aves; order Casuariiformes; family Dromaiidae; genus Dromaius; species Dromaius novaehollandiae. The sequence goes on along the minus strand of NC_088103.1, from coordinate 13,053,600 downwards.
CTCTTTGCTTCCCCCCCCCCCCCCCTTTTTAAACCCAGCCTGTTCTGAGGAGTCAGATGTGTGCTGCTCTGGGTCTTGCCGTGACCCTCACGCGGAAACCGTGGTCCATGAGGTGCAACTGGCCAGGACGCGGCTTGGGGGGGAGGGCTTGGAGGCTGCCGACGGGCTGCGGTTTTCCAAGGGAAAGTGAAACTTGATGAACCCGTGTCTGATCTGGTGGTGCCACACAAGCACGTGGCGTTTTGTGCTGAAATACGGCAGTTTCTTTGTTCGGAGCTGGAGGCTTCTTCTCGCTAGGCGTGTGGAGGGTCCTGCTGCCTTGGTGGTGGTCAGCCCTTGGCATGGGCTCAGCCCAAGGTGCGACTAGCCCCGGTGACATCACCAGAGGTCTTTGCGAGCTCCAGGTCTTCCCAGGTTAGGCACGTGCTTTGCTGAATCAAGGCTCCCGCCCTTCCCGGTCCTTGTCCTGAGTAACGTGGTAGCATACTGTTCTTGTTCCCACGTTCGTGGAGTTTCTCACCAACAGTATCACGCAAGCGTCCGTGCGTCCCTGCGCTGAGCGCATGAGCCCGCGGCTGCTCAGGCTCTTCCTCCAGCCACCTTGTCCCAACAGTTTCTCGCTCTTTTTCGTGCTTCATTCAAGTAGCAGGTCGTCCTTGTGCATCGATATAGGGGCGATACCGTACCTCCCTTCGGTCGGGGCCGCGGGTGGCCTTGCCCGGGGGGTCGCGCTGCAGCCAGGCTGAGGAGGGCTGTGTTCGATGGCCTGGTTTCCCAGGGACCGCTCCCTCGCGTGGCTCAGTGTTAGCGTGGTGCCCGTCCTTGTGTCGTCGTGGGTTTTCCTGTGGGGCACTTCTGTGTATTTCACCAAAGAAAATGTTGCATATCATCGAGTCTAGCAGCAAGCCCTGCGGAGTCCACGTTTGCTAGGAATTCCCCACTGATGCCGGCTTTTAGAGCTATCATTTAGCCAGCTCTTAATCTGTTTAATGTATGCTTGAATAAAATTATGTAGCGCTATTTTTTAATCAGAATGTTACCTGGTATTAAATCAACTGTCTTAACCAGAATCTCGGTTAGCTGCATGGCTGCAGTTAGTTTTGCTAATCAAGCTTGTAGTTTCAGTGTACAAAATAAGATGTTTTGTTTGGTTCTTTTGTGTTGTTTTAAGAACTATTTTCTGTAAAGCCAAGTCTATTGACTGGCTTTAATTATATTCCTGTACAAGAGTATCATCTGGCTTCTTTGCAAATATGGAACAAATATTTACCAAACACCTCTGCCTCTTTTTGAATCATTAATAACAATTCTGTCATCTGTAGTCAGTAATAGGCCTACACTGGGGCTTTTTTCTTATTTTAATCTGCTCTAAAAGCTCCTTGAATGTCACGTATTTGTCAAGCATAGATTTTTCTGTAGAGTTGTTAGCGTCCGTTTTCAATTTTCTATACTTTGTGACATCTAATTTACGTATAGATTTGGTCAAAAAAACCCTTCTTCCATTTTTAAAACTCAAATATGTCAGAAGGGCAAAAGAAGTCCATACAAAAGTCTTAACTTCCAGCGCCATTGAAATGAAGAAAACGAGACCGCAAGCCTGGTCCTCAGTCTGGGCACGGTCTTCAGTGGAAACGGAAAACGTTCAGCTCTTGGCAGAATTACCCAACCGGGTATTTGCAGTCCATCTAACTTTTCTATTAATAATAGTAATAATCTGAACAGTAATCCATGCAAAATACCCCCTTTTTGCTTTCTTCGGAGCTTGTCTGGGCAGGAGGGGGGTCAAAACCCCAGTCTGCAGCCAGTCATGTGTCTCCACGTTAATCCGCACAAGGAAGTGGCTGTTTCAGTCGCTTCCAAATGAGGAATGTTTTCTTTAGAGAGGTAGCAAATTGATTTTCCCCACATGGAGCGTGGGATATCTCATTTCCAAAACAAAACTCTCAGAAGTGGTTACACAAGTCCGCTCTTTCAGCTAGCAGGTTAGAAAGCAGTGAGGATCCTTCGTGTCCCTGGCAAGGTTCTTCGCCATTTCCTGCAGTTTCCAGGTCAAATCTGACGCATTAGGTTATAAAACCACAAAGCATGTAAACTACAGGAAGGAATAAACAAGTTTTTGGATTTAGAAAAACTTCAGTAAAAATATTTTTAATACTCAAATTGTTTTCTGTGCAGCTCGAGTAGGAAAGAGGTGTGGGTGTGTGACTTCAGAAGAGCTCAGCTGGAGCACTAGCTGTTGGTAGGTGTTCATTGCTGACTGCCGTAGGTGTGCTCAGGATTTCCCCAAATTCAACTGATAGTGTTGTTTCCTGAACAAAGGTCTGATTTTTTTACCCTAGTCTGTTCCTTGAGAAATAATCCTTCGCTTTGTTTTCCGGGCTGCTTTAATTGCCATCCCTTTGGTGCGGCATTAGGTTGGTTACAGCTTGTGTCTCCTTGCTGATGCCGCTCGGTGTGTCCTGGCCCTGCGTGTCCCAGGTGCTCCGACTTGGATGCTGTTTCCAGGAGGCAGAAGCTTTTCGATAAACTTGTAGGGATGGAAGGAAAATAAATGAAACGTAAGACCCTGAACTCAGTGCAGAAAAGGCAGCGAGGTGACAGAGAGAGAGCAAGGAGGTGGAGCAGAGGACATCAAGGCAGCAGCTGATACTCCAGAACAGTATGCGTGATTCACTAACCTTCAAACAGTTCTTGTGAGCGTGCTTGAATACAGCGAAAGGCTTTTCTTAACTTTCAGATACTGCAGAATGCCAGAAGCCCCCTAGAGGGGTAAGTGTTAAAACCATTAAAACCGTTAACTTTCTATTCATTACGTTTTAAAAGGTGCAACATGTAAGCATGGTCTTCAGCCAAGAGCTAACTTTTGCCAGGCTGCTCTAGGGACATCCTCAGCCACCAGCTGTTTGCCACCTGCCAGCCAGCATGGTTGGTTTGTGGGTTTTCTGCCAACCTGGGACCGTTCTTCTCATGTCTGCATTGATGCCCAGGCTCCTCCGTATGCCTCCTTCAGCCTGCATTTCGCACCCGAATCGTGTAGAGCTCCATGATCATGTGCTGCTGTTTCCACCTGCCTAGGAGGGAAGGGCTGCGAGTCTGCTCTGTGTCCTCTGATGGCTCTGCAGCCTAGGGCCAAGCATTCTGGTGTACCCGCTTTTTCTTTGTGGAAAAGTGGAAGATGCATGAAGGACTGGTACAGTGCAAAGGGATTCTGCAAGGAGATATTTGTGTCCTACGTGGAGGAAAGCGTTGATATGTTCAGCAGGTGAACTGTGGCTTGTCTCACACGAGCGCACCTCTCTTCTGAGCCCGGCACTGCAATACATCCCTGTTTATTAACTTCACCTTGCACCCTCAAGTGCTCCATCTTAACCCCAGCTTTATAATTACCTCCCACTGGTGCACTCCCACCTCTCATGTTTAGGGCTTGCTCAATTGTGTAGGCCCACCCTGGATGTGGGCCCAGACCTTCCTCTGTCCCTTCCTTGGTGAGGGCCCTGGACAGCTTCACAAGCTCGTTTGTTTTTCTTGTATAGTCGTACTCTTGCGGTTGGCAAAAATATCCATGCTTCTTCCCTTCTCTCCATCCTTCCACAGCGCTGAAACATGGTCGTAAAAACAACAGGCAGCCAGGATCTGGTTGGCAGTCTAAGTTGTAAGTGCATTAGCAGTGCTGAACAGCTATCACGGCACATTCCTGTGACTGCGAAATACAGTGATGGCCTTCTTTGCCTATTTCTTTTTTCTCCCAGTTTTCAAGTTTTTTCTGAGAAACTGTAGGACCTGCAAGCCAGGATCAGAAGTCATATCAGGAAATAGTTACGGAGATTAGAGAGGCTTGGAAAAGGCAAGGACTTTGATCGTGGGCGATACAATTGCTTAGGTGTTCTCTAGAGTAAGTAGCGTGGACTGAGCAAGAAAAAGATGCATGTTTTAGGCATGAGTACAGGACTGTTTACTCTCATGGTTTGTTGAGCAGCCAACAAGGTCCAAGGTTATTTTGGACTCAGCATGAGTAAGTGATCCAGGTATGACAAATGAGGTAATGCATTCCTTGCTCATTAAAAGCTCTTGGCTACACCACTGATGTTGACAAAGTGCCAACGTAGCTTGACCTCAACTATGTGAAGGCCACTATTTTTTTTTAACACCCTCCCTATAACAACACATCTTTGACATCAGTCAAAACATATGCATCTAGAGAACAGTGTTATGGGGAGGATTGAACTCACTGGACTTCCGATAATAATCGCACTCCAAGAAAAAGGTAATTCTACTGTAACACTAACCTGATTAAGCCAGGCACCCCAACACCGTGACCGTGGATCTTGTTCTCAGGTCTTTCTCTCTTCCCTACAGAGAATTTGGCATCTCCATGTTTAAGCCAGAGCTGGGAGCTGTGCTAGGTGATGAGGCTTGGAAACGCTCCTCTCCCGTGCCCTGCTGAGCAGGCAGTATTCCTGAAGGTTGATCAGCTGAAGGCAGTAATGGCCAGACAACAGTGGCCACAGTCTTGCAGGTTTTCTGACTAGGTGGCAGTAGAGCTTTCTCCATGTCCTCACCTTCTGTCCCCTCTTGATCACCTGCAATATCCCGGTGCACACACAGGCCGATGAGAGTGCTGGAGGCCAAGAGGATGAAGTTTTTGAGCAATGATGCTGTTCTGTGGCTTCATGAGTGTAGAGGTGTCCCCCAGCTTGTTGGAAAGATCTAGCTGGTCTCAGCAGCATTAATACCAAGCTCCTCTTTTTTTTCCCCCTTTTTTTTCTTTTTTTGTGGTTCTTCTGCTTTTTGGGTCAGAGCCTGCTACTGAGTGTGACTTATCTCCAACATCTATTTGTTAATTCGCTGCAGCAGGTGCCTCTGGATTCCCGTTGTTTGATCATGGTGGTCTGTAGACAGCTCACTACAACAGGCTTTGGACATCTAGATTGCTGGGTCAGCTTCTTTCTGGAGTAAATTTAAGTCAGTGAAGATTTTTCAGTCTACATTGGCAGATAATTTAACTCTCAGTGCCATGCACAACACAGTTTTTGCGTTTAACCTGTCAGGATTGTCAGTTTGTAATAAAAACACATGGGACGTTGTTGGTGTTTTAGCACCACAGAGCTTAACCACAGCCTGGAGAGGTGGAGGTGAGGTACAGTTTCCATCGAAGAAGAACAGAGCGATTTAATCTTAATTTCAGATTAGTGAGAGCAGTTAAATCACTTTGTGGGCTAAATACTTTTTGTAAAGGCAGGCATGTGTGTGAGCATTTTGCCCAAAGGAGAAGGCGGTGGCAGCTTGTGAAGCTTACCTTTCCTTTCACTCCCCACCAGGTGAAGAGCACGACTGCTCCTTTTGCTCACCTGTGGGTGGAGAAAGCATTTCTGGGCAGTCCCGAGGGGTGCTGAGAAGGAGAGCAGCTGCTCGCCCTCGCTCTCCGTCAGCACAGGGATGAGCGAGTGCCTGCTGGCCAGGCTCAGTGTGTCCTGCTCTGTGGCAGTGACCACGAGTTAACTTTCCTCAGTCTTCCCAGAGATGCTGACCCTTCAAGTCAGATGGCAAGCTGCGGTCTCTGGGTGATCTTCTGCAGATCACACCCGAGTCTCTTTCAGATATTGAGAAAAAAAAACATTCGAGTCTCTGGGTAGATTCATATAAATAATTTTTTTTCCCTGAGAATTCATAGCTGAAATGGCAGTAAGACATATTCCAGAATGGGAAGAGTTGTTAAGATATGGTTGTCATCATGGCTTGTGTAACTGTTGATATTCGTGACATATCCATTTCACACGCTTTCACTTAATCGGGAGCACAAGACTTCTACCACCAAGAGGAGATCAGCTGAAAACAAAATCCTCCCCACATGCGTGCTGGTTAATAATGACGCCTCTTGTTCCTTACAGTTACCAATGCTTGCGTTTGCCTTACATCTGCATTCATCTTGAATTCCTGTCCGATTCCTTGTAAAACCCCACGTTAGTAGCCTCGGCTCCCTCTGTGGAAGTCAGCAGCTTTGCAAGCCGGCAGTGATTTTGCTGCAGGACAGCTTGTTTTAAAGGACACCGGCCTGCTTCAGTGCTCAGGGAAACAGCGAAGCAGCACGCTGGTAGGGACTGGCACCCACAGAGCGCTGAAGCGGTCCCTCCCAGCTCCTGTTGATGGGCAAAAGTAGCAGGCGGAGCGGTGGTGTGGATGTGAAGGATCGTCATCCTGAGGTGGGAAGCCTGCCCTCGCGCTCCGTCGCTTCACGTCATGGCCGGTGCCGGTGCCACCCTGCATCACCAGGTGTGTTAGCTCGGTCTTAGCGCGTTGGCAGCTGGGCGTGTTTTAGCGGGTCATACCTGAAATGTTTGCCAGGACTCGGCAGGTGAAGTCGCTCCTCTGCTGCAGACTCGCCCCGCTGTGCTCCGGGGTGCTATCTAAATGGTGAATTTTGCAGGGACGATCATTTCTTGGGCATTGTCGTTCTCGTAAGGGAACGTACCTTTCGTGGTGACTAGCAGACCTGGTGATGATCTCGAGAAGAGGGTCCATGACCGAGGAAGGCATTAGGCTCATGTTTGAATGTAAGTGGACGAATGCCGTCTTTCGCTCCCACAGGTTTGAACCTTCAGGGCTGGAGCCACCGGTCCCGTACAGGGTGTCCCTCGCTCCTCACAGCCCTGCCAGTGCCCAGCTGGCTCCCGCAGGAGCACAGCACCTCTGCTCCCCCGCCGTCTTGTCACACGTCCGTTCCAGGCGTGTAGGCGGTCTGACTCGCATCCCACACCTTGTTTGTATGGGGAACCTGTGCTCCTCATGTTGATCCTTTGCGTCACACCTAAGCAGAGGCAAAAAGTGGCTTTAGATAGCTAGTACGGGTACCACCCTTACTGTCTGAACTAGAGGTCTGTAGTTAAGGTCTTAATCTATTTAAGATTGTTTGGGCTCCAGCGGCTGTAGGTGTTGCCGTTCCCAGATCCTCCCAGTAACTCTCCGTGGAAAACGCCACCGCGTAGCGCGGTGCCGGCCAGCGTGGTGGCCAGCGGCGCCCGGGGCGTTGTGCCCTCCCGCGGGGCTCCGGCGGGCATTTCCATAGCTGAGTTTTGCCCTCTCGCTTCATTACATAGGGAAGAAGAAAGAAAGAAAGAACTCCACAAATTGGCGAAAGCAAACATTGTCAAAGGCACAAGGAAAAAAGTATTTTATTTAAACTGGTAGTATGTCGTATCTGTCATATTCCTATTTCAGGCATATTGACTACGGAGGTGGCAAATAAATGCAAACATTTTTCTATACTTATTTATTCATATTTTTTTACTTTAATTTGCTTTGCTTATGTTCTCACCTTCTGGGAATGTGCAAGTTATCAGTTCTCACTGGCACGAATGCTTGCAGAAAGTGGATTCGAAAGCCACATGCACAAGCGTTTAGAGAAATGGAATTGTTTCAGATATTCTCAAGCTTTCATGCCAGAAGTCCTTCTTCAGCCAGAGAGCAGGAGAAGACATGGGACATCCACTTAACTAGCCAGTACATCTTGGGCAGCCAATATTATCAGGAAAACTGATTTGGATTAAGCCACAAGTTTGTAAAATTGCTGTAAAGAAATTATCAATAACAAATTCAAGAAATCTGCAATGTGCTCATGAATATGCCATAAGCGAAACAAAAAAATAAGGCAAAATTAAAATAAGTATGTGCCTCGTTATAAATTATTCGTTCAGTCCTAGTCATATTGCCTTGCTCAAGAGAATAAAATGGATATAGCTGAAATATAAATAATCTTAGGATAATGCATTTACTTATAATGGTTTGGGGAGCAAATGTTAATGGATTTGTTTCAAGTGTGAATGGAACTATTTCAACTGTTTTCTTTTATGGAGTAGATATTAGAGGCAAGGGCCTTCTCTTCTGGTATTAATTCATATTGCTGCTTTTTTGTTAATGGCGTGTCTGATCTGAAATGGTTTAAAGCGATTTAAAGTGCCAGTGTGCCATGGAGGAGCCCGTCCTCGAGCGTTCTGCGCGCAGGCGTTTTCTACCGCAACTCCTTAGCAACTGCAAGAATGCAAAAAACCTGATTTCAGAGAGGTTTTGTGCCAGGTCTGCCGTCGAATGCTCCAATTCAAACAGTATTTATATGCAAGTTCAATATACCTGGAATTCAGTAACAAATGCCTTTTTTGCTTTTAAAGCTTTTAAGCAAAACATTAGGAGTGCTTTATAATGTGATACAAAGTGCAGTGCCAAAACGCGGGCTGACACGTATGTTTGGAAAACACCGAGCCTTGAACTAGTTTCTTTATTACCAAAAAAAAAAGAAAAAGTGATTCGCACAGAAGTGCATTGGCTCCGAGCTGAGCGGCGTCTCCCCGCTGCCTGTGCGTGGCTGTGTCGCGGAGCCGCGGGCGCGGGGGTCAGCGCTCCAGCGCCTGTGCTGGGGTGCGGGAACTGGAGGAAGCGTTGCTGGTTTCCTCGGTGTCCTCTGCCGCGGGGTCCTAGTGGCACGGCGGGGGCGTCCGCCGCTGAGCATCGGTGCACGGCGTCCAGGTCGCGCGGGACAAGCACCCGCGGGGGCTGCGGCAGCGGGGGCTGTGCAGGGGCGGCGGGGTAACAGGGTGATGGTGCGGTGGGGTGACCAGCAGGGTGGCAGGGTGATGGGGCCGCAGGGTGACGGGGTGGTGGGGTGAAGGGCCAGCGGGGTGATGGGGTGACAGGGTGATGGGATGGCAGGGTGGTGGGGCAGCAGGGTCGTAGGGTGATGGGGTGGCAGGGTGTTGGGGCGATGGGGTGTTGGGGTGATGGGGCATCAAGGTGATGGGACAGGAGGGTGATGGGGTGACAGGATGTCTGGGTGATGGGACAATGGGGTGTTGAGGTGATGGGGTGGCAGGGTGATGGGGTGACAGGATGTCTGGGTGATGGGACAATGCAGTGTTGGGGTGACCAGGCAGCGGGGTGATGGGACAATGGGGTGTTGAGGTGATGGGGTGGCAGGGTGATGGGGTGACAGGATGTCTGGGTGATGGGGCAGCAAGGTGATGGGGCAGCAGGGTGATGGGGCAATGAGGTGATGGGGTGGCAGGGTGATGGGGTGACAGGATGTCTGGGTGATGGGACAATGCAGTGTTGGGGTGACAGGCAGCGGGGTGATGGGGCAATGAGGTGATGGGGTGGCAGGGTGATGGGGTGACAGGATGTCTGGGTGATGGGGCAGCAAGGTGATGGGGCAGCAGGGTGATGGGGTGACAGGGTGTTGGGGTGACCGGGCGGCGGGGTGATGGGGCAGCAGGTAGTGGGGCAGCAGGGTGATGGGATGGCAGGGCGCCAGGGTGACGGCGGGAGCGGGCTCGGGCGCGGGGGCGGCGCGGGCCGGGCGGTGGCGGCGGGGGGGTCGCCAGCCCCGGGCGAATCGCGGCGGGCGCGTTGCTGCGGCTGAGACCCGCGCGGGGCGGCGGCGGCGGGGCGGTGGGCAGGCGCACGGCGGCACCCATGAGGGCAGATATAAATCAGGCAGATGTTGGTCGGCTGGAATGGGTAACAATTCCTTTCTCTCTTTGTTTGCTTGTGCATGTTAGCCTGCGACGGCGACTGCCGCGTCGCTTTCTGCAGCACTTTTCAGGGAGCCGAATGTGCTTCGCTGGAGATGCGCGGAGAGATTTGTGCAGGGAGTTAAACCTACATTTTTGTCTCTACCCAAATACGGACTTGCACACACGCATGTATTTTCAGTGCCTGTCAGTGCCGGGGGAAGAAAAAGGATGTGTCTGGTGGACTTTTGCTCTTAAACCCGTGGCTTTTATTTTTCTTTAAGCAGACCAAATATGACACTGTTATTCAAACTATAAAATCAAATTAGCACCCTTTATTGTGTTTGCAAACTAATTAAAATGTAAAATGTCCTGAAACCACTGGCTTACTGTGTGACAAATGTGAGATTAGAAACAATTAGGAGGCACTCCAGAGGTTTGTGGTGTTTGGATTTCTGACATTGTTCCAATCAGCCCTTTAAGTAATGAAAACAATGGTTACCTAGAAATTAAAGGTTTACAGCAAATTATCTTCTTCAGCACAGTCATTAGTTAATGATTGTTTATCATTTTAAATGTTGCTCTGGTAGTCGGAGACTGATTTTTAAATCTGCAAACAGGCAGGACACGTCAGGATGAGCAAACAGCTGCTTTATCTAGTATATCTGTATGTGATCATAATTTGCATTGTAACATCATTATCGAAAGATGAATCTGAATTTTTTTTCGCTATAATCCATATCCTATTCTAGCTATGGCTCAGCATGGTTTGGATTTAGGCAGTGTGTTATTTCAGAGCTCTTTCAGCAAAGCATCCTAAGAATTGGACAAAAACAAAAGTGGTTCATGTTAATTTACATGTATGGTGTCTAAGCCCTGTGAAACAATCCATCACTTATTTCGGTGCTGGTCTCCTCCTAGAACACGTTGCTAAGTTTTTTGATCCGTTTCAGGACTCAGGTAATTTTTTTTTTTTTTTTTTTTTTTTTACTTTTTTAGAGGAACTTTGACAAGAGTGACAGGATATATAAACATTTCTTGGAACTGTGAGGAGCTGTAATATTTCAGAACATTTCCAAAAACAGATGTTTCCCAAAGTTGAAAATGCTAGTTAGTACTCCTACTTGAAGATTAAAAATAATTATAATAAATGCAGGAGGCTGATTAATGCAAAGTACCCTATTAATATTCAATTTTGTTCTTTTCGTACCATTGAGAAATATTTGCGCTTTCTCTCTGTGTCCTTTGGAGACCGATGTTTGACTTTGTATTAATTAGATATGCGAAAGTAGAATAGATTAGCCTTGGGGAATATGATATAGAAACATATAGTGTGTCAAGATGTAACCCGTGGAGGATGGGAACCTCATAATGAGCATTTACTATAGACAGATGTGTACATTTCTGTGACTGATTGTAGGGGAATTATTTATTATGCTTTCAGCTGTTAAGGATCCATGTATAAGACAGTGTGCTCAAATTGTTCTTCATTAATTTTCAGCGCCAAATCTTAAAGGCAGACCACGCAAAAAGAAGCCATGCCCACAGCGAAGAGATTCATTAAACGGCATTAAGGATTCCAACAATAATTCCGAAAGCAAAGCTGTTGCCAAGGTAAATCACTTAATAATATTCCTTTCAGTGCGTTCTCCTTTTTTAGATACAGCCCTGCCTTTGTTTCCCAGCATGCTGCTTCAAATGTAGAACGTAACTTATTTTCTTGGGGAGAGAAATGCAGTTTTTTTCAATAGTTCTGTTCTTCACTTTAAATCACATCTGTGTTCAAAGTTACCAGCAACTATAATCACCTAATAACCTAATGCTATCAGCTCGTCGGTAACTGGTGGTGCTTAAGCTTTCTTGGCATCCAGTGTTAACTTCCACGTTCTGCGACACACAAACATAGTTTGTGGCTGTATCTTCAAATTAAAAATAAACTAGCGAGCAGCTCACCCTGTTACAATGTTCTTCTAAATATAAGTTTGAAGATAAACAGAGTATGAAACAAGAGCTGCCCTTAAATAATGGTTTCTAGGAAGCATACACAAATGGCATTACTGTGATGTTAAGATCCTGACTTAATAATAAAAAAAAAAGATAAGGGAGGAAATTCAGAACAAAAGTTAAAAAATCTGGTCTGGCTCTTTAATACTGAGCCGCGAGCTGCGTACGCCAGGGTTTGCTGAATAGTGCGTGCTTTTAAGGAGGGTGCTGTATTTGCTGCAGAGCTTAGCCCATGCTGCAAGTACAAGCTGGATTGCTGGTCTGTGTTTTCAGACTTATTTCTTAGACATTTGTGCGTTTGTATCTTTCCCTTAAAATTATTTTAAAATGACATTTTTGTAGTTTAATTTACATCCTATCTTCTGTGTTGTCTCTGTGGTTTTAAATAGGAATTTGGTTTTCTCTTAAAGAAAAAAAAAGGCAGCACAAATGGCTCCTTTCAAGATGATTTAATTCGAAACTGTGAGATGCAAAGATGGAAAATTACTTAGAGAGAGCAGTACTTGTAGATGCTTATCTGTAGCGAACTTGGTTCCTGCGATGCTCCTGAGCACCAGCGAAGCATGTTTGCCTAGCCTGCATTTTTAGGTCAGCTGCTCCTGAATCCGTTGTTTCCATAAATTCGCTGGATGCGTATCTGCCAGGCATTTGCGTTGTTGTGACCATCTCCTTAGGAAACACAGGGAGTCCGTGGGTGCATTTTGGCTGGTCTCGTTGCGGGCAGCGCATGTCCCGGGAGATTAGGAGGTTAAAGAGGTCAAGTGGAAGTGCGGGGCTCTCCCTTTCGCATAGGAGGGCAGATTAAATTCCTCCTCCTCCTCCTCCCTAGGAGTTCGGGAAAAATTGTGCCTTCTGTTGGTGACGGTAAAGCTGGCTGGAGCTCAGGACGGCGCTCTGTCCCCAAGTCAGCGTTTCGCTTCTTCTTGTGCCCCGTTGTGCTCGGCGGGAGCCTGCGTGGTGCCGTCGGCCGGGCGTGGGGGGAGGCCGTGGAGCCTGGGGCGCTGGGTCGTGGGGTCCCGCCACGCGCTGGCGTTTGCCTGAATATTTTTGCTCTGCGGAAGAGTGTGCAAAATCCGCAGTGTGAAAATGTCTCAGTTTGCCTCAATTCCCCCTCCCCCTGGACAGTTCTTGTGTTAAAATATCACCAGCAAAATGCAGTGTGGACTGTGTTATCAAAGCACCCCGGACTGTGGCATGAGTAGTTGTGCCTCTTCAGCACCTGATATATAGGTATTGGATAATTAAAAACAACAGTAACACTTCATACCAAATTGTTTATCCACTCTGTTTATATTTGGGTTCATCCTACTAGTCAAATGTGACGATATTTCAGATAAGAAGTAATTCCGCCTATTTATCTAGCCATACTGTGCTCATCATTGTGCAGATATTAATAGCATTAATTATCTTGGCCAGCTTAATTTCATTATAAATAATAGACGTGTTCATGATGTAGCGTCCTTGCTCGTAGTCCCACTGACTTCACTGTGGCTCTTCGCATCAATCTGTGTCTCCGGGCTGTGGCTATACTTTAAAGGGGGGTGTGCAGTGAATCAGAAACCCACTAAAGCAGATGTTTTACACTTTATGCAGTTTGAATCACGGCCGACAGCTTTCTGGGGGAGAAGGGGAGGTGTATTTTGGGGGGAAGGTGGGATGGAGGTCCACCTACTGTGGTTAAGCAATCGTCTTAGGCTGCAGGTTGTGCTGCACCACAGATTTTCGTCTTCTGTCCTTGCTCCATCTCTGGCTAATGCTGTCGATGGGTCCACGGAAAGCAGAGTTGAAAACTGCTAGCCTAAATGGGACAAATCCACTTGAGTCAGATACCAAAATGTTTTGGCAGCGATCCTGGCTGTACCCCTGTTCCAGCTACAGTCCCTTTTGACTAGAAGTTGTGCTGCTTTTATCCTCAGTGTGTGGCACCCAGTGTCTGACAGCAGCCCGATTTCGGGGTGGCAGGGGGACGGGTGTGATGGAGACGCAGTGGCTGTACGGTTTGGGTCGAGGGAGGTGGTGGAAGAAGTGGCATTCTGGAGACTGTGGTTTTGAGCCTGTGAAGACCAACACAAACCACATGGCTGTAATGACTTGCTGAATTTCACGTTCTTGGCTGCCAACGACTAGCAATCCTTGTAAGTCTTTACAGCTTGGTGCATTAGGGCGTGTTTACCTTGAACCACGAGCAGATCGTTTTGTAGACTTTCACTGTTATCTGACGCGGAAGAGCATTTGGTTTGATATGAGTAGTTCTGAGTAAATTCCCATCTAGGTGACTTGTTAAAAACAGAACAACAGCTGAACAGACAGACAAGCGCGGTCCTGGCCCTGCAGATGCTGCCAGAGGAAGCGGCTCGCTCATGTACCACTTCTTGCTTTTGGTCTCTCCCTGGCCGCTGCATCCGTCTTCTACCTTCTGGGAAGGGCCTGGGGGGAGGGGGTCCCTCCCAGGCTGGGAATGCAAAAATTGAAAAACTACAGGGTCATCTACTGAGGCAGGATCAGCTCTCATGGAAAGGCGCATCTCAAACTCTCTTCTTGCCAAACACTCCCAGGAACGTAGAGACTTTCATACTTCATGTGCCCTCAGGGCTGGACGGACTTTCGTGTCATGCAGACTCCACTGTGAACCTCGCTGTCCCCGCGTGCTCTTCTGGCTTAGTGCCCCTGAAGAGCGTGCCCACGCAAAGCGTCTAAAAACGCATTGTAAGACTTGTTAAAACCGCCTGGTCTGACTGGTTGGAAGAGCTGAAAGAATTAACTTGTTAAACAGAAATTGTCCCCAAATGAATCTACTTACTACATCTCCTAGTGCAAATGCTAAAATAAATCTCTCACTTCATCTGTATGGCTAGATCTGGGAAATTAGTTTAAAAGTTGCCAGCGTATGCTTTTCCTGCGGCCACAGGTGGCCTGGCATGCTCTCAGGCCTGAAGATTTATTCTGAGAGCCTCAGACATTATCTGATTGAAACTCTTAAATAGAGTTCTGTAGTGGTCTGGTGTGTGTGAGACCTCTGGCAGGAGAAAGCAAACATACGGGTGTATGCATGAGTGTTCACCTGCCGTTTGATCGTGGAGCATAGACTTCTGACTGGAGGGATACTAAGCCGTGGTCAGATGTTTTCGGAGCCCACTTCGATAGGCTCCCGGCTATCTGCGGAGAGACTCTGGAAGGGCTGCCTGGCCTCCACCGCCTGTTTCCTTTTGGACGTATTAACTCATAGCGGGTCAAGAGCGAAAGAGCTTGAACTCCTCCAGCGGAAATTGGACGTTCCCTTTGTAACACAATCATTAAGGCTCTGGGAGCAGACCAGAAAAGAGAGTATAGCCAAGTAAAATTCCTGGTTCGGTACCTTTGCCCAGATCTGTGTCTGCTAGGAAGATTCCAGCTTGTGTTTTGAGAGTGAGGTTAGGTCAGTTGCTCATCCCCAGTGCAAATCTGGCATGGCTCTAAGGGACTTGGATGCATTTACGCCGGATTTACACCGGCGTGGTCCGGACTGGCACCTGCCCTTTTCTGTTCCCATTAATCCTTGGCCATGGCAGTCATTCATATCTCCTGTCACGTGGTGGTGACGTTCCAGAAAGGAGGCCCGTGCCCTGAGCACTGAATGGAGGAGACATTGCAGCCCCCATCAAAGGCTCATTGAATCTGACACTACTTAGCCTCCTCTCTTTGCGCTTGGGCGCTTTTGAGTTCGACAGGCACTTTGACCTCTCTCCTCTGAACACTGGAGAGAAAGAGGTTGTGTATAACATGGGGTTTTCTCACTCCCAACGGCTTCTTTTATATGTTATTTTCTTTGTTTCCTTATGTTTCCTTGGGAGTAACGTCCCTTACCATTAGTTTGCTTTCATATAAGTGAGCCTTGATCCGATTTAGCATTCATGCCCAGGCCAGCATTGCAAACATAGTTCTGAATTGCCCAGTTTGAAAAAGAAAACATATTAAAAAAGCGGAGATAGATGGATAGCTAGATAGATTCTTACCTAGCAAGTGAGCTTCAAAACTGAAAAATTGTTCCCAGGCTCAGAGAATTTGTTCCAAGTTTTAGCTTGCAACAAATTTACAGCTCAAATTAAAAATCCTAAATTTATTGAAATTACGGGCTCCTATTGGGAGTGCTAACCGAGTCTTTGGTATGGCATTGAAAATTATGACAATGTAATTTGAACTTTGTAAGAGGAAGCTGTTAAATAATTTTGCAAGGAGCCAAAGTAAAAAAATTAAGGAATTACAGCTCTTAACTGAAAACTGGAGTGAGCCTATCCTAAACTCATTTAATAGGAAAAATTCCCACTAGCTTCATTGAGTTTTGGATGAAATTCAGGATCTTTACAGAAGTTTAATCAGTAAGCGTATCTACGACTAAAAGGCAAAGCCTGGTGTCTTCTGCCGTAGGAAGACAACCACTCTGTGTAGCATCAGACCGGAGAATATTGGGCGATAGAGGAAACACACCTCAGGAGTAAGGGATCAAGAAAAATCTTGCAGGAAACCCATTTTCAGGTCCCTGGGAGGAGCAAGCCTGTACCTTGCAGTGTCCAGCAGGGAGAGTTTTTTCAGCAGCACTGAATAACATCAAAAATTGTGGCCACTTCTCTCTCTCTGGCCTCTAGTTGGGTACCCGGCATTGCCTTGTCTAATGTCTGTGGAAGACTATGGATACGGCTAGCCTTAAATCAGCGCTGTTTGCAAAGTTAACACGCTGAGGAGTGTAAAGGAAAAGACCTTGCTTTCCTTGAGCCTGAACACAGGGCAGCTTTCCTGAGACAAAATAAGCGTATCCTGGTTAGTCTTTCCCGTAGTATACTTGCTATTTGTTTATGGCACTTACATAACGCTCTTCATAGCACTTACCCCCAAAATGTCGAGTGCCCATGAAGCACCTGGTCTAGGAGCGGAAGGATGAAGGAGTCAGTGGTTTACTGGAGGCTGTGGAAGGGCTGGCGCCAGCTGTGCTGACATGCTCCCCAAAACTCCAGCTTTCCTCGTCAGCAAGATACACCGCTCTCCTCCTGAATTCCCCAGTACTGGCTTTTACAGCCTCCCTCGTCCCCCTGGGAGCACAGCGGACGTGGCTCGGTTGGGGTAGGGAGCCTTCAGAAGGTTCCTTGCAACACTTAAGAGCGCCGAAGGGACAGCGCATACCCGAAATACAGCTCCGCTACCTCGTAGTAGAGGACTTGCAGTATTTTACTGGAAATGTATTGATCTGTCTTGGACGTGGTTTGTCTGGAGAGCTTTTAAAAATCAGTTTGCAAGGGTATGCTCTTTTGTTACTTGTATACATAAACTGTGGGAAGGCTCGAATTGTAATTTGCCTGATTCAATGGGAGGATTATCTTCAGGAGGACTGCAGGATTAAGCCAGTCTCACTGGATATTTTCCCCCTTGTTTTGAATGCTGATGAGAAGTAAAGTAGTTCCAATTTGTTGGCTTCCTGACTGGCACGCTCGTGCCGGGGAGATCAGCGGGAAGCGCCGAGCTTTGGGACTCACGCGCACGGAGGCTGCTGGTGTCTACCGGCAGCGGCTCCCGTTACCCACCTCTTCCTTCTGCTCAGTACTGAGGGCTGTGCTTAACCTTAAGCAGATGCTCAAAGCCTCCTGCCTTGAGCCTGCGCTGCAGCAGACCCTCCACTGACGCGTGTTGAGAGCTCTGCCCGGGGGAGGCTCGCCAAGGTTTGCATCTCTTCTGGTGGGCCAAAGGAGAGAGGGCGGCGTCTCTCCCGAGCTGGCCGCGGAGCGGTCCTGGAAGGGGCCCCCGCGCACCCTCGGCTCCGCGGCTGTCTACGGGAGTCGGCAGCGCTCCGTGTCGATCCTGCAACGAGGGTTATTATTAGACTTGCTAATGGCAAGTGTATGCGAGAGATGGGAGCTGTCTGTGACATAGCAATGTATAGTCATAAAAACGCAGAGCTGGAGAGCATTGCCAATGGGTTATAATGATTTAAAGATGTGGCTATTTAAAAATGTTGTGACTAAGATTCAGAGCAAGACATTTAGCTCTATAAATAGCTTCCTTTGTTTCCCCTCAAACACAGTTGCATGGTTTGGCCTTCATTTTTTTCAGCAAACCATTCTGTTAGGAGAGGGTATTTATTCCTTAAGTGAAAATTAAAGATTACCCAGATCTGATATGACATCTTTTCTTTTCCCAGGTAAAATGTGAGGCTAAGTCAGCTTTGCCCAAACCCAAGAGTAACAACAGCAACTGTAAAAAAGGCTCAAGTGAGGATAAATCAAAGATTGCCGTAGGTGAAGAATGCAGAGCTGATGAGCAGGCTTTCCTTGTGGCACTTTATAAATATATGAAAGAAAGGAAAACACCAATTGAACGAATACCCTATTTAGGTTTTAAGCAGAGTAAGTATCCTTTTTCTCACTTTCTTGTTGACATTTTAGAATGGTTTGGCTTCTCCGGAGAAAGCATTTGCACACGGAGCCTATTTTAAAGCCTTATGGATGGGGGGACCATGTTTATATCTACAAATTTTCCAGTCCAGGCATTTTACTGTCTCTTATGCCTAGATTTGCATCGCTTCCTTCTGGGGTAGTTGCTGCCGGATATTTATAGGTTTAAATCCGCTGATTATGACTAGAAATAGGCATGCTGAAAACTCTCTAGTTTTCTGTTTTGTAAATCTGCAGCGTCTGTAATGCCTTTCTTCTGAGTTAATAATATGACGTATCTTTATTGTGCCCAGATGTTCTTTATGAAAGGACAAATATTAAAGGAAGACATTTAAAGGTGATCAAGAAAGGCACAAAAGGGATCATATTTTTAAGCGCAAAAATGTGTTTATAGTTAATAAATTACTGACTTCAGAGAATATAAAACCAGACCGTATCTGTTTAATACAGAACGCAACGTTTAGAATTGCTTTGGCATGTACAGTTTGTAGTGCCACAGTCTGTAAAGCAGTTGTAGGTGGAGAAGATGCAGTTGCAACTAAATTTTACATAAATATTGCAATGCAAGTGTAGATCTTTCAGCGTTTCCAACAAAAGCTGTAAATGGGGGTATTTTTCCTCCTTATCTATAGGTTGAATGATACTTTAATTACTTAAAGGGAGGACTCCATGCATTGAAATACTATTTACTCTAATTTATCTCCCAGATTAAAACCATGTGTTATTTTGATGAAGAATGTCAAACCTGTATGTTTTACATAACAATTTACATACCTAATAGCAATTGGCACTGATTGCAACAGGCCTCCAGCAGCCATTATAAACTTATATAACTCCGAATGATTACAGTGTTTGTCTGAAAACTGGCTGCTTGAAATGGAAGTAAAATTAATGTACTATGAACAGCTTCGTTGCATTATGCATTGATTCAGATTAAATCAAGGCCTAAGCAAAGCTCTTGATAGCTCGGAAATGGTACAAGGTTCAATGAGGCTTTCAGAACGTTTTTGTGTCGAAGAGTGATTTTTTTCCCCCCATTTTATTCTGCACTCCCTCAAGCAAGGGGACAGGGTGGGCTCGAAAGACAAGCTAGAGCATTATTTCTGAAATCCTCCACCAGGGATGGGGTCCTCTGCTAACACTGAGCTGAAATACACCGAAAGTTGCCTGACACTCATTATAAATTATGGGCCTGATCTGACAAATACTTAAAAGCCAAGAGTAAGTATGCTGAGAAGAGCAGAAATGTTTGCAGGACCAGGATCTGTATTTGTCCAGCAAGAGCTGTGCAAACACTGCCAGAATAACTGCATTAGTGGGAAGAAGCAGTACGTTCACTACAGCGTAGCATCCCCCGCGGGGGAATAGAGCTGGTCCTCCACGACACACGACGTCACGGCCGAGTCTGGCCCCAAATCCTCGTGGTACGTCCATTGGGAATCACCATTTGTTGGTGGCGCGGTGCATAGGCCTTTTGCCAAGTTCAATTATTCAATTATTATCAATTATTCTTCTATCAATTAAAAGAAAATTAAGGCACCCCAGCAGCAAACAGCGGCCCCATGGGACATTGAGGAAAAGCACGTGAGGGGGAAGAGTGATGGAGCTGGCAACAAGCATCTCCCAACGCATCTTTTGGAGGAGATGCCTCCGAGCCTCCCGGTCCATAGCCGTGGGCAAGGCACGACCACCCGCTCCGTAGTTATTTTGGTCCTTCGCATTTGGGCTCCCCCGCGTTCGTTCCCGTAGGGCCCGTTTGAGCACAGCCTGTTGTTTATTGATGATGAAGGCCGTTATCTGGGCTGCAGTAAATATTGGATATTGTTGTTTAATCAATAGGCATTCTCCATGAGGCGGTGTGCGGCTCACGCTTGCTTGTTAATGAAATCAGCGCTAAACAAATAATTAAAACCAACATTCTTTCCAATGAGTAATTTTTATTATCAAAGTTATGGAAACATGTTACAGCCATTATACTGTATTTCTTATCAGCAAAATCAAATGAGCCCATTACCTTTGTCTCAAGATACTTTTCCAGTCCTGTAAAGCCATCTAAGTGTGTTCTCTTATATGTAATTAAAAATATATATATAGCATGGGCTAATATTTACTCTTCAGATTATGTATATATGTCTTTGAAAATTGTTTCACAGGAGCTTTTTCAGAGGCTGAGCATTTTTTTTCTATTTTTCTTTTTTTAAAACTGTTTAATTAACATTTCTTTGAAATATGTTGGTTAATGCAATGCTTATCTAAATACTTATTGTCCCTCTAACAGTTAACCTTTGGACTATGTTTCAAGCTGCTCAAAAACTGGGAGGATATGAAACAGTAAGTGTTTAAGTAACTTAAATGAAATAATTGTGCAATCTAACTTTTCCCTGTTAGAAAAAAATGTAAAAGCAAACAATCATTTGCTGCATTTTAGGCTAGCTGTACACAGTGTGGGTTTATTGGACCATTTTTGGAAGCAGTCCCAATTAGTTCCAGGTTTGGCAAAATTGTAAACTTGTCGTAAAAACTACAAGTGGAAAACATATGTAACTCTTCCCTGTCAAGGAAATTAGTTGGGTCTGTAATTTTTTCCCATGTTGAGAAAGGGCTATTATTGTACAACAAGCCAAGATTGCATAAAAGAAATTTCACTTGGCAACATCCCTGACATCTGTTCATGTCTAATATGGGAAATGTATTAAAGGCTTTCAAAAGTAATCAGCATTGTCCATTAAGGAATAGTATGCTGCAGTATCTTCTCTTATTCCAAGTGTAAAAGATCTTTATTAGACAAGGGTCAGTACCACATAAACAGGAAGTTATCAAAGTAATTCAGAAAAGTTTCTGACACTTTTTATCAGCTAACCATATCTGACAAGAGCAGTTTATTTTTAGCTCACAGGAAAATTTGGTGGTCGTGGATTTTACAGCATGTATTTTGAACCAATAAAATATTAGAGCAACAAACTTAGATTAAAATCTTGAAATGAGAAGAAAGAGCTGCATTAATATGGCACATAGAGACGACATCTGTAATAAAAACCAATTGACATAGGAAGATGTCGTCATTGGAAATATTTTCTTTGCACACAATGATCAGATTAAGTTGTTCAGTTCCTGCCGCAGTTGCATGAAAGAAATTATTTTTGCTTTGTTTACGAAGTAATCTGGGACATATCTGTGCTGTAGAGAAATGACAAGAAGAAATGCACTATCGAGAAACTGAAAGTCATTTGAACGAAAATATAGAACGCGCTGTTTTCTCCGCGTACAGTGCAGCGTATTGTTCCCTGAATTAGCAGCCCGCGTTTATTAGCGTGGGTGTGGCTGGGGCGCCGTGGAACAAGGACGCTCACATTCTCGACCAAGCTATATGCCTGATTTGGCTTCTGTTATTTCTGTGTCTTCCATTAATCAGCACATGCCATGCCTATGCGGAGGGGTGAGCGTGCGTGTGCTCATGGGTGTATATGCATGGTTCGCTGCTGTGGCTGCATAGTTACAGCAATTAGGAGCCAGGAGTCTTTGCTGTGAGTTGTAACGTGCCATGAAGATGAGGGCTAAAGACTTGCACTTGATCCAGAGCGCAAGCGAGGGCTGGGAAGGAGACAGCAGGGAGTGACATGGGCAGAGCGCTCAGGGAGGCAGGTAACGCCACAGCAACGTTTCGGGCCTGCTCGAAGGGACTGGGATGTCCAAGTGGTGGTTTGGTGGAGACAGCTGAGGTTGAGTGCCAGAACGAGAGAGGAAGGGATGCATTTAGAGATGCTGAGGAAGGATGCATGTGTGGAGGGAGGACTGGGGCAGTGTGGTTGTGAGGACAAGGCCACGGAGGCAGGTCTACCAATGGCAGCAGAAACGTGAAGGATCCCGTAGGTGACCATCCATGTCAAGTAGCGTCAGTCCATCCTCATCTTGAAGCTCCTGTCCATATCTCACCGACACGTGTGCTCTGATGGTGAGGGCCATTTGTCACCCTTGAGGAAAATGTTTCAATTGTGATTATTCTGCATAGGCAAGAAACTGTTAGTTGCTGCTGGTCAGTAAATGGCAAAGGAAGCAGAGCTCAGGCCAGCTTTGGTTTGGGAGTGACTGGGGCTGAAGCGAGGGGGGCCTGATCCAGTTTTTGTGGAGATGGGTGTCTTTCATGTTTTCTCTGCAGAAGAGCTGAGATTTGGAGGACCGTGTGGATGCGAGTTAGGTTGTACATGGAGCATGAGGCCGCCCAACCTCATCCTTTTCTGTTGATGATCTCATCCTCAATATGGATCTGCCTTTGTTTCACATTCTCTGAATGTTAAACCAGTAGCTGTTGCAATGCTTTGACCTATCCACCCTTTTTTTTCTTTTTTTTTTTTTTATTTTTATGGCCATTTTACACTGACTGAGTTTACCAAACTGCAGCTGACTCTGTATATTTTATCATGGTGAACACTGATGGGAGGCTTTTGTGTTTGGTTCTTGGTTTGTTTTTCAACAAGGCAGCGAATGGCTGGGATGATACAGACCTCAGTATTAGTTCCAGGATCTTAGACAGATCTACTTAGTTCCATATTTAAAATTTCAAGTGAGTGCTGTAATGCAGTAATGACCAGATTATGCCAGTATCTGTTGATGATGATATGTCATGCACAGAACAAAGGCTTCCTCAAATTTAACATACATTTATCTGATTAACATACATTTATCTACATGAACCCAACTGTCTGACTTAGATGAGTCATTGGTCCGTTTTAAGGGCTTCATCATCTTTAATTTGCTCTAAAGTTTCACAAGTCTGGTTTGTGTGTTAAGATGGAAGTGGGTCTTTTGTAAGTATTGTAAGGGGAAGAATGCTTACAAATGGATATTTGGCTTCAGCATATGACAGCCATTTTATGAACAGGCAGCAAATAAAAGGTTGGTTAAAATCACTTATTGGAACTGAGAATGGTCAGTTAACTAGTTTTTGAATAGGGAGCATAGAAGCTTTCCCAGTTGCAAACTTTGCATCCTTGGGTTTGGCAGAAGAATGGTAGTCGGCCCATTTTCACTTTCATCCCCTGCCCCATCCACCTTGTACATGTACAGATGGTTTTACAGGGCTTTAAAAATGTCTCTGACAAGGAAGCAGAGGTTATGTACAGTGTTTCTCGGCTTTTGCTCAGACTTGCCAAGCAATGCAAGACCTCTGAGTCCAGTCCTGTCGTTTAAGAGTCCAGAGGTGAATGAGAACAGGCAGGGACTGGATTTGAGGTGCAGGCAACAACTTTCTTAGCCATCTGCCAGTCTTTCCTTAATTGTCACGTGTCAGGTGCTGGGATGGATCTAGTGAAGCTTAACAGAAGGTGTTACCTGTCCATATGGGATGTTTAGTAGTGTCAAGTCATCATCATGTGTCATATGCTTTTATTTAAGGGCTCTCCCGTTAGAGTATTTTTGAGAGTCATTTCTCATCTCTCCTTTTTCTGTTTGATTACTAATTCTTAGGAAGTTGTCATCTTTAGCTGTGTAATATTGCAGTCCCATGTACTTCTTGGGGCAGTATTCTTCTTAAGCACAGTACAGGCTTGATAAGAATAGAAACCCAATGCAAATTGGTCTAACTCATCACCAGATGAAGCCATCTCCCTGGAATTTGTGGGATTATGTTTCTCTTAAACAAAGATACCTGAAATAAGCATCTTTGCTTATAATAATAAGAGAGCGCATTGGAAAGTACTCTGTAGGGCAGACCTGAGAGCACCTCACAGCAGCGAATGATTTAAACTATCCCCAAATCCCTAGATGATATTTCAAAACAATGTTGCATTGAGGATGGCTCAACTGCCATGGCTCGGCGACACTGAACAACCACAGCCTGGGATTTTCTCAGTCATCCTAAGTGAAGTGAATAAAGCATGCAGATGTTCGTAGATGGGAAACTTCCAGGGATTATCCAAAGAGTTGTCTTTGGCAAGTCACGAAGTGGCATCTTCCCTTTGGAGCCAACACGCAAGGAATACCTTGCCATCTTCGTCTGGGCAGGAGACTGTGGTGCTGAGTGGGCAACCTGAAGATGTCTTAGAAAGATAAAGGTTAAAAAGAAAATCAGGTGGGGTTTAATGTTTGGTGTGTTGCAGCCTAAATTTCGCTGAAGGTCAGTGGGATCCCATTTAGCTGCTGCTTCCTGGAAGCCACAACAAAGTGCTTTAGTTTTAAAAAGATCGCTGATCGACAACTACCAAAGTTCTGCGTCTGGGCAGGCCTGAAGAAGCTGACGTATCAGTGGCATCCGAAATACCTGTGTTTGTGTCATACAGAACTAAACTAGCACCAAGAGCTCTGTTTTGAAGAGCGTTGTGAAGACCACATGCCATGACCAGAAGATCCCCCATTAGATTTGCTGCTGCGGTGCAGAAGACCTTTAAGATTTCTCACAGCAGAAGCCACCAACAAAAGCCTCTGTATAAACAATCCCCTACTTTAACAGCTAAGATCATTGCTTTTCTTTGGTTGCTCTTGGTGGACCCAGCTCTAGGATTGTGGACCTATAGGTTGGAGCAAATTGTGCAGAGGGGTTGGAAACCAGAAGACTGCTTCAAAACTAAAACCATCGCTGGAATGGAAAGCTGTAGGAGACAAGACTGGCCTATGCAGTTCCCTTGGTTGATGGGGAAACCAGGAGCAGCCTGCACCCTTAGAAACGTGAGCACTGTGAGGGATATATATACCGGTGGGAGCAGGAAAAAGAGCAAATCGGAGAGCTAAGGCAGCGAGGGAACTTTGTCCTCTGTGACGTTGTCAACTGGAGCCTGTCAGCTTATGTCAGAAAACCTAAGATGAATTAACCAAAAGTGTGTATCGAAAGCGCTCTGGAAATATTGGTTAAAGCTCTTGCAGGGTCTGCGTGATCTTAGTCCACTCTACTTCCATGTCTTTAAGAAAATGGCACTTTGCTTTTGATAGCTTATGGGAAGTTATCTGCTCAGGCAAATAAAATATTTTAACATTTTTGTACCTTTTGTTACCTGGCTTTCTGTTTCCCACGTGCCCCAGCCAGAGGCACGTTACTGAGCAGGAACACGTGTGAGCCCCGTCAGCGCTGGAAACTGCTGCATCGTAGTGGCCAAGGCAGGCGTTTCCGGCATGGACAATAACCGCAAGCAGAGCATTGCCGAGCGCTGCCCTTCCCTGGCTCCTCAGGAGGTCTCTTCTCGCTGGAAGCGACTGGGAGTGACTGCAGTGAGACGAGAAGGAGATGCTCTATCTGGATGTGGCCAACATGAGCATCAGCGATGCTGCCTGCATGACAGTGGCGAAGTTTCCACAGGGCAGCGTTTTGTTTAAGGATGTAATTTATCACTTACTTGAGTCCTTTGAAGTTTATTAAGCATAAAAACTGAACTTTGCAGAGCAGGGGAGAGCTCAACTCCAGGCTCTGTTAGAATAACAATCGTTTCAAGGAATGACAGATTTAAACTGAGCTCCGTACGGGGGAGAGCGCAACTTTGCTAATTGCCGAGGAGCTCTGGTCCGCTGGATAAAGCTGGGCAAACGTCTGCGTAAATACTGTTATCCCAAACTGCTCGGAGGAGAGAGACGCCAGCAGAGATGGAGTGATTTCAGAGGCACAGCCCCCAGATCGGCTGTGTGCACCCTTGCTCCCCTCGTCCCCAAGGCTGCCAGAAGCTCAAAGCCGCTTGCCACGGTCCAGAGGGTGCCGGTGATTTTGGGGAGTCATCAGGAGACACGGACTATCTGGCCATGCCTCTGCCATCCCGGGGCTCCTCCGCAACAGGGCCTTGGGCCAGCTCTTCTTGGACCTTTCAGGTTGGAGAAAGATCCTGCATCTCTATTCCCAGGAGATGATGTTCATCGGGACTTCAGATCTTTAACCCCCTCCGTAATAATAACTGGCAGCAGTGTGGGTGGCATGGTGAAGAAGTGGCTGAAGAACCTAAGCAAATTGACTTAAAATGACCCTTTTCCTCGGATGAGACTTTGATCTGTTATTCAAATCATTCGTTTGTGCAGAATTTATCCCTCAATTGTGGCATCTCGCGCCTCTGGTCTTTGGGTTGGCTGCAGAAGACAAAATAAAATTAGTGAATGCAGTCAGTCCATTTTGCTTTAAATGGGATTTAAGATAAAATGCTTCCTCTTTGCTGATATCTATAGGTGCAAACTATCTAGAGGTATTAGCAATGAGTGGGAGGTGCTGAGGATTTCTAAGAACTGGGCAAACAATGAACTTGAAGGAATTGTAACATTATCAAATAATGGGTCTCCAGCCATCCTTTTGCCTTTAGAGAATAATTTCGGCAAAGGAGGGACTTTCCTTTTATGTAGAGCTGAAAAAAGCACCGCTTAGCCTGTAGTATCTAATGACAGTAGCCAGCTCTTCTTCTTTAGATTAAAATTACAGACCTCAGATTGCAAGCTGTAATATTTGTTTTCTTCTGATTGCTGCCTTTACCTCCTCAGTAAACGCCATTGACTGCTCTGTGGGGAACTCTGGAGAAGCCTCCGGGGCTGAATATATTAAAATCCACAGCATTCCACAGAAAATGATAAAATTCTCCCCAAATTGCCCCAGCCTTCCCCCCGCCAGTTTTCCACTGGCCCTCTTTATGAGCTGCAGGCAGAGGAGGGTGATCTGTTGTGCTTGTCCTAGTCCTGTTTTTCTTCCTGTTTTAAATATAGCGGCATATATAAAATAATGAAGTGGTATTCAGAAACAATCCTTCTGCCAGGTCTTCCATCTGTTATTCTGTATAATCCTAATTTCTCTACAGAAGAAACAGAATCGTGGTATGCAACTCAATATGTTACAAGATGTTTATTTTCGTCAGCGTGGTCCAATAAAGTACATAGCTCAAATATTAACATTGGAGTATGCTAAGATTTCATTAGTATTTGATCTATATATTTAACTGACATAAATGGATAAAAATAAACAGCTTGTAACATATAGAGTTACGGACTATGCTTTTGTGGATTGACAGAATTCTGTGGTAGACTTGGGTTTTGCAGCAGATTTATTTTCTCTAATTCAGTTAAAATAACTACGTAATCATTATTTGTGCTGAGTTTGGTTCGAGCTTCATTTTCATAATTCACGGTGGGATTTGTCTGCATAACTTCTGATGGTTAATGACCCTATATTGATTGAGCTTCTCTTTTGTGAGGCTATATTGCTTGCGACTTGATAATGAATCAGGCAGATCACTCCATTTTAGAGAGAAATAAAATAGACATGGTGTTAACTTAAAAAAAACAAAAAGACACCCAAAGCTCTGTGCACACTGTATATTCTGTAGGGGCTTTTATAGTGCTGGTAGTACATGCTGTTCTCAAAGTGTCACACATGCATTTGTTGTTGTGAACTCAAATGCTGTAGAATCTGTAAAGATGCAAGATTAAATTTTCCATTGCCATTTTTACAGATAACAGCCCGTCGACAATGGAAACATATTTATGATGAATTAGGTGGTAACCCTGGAAGCACAAGTGCTGCTACATGTACTCGCAGACATTATGAAAGGTAAGATAACAAATCTGAACTGCTTGTTTAATAATGAAAAAATTAATTTGGAGAGCCTTCAAAGCGTTTTATAAGGAATTAGTGAGTGAGAGAGGGAGAGGGTTCTTAAAGACATGGTAAATATTCCCCCACCAGTTTAGTCAGATAATCCACTGTAATTTAAACCAGAGTGTATGTCTCCAGTGACAAAATAAATACAACGAGCATCTGATTTTTCTTTGGTTCGTATCTTAATTTTTACAACCAGCTTCCCTGGTAAGGAGGCTGCAAAACTGGGCAAAACATACCCCAGGAAAAACAAGGAAGGGCAGCTAACCGATGCAAACACTTGTCTTAGATCGTTTTTTTTAGGAAGGCCGATTAAGCAAATTAGGGTTGCGATCAAAATAAGAGGACGGCCGGCAACGCCAGGTGTGGGGCTGCTCCTCCCTGCGTCCTGCCCGCCGCGGCTCCGGGTGCCTTGTTCTCCCGGGTAGATGGTGATTTCCAGGGCTTGCGAAGCCGGCGCGCGTTGAATAAAATGCTGGAGCTGGAGTGTTGTTTCGGTTTGGTTTGTAGAAATGATTTTTTTTCTTTTTTTTTTTTTTTAAAGAAACAGATGTTAATAGAAGCTCTGCAATTCCAGGCTCAGCTGAGGGAAGTCCAGCCTCCTGTCCCTGGGCAGGAACCGGTTGCTTTGCTGGGGGCAGGAGGAGGTCTGTGCTCGCCGGTGCGCAGCGCCCCGCCGCCGCAGCTGGGGGCAGTGGGCGTTTTCGACGGTTTTTTGGCGCCGTACACGCTGCCCTCGCCCGTGGCGGGAGGTTGATGGCCTTCGCTTGCCAGAGGCGTCTGCGTGGGCCAGGCTGAGGAAGGAAGGTCACTTAGGTTGTGCTTAAGGTGGGTGTAGTGCACGCCACAGAGCCCAGATCTGAATTCCTGGGCGCGGAGGTGCATTGCGTGGCTCCGGCTTAGGTCTGGTGCGGGGCAGAGCCTCTTTTCCGAGTCTCTGTGGCAGGCTGGCCGAAGGCGGCGTTTGCAGAAAAAAGACCTGTACGATTTTTAGGTTAGCCCTGAGCTAACCAAAAATACGCTTTACCCAATCTGGCCTGAAAAACCCAAACACGTGTATGAAAACCCGCGATGACTGCTCCAGTCTCTGGATTTCTAGCACTTAGACACTTTTTTCCACCACAGGAAAACCGTGTTGAGCCTCAAACTTGGGAAGAAAGTAAATGAAATTGTCATGCTTTGTCTCGGCCGGTATTTCTAGCTGCAGCACCTGTAAATGCAATGTTCGTTTGTAGCCAAAGTGCTCGGCTGATGTTTAATCTAAGGCTGTAGCTGCGGCGTGGGGTAGACGTTCCTGGCTGAGGACACAAACATCTTCCAACGTGAAGGTGAGCTGCAAAGCTCCACTGGAGATTGAGTTAAGCTGGGCAGGAGATGCTGAATGAACCTCACGGTTCTTCCTCGCTGAACCCCACCGGCCCGTCCTGGCGGTGCCCAGCTCCCGTGAGGCCGCTGCAGCTCGGTGCCAGCTGCCCTCCGTCCCCGTGCCCAGGGCTCGCGGTGGCCAAGGAGCTGGAGCTGCTCACGCCGGCTCTGAAGCACCGGGGCGGCTTGGGCGGCCGGGCCGGGCCATGCATGGGGCTGCTGTGAGGGAGGCGGACGTCCTCCTTTTTGCTTCGCTTCTCTGCAAAAAGAAAGGTTTTCTAATGCATTACCGACCGATCCATTTTCCGCGGAGTACGGGCTCGCGTTTCCCATAATCGTGTTCGTTTTAAAATGAGGCAAGGTTGCCAGCGTTTCGGCGAGCGTTATTTGTACATTAGTTAGACAACTTTTGTTTTATTAATGAGGGTAATAATGAAAGTGCAGGTTGCTGAGTAGAAGCAATGGGTGTTTTTATTTAAAGCATAGCAGGAATCGCATAATGCTGGCGAATGCGTTATTGTCACTGCAGGCACGGCTGGGCAGAACCTGCCGCTGATTGGGTTATTCCGAATGGGCCGAGCACTTCATAAAAATGTCTTTGTCAGCCTGGCTTTCCTTCCAAACCTATTCATCTCTGTCAGTTTTTAATATTAGTACCAGGCTCTTGGCTATAGTCCATTAGTACTGTACTTAATTGCTCGTGTTACAGATGATTACCAATATAAAAGGCATTAATGTTTCCCCGTTGCGGGGCTGTTGCGCAGTGCGTGGTTGAGGCTGCGCCGGGCTGCGGCGTCGCGGGTGCTTTGGGCAATGCTTTGCTCCACCGACGTGTTGCAGAAACCCGGCGGCGCGCGTTGGTGGTGCTCGCCGACGCGCTGGCCAAGCCCCGGCGTGACGCGGTGCTCGGTGCCCTGGCTGCCGGGGGGAGCAAATGGCCGAGACGTGGCCCCTATGGTCGGGATGGTCCTGCACGGTCCGGCACGGAGGTTGTGGATGCAAAACCATGGTGGTTTGTATCCTGCCCATCACCGTGGCCTCTGAGCACCTGCAGGACGCGCTGCACATCCGTCCCTTTGCAGGAGACCCGAAATCAGGAGGCACAGTGCCTCGTACGGTTCAGAGCCCCTTCTGCCTCCCCCCCCCCCCCCCCCCCCGCATCTAAATTGCTCACATAAATATTATATATTATCAGAAACACAAGGCAGGTCAAAATAAGTCCCTGACATGGTTTCCCTGTAACAGCCGTGCAGTCTCCCTGCCCTGAGGACGTTGTGGGGTAATTCAATATGCAGGAGGGTCCCGCATTCCTGGCAAACGCGGCTCCGGCTCCTTACGGCACCTCAATAACTTTGGTGAAGTGCGAGCGTCTCCGCAGAGTTTTGTAGGCGGCAGCAGCCGGTCTTTCAGAGGGGAGGAAATATAGGCGCTTGTTATAACATCTACGTGAAAACGCTTATTAATTAATTAATTAACAGAAGGTTTTGGGTTACACTGTCAAGTGTGAAAACATCCTCAGGCAAAAATTAATCAAGTGTTATGTCATGCTGTAAGCTCCAGCTCGCTCTCTGTCTGACCCGAAAGCAGCCTGCCAAGCAGCAGCTCTTCTCCTCGCACCGGCTCCGTGGCTTGGTTTTCCTCCGCGCCCCCTCTCCTGCCCCCGCCCGCCGCGGACAGAGGTTTGCGACTTGCACATTGCGTCAATAATTTTGCACCAAGCATGAATTTAAGCCCGAAGATGGATGAGGTGTCGTAGTCCTCTTTCTCTTTTCCTGTTTTTTTTTTTTTTTTTTTTTGATAAATAACAAGAGGTTTCTACTTATGATTTTCTGTCCTCGGGGCTTTATCATTAAGATTAAATAACTGTACTCTCAAGCATAGCACTGAACAAACATCTTTTCAATTATGTGAGTAACAGATGCTTTAACAAAGGAACTATTGAAAATTCAGAAAGCCGCCCCCCTCCCCAAAATTTAAAAAGTATCAGATGACAGAGGAATGTAATTGTTTACCATTAAAACAGATCCTTAACTGTCCACGCGAAACATCTGAGAGCGCACTGGGCTTTTTTTCCGCGATTTTTCCAGGCCGGGCTCTGCGGCCGTGGGGATTACGGCCGGCGCGGGGGTCGGTGGGGACCGGCGTGGGGGCGGCCGGGGGCCGCTTGCCCGTGCCCTGTCCCGGGCGCTGCTCGCGCCGCAGGGCTTGCCGCGGTGGCTTGGCACTAAATGGGCAGCTGCGCTTGCGATGGCACTAATTTCCAGTTCTCCTACAGCCAAGTGTCCTTGAGCGCCGGTAGAGCAGCGCCCGTTCGGTACCGCAGGCCAGCGCGAGCAGTCCCGTCGCGGTTGTGCTGGGCCCGAAGGCCCCGGTGCCCGCGGGAGCTGGTCTCACGCTCCCGTCCATCCCCGCCGCTGAAGGCAGCTCGTTTCCCGCGCTGGCGGTGGCAGCATCGCTGCGGGACCTGTCCCTCTTGGAGAGCTTCAGGGCAGGAAAGAGAAGCCCTCTCTGGGGATCGGAGCTGGGACGCTCCTGCTGGAGCCTGCCCGCGGCTGCACGTCTGCCCACACAGTTTCGGGGAAAGAGGAGCAGGTTTCTGTGCCGGCCGTTCTTGTGGTTTCCGCTAGCCCCTAATCCTTGCGAAACCCCACCGATGCCTTGGCCCCGAGGTGTCCATCGGTGACGGTTCCCGGGTGGACTGGGCGCCGTGGACATCTCATGGGCCAGGGTTAGGTCCCTTTCCATCCCCGTTGCAGTCGACATCCCTCGCCACCTCGCCGGGGGTGGAAACGGGGCGGCATCGCCCCAGGAACAACGGGATTTGGTGTTTGAAGTCCTTCCAAGCGGTGCTTGTGGCCGGAGGCTCCCTCGCGCCCTGGGGCACGCGACACTCGCAGAGAGCACGGTGGTGCCAACGGGGTGACATGCAGGAACAGCTCATCCTGCCAGGAGGAAAACCCAAAAATAAACCCCAGTGCAAAGATACCATGGGGGTGGTGCTGAACCGCCTTCTTCCCCGGTTCACCGGGGGTCGGGCACAGCGTTCGGGGCATATGGCTGCTCGCCGGCGCGGGCGCCCCGCGCATCCCCGCGCGGTGGGGAGGTCTGGAGGGGGAGCTGGCAGCCCCAGCGCTTCGTTTCCTTCCTCTTCCTGGGCTGGCCAGATCCTGTGCGTTATTGTGACTACTTTTTTTATTGTGGCTATAAATAGATGAGCTCTCATGTGTCCTGCGGAGCAAAGTTGGGCCAAAAAAGTCATTCATTCTGCATAATCGATACATGAAAATGTAGCGCTTACTGGCTTAGATTAGATCTTGCATTGTTATTTCTATGGCTGGGAAAAAATGTTGACTAATAAAGATTAAGGGCTTTTTTGTTCTTTTTATGAAATGCTAATGATGAAGACATGTTTGATATACTGTGAAATACATTTCTCTAATGTGAAGTTTCTGCTTTTTGTTGGGAAAGAGATTCAGTCCCTGGAGGATTTTAGAATTTGTAAATATAAAATTATCTGCTTCAGTGTTTTTTAAAAAAGGGTTGGCAGAAAGCCAGATTACTTACATTACTGTAATAGATTTGCTGACCTCTGACATCTGCTGCAGAGAAGTACATTGAATTTTTCATAATATCAGATGATGCAGATCTAAAAACTCAGTACACTCTGCACCATTATTTAATTCAGGACTTAGTAAAGCACAGTCTTTTTTAGAGGAGCAGTTTATACGTGATTAAACTTAATATTGCCGATTGTAATAAATCAGGATTAGTATAGTACTGATTTGTTAATCTAACTTGTATTGATTTTAAGTTGTCTTTATTTAAAAAAAAAAAGACTCGCTTTTCACAGTGACTGAATTTAATAAGAAGCTCTGTGATAGCAAAGACTCCCCTACTGTTTCTGCTCTTGGCTGGAAAATGTTATTCTTGTATTATTCCAGGAAAAAAAGAAAAAAAAAAAAACCTCATGCTGCTAAAAATCTGCTGCCTGTGGAAAGATTTTTTAATACACTGGTGCTTACATATTCTATTTATGTTAATTGACTTATAAATAATACATTTTA
Source organism: Dromaius novaehollandiae (assembly GCF_036370855.1). Lineage (NCBI taxonomy): Eukaryota > Metazoa > Chordata > Aves > Casuariiformes > Dromaiidae > Dromaius > Dromaius novaehollandiae. Next base: position 13,020,704 of record NC_088103.1, on the reverse strand, counting down.
TTAATCGTAATATTGGAATCTCGATCGTGATAAAGACCCTTTTATTTGGTTTTCTCCCGGCCTTTACGAGTGGATATTCCTCAGACCACGGAGTACCCCCTTTTCTTTTCTCCTGGAGCGGCGCCCCGCTGGCGCCCCGCTTCCCCCGAGCCCGGCCGTGGGCGCCCGGCGGGACGGGGGTTCCCCCGCGGGTGACGCGTTCCCACGGCAACAAAACACCGTCAAACACCGGGTCGCGGTGTTGCCAGAAAGCGGGTTTTTAGGAGCGGCGGTCCCGGGCGCGCGGGAGGCAGCGGGCGCTCGCGTGGGCATTGGCGCTCGGCGGCCAAAATTTAGCAGCCCGCAAGTACGAACAAGACTTCCCCCCCGCCTTATTCTGCTTAGTTATGCTTTTTATTATATACACATTAACTGTAATATTACAGTGGGAAGCAGGTATTTGGCAACTGCGTATTATTTTGCTAAGTTTGCATAGAGGGAGCAGTTTCCAGTTTTAGCAGCTGTAACATGTTTAAACTCAGTTTGTAATGGGATCTGAAGATGAATATTCCCCGCGGGCTCCGCTTAGCTCCGTTGCTGGAGCCCTGCCAAGCGCCGGGCTAGAAAGTATTATTCACGCCGCTTTGCACATACCATGTCAGAGCATGCTCAGTTAATGAATTTCGTTTCTAATATAGCATAAATTAGGTTTATATTTTAACATAATTTATGTTGCGTTTTATTAAAATGTAAAATATTATGATCACGAGCAATCTAATTTCTGCTCTCTTAAGCCCAAACTGTGTTTGAACATCTAAGTATGTAAATCAAAATTGCATGCTTCGGAGCTGATTCTGGGATAACAAACGAATATCTGAACCAAAGAGATTTCTGCCTTGGAGTCTTAGATTAAAGATAATTAAGGATTCCTGGTATTTGAACAGATTTATGTTGTTTATAAGCAAAGTACATTTTCTTCATAGAGTCAACTCGTCTTTTTTTTTTTTTTTTTAACAAATTATGTTTGCTGTATTGAAGTTGATATTTTTAAAGTCTGAGCCTTGTATTAATCCCACAGCGAGTCATTAATCATACCAAATGCATTATAAAAACTTTAATCACTGAAGTTGAAACTGAGATTGTAATGCAATCCATCCCTTTTAATTACATCAGTTATTTTTCCTTTCAGATCAAGAATTGCAAACGGGAAACAGACAGATTAAAACCCAAACTGTTCGATGCTTGGGGGGGGGGATATTTTTTGCTCGTTTGTTCTTTTTTTAGAGCGGTTTCACACTCTTCGGGGAGGGAAGTTCCCCGGT